>NC_138575.1:99444980-100044980 GCF_964289735.1 Phaethon aethereus | reverse complement strand
ACAGTTTTCAAGGCGAGGACTGTCCAGCATTCAGCATAAAAGGGACAGTGCCCATCAAATTACTTCGTGGTGGTATACTCTACACTTCTGACATGCTTTTTAGTATCCCAGTGACATATGGCTTATACTTACCAAGTGTTAGGAATTATGCTATACCATCACTTTAACACATCCTGAAGTATGGTTTTTACTCACAGTTGGTTGTTGTTCACAATTACAATTGTAAAAATGGATCGGAGGTTCAGAGCAGTGTTCTAATTCTGAGCCTTTTTTTTGCTTCTGCCAGCCTTCTGCCATGCATCATTCACAAATTGCACTTTTCCTTCCAGTATCTTCATATTCATAGAATGCCCATGGAGATAAGATTATCCCATGACATACTGTACCAAGTTACAGAATGTTCAAGTACATTAAGAAGCCAGTTGCATCAGAAAGACCTAATACTAAAAAAAAAAAAAAAAAGCAGCCAGTCAAATATTTTTCTACGCTAATACATTCTAATGCAATTTTAGATACCACTAGCATCTCAGAAAAGTCACAAGAATCTGCAAACTACAAGATATTGCACATTATTTATGCTTCAGTATCTGTGGGTCTATGTTGTCCATTCATCATCGTATGCATGTTTTGCTGTCTCAGGAGGTGCCATGGTAAGTAGTTTTACCATCTAACCTTTCCCTAGTATGCATTTGTTTCCACTCCTTTTCACAGCTTCACAGAAGTCGCATTCAAAGCTTTATGAAAATCCCCTAATAATTACCCCAGGTGACTGCTGAGATGTCCTTGTCCAGTGCACCAGTTAGGATAGTGAATCTTTAAGAATTTAGTTTGCACCATGTGTTCTTCCAGAGACAGAGAGATGGAAGTAAAGTAAGAACAAATAAAAATCTCAGACTTTATAATAGTTGGAAATTGTTATCCTGTTTTGCAAATAATCAAGTTAGAAATAAACAGGAGTTTTAGCCATGCAAATGCAGTCAAGCGCTATCCAGCTGCATTTTATATTCCTAGTTTTCCCCTTAAATTTATCAAATAATTACACTATTAATCTCTCCTGCTTTACAGGAACTCTTACACAGCTGCTGTGTCCTAAATCAAGAATGTAATTTAGAGTCCCCCATACCTTAATTTAAGTGTTCTCTCGTTTGCCTATTATAATCCAATGTATTTTTTATTTTATTTTTAGGAAGATGAAATTATTTCTTCTTTCAATAAAATATAACATTTGCTCATAAGATGGCTTTAGGATTTTCTTGCCTTTTTCTCCCCACCCGGTTCACTCAACACAGGGAACACTGGCCACAAGTACACTAGCAATTTTTCTGCTCCTATTCAGAGAAGCTCTGTGGAACACAGAAACTCATTCCATAAATATATCATTCTGTATTCCCAAATCCAGTTTGGAAATAGATTTTTATTCTTTGAGGTCCACTCAACAAGGCAAAGACTCCTATAGCAATTAACACTCCCTCCATAAGCAGAAAGGCACCTTCTCAGTGCTGATTTACTGAAACATCTCTTTTTTTTCTTTTTCCCAGAAAAGCAAAAGAGAACTCCATTAACCCAACAGAGACAAGAGAGCCTGGTATGTTTAAATTTTTCCATCATCAGAACCTGAACACCTCCTGCATAACCACGTACTGAGAGCAAACCTTTGTGTTGTACAAAACGCGGCATGGGATCAGAGACAGATTTAGTGACCCTCTTGGTGCCTGGACAACATGGCTTGCGTGGTGCGAGATACCACCATGGCTGAGCTGAGGGAAGGAACTAAGGTCTCAGCCACAAAGGCACATTAGGCATCTAAATTCCTGTTAAAACCTATTAATTTGTAAGTACCATTCCAGGAAGAGTTTAGGCACCTAAAGCACCTCTGTTGATCTGGTTCAGACAGTCTGCGTAAGACAAAAAATTACCCACAAAGAGAGGAAAACGATTGAAAAGACAGACTTTTGTACGTGGCTAGCATGAATTCACACAGGTCTTGCGATCAGTTCCAGAGAAATTAGATGGGCAGAAGGCAGATCGCAAAAGATGCGACTGGAGCTGACAGCTGTCAACCACGGGGTTGTGTTGGCGGGGATCAAAGGGCACCAAACAAGTTGCAGAGCTCCCAAAGGGCAAGCTGCAGGAAAGAAAATTAAAAGCAGTATATTCTAAGCAGCTAGAAAAATGGATGTCAAAAGAGGACTTAGAGAGAGGGGAATTTATAGAGGAATTTGCAGACTTTGGAGAAGGAGAAAGATTTATTTGACAAATAAGTCAAAGAGGTTAAGAAGCAAGAGATCAGGAAATGGGAGAATAAGGGCAATGAGGAAAAGGTAATCTGGGGTTTGGAGATGAAAATAAGAAAGATTTCATAAACTGAGAACGGAGAGCCTTAAATAAGTGGCATAGAAGAGCTCTCACAAAATGATAGATCATTTTTGCCTACAGTTGGCATCTTGCGAGAAAAGACATGAGAGTTTGAGAAGGCAAATGGAGAAAGGCAGGAGATATAAGAATGATTTCTAACTGTACTTCAAAGCTTAATATAAAATCCAGTGGCCAGGTGAACCCTATTCACCTGTTCCCAGAAGCAGTTTTAAGAGGATAAAGCAACTTGAACAAAATCTTACACGCCTCTTATCTAGTAGGAGCACAGACAACAACCACATATGCACAGAGCTGTACCCTGTTCTGTTTTCTGCAGGTCAGAAGTCCATCAGCTGCTCCACCCCATGGTGCTGGCACAACTCAAGCTTCAGAAGAAAGTTCCTCGCTTTACCATTGCTCCATGGCTAGCCCACTGCTGGCCTTGCACAGCAACGCCATTTACGACAACGATGTCCCTCCCTGGAGCGCTCAGAGGACAGCACTTCATGCACCTCGCAATGATCCTGTTATTCCTCCCATCCCAGTTTTAGCTGAAAGCCCGGATGTCCTCACATACGCTGCACTAAATCATTCTGCTTCTGCAGAAAGGTGCCAGAGAAGGGAACTAACTGTAGAAAACGAATTTACAGAATATGCCTCCATTAATATAAAAAAATAAATGTGGCAAGGACTTCTCCACACAACCGTTTTGCAGGCAGTCCCAGTTATATCTTCCCTCCAGGGCACCGGTCATTTCTTTTTTGGGAAAACTTCCCTTTTGTTAAGAAGAACTTACGGATGCTCCCCCGTAACACCAGAATTCAAAACACAGCCTGTGTCGATGGGTGGGTATTTGCACTGTGTGTTTGTCTCTTAAATGGGGGAATAAAAACAAACAGTCAGCTTTCTTATTTTTCCTTTTTTTCAAGATTCTGCTTCTAGTCTGACTTTGATTTGGTTACGGTTTGAAGATAGACAAAGTGGGGAAGGGGAAGCTTTTCCTAGGATAGAAACATGTAAAATTAATCTGTGAGGAAGGTGATACTGAGTCAGGTTAATTTCTCCCAAGTAAAAGCTAAGAATGTTTCTGGGAGAATTTTTCACTGAGTTTCTAAGAACATCCTTCCAAGAATTCAGTTTTTCATTCCAGTTTACTCTGTCTCCTTGCAAAGTTCTTTGACCACCATGAATGTCTAAAGCTATTATTAACAAAAATCAGGTGAATACTTGTGCGTGTGGGTGTGTGTTTTGTGGAAGACAGGGAAGGAGGAGAGGGTTGTTTTCTTTTTACAAAGAATGCTCACAAATAATGTATGAGAAAACATTGAAATACAGTGCACCCTGTTTTTCTATTTGTGTGATGGTTGGTTGGCTAAGTTACTGCACATTGGTTTTGTCCATGATGAATCAATGGAAATAATAAATGATCGGCAGTGACTGGCCCCCGTCAAAATAAAAAAAAAATCGTTCACAAATAACTGTGTAAAACTGTGTCATGCTAAGTTTTCCTCCCAACACTGGCACAAAAAAGTGATGATCCTTCATGCTCAGGTTTGCGGGAAAGAAGATGAAAAGGAGGTAAAGATCAAGGTGCCATCTGAAGTTTGCGAGAATGCTCACACCCTTCTTCTGCACCACTTATTCAGCACTAGCTTGGATACCATGAATCTGCTCTTGCAAAAGAATGCTCTTGAAAATCACTCAGTGATATTTGCACCAGAGGTTTACAGCAGCAAGCAGAGAGTCTTTAACTTGGTTAAAAATTTGCACCACAGTTGAAAAGGAAGGACATACTAGGTCTCAGGCTGCACGTAACACACCAGATGATTTGCATTCAAGTTAATGGAAGAAAGTAAGGCTCTTCTATCTTCATATTTCACCTTGGTATCAGCCCAGCTAACACCAAAGCTGTTAAGCACGTACGCATTCACCTTGCTACTTTGGCAAGCTAGATGGCTTAGTATGCTTATGGTACCTCCTCCTCCCCACCTTTGAACTCAGTCACAGTATCTGTGTGGATAAAAATCCAAGGTAATTGTTTCTGCACTAAGTTAGTTGTTACTTCAGGCCATTAGGTATATTGATATTTGGAGAGTTTTTAAATATATAAATTATCAGTCCAGTAAACCATTGATAACACTCATTAAAAAAAAGTAGTAGAAAACTTTCTTCTAGAAAAGTTCAGTTTGCTCTTTTTGTTTTAGTGGGCCAGTCCTTGTATGTATAGAGACTAATTATTTAGGTGAATGACTGGGAAACTTGGAGCAAGTTAGGTATGAATAGGTCCAGAAATAGACCTCTAATTGCATTTATTGCTCAGCTGATAAAGGTACAATTATTTTTATAGACTACAGGTAGCTTTCAGAATAAGAAAAAAATGTTTGCCTGAAATAGATTCTACCTCAGTGGTCTTAAACTGAAAAACAAGGACAGCCATTCAATGGTTTTGAACACGTACCTTCACACATGGTTTTGAACAGAAGGCACGAAACTGCTCTAATTCCTTTCTATGACTTGGATACAGGCCTTGCAGGCAGAAGGGAGTGAATAAAAAGGCCATCCTTCCAGAGAACAAGTACACGTGAAACAATGTGGTTCTCGAAGGTGCTTTGCAATACTCTGTCCATACCATAGTACATATAGGGAAGAGTCCAAAGACCCTCAGGAAGGTGAGGAGTGGTGCTGGGGACAGGCAGGTTACCTGTTTGAGTTTCCAATCAGCTCTATGGTGCATTCATCTGGGCATGCATAGCTTTACCTGTGTCACCCCAGCAAGCTGAAAGCACCAGCAGGTCTGTTCAGAGCGACCTGAGAATGACGTGGCAACTGGGACCTAGAACAAGACTGGGCACATGTGGAAGAAGTATTGTAGCATCAAACATCTTCAGATGTTGTTCAACGTTTTCATCAATGACCTAAATGAAGGGTTGGAATGTACCCTCAGCAAGTTTGCCGATGATACAAAACTGGGAGGAGTGGCTGATACACCAGGAGGCTGTGCTGCCATTCAATGGGCTCTGGACAGACTGGAGAGTTGGGCAGAGGGGAACCTCATGAAATTTAACAAGGACAAGTGTAGAGTTCTGCACCTGGGGAGGAACAACCCCATGCACCAGCACAGGTTAGAGATTGACCTGCTGGAAAGAGCTCCATGGAGAAGGACCTTGGAGTCCTGGTAGACACTAAGTTATCCGTGGGACAGCAATGTGCCCTGGTGGCCAAGAGGGCCAACGGTATCCTGGGGTGCATTAAGAAGAGTGTGACCAGCAGGTCGAGAGAGGTTATCCTCCCGCTCTACTCTGCACTGGTGAGGCCTCATCTGGAGTATTGTGTCCAGTTCTGGGCTCCCCAGTTCAAGAGAGACAGGGAACTTTTGGAGAGAGTCCAGTGGAGGGCTACAAGGATGATTAAGGGACTGGAACATCTCTCGTATGAGGAAAGGCTGAGAGACCTGGGGCTGTTCAGTCTGGAGAAGAGAAGGCTGAGAGGGGACCTTATCAATGTCTGTAAATATCTGAAGGGTGGCTGTCAGAAGGATGAAGCAAGTCTCTTTTCAGTAGTGCCCAGTGACAGGACGAGGGGCAATGGGCACAAACTGCAGCACAGGAAGTTCCACCTCAGCATGAGGAAAAACTTCTCTGCTGTGAGGGTGACAGAGCACTGGAACAGGCTGCCCAGAGAGGTTGTGGAGTCTCCTTCTCTGGAGACCTTCAAAACCTGACTGAACACGCTCCTGTGCAACCTGTCCTAGGTGATCCTGTCTTGGCAGGGGGGTTGGATCAGATGATCTTCAGAGGTCCCTTCCAACCCCTACCATTCTGTGATTCTGTGATTCTGTGATCAAGATGCAAAGGCTAGTGAAATCTTAATGTGGTTTGTTTCACCCATACGGCAAGGCTGAACCTTGGTGTAATGAGGTCCCCAGAGAGGCAAGTTTGATTTGGAAGATGAGATTTTTGTAGATAAACAGGAAGTACCTCACCAACTTAGCATCAAGCATGCTAGTGTAGAAAAGCAAAGCACAGGAACCTGCAGTAGGTTCATTTTTTTAAGTTAACAAGTTGAAAGACTGGGCCTTGTGAAGCAGGGAAACAAAAAGGTGCCGACTGAAACCATCTGCCTTTTAAGATGCAGAGAATCCATTCAGATAAAGTACAGCGTCGCTCAGTTTTCACAGCCTTTTGAAAGACAATAAAAAAGTTGTTATTTCTGCCATCCACTGGCTGTAAAACTGGCCAGTGAACATGAGGACTGTACTATGTCACCTAAGGTGCTACATACTCATCTCAACCACCTAGTGCACCTCTCAGTAACATAACGTCACATTTGAGACGTCACACCCAACAACGGTTGCGTTAAGGCTTGGTGGATGGCCTCCAGATTTTACAGTGGAGGGGCAGGACACCAGTGGGAGCAGAGCAGTCTCACGATTCACCCTGTGCGCTCAGCGCGTGGCTGAAAGGAGCCAGTACCGGGTTAAACCATGGGGTGAAACCACACAATCATGACAGTGCGCTAAAGGAAACAGAACAGGCTCGGGACCCATTCTGTGGGAGATGTAAAGCACCTCTGCACCCTCCCTAAGAGATGGTCTGCAGACCTTCAATTTATGTTACATCATTTTCTATTTCTTGTCTTTCCTTTGCTATTTTTGCACCAAATACGCTGCACAGGTGTAGTCACACAGGAAGCCCAAAGAACAGAAGCAAAGCCGTACAGCTCTCAGTTACACCCACAAACCCACATGGAAGGAAAATAGCAAAGTCTGTGGAGCTGAAGGTCTGTTAATGCCAGCAAAGCACGTTATCGCTCTTCACTGCAACCTCTTCTTGCAAGGGAGGGACACATGGCTGGTTACTCCCTCCGGAGCAACCTGCACAGCACACAAGCCTCTTACAAGATTAGGTGGGATGAGTGGGCTCTTAGACAGCAAAACACGTCAACCATCCTAGTTTCACTTTATCCAGTTATTCCCCTCCAGAATTGTGCTTCCTTATAAAGACATAAAAAAAATTAGAATAGCATGAGGTTTATTCATCTGACAGTTCTTGGGCCCCAAATGTCTATCAGACAGGGGACTTCTGGCAAACCACAAACTTTTTCATATTGCTAGATCAAGCCACAGCTTGCCAAGCCTTGCTTCTCCACCTGCCTGTTTTGCAATACTTTCTCCCACATCCCCACCACAGCCTGAGCCCCGTTTTGCTCATAAGGCTCCCAGGCAGTGGGGAGAGCGCAGAAGGGAGTGCTCAACGTGAGAAGTGGAGCTTGCACCTCCAAGAAAAAGGCATCATCTTCCACTGCTAAGTTTCCCCCTGCTTTCCCCCTAAGAGAGTGGCCAGGGCTGTAAATTGTAGGAATTCCCCCAAGATGCAAAGGAATAGGGTGTACAGACGATGTTCGTTCCGGGGATCCCCCTGCACCGTTAAGGCAGTGGACTCAGGAAGAAAAAGGGGCAGCACAAACAGATGGAAAAATTCGGGATTCAGCAGCCAAGCTCCACACCAAAGCCTTGCCCCTGCACCCCAGCCATTCCCCGTGCTGCCAGCTCGGACCTTTCAAAACTCCAGGAAAGTGGTACCATTCCCAGGAGCTCCCTACTTCCCACCTCCTCCCCGGGGGACAGAGGGTGCAAGCCCAGAGCTGAGCCCCGGCACCAGACCACGGCACCGTCCCGGGTGCACAGGCAGGTTGAGGGAAGAGGCAAACATCCATTTCCGCGACAGGGCCGTTCCCCGCCCTGCTCCCTGCACGGGGTTCCTCATTCTGCGTTCTCCGCGGCTCTGCTTCCCTGTTCCCTTTCATATCAACAAACGTCAGCCCAGGCAAATGGGAACCAGAGACAGGAACAAGCACACGGACAGTGGCCAGGGAGGCGAGAGGAGCAGATTTCAGGGGGAGACAGAGAGCAGGAGAGGGAGACCTGAACGAGCGCCCAGAAGAAGGTCCCATGGAAGACCACCAGAGCCTAGAGGACAGCAGACTTAGCTATGAAGCTTGAGATGAAAACAAGTCCATGTCCCTCAACAGAGACTAAGGGAAGAAATCTCATTTTTCTGTGAGTTTTAAGGGGCAGCTACTGTTTTCCATTAAAAAAGCCTGCACTGGGCCAGGCCTGCTCATGCACAATTTCTGCTCACCTAATGAAACGGAAAATGCCTAAGAACCACGTCAGCCCACATTTCCATCCATTAATTTGTATAATTAATTATGCGTCTTGTATAATTGATTTTAGTCGCGAGACATGCTCAATCAACAGAAGTTTGAGTAAAGAATATGCGTGGCATGAGACGCAACCAGACTTAGCGGAGAACATGGGAGTGATCATTTTGCACAGCTGAAGAGTAAAACTTTGCTGGTTTTAAGCTAGTGACACGGCAGCTGAGTTTTCAACCAAGGGGCATTTGTTCTCAGGTACCCCAACTCGAATTCTCTTTTTCAGATGAGATTTTCTAGACGAGCCAGTGCATATGCATTTCTTTACTTTCTAGTTATCACATGTCTGCACGTGGCCCTACCGAGACTCCGCTCAGCAGCGCTGCCGCGGTGGTTGCTGCAGCTCAGCCGCCGCCGCTGCTGAGACACAGACCCGTCACCCGGCAGCGAACGACACGCACTCGGTTTCCGCACTGCAGCTTTGAAAGGGGAAAGGCGTTGTGCGACAAGCGCAACTACCGGCGTGCGAAAAGGAGCTCCATGATAGCGCGGTTAGGAACCAACAGCAACTAACAGACAGTGCCCCCGGTCCGTCGCAGCAAGACCACACCTACCGCACACACAGCATTTCCGCGCGTAGCCAGGCGCGCCGACACATGGCTGTTGGCTGAGGTCTGGAACTGAGACCACGTCTCCTCAGGTCTTGGCAGCGTTTGCTTTGCGGTCACGAAGAGCCAGCTTTTCACCTAATGCAAAGGGGCTCAGCGTCATCAAAACCTATGGAGCTACTTCACCTCACACCAGCTGGTATGTAGGTGTTTAAGTCTTACAGACAACAGTTCTTCAAACAGAGCTCAAGGTAACCCATTAAGTCACTATTCACAGATTTCTGGCTACAGTCTCAGTGGCTACATTTATTTTCTCTCATGTAATCTGTTCTAAAGCAATGCCTGCCTCCATAAAAGAGACGGGATTGCTGACTTTCAGTGTGCACTAAGGATCTTGCCTACTTTCTGCTGTTTCTGGATTACAGGAAGGATGGTGAAAGCCGGGGTGGCTTCTGTTAAATTTCTTTCCTCCTTTTGCTGTAAATAACCAAAAGTCTACTGCCTAGTAGTAGGGACTTAAATCAGGGATTTAGCCTCATTTTGCTGCATTTTCACAAATTCTGCAGAGGCCCAGAACCTTTGGGAAATGTCATTTCAATTGCATTTATTTTTTAAAAAAATAATTAGATAACTTGCATCTCCCTTTGTCCGTACCTTAGTCATTGAACAGCTGCGATTTTTCTAGAAGGGATGGTAGCTTCAGAAGACCCTCCATTTTCTTACGAAAGACATACCTAAAAGGTTAACTACAGCAGCAATCTCTGTCATGGTAGGAAAGCAAGACACAAAAACTCACCTTATCTAATTTGTGGTTATAGTATCACTACCAGCTCCCCAGCTGGGGACCTTACAGACGCACATGACGGTCGGTTACCTCACTCAGAAGCTGAAAACCCCAGTGATCTATCAGCTTCCTCTTCTCTGTAGTCTGGGAACAGACTTTACTAGAACAGTGGTGTTATATTATAAGCAAGTGATGGGAAGTAATAAGTGTGCTTTGGTTTTGGACACCTACTTGTCATGATAAAACAAAGGTTGAGCAGAAACAGCTTTCAATACCCATGCAAGGCTCTCATCGTCCAGTGTGGTCTCTTGTCTTTCTTGGAGGGGCTTCAGAGCTGTAAGCCTACAAAAGAGAAATGAAAGACAAACCAGAGACAAATCAGAAGTGTTAAAATTCTCTGGCTGACCTCAAATTATGGGAGTGGGTGCCAGGAAGCAAACTCAGAGTATAAGTGAACAAAACAAGAGCCAAAACTCTCCCTGGGATCCTGGAGAACCACACATTTCTTTGCCCTCCAGGGGTGTAGCCCTTGCTAAAGTGTAGATTTCCACTGAGACGTGCAAGCTGACAAATGCTCAGAGAGAGATTTTAACCGGGTCAGGTGGATGTATAAGGCTTCGTTTTCTCATCTTCTGAAGGTTTGCAGTACCTGCCTACCAGCAAGAGGATTTCTGGTAACAGAATTAGCACTGCAGCATGTGTCACCAGAACAGAAGGCCCTAGGAAATTTTTTTCCCTAGTAAAAAAGAGAAGAAATGTAAGTCATCCCTGAAGTAGCCTTTGTAACACGTTTCTCAACATGTTTTGGGAAATCGCACCCATTTCGCACCTAGGAAATGTGAGTTTTGACTGCTGGGAGATCAGACAATTCCTGGCTATCAGTTCCAATAATGAAATGGAACTGCCTTCCTGAAAACCATACGCCCACATTTTTTGCTAAATATGATGCATCTGCTTTTGGTAAAGCCACCGAAGGCTATGCTTGAGATCACAGAAGATCTCACTTGGTTGGGGCAGTCTGGCCACCCCTGTGTCCAGCCTGCGCTTTAACTGGAGTCAGCTGTGAAGGTACACTAGGTTGCTAGGGCTGGGTGCTTTTCAACACTCCACCTTTCCTGCCTGTACAATGAATGAAATGATGTCATGATTGCAGAGCAAAAGGCAAGAGAAAGAAGGCTGGGAAGGACAGCATGATCCAGGACAAGATCACAATACTGAAGCCACCCCAAACAGACCTTTCTCTAACTTGTGTCTGAAGACCTTTAGTGATGGTCTTGGTCATTCAAGACCATCTATTCCAGCATCTTATAATCACTACCAATAGATGCTTTTCCTAAGGTTTAGGAAAACTTAAAGCCATTAATTCTTATTCTATTTGAAGTAGACATGGAGAACATCTACTCATCCTCTTTACAGGTTTGCATTTATATATGTGAAGACATCACATCTCACAGTAGGGTAAATGACCCCAAGACTTTCAGCTCTTCTTCAAACTAGCAGTCTTGCTGCTGTTCTCTCTGCTCTCTCAAATTGATTGACATCTTTCTTGAAGAACAATGCCTAAAAAATCAGACTCACTACCTTCTAAGATCCTATTTTCCTGAAGCAGCAAATAAATACAGTTCTCAAATATTTCCTTAGTTGCTTTACAGGGGAGAAGAAAATCAAGCAGTGCCCTGTGCTAGATAAAAGATTGTGAATTCATAGGTCTGGAAACTCCATTCTTGTTCCAGAAAACAGACAGGTACTACATAATAAGCTTTCACCCTAATATAAAAACAATCTTAAGGCCATAAAGTCAAGGGAAGCATGGATTGTGAAAAGTCTTTATACAGCTAAAAATTAATTTTCAAATTATATGTATTTATTTTCCCA
The DNA here is from genome assembly GCF_964289735.1 of Phaethon aethereus. Classification (NCBI taxonomy): domain Eukaryota; kingdom Metazoa; phylum Chordata; class Aves; order Phaethontiformes; family Phaethontidae; genus Phaethon; species Phaethon aethereus. Next base: position 100,033,202 of record NC_138575.1, on the reverse strand, counting down.
GGAGTTGTGACAAACCTGAGCCTGGACACACCTGCCAAAACCTACTGGAAAGACTGTGGAAAGAGAAGCTAGGAACATAATTGATTCCTTCCTTCCTCTGCAGAGATGATGCAATATCCTTTCACCTTAGAAATCAGAGAAACACATATCGATTAGGCACAAATATATAAACAAGCTCTTTTGGTGGTGAGTTTGCATGCAAATAGCTCAGCTTGCTGCTCTGCGGTTGGGGATCACAAGAATTCCTTGCAAACCCCACCCCGGCCAAAGGTGATCGAGTCTCTTGCTTTGACTTCTCACTTACATTGGATGGGGCCTAAAGACAGACCAGAAAGAGAAGTGAGCTTAGATCTTTTGAAAACTTAGTTAAAATCTGTAAAAGCTATCTGGCAAACATGCTCCTAGATACACAGGTTGAGCACCCTTTACTGCAGAAGGTCGTGCATGCTGGGGAGGCTGCACTGCCTGGCTGGACACTGCAGCAGCCACAGCCACCAACAGCCTCTTGGTAGGTGAGAGGGACAGGACTCTTGTTGCCTTGGTCTGAAACAACCACTGTCAGCAGAAAAAGCACCTCTCTTCAAAAAAAGGGTGAGGAGCATGGCCTCTAACCCATCAAGACTACCTGCTGCTGGACCACAGTCAAGAAGCCCTCATTCTGGCCATGAGAGCCGTGTCCTGGCCAGGTGCATTAATCACCTGTGGCTTGAACAGCTAGGTAGCTGATCCTACTTGCGGGCTGATGTCCTGTCCCCAGGGAGGTGCCTGATGCCCAGGGCTGGAGCTGCCCCTGGTGTCCCCCCTGGTGGGACAGGTCCTGGCTGTCAGACCCTGCTCTGCTGCTCCAGAGAGCCCCCCGCCCCACTGCACCCCGACACAGGCAGGGAAATCATGTGCCATCCTGCTCCACTGCCACGAGATATACTCTGATTTCTCTGGGGTGGGGGGTGGGAAAGGATATAAATAAAAAAGACTAAGTCCTGTTTTTACTTTACCTCATTACCATGAAGTGTAAGGTGGAAAGTACCAGACTTGTAAACCGCACTATTGTCTTTCATTTTCTACATGTGTGGAAACTTTGGACGAATGTGGCAAAGCATCCTACTTCCTCTGGGAACCGTTTTTACTAAAAACCCTGATAATCTGAACTTGCTTGCAAAGACAACACCCTGAAGCTTAGATCTGGTCTGGATTACTTTCTGTATAGAAAGTGTCTAGTGAGTCACAAGTGTAGGGCCACTGCCTGGGAAAAAGCTGAATGCAACTCAAAGTGCTTGCAGGGGAAAAAAATAACACACTTGAAATCTATTCAACACACCAAAAGTGTACAAGAGAACAACTTTTATAGTTCCCACCAGTGGGCAAATAGGAGTGACTGAACTGTCAGACCAACCCACTCACCCACATCTGCAAGTCATATTTCCTCTTATAATAGACATTAGCAGCTGAGTTTGCCACCATCCTAATCTAACAGTTATTCCCCAATAGCTGAGTGGGGGTAAGGTCTCACAAAAAAAGTGGATGCTACTGAGGGAATACATGTCAAAAACCAAGGAAGACCTCGGAGGGGGGGGCGGCGCGGGGCGTGGTGCCTACACCAGGGAATTTTTTCACAGTGTTTGCCAGTGTTTTACCTGCCCGTTGCTACGAGGGAATGGCTGGTAGCCACGCCGGGCGCACACCCGTGGCCAGGCCGACCACATCAGTTTCAGGCCTGGAGGATGCTGCTCCACCCTGCCCAGTAACACCAAGGACCAAACCCAACTGTGCCGTGATACCCCCGCCCTCCACTTCAGGGCTGGCAGCACCCCCCGCTTAGTTATTCAGCGACCACCGAAGGTGAAACTTCGCAGCCCTTCCAGCCTAGACAAGGTCAGGACCAAAAGCTCTGCCACCTGGCCACCCTCGGCGGAGGAGAAGGAAGAAGGGGCGGAGGGGGAGCGGAGGGGGAGCGGAGGGGGAGCTGCCCTCGCCCGGCTGCGCCCCCGCCCCCTGCCCCGGCGCGCCTCACGTCCCTCCCTTCTCCTGGGGGCTTTAAGGCCGCAGCTGCCGGGCAGCAGCGCGCTCTTTGGGCAGACCACTAGATGGCAGGAAACAGCAGGGATTGAGCACCGGCTGCCCCTCCATCTCCTGCCAGCAGGACCCTCCATCTCCCCCCCCAGCCCCCCGCTGCGAGCCGAGCCAGCAGATCGGCCCTCCTCAACTCAGTGAGGGCATCAGAGCACAGGCACCTCTACACCCAACAAACGTCAAATTAATTTCCTCTTTTCTTTCTTTTCTTTTTTTTGGGGGGGGGGGGCGTGATATTTGGGTTTTTTTGGGTTTTGCTTTGTTTTCTTACAGTGCTAAGAGAAGACGTGGCACCTGTTTTGAGATGCCACTGAACTGTGGCACAGTGGCGGTGCGTGAAGAGAGCCTGTTAGTTTTAGGGAAGAGCAAGTGCTTTTCTGCAGTTCTTTGGAAGACAGGTTGACACGCCACCAGCCAAAAATGGTTTTCATTGATTAAGAACAAAACCAAACCCTTACACCTTATATCCTTTTGCATCTTCTCCTGAAATGTTATGTGTCCAGAGATAAAATCCCACAGAACTGTTGAAATTTCAGGGCTGAACAGGTTTACTCTGAGCAGTTTTCAGCACTGCCAGCTGGGGTACCATTTTTATTTGCATTTTTGCTCAGGACAACTCTCATTCACTTAACCAGAGAATACCAAACCCGTTTTACAGTATTTATTCTCTTTCAAGTCTTTTCTCTACGTTTTTAACTACTCTGGTGTCAGTGAAAGACCGTATCATCCAAAAAGTTATATTCTGAACAGAAACAGAGCAAGATTCTTCTTAACAGTATCTCTGCTGCCTCCAGTCTTTCTTCATTCAGAGGATGAAGTTGCAAGGATGGAAGTTGCCCTGTCCCATTCCTGCCCTGAGCCCCTGCTGTGCCTGGCCACATGAAGCCAAGGCAGGGAGCCGAACACCCTTCATTTTGGTGACTCTCCGATTACTACAGGTCCCAACCTCCCCCCTCTCCCCAAAAAAGCTGTCTCATCTACAGGTGTTGCTTCTACTTGGCTGTCTGCAATTAACTGCTAAAATAATTGACTTCTGATTTTTATAAAAGTACATGTTTCTTTTGAACTGGACTTCTCTACATTTTCTACTCCCATCCAGCATTGCCTCTGACAAATACAGTATTTCAAAACTTGCTCATCTTTCCTCAGTGTTTCTTTCTCCTTCAGAAAGAAACTAATCAAAATGTAAAATAAAACCTTATTTGCCACACGGGATATAATCAAGCATCCCAAAACTGACCTTGGCACCTTCCTCCTGGACCCCAGCTCTGGTATGGGATTCATCCCACCCACTGCAGACAACTACAGGGGAACATTTTATCTGAGCTAACCACCACCAGGCTTTCTTCAGACCCATGGGAGAAAAATGAATCCTATCTCACAATGTTGTGCACATCATAGTTATGTGGGCATTGCATGAATCACACCATGAAAAGGCCGATTCAACCCTTGACCGTGAAGAAAGCCTTCCCATCCACAGGGTAGGGACCTTGTGACTTTGCTCTTAGCTTCACCAAGGAGAACATGACTTCCTTTGGTCTGCTGTCATATGCTTATTTTCCACCATGTGCAAGCCTCCTTTCCAACTGCAGCAGAACACATCTGCCTGGATCAATTAAGGCAGGTCTAAGAATGAGATCTGCTCACCTGATCCGTACGCTGGGTTTCAGTTTGATCCATTGGGTCTAGATCCAGGACCTCAGGATCCTCAATCCATGTTCATTTGTGAACATCATGCTACAACAATGGATAAAAACTGAGCAGGAAGCAAAGCTAACACAAATCATGGCAGAAAGTACCTGTCTCAGCTCCTCAGACACAAAGGAGTGGAAGCAACTGAAGCTGCAGCGTTGTTCCTGGGAGGAACAACGTGAGGAAGGTCCCGGTGCGAGAGCCAGAGCGCATCCCTGCACAATGCAAGCAAATAGAGTTGCCTTCTTCCCTCCTAACATGAAGATGGCAGCAAAGGGAAGTCAAAGATTTGTATAAGTAAAAAACTTCAGACCAGTCCATAGGTTTCCTCTGATCCCTGTAGCATCTCAAGAGAGATTAGAGATTTTTAGTAAACAAGGAAAAGAAGGGTAGGTCTGACATTATGGTTTTCATATCAGATAAAGTGAGTACAAAGGTTAGTGGTGGTGAGAGATTGAAGCCCAGCATTCTCTTCTGTTGCACAGAAAAACAATTCAATTACAGCTTGTCCCTGCCATGTTCTGAGATAAACACCTCCTGAGGGCTCTTGGTAGATGAGCAGGAAGGAAGAAAATTAATAATAAAGGAAAAGAGTATTTTTATAGTTTCATGTTTGTCTAAGCAGAGAGCTGTTGCTGCTGCAGTTAACCTCTTTCCATCATCCTTTATGATGTGTGGGGGCAGGGATGTTAAATTCCCTGGCGTCATTTACTGTTACAGCAGCTCTATCAAAATCATTGAAAGATAACTGTTAGAAACACTCATCAAGCATCACTGTGGAGAGTAAAAGAAAATCAAAGACCTGAACTACTGCTTCTCCCCTTCTTCCTTAGCCAAAGACAGGACCCCTGGAAGAACCATCAGAAAGCGACATCCATGAAGTCAAGGAGAACACCAGGCCAGCCATTTAGCATAATCCCTCTTCCATGAATTACAGAAATGGGGGCGGGGGGAGAAAGACAGGAGATTTACTCAAGGTCCACCCAACAGATCAGTGCAAGCATGGGAAGAGCAGCCAAGCCTGCGGTTGACAGTGTGCTCCTGGGATCAGTAGCAGAGCTGAGGAGGACTGCAGCGTGAAAATTTCCTCCCTGCTTTTACTGTTCTGATCCTTGTAAAATGCCTAACTCAAAGGACTGCCCCAGCAAGGCACACAAAATACAGCTTCCCGTAGCCAGAAAACACAGATATTGTGCTTTAGCTATCACTTATCTCCCAAAGAATAGAAAACAAACAGAGCCTGTTACAGGGCCCCAGTGAACTGTAATTTGCCCAAATATGGGGGAGGGAGACTAATCATTCAATCCTGAAAATTTTAACGAGATGTCTAAAATTAATCTCCCTAGCATTCTCACGGTCCTTTTTCCATAAATAAATATCCTTTGCTAGCTACCCTTTTTCCAGAATAAGGGTTGTATTACCAGCACGTGTACCTTCAGTTACTAGTTGCACGGGATTAGGTCACCTTTAAGTTTTAATCACTCTTGCTTTGCTTCTCTGAAGCACTAGATACATTCTCTAGGAGGTTAGTCGGTTACCTAAACGCAGGTAAATTTATTTTAAAAATTTTGTATTATCACAGGCAGTGTTTTGAGACAGCTCCTACTTTTGAAGTACACAGAATGTAAATTCCTACCGATATTCCCATAGTTGCTTCAACACCACTGCTGCAGCAACACTTCCATTATAGGAGCCATTTGGTGCCATGGAGCAAATGACACACACTGGGAGGGTACTGTGACCTTGGAGTGTTTTTCTTTCTTATAGAGCTTCACTCATTGGTGAGGGCAACTGAGACACCCTGAAGAAAAAGGATGGCAGACAGTCAGAAAACTTCATGTAGAGAGGACTTTTGCAATCAGCCAAGCTGAAAACACCCATTCCCCACCCACACGTGCAAGATTTGGGCTGCACCGGCTGAGGCCCGCTGGCTACTAGAAGGCAAAAGCAGCCGTGTCGTATGCGGCCGCCTCAGGGGCGACCCTGGGGCTAACGACAGGTAAAGCACACGGGAAGACTCAGGACCTCTCTCCTTAGGTGATCTGATCCAGGACACAGTTGTGGTGCAGGTTTTGATTTTCTCCAAACTCACTCGGGGCGAGGGGGGGGGTGTGTGTCACGACACCCGCAGGAACGAGTGAAGCTGCCTTACGCGGAGGGACGACGCGCAGCAGGCAGTGTCAGAGCAGAGCACGGGCGATGGGAGCAACAGCCCCCCAGCAGGTCTTCCGAGGAAAACAGAGGGGAATGATGAAGCTCTGGTTTTCCTCTTATAAATGGTGACTGCACCGTGGCCCTCCCCAGAGCGGAAAGACTATGATAAAGAGAAATAAACATCATTAGTTTCTTCTGAGATAATCCAGAGCTTGCAAAGGTTTTTGCAATAACGAGCCGGCACAGCACAACTTTTCAGGTGCCAAATAGAGCTTTTAATGGACTTCCTTTCCAAAAAACATTTGTCTCCTGCCACCTCATCTTTGCTTTCCCTGAGTTTATTGCAAATGTAATTTTGTTCCCAGCAGGAAGGCTCTATGTGTGGCAGATGAGGGACCGTGTCCAGGGTGTGGCGCGCACCGAGCGATACCCTATAATTTTCACAGACACATAGGTGTCTGTGTCACCTCGTAATTGCTTTGCTATGCCCAAACCACAGGCTCGGTCTCTGTCAACAATCACAAAAAGAGAAGGGGGGTGCAGAAGGGCAACTGGCCTCGGCAAGGCAGGCAGGGGCCGAGCTGGGCACAGCCACATGCCGCTCCCTGGAATTAAATACTGAGGTTGGGGCTGACAATGTGCCAAACTGGGTCCAGACACTTTTGGGAGGGAAAAAAAAAAAAAGTTTGAAAAATATCCAGGAGTTTCAGGTGTATGAAAACAGCATTTTTGTCTAAACAAACACAAGAGGTATTTGGCAGCTCTATCCAGAAAATTGTGGCCTCTGGGATACCCCAGAGGAGTGGGAAGTTTACACTGATGCTCAAGTCAGTGGTACATACCTGTAAGGTTTAATGCAGTCATCATAAATGATCCCTTGACTTTTTCCTACAAGGAACTTTGTCAGAGTTTGTCTCCTCATGAGTTCTCCTACAAAGTTGACAGAAAAGTTCAGAAAAAAATATTTTCTGATTAAGAAGATAATTTTTTTCAGATAGATCGTTTTGATGTAACAAAGAATTAAAAATTAATTCTGCGAGACTGTGAGGTTTCATTTCCTCTTCATCTGAGTAGGTGTTTCAGGATTTAATTTGAAAATGCTATTTTAACGTATGCATGGCTTTCTTTTATCTCCAGTATCTAATAAGCTAACCCGTTACCATATCAGCTCCAGTTTTAGAAGTGGTTGCCTTGGTTAAAAAACAAATGAGACCTTGGAAGGATAGGGCAAATAGGGATTTTATGGTCAGCAGATAAATTTTCTGCCATCTTTAAGTTTGCATCATGGTAAAATCGTTGTCTTACTCCATGATGACTCACATTCTTTAAAGAAAAGACAAAGGTAGGAAGCCCTTTCAACCTGATTGCACGTTACTAATTTTCTGAGCCCTCAGCCTCCAGCCCTCCGCCAAGGCACAACGCCCACTGCCCCCAGGCAGCCCCTGCAGCTCCCGAGGGCTCTGCCTGCCCGTGCTCTCCCCTTCCTTGGGAGGGAGAAGGAGGAGGAGGGGACAGGAAGCTATGAGCCTCTGAAGCACTCAGAGCAGTGAAAAAAATCACTGAAAACTACATCTTGAACAACCAAAATAGATAAGCATTGTCTGTTCTGGTCACCAAATGAGAGAGAGTCCCATGGGGAAAATGTAGGTTGACACTATGCTCATTCACACACCCAAGGAGGCCAAATTAAGATTACATACATAAGCTTTTCATTCTATCATTTTGTAACTTCCATTACACAAGGGTGTAATGCTGTTTTTCCTATTATTCATCCTGCTATCTGGGTGAGCTACTACTTTTAGGATCTCCTTTCCGCTTTTTAATTTCAAGGGCAGAGGGTGCTGTGTCTGGCCATGCCTCAGTCTTTTCTTTTTTTCATGCAATTAGCTTCAAACACTCAAAACACAAGAAGAATTCACACACCCTTTTCCTGTTCATTACCTACCGCCCGTTCGTTGGCGAGATCCTTGTTGCTCATTCCCGTTAGTCTTGCCAATAAGGTAACCAAAATCATGGTTCATCCATTTAGGACAAACACTGTCTTTCCCGTTGCCCTCTGTGAACTACTTCACAACAGCACCCTGAGGGCAGCGGGTTTCCCCTTCAGCTCCCAAAACTGTATTTTGGGCCTCACTGAGTATTTTGTGGCACCACCAGACAAATTCCAGTCCAAGCAAGTCCAGGAAACTAAGTCAGTTGTAGCCCAACGTAAATGCAGTTACTTGCTACCTAGCACCCAGGCTTGGACATTTTGAGCACAGCTTTCAGAAAGTCCCCCCCTTCCCAGGTAATTTAACTACTTTACACGCTTTTAAGAATACAAGGGGTTTTTGCCTTTAAAACACTCACTGCTTTAAATAGGGTATGGAAGAGGGGATCTCCTTGCTGATGTCACTCAACTTCAGATTAGGCCAGCCAGGAAATGCCACCCATATAACGCATTATTTTTGGCCTTAAAATGATGCCAGCTGGGAAACTAGGAGCGAGGGAGAACTAGAAAGAGTTTTGCCGAAGACATTAAAGTAAATAGAAATGAGCAATTTTTCCTGGACTCTAATAATTCATGAAAGAAAAGGACATAAAGAATTGCAGGACAGTTCAGAAAGTGTTGATACGTAAGTTTAATTTAGTTTTAGTGAGGCTTTTCTGTCTTCATGAAGAATATTGCAGCTCCGTTCTCACATACTTTGTTGGTTATCTTTACTAAGGACATGAACTCTACAGTTTTGGATGACCTCTTACCATGTCAATGTAGCGGGTTTTGCATGGGGCAGCCCAAGTATGCATTCCCATACAAAAAAAAGACATTCTTCAAGACTGAACGTACCACCAATTTCATCTGAGCATCACACAAATAATATTTTAATACCATAAATGTCTTAGGTGAACGTATTTCTAGCTAACAGACAAGAAAATTCTTCTCCTGGGTAGCTGAGTTGAAGCACAGACGAAGAAATAAGTCTGCATTACTCACGTCTTCATATATAAGTACAGAAAGAGCTTTTGCTCCACCTCAGCAAGCATATATGCATTTTTTTCTATGCAAAATTTTAAAAAATTTCCACAGTTTGCCAGAAGATTGTGTGATGGCTGTAAATGTTCTGTGCTACTTGGGGCTTGTCACTTAAGTGGATGTTTGAATTTAGATTCATTTTAAACAGAAACCAAGGCTACATACAAATCCCATAACTTACAATAAGTTAACATTTTGCATTTTCCCCTCTCCTGTGTTAATTTCCCAAGTTTCAGTTTCAGCAGTAAGTCAGTAATACAGTAAACAAACTCCATGCAGGTAAATTTTGCACAAGTAACAAATGGTCTAGAGACAGAGTCAAGACATTCAACTTGTTTGACCCTCGTGGCATGTTTGAACTTCAGCCTTTAGGTGGAAGAACTTCTACTACAAAGTTTGCTGCGAGCTGATCCAGGTTGCATATTATTTATCTGCTTATGAGAGATTAAATCTCCAGTAGGCATTCCTCCAAAATTGTAGCTAACAACAAAAGTCATCTAAAATTATTTATCTTTGGAAAATTCATGAAGAAATGTAGAGTCAGATTAGTACTTTTGAAGCCTACTCTAAACCACAATGCACAGCTATTCAGCAATACTAGAGCATTATATCAGAGCCTGCCACCCATCTTTGTATGAGCTGAACAATAGATCTAGGTAACGTAAAATCACAAAATGGAATATATGCAGCTGTTTCACATGCCAGTAATTAATGAGCTTACTTCATCGTAGAAAAATTTACTCCGCATTAAAAGCCCCAGAAATCTCTCTGAACAAAAAAAAAAAAAAAAAAAAAGTGGTTTAATGCCCTGCAACCACAAGCTCTGCACAAAATGAGCTATCAAGAAGGCTAAAGCATAAGCTAAAGCTTACCACAAGCCTTTATCCCTTGAACGAAGACATTAATTGGTGATGCATGTAGTGCACATGCTCCCGCTCCCACAGAAGCTATGGATGCCTCCATAGCTTGGCTTACGGGGTAAGGTAACATCTTTCAGCAAGAGAAGAAATAGCCTCTGCTTCCTTCTCTGTGCTGCGGCTGATTAGGAAGGGACAGTAACAAATCTGGAGTCAGCCTGAGGACCCTGGCGTTCTCTTGCTAGCCTGCTGCAATCCAAAGATACTGAGGTTTACATTCTTGCTGGCAGATCTCTCTTTAAGCAATGTTCTGCTTTAGTAGCTCTCAGGCAGACCGTACGAAGGGTATGAGGTACTCCAAACATGGGCCAGTCACCCTTTTCACCAATTACTACTCGGGAAACTGAAGGCTGCTGTTTTGCCAGCTATGTAAAAAGAACTAAGTTTACATTTTGGCTAAACAACTATTTGATGACAATGCGCAGTAACAGGAAAACAGTTACCAGTTTTAGACTGGTACAGCCTTGTAGCTAACTTTGGCAAAACACTGGGATTCATGGATTTGTCTCCTCCTTGGAACCGACTTAGATGCAGACTTTCTCTGGAGTTTCCTGTAATCCATCGGTCTGACAATCTTTCCTTGGAATATCGGTTTCATAACATCAGCCTGATATTTATGGAGGCTGTCATTTTTACTGGAGGAGAATTGAATGCAATTGCCCAAATTAGATGCTGGCCTCCCTTGGGAATATGAAAATGGAATAACTTCCTGGACAGAATAGAATAGAACAGAATAGCTTAGTTGGAAGGGACCTGTAACAACCATCTAGTCCAACTGCCTGACCACTTCAGGGCTGACCAAAAGTTAAAGCATGTTGTTAAGGGCATTGTCCAGATGCCTCAAACACTGGTAGTCTTGGGGCATCGACCACCACTCTAGGAAGCCTCTTTCAGTGTTTGACCACCCCCTCAGTAGAGAAATGCCTCCTAATGTCAAGTCTAAACCTCCCCTGGCACAGCTTTGAACCATTCCCACGTGTCTTATTACTGGATACCAAGGTGAAGAGATCAGCACCTCCCTCTCCACTTCCCCTCCTCAGGAAGCTGCAGAGAGCAGTGAGGTCGCCCCTCAGACTCCTTTTCTCCAAACTGGACAAGCCCAAAGTCCTTAGCAGGTCCTCATAGGACATTCCTTCCAGCCCTTCCATCAGCTTTGTTGCCCTCCCCTGGATGCATTCAAGTACCTGAACATCCTCCTTAAACGGTGAGGCCACACTAATGTTGAAAACAGCAGGATAGTCACCCCTCTTTACTGGCTAATTAGGCTGTGTTTGATGCACCCCAGGATGTGGTTTGCGCTCTTGGCTGCCAGGGCACGCTGCTGACTCTTACTGAGCCTGCTGGCGACCAGCACCCCCAGATCCCTTTCTGCAGGGCTGCTCTCCAGCCACTCCTCTCCCGGTGTTGCTCCATCCTAGGTGCAGAATCTGGCACTTGGACTTGTTAAATTTCATCCCATTAGTCATTGCCCAATGCTCCAATCTATCTAGATCCTTCTGCAAGGCCTCTTGTCCTTCAGAAGAGTCAACAGCACCTCCCAGTTTGGTATCATAAGCAAACTTGCTAATTGTGCATTCAACTGCTGCATCTAGATCACTGATAAATATATTAAACAGAACTGGTCCTAGAATTGAGCCCTGAGGAACACTGCTGGTGACTGGTCACTAGCCTGATATAGTGCCAATCACTACAACCCTTTGAGCCCTGCTGTTCAGCCAGATCTTCACCCAGTGCACCGTGTACCTGCTCATCTCACATTTGGACAGCTTGTCCAGGAGGATGCTATGAGGGACAGTATCAAAAGCCTTACTAAAATCCAGAAAAACTACATCCACTGCCTTCCCTTCATCCACTGAGTGGGTGACCCTATCATAGAAGGGTATCAAATTAGTTAAACAGGACTTTCCTTTTGTGAACCCATGTTGGCTGTGCATGATGATTGCATTATTCTTTAAATGCCTTTCAATAGTACCCAGTACAATCTTCTCCATAATTTTTCCAGGTACTAAGGTTAGACTAACAGGTCTGTGATTCCCTGGGTCTTCCTTCACACCTTTTTTGTAGATTGGTATAACATTGGACAGTTTCCAGTCAGCAGGGACCTCCCCAGACTCCCAAGACCTTTGGTAGATGATTGAGAGGGACACCTTATAGCTCCTTCAGAGCTCTGGGATGAATCTCATCAGGCCCCATGGAACTTAGGAACATTCAGCTGAGGCAACTGTTCTGTTACAACTTCAGTGTCCACAAACGGAAATTCACTGTTCCCACAGTCGTGGTCTTCCAACTCAGAGGACAGGGCAACCCAAGGTCTATCAGTATTATTTAAAGACCAAGGTGAAAAAAGCATTGAATGCCTCCACTTTTTCTTCATCCTTATCTGTCAGATGACCATCTTCAACAAGTATTTGTCCAGTGTTTTCCTTAGACCTCTTTCTATTAATAAACTTAAAAAAGCCTTGTTATCTGACACAATACTGGCCAGTTTCAACTCTAGTTCGGCTTTGGCCTTTCGTGTCTTCTCCCTGCATAAATGAACCACAGCTCTATACTCTCCCTGCAAAGCCTGACCTTGCTTCAGAGATTGTACAATTTCTTCTTCCTCTTGAGCTCCATGAGGAGTTCCCTGTTCAGCCAAGCTGATCTCCTGCACCACTTGCTAGACTTAGGACACAGTGGAATTGCCTGCTCCTATGCTTCTAGAAAGTTGTTCTTAAAAACTGACCAGCACTCATGGACCCCTAAGCCCTCAAAAGCAGATTCCCAGGGTATCCTGCTAAATAGCTCCCTGAATAGTTTGAAGTTTGCTCTCCTGAATTCCAGGGTAGAGTATTCTTGTATGAGAATATGGAAGGGACTAATGCTTATCAGATTCATAACCCCTGGAAAGAGGGGTTGGCTGTTGGCATCTAATATACAGTCCCTGTTCAGAGGACATATATAAAATGGCGTAAGTTAAGGAGTACGCACTGCATCACTGCTGCTCCAGGACTTCAGCATAGCTGCATTTACATAAGCAAGACCAGAATGTGATACTATACTAGATCTCTGAAAATATTTCCATTATCTTTCCGAAAATTAATCTTTTTTCTATAACTAACTATTTCCTCGAATGAACCTCAATGAGTACTGGCACAAAATGTTTCCTTCTTATCTTCACAGCTTTTCAATTGTTCTCAGTTAAAAAAGAAAATGACAAAACACATACGTATAACAAAAGAAAACACTGGAAAAAATAACAAGGAAAGTTACAGTTTATGACATTTAATCAGAGCTTCTCAGATCTGGAAGTGGAATACTTTAAGATATTAACAATGGAAAGAATAAACTGAGCCATGTTTTTTTCTCTGATGACAAGTGAGTCACTCAGATAAAAGTCACCCGTGAAATACCAGGATGTACAGTCTGCATTAGTTTCCTTTATAATTATCTTCTCATCATGCTTACAGTAACAGGTTCTGGAAAAATGGGACTCTCTCACACTTCTGGGCCTTTTAATTGTAAAAATATTTTTGACCCACTTTTTTTTAATAAATCCTCATCTAAAAAATGAGCCGATAACTTAATAAAATCAATGGCCCATACTGGACTAACCATACCCTCACAGCATGTTTGTCCATGGCTGAAAATAAATGGCAAGATGCCTGCCTTTGTCCCATGTCTCTACACCCTTCTTCAGCCCAAGGCCCTTCCATTCACAACCACATCAGTATGAAATGTGCCCATAAAGATCTACGGGCACCCCAGCAGTACTGCCAAAACGTATGCAGTCAGCTGGGAGCCAAAATGCGCGTCGTTCAGTTGTTTCCACTGCACCATGTACAACCTTTGCGCACGACAGGTTACAAAGGCCGTGGCAAGTGAACAGCCCAAAAGGCAAACAAAATATGAGGTGGGGGGAAAAAAGAGAGAATGTGGGTAGCGAGAAAAGTTAAGACACAAGAGCAAAGGAGATCCGAGATGGGGAAGGTGGTGAAAACCTGCCTGTGAACCTGCACCATTAAGGTCACCATACATGTCCCTATCCTACCTATGCCAGTAACTCACTGTGGCTCTCACTCCCCTTCCCCTCTTAATCACTTCTTGTGAGCTAAAATTCACAGCTGCACAGTCTGTTCCTCCCTGGCGATTTCCAGACACGGTCCGCGGCTTCGAACAGCGAAGGCTACAAAATGAGAAAATAACTCAGCAACCAACCCACCCCCACACGTACACCTCTCGCCTTCCCTTCCGCAGAGCTCTGCTTGTAGGAAATCAGTGCCAGCCGCCAGAAACCTTTAGAAAAAACAAAGGAGGGCAGTTAACCCTTTAGAAAGTTGTGCTACAAGACTAAAAGAGTTCAGCCCTCCCCCTCTGGACGGGGTCGTTATCTCAACAGCGTTGCGCACAGGCAGCAAGGCAAACCGCTGGCTCTCACCTCTTCCTGCGCGGCTGCTTGGGAAGGGAAAAAGACATGCTGTGAAGAAAGAAGTCTGAACTTTCTCAGGATGTGGGAAAGCCGAGGGGTTGCTGGCAGCTCATCCTCTGGAGATTATGGAGAAGAAAGAAAACACACACACTCAAAATTAGGATTCAGTGAAAAATTTTAATTCCTACCCCCATGGGACAAAACAATTTTTCTTCCAAGTTAGGGCAGAGAAGCATCATTCTTAGTACTTTCTCTTTTCTGCACTACACTGCTTCAATCATATATAGCACAAATAAGACGAGAAAGAAGAGCTAGATCTCTGCATTAATACCCAAATTTTCCAGCCTAAACCCACGGGGTTTACACACCCGAGTTATGTCAGGTCTCCCTCTTTTATAGGGAGGCTGACAGTACTTTTGGTATTGCATCCTCTACATTCAAATCTTTTCCTCCCAGAAGAAATCAGTGGAATAAGGATTTCCCTACTGCCTGTGAGGAAAGATTAAAATCTCTGACATGTAGCAAAATCAGACATTTTCCTCCTGGAAGACAAGAAATCCTGGACAACCTGGACTCACTGCACACACACAGAGCTGCTGTGTGGCACAGGGGTAGTTGTGCTCCAGTAGCTTCTTATTTGGGGTCCTTTAATATGGTCCCAGACCATGCAGACTTGTCTTCCACTGGGTCTAAATACTTGGCTGCTTAGAGCAATGAAGTCCCTGATGTGCCTTTTGGGGATTTGGGCCTTCCTTGTTTTCAATTTGGGCAGCGTGTGTCTTTAGAAAGGGAGTGATTCGTTTAAGTTAGCTAGCACTTGGGAAGGAGGAGAGAAGTCTTCTTTTTTTTGGAAGTAACTACATCTGTTCTAGAAAAGAAAGCTCCAGCCTGGAAGTTATTACATAGGAGAGTTCCAGTGAAGAGCCCAGGACTTGCATCCCCTAAAGAAAACACCAAGAGGACCTGAGAGCAGATGAGGAACTGACAGAAGGTACTGTGCAAAATCTGATGCAAGGCAGAAAAACACAGAGTTGAGTGAAATCAAAGCTGGAAGCGAAGTCATGCCTACAAGGACACCTTGAGGTGGCAACCAGATGCATACAGGTTCTGTCTGTCACCTCAGTTTTCTCTTTCTAGAAGGTGAAGAATCCTTGTTTAGATACTAACCAAAACCTACCTTTTTGAATTTAAAGGTCATTCTGCTTTTCAGTGGGAGAACTTGTCTAGGGAAAAGGGCTACTCAGAGTAACCTCAAAGCAGGATTCATCTCAGGACCATGTCACAGAAGTCAGCAAATCACACAGACAAGTACTAGTTGTACGTTCATTTGTAGGGTCATCTTACAACAGGATAAAATATGACTACATGTGCCCCAAGAAGGAACCTGGAGTACTCTCTAAGGTTTTCTGCAAGAATGAAAACTAACATCTGTATTTCCACGTATTTCGAGTTGACCCTATTATCTAGAACTAAAGACGCATCAACAGAGATCATCTTGTAAACATGAGAATAAGCATGAGAATCCAGACCTTGTTCCCATTTTTTTAGCACAGAAGACAATCAGCAAAACCACCAGCACTAGATATTAGGAGTTCTCCTGGAAACAGGCCAGTTCATACAGGCAGCAAAAATCTGAAGAAGCCCCGTGCCAGGTTTCTGCAAGTGTAGGCTCTCCACAGAGAGCGGCTCTCCCACTGCACCTCGCAGTGCGGCTGGCTTCTAACCTGCACTCCCCTCAAAACCCTCCCCATCACACGGAGTGGCCTCCTTAGGCTCCTCTTCACAAAGTTATCCTCTCCCCTGTAATCCTCTGCAAGTCCTGTAATCTTCTTTTAAGACAATTATTCTTCACGCAAGGTAAGAGAAACTGAGGTGACTCCATTTCCACATAGTTACTGGTTTGGAAATGCCACTGAGAAACGAGATTCACAAAAAAATCCAGCCTCTACTTAAGGTCTCAGCACAGCAGGTTTGTTGTGCATTGTAATCACTGCTCTCTTTTTTCCCCCCTCTACTGCAAACTCTTACCTTCAACACGAGAAGCAAATCAGAATCAAAAGATGTAGAATTTTACATTGTTTAGTGTTGTTTACCAGCTGTCTATTCCTTAACATAAAACATTTTCGTAGTAATTTATAAAGGTAAAATAAAACATTATGGAACACTTCAAGTTAAAGACTTATTAAACATCAAAATACTTCTGCCACAAAATATTTATTTGTACCCCTGAAGGTATCTCCCACCATTTCAGTGGGAAAGGCAAAAAAAGCAATTGTTTATATTTACCCTATTTTTGGAAGCAAAACTTCTGGCAGTAAAGACGGTGAAGTAATATTTTCTTTTTTGGCTTCACATTATTTACACTGTGACAAGATGAACAAAAATGCTTTATTTTAAAAATAGAATACACCAGATATGTGTATGCCCGCATAGAAGAACGATTAGTAAGCATCTAAATCATACAGTATCTGAGCTAAGGCAGACAGTGTTTTGGGACAGGGCTGCACAGCCCCACTTCTAAATGCCCATTTCAGGGGCATTTCCTCATGAAGAAACAGTCCCAAGGTAATTATTTTCTCAAAAGGATATAAACGCCTGTAAATTCTAAACACAGCTCAAACCTCTCTCCCGAAGATCTCAGCCGGGGCGGCTAACGAGCGCGTACCGATAGGATCAGCGACACATGCGAGGCACGTAACCGTGGGAAAGCTGTACCTGCCCAAAGCCGCTCTGTAGTGGAGCGGGTTATACGCACACCGTCAAAACAGCCGTTCCGCGCACAGCGTGAGCCAACGAAGCGAGGAGGTCAAGTTAAGTCTGCTCGCCCCATCCCAAGAGCGGTGTGAAAGCACTGAGCAGAGGATTTACAGCTTGTATTAAATGATTATCCACATAACACAAATCAGGCTGATGGCAAGTAAGTTCATGCCTATTGTTTGCCACTTATCCCCTCAAATTTTCAGGCTTATAAAAAAGGTCATAAAGACCAGAAGAAACAATTGTGCAGTTTCTGGGAATGTCACCCCTCTTATTTTAAAATAGTGACCTTTCAGCTAATATAGAAAAGCTTGAGGAAGGGAGACCTCGCAGCAGAAACCTCACTTTAAACAAAAAGGGAACATGTCCTGAGGAGAGTTTCCAGAAAAACAGAGATCTGTTCTAGTCGGTCCAGTTAGCTGCTTACACCATTTGAGGTTTCCATGTCTGATCCTTCACAACGGCTCTCCCTTCCCTGCTCTTTAGTGCGACATTTCTTCCAGAGGCCGGGGTGCCCGTATCGCTTTCTAGGGCTCATTTTACCCCTAGGGTCTTTACATGGGCTCGATTAGCGCGCAAAGCTGCGTCAGAAGGGAGAGGAAAAATCTCTGGGCTGGCCAGCAGGTTCCTACCCCTGTGGGAACGGAGAGATTTTTCCATAGATGGAAGTGCTGCTTACATGCCAAAAAATAAAGGCGTAACGAGCTCTTTATACCAACTGTTAGGCACCATGTTTATCCCATAGCAGAGTGTGTTATCTTTTCCAAATCCACATTTAAGTGTCTCACCCCAACCTGGCCTGCACAGCACCAACAGAAATGTGTCTGGAGACTCAGAGTCCAGATCTGACGTGACCCTGAACAGCTAAGGCCAGTGGAGAGCACTCAAAAAATAAACCCTTCACAGTCCCAAAAAGCACTTCATTGGAAACACAACTGGGAGACTGCGGCAAAAACCTTAACCTCGGGCGTTAAATGAGGCCGTGTTGAGTAAATCCCGCAGCTTGATGCCGTAGGTTGGTCACAGGGCTTCACCCCACCTCTGCTCCCTTACCGATTCAGAGGGCACGGGCCCAGACCGGGGTGGTTCCCCATCAGCATGTCTCACCCTTGTTAGACCACCAGCCATCTCCTACGTGCACCCCGTGAACTCGTGCCATTGCTCCTGCCTGTCACGGGGATTTCTGCTCTTCTAGTGAAGACACAACTTTTGCTGGGACCAGCCAGCCTGCTCAAGAATCCCAATTTCAACAATCTTCCCCAGTTCCAATTTTCCAGTTTCTCAAGTGGCCGGTCTGCCCCTTCTCAAACATCACAGCTCTGCCAGGCAGCCAAAGCAAAACACGGCTGGTCGATGTGGGCAGGGTAACAATTTCTCTTTCCAGTGAAGCAGGTAGGAAAAGGATGTCAGTTCATGGTTACTACTGCAAGTTACAGTAAGATTTAGCCCCTCCAGTGCCCAAATCAGTTGAGAAGGTGGGATTCTCAGCTGCAAATTAGGAAGGGCTCCACTGAGGTGGGGGTGACGGGGGCGAGGGGAGAGAGGAGCTGTTCACTGCAGAAGAACCCTCCTCAACAGCACTGCTACCCTACCAACGATAGCATTGCAACAAACTCCCTAAAAATCCTAAACTTAAAATGCCCATCTCAGATCCCAGTAAAGACTACGCAGCTCCGTGCAAAAGTATTCCTGAATAGTTCGCCCGAGGTCCTACCATCCCTCCAGATCAAGCAGGATGAATTTACCTTCGTTTAACTCTGAATTCCAATCCCGTTCTTTCACATAGGCTGGAAAAATTTTCACGTATCTCCTCCCACGTCTCCTTATCTGTAGGGAAACGCAGTGGTTTAAGGAAGAATTAGGAACACCAGGGGCAGGCACTGGGCTTGCCTGGAGGTGGAAGGGCAGAGCACCTGCTGGGGCAGCACGGTGGCCACCAGGCAGCCCTCCGGGCTGCTGCCCAATGCAAGGGGCAGGTTTGCACCCCCGGCAGTCAGGAGGAGAGGAACGCAGAGGTGAGCGGGCGTAAGCAGCTGCCTGATGCCGGGCACCGGGTCCGGAGGCAGTGCAGGGCACGCGAGCGAGCTCTCCCCTCTCCCCGCTCTCGTGCGGGCTGCTGCTGGGGTGTGCAGGGCCGGCAGGGAAACAAGCCAGGATTGTCTCACCCCGAGACTTCCCACCTCTCATTCCCGTCACTCGGCCTTCCGTGCTGTCCAAGAAAACATTCTGCAGTGTTCCCATCAAAGCCTCGTGTGTTTTCCTAGCGCTGCTCTCATCGCCATGAAGCGCTTGCTCCCAGCAAGAAAACAAGCCTTACCAAGTGGATTGCGTAGCTACCTTTTGATTTCTTATCCCAGATCGTGCCGTGGTAAAGGAGGCAGAACGATGCCAATTTTTATCACCCCTCAGTTAAGTGAAATCCTGAGCTGCTTAATGTAAATCAAGCTTAACACTAGTGCAGTAGGGGTGCGAGTACGCTTCCCTTTTTCTCCACGGGGAAAAAACGGTCACGTTACTCAGTCGGGGCCACAGTTGCACATTCTCTTTTGCTGTGCATCTTGGTGAGACAATCATGCAGCCCAGCAAGGGAGGAGAAGACATCAGTGGGCTCCACGCCAGCTCCAGGTAGTGCATGCCCAGGACCTGGGCTCTGCGGAGCTCCTGCAGACCCAGCATCACCTCCATTTTTCCCAGGTCTGTCTTCTGGTGTCCGGGTTATTTGCCTTTCCTAGAGGGGCTGCCTTCCGGTTTGGAAACAAGGATGAGCTCTCGCTGGAGCTACTTTCACCATGTATTGACTTTGACCCAGGGAGATAACACCACCTTCACATGATGGATCGACTGCTGTGAACTTTCAGGTATCAAAAAGGGGGAAAAGGGAGCAGTCAGATGGAGAGTGTGTCCAGATAAGCAAGAAAATAGCACTCTTCAGGCAAAATCCGTTGCAAAGAACAAAAGAGTGACCAGGAAGGGACTTGTCCAGGACTGAGGGGAACAAGGGGTCAGGGAAGCCTGAACAGGGAAGGACATAATCAAGAAGAAAGGAGCTGAAATCGGAAACACTTTTAAGAGTGGGTAAAATCAAATATAAACCAGTCGCGCTCTCACAGTATGCTTCCTTACCAACATACATTAACTAATAGTTTGTTAACCTGCTGCTGCCAGGACAGGCAGCCTGTCTGATAAATGCTTCATCTGCCAAGGAGGGACCTGCTTAAACTCCATTTCAAGTAAGCAGTGGGAAACACCCCGCTTCCTTTTGTCAGCCTACTACACTCTGCTGCATTGTTTTCCAGAAGTGATTTACTAGGCTGAAACTAGTAAGGAAATCCATCTCCTCTGTTTCCTTAAGGAAACGCAGATTAGCAGGGCCAGGGCTGCAATCCTGCTCCTTCCTGCCCAGTTCTGTCCGCCCAGGCAGCCACGTTCCCTCTCGCAGGCAGAACGGCTCCAAGCACCGAGCTCCTGTCGTTCCCATCTCCTTCGAGCCGCCCCTGCGCGCTCCGTGGCAGAGGGACCCCCAGTTCCCGGGGGGCGATACCCACCCTTTCGGCGCGTGGAAGCTGCAGATTGCCGCTGGCGCTTCAGCACGATGCCTGTAGCGGGGGGGGGGGGGGGGGGGGAGTTGACTTAAAAATCTTGCTACCCACAGGTTTTCCTGCCAAGACAGGGCAGACAGCCTGCCGCAGCCTCCGCCCAGGCGGATCTCTTTTTTAAGGTAACGCCTGAAAGCTGCCGAATGCCAGAAGGCACGCTTGCCACCCCAGCAAGGGTGAAGTTGAAAGCTCTTTAAGCCTTTCTGGGTGATAAATACTGGTCATGAACATGCAAATCCTTGTCCAGTGCCGATTCAGCCACTAACTTCAGCCCATCTTAAGGAAAAAAAAAAAAAATCCAGACAACCCCCCCATACATCCTCTTAGCTTCTAAAATTATCCTGTACTTCCTTCCTTGACACCTTGTTATGCAGCAGATTTTGAGAACAGCTGCCGCCACGTTTTCAAAGCAAACAGCATTTTAGTTAGCGGAGTGGCAGCCAGCAGGCTCAGGAGTGAAGCAGGCAGGCGCGTGGAATGACACGACAGGGAAAAAGTCACCCAGAAACATCCAGAAAATCAGACTTGTGAACTGGAAGCATGTTGTGCAGAGGCAAAATTCATGGATCGGTGAAGGATGAGGAAAGGATACAGGGAAAAACCCAGGCATGCACTTGCCACTTCCTCAGAGGCAGCTGGAGCAGTTGGCCCGATCTCGGGCCGGGTGGTCAGCGTGGTGAGGCAATGAGAAAACACCCAAGGCAAAAAGAAAGAGTCATCCTCATACTGCTGTCAAAGTGATTTCCCCCTCTCCCCTTTCCAAACTCCCTCTTTCCTAGAAACCCAGCCCTGCCTGCTGGGGTTTTGAAGACCCTCTCTTTCCACCACCACAGCCACGCATGGAAGTTATCAACTCTAGCAGACACTTCACCTTCCTGCCCCGTATGTCAGCACAATTCAAGACTAAGAATAATGGCATCCTTGAGCGAGCCAGGGACAAAAGCACACAAAGAGAGGACACAGCAGTAGGAACTAAACAATTCACTGCGACTCACAAGCAAAAGCAAACATCTTGACAGCTTCTGAGGAGAAGGCTGTCAGCCAAAAAAACCCAACTTTTTACAGGTTTTACAGCAACCTTGAGGTTCTCTTAAGGAAACCTGCTATTCTCCATTTGTTTACTTCTTGTAAAGTTAAAGGTGGCCCATCTACTTTCTGTAAGATCATTCAACGCTGCTACCGTACCTCAGCCCCAGCTTGAATTGCCCCAGTCCTCACTGTTTGGTTCCTGCCCTGCTCTGCCAGCACAACTCACCTTGCAGCTGGTGGGCCAAGCAACACTTGGCCCAGCTCTGCCAGGAGCTCCTGGGCCATGGCAAGTAGCCCTTCTGCTCTTCTGCATGTTAAAAATTGCTCTTCTGCCTGGGAAAACCACAACTTGCCCCGCACCATGCTCAGGGCAGCGGTGCTGCTGGCTCGCTACCTTCCTTTGGTGCGTGGAGAGTTGACCTGGCTGATCCCAGAGAGCCAAATTCCCAGGAGAAGAGACTACTGACCCCCATCACTCAGGGTGAGGTATGTCAGCGGCGAGACTTGCACTTCTGGCCAGCATCTAGTAGGAAGTTCTTCAGAAACCATCAGTAGCAACCATTTGTTTCCCTGAAAAATCAAGAGTGGGAGTTTATGCTGCAATCACAAAAATCTCTGGAGATCAGTGCCTATTCTATTCTCTTCTACCAACTGGTAGAGCTCAGACAAGCAATAAACTGCTGCCTTTCACTGGTATTGCAAGATCTAGGACATAATCCCACGACACTCAGCTCCTTTAGGGAAATGGCAGCATTGCCATGTCCTTCTAACTTGATCCAAGTTTCCCACTATCCCATCATTTAAGAAGAAAAGTGCAAGCTGATGCCATGACAAATAAAAATTACTGTGATTTCACAATTCACCTCAAAACCTCATACTTTTTAACAAATACACCAGGTCACTACCGCCTTTCCCAAAGGAATTATTCATGCACTTAGAGCTCACACGTGATGCTTCTCTCATCGATCTATAAAAGTTCACAAGCAGTGTGCTACAAATGAAAGGAATCAGGCAGCCTTATGCTCAAAGTTGCTTTATTTGGCTTCTTTTCAGCAAAGGCAAATACAGAAAACAGGATAGTCAATACATCAGCAGAGCACGTAACTTCAGATAAAGAGTAATTAAGCGATGAACATCACACACACACACAATACTTCTAAAAATATAAAATACAATTTTTTGATTGAATAAAGTTATTTTCAAGTCTGAAGTAAACCGCAGCTGCTGTGGTCAAAAATACTTCTGTAAATTTATCTCAAAAGTTGTTTTGATCAAAATTTTTTTTGAAAACAACACAAGAAACCTACCCCCAAATCAAAACACCTTAAAAACTCCCTGAAGTCCCATTTTCTGCACATAAAGGAAGCAAAGTGTAAATCAAAACTACAGAAAAGCCCAACTTGCAATAAAGTGTTTCTGGTATCCCAAACAAACAGAAAAAAACCAAAACCAAACTACAGAACAGTTGGGAGTTTTGGCTGGATCAGATTTTATTTTTAATTAGAAAGAGTGAAATATGTAAATAAATAATTAATATTGCACCTACAATAGTAACAGCAAGTGTCACCCCTCACGTCTTCAGTAATACACGCAGACATATACAGATACACGACTTTTTGCCAGACTCTAGAGAGGCCACCGCTCTGGAACCAACAAAATATTGGTTCTGAACACTTAGTCAGAAGTCTTACATCTGCTAAATCTTCACTGTTGATTCTTTTGGATTGACAGTTTGTACCCTTGGCAAACATACGACATAAAAAGCACAATCCAAAACGATATGCACTTAGTAAGATGGAGTATTTCAGATATAGCACAAACAAACGCTAATCGAACACAAAAGACAAGAGAATACTGGTGCTGATCCCAATACGATGGCAAATATTCAGACAGGAGGAAGACTGAGAAACACCTTAAACATCAGCACTCGTCAGCGGAACAAAAATCGCTGGAGGTCGCCCTGCTGTCCTCCCATCTGTTTGTCCTGTCAGTAAAACGGGCCGCTAAGTCTGTACGCCCAGAGGTAGGCTTGGTTTTAGCAGCCTTCGCCCCACAGAGCCGGCACGGAGCCCTGGCAAGGCTCCGACCCCTCACAAATCCGATGAGCTGCAGGGCGATGAGCAGCAAGCGAGGGGAATAAGGGCTTTTGGCCAGCAGAGCCATCTGTCTGTGTTGAAAAAGACACAGCAAAAAGGGCCGGGGACAAGAGAGGCTATTCTGAACAGTGCAAAAGATGACCCTGAGAACTACTGACAAACCTAGTCCGTGCATTTTGACAGCTAAGCAAGGACTAGGCTGGGGTACTAACAGAGCTGTTTCAGAAAAAAACAGAGAGAGAATGACAGCAAAGCAAAACAGAAGGGAAAGGTGGGGATGCCAGTACTTCCACTACTGGTCTTTGCTTCCATCTCCTTCTCACTTATTAAAAAAAAAAAAAAACAAACCAAAAAAACCCCACCCCAGCATTAAAACTAAAAGCCAAATGAAATAAATAACTGGTAATTCTTCTTTCCCAATTGTGGCTGCTACTGCCTCCAATCTGTAGCCCACCTGGAGCCCTATTGCTCTTCCCCAGTAATTTTGGCAGATTTGCTGTGGTTTGAGTCCTGTGATTTTGAGTCCAGCAGGTCTCTCCAGAGAGAGTTAAGCAGTACAGTCATCGGCACTTTCACTGAGGAAAAGTCAGGTCAGCGGGTAAGAGAAGGAAAACCAGATGCCAGGAAGACGGTGATGAATGCAGAGTTGCTGCAAGTGCAATGCAGACAGATGTTCGTAAAAATTAAACCCCCTCTTTACCACGAGAGCAATTAGGCACTGGCAGAGGATCCCCAGAGAGCTTGCAGAGCCTCCATCCACAGGTGTTTTCAAAAAAACTCAACTGGAAGAAGGCAAGTACATTTTGCCCACTAGCAGTACCAAGAGTGGCACGAGCAAAGTAGATTTTGCCTGGCAGCAGAGGAGCAGACTAAGCGGTCCCTCTGGTCCTACTTTTTATGATGAGGTGTCTAGACCGGATAACAAACAATGAGCTAGTCTTTTCAGCGATCGACTCGGCGTCTAGATAGGGTAGTGTATGTGTTGTATTTCCCTTTTATTGCTGTTTCTTTCCAGCCAGTCAAGTCACTGCTTGTCATGTTGACTTCAGGCTGCTGGGCTGTAATGATCTGGTAGGTGACTGGAAATCCTCCAGGATCCTAGAAAACAGAGAAAAAGAAGAGGAAAAAGGATGAACCGTGGCCGTTGCGTTGCTGCCACAGGTCTTGCCGAGTGGCACGGTTGCTGTTGGGGCTGGGGGTCAAGGGGAGAAATGCACAGAGGGGAAAGTGGGGAGGAACAGTCACAAAACTGCCCTTTGGCGAACAACCGTAGGACCTTCCCTTGCTGTACAAGGAGTAGCACATCTTCCTAGAGCACAATGAAACAGCCTTCAGCCTGTGTTACCCCTTGCTTCCTTTGTTCACTACAGGTGATAGCTTACCTTGAATTTAAGAAGATACCTTATCTTTCACAGCACAGACGCACACCTGCCACACAAAGTGTCGTTACATAGAAGGATCTGTGCCTAAACCCAGAATACCCGAGACCCGCGCCGCTCGCCCTGCGCACCGCAGGAGGTTCCTGCGGCGCTTAGCACTCACGCCATCCAGCTCGCCCCACCCTGACAACGTCCCCCACAGACTTCCCAAGAGGCGTACTTCTGAGGGATGTTCAGCCCCCTCGTTATTTTGCTACACTCCAAGGAGGAATAGTCTTAAAAATGAGTCTTAAGCCTTTTCTCCTTAAACAACAGAAATTCCTTTAGGAGCATTTTTATGAGAAAGCCTGAAAACAAAAAGTTATGAAAATGTCATGCTACGCACTATGCAACAGTGGTTTCTCCTTGGGTGCGGATAAACTACCCGTCTTGCCAACACCCCATTCAAAGCCGTTTACGACCAGCCGAAGAGCAGCCTCTGGCTTACAAACCATTTCACCTTGGGAGGAAGCCAAGTGATCCTGCTTGGCAGTAGCTGCCAAAAGACATTATCGGTGCAGAGGGAAGTACGCTACCGAAAAAGATGTTTTAAAACCCAGGTAATTTATCTTACACAAGATACCAATTTCCATGTGAATTTTGGTTTATGATCACTGAAGAAAAACCCGCAGCTGTTACAGTACAACCACGACAACAAACACTTATTTTTAAGTAAACTAATGAAAACAGAGAAGCAGAAAACAGAATTACATTGAAAGACTTAAATGAAAGCTTCTTGCCCAGTGATTTCAATCACCAAGATCTTAAAATCAGTCCAGCTTACAGTACTCTATAAAAGGCAACCGCTAGATTTTATTTTTTTTGTCTCCCCCCTCCTCAAAGATTGTCTTCCCACGCTAAAATTTTTCTGAATCACTCTACAGCTCTTATTATAGTGCCTAGAGACAACGGGCTGAGGAGACACGGCTCAGAATACTCCCAGCCTTCGCCCCGCTGGCATTTCAAGCGGCCCCCGGGGACGCGCGGTGGCGCGCCTTCCGCCGGCTGGCGCTTCCCCGTCGCTTTCAACAGCCCGCCCCACCCAGGGACGCGGGGCGGACCTACACGTAACAGCAGGACGAACTTCGCACATCCTACCGCAACACGCCTGGTGGAAATTGGGACAGGTCAGCTTGGAAGCCGTCCCCGCCTTCAGGTAACAGCTGAGGTAGCAGGCGCGCCGCGGCACCGCTGGGGCTGCGCCAGCCAGCCGGCCCTTAAGCTGGCCGCGGCCACCAGGGCTACCGCCACGCAGCGCGCCCCGTAGCCTCGCCCTCCGCCGCGCAGCCTCCGCGCGGCTTGGCACGCGCGTGCTCGCGTCTCCCGAAAATCTCGTAAGGTACCTTGAAAGTGACCGGACAATTGTAACGTCCCTTTCCGCATGCGCAAAACTGGCAGCCAAGTAGAAAACCTGACTGCATATTTAAACAGAGAAGAAGAAGGAAAAAAAAAAAAAAAAAAAAAAAAAAAAGAGGGAGACTTTTCCAAACAAGAGACATGGAATATGGCATGACAAATATTCAGGATTAGTATTAATCTATTCGGATGTGATAGGAATGATTGGGGGGGTGGGAAAAAAAAGGCATTCTCCATTTCTTACTAATACAACACCAAATTAATCAGAAAAGTTGCTACGCTGTTCTTTGTTCTCATTAAACTATGACCATCAACACCTGTCCAAACAACATTTTAGATTTTGGAAAAAGTTGATCTGAAGACAATGTTATGTGAGTTTTAAAAAACTTATCATATACCTGCTGCTAAAACAAATATTTTTTTAATTATGGTAACCAGACACTACAGAAGTCAGAATATCTCAGTGAGATAAGGAATATACAAAGCCATAAATGGATTTATAAACTGTGAAAAGCAAACCAACTGTCCTGGTTTCGGTAACACACATATAAGGATATTTATTGAATATATAAATAGCTTGACATTTTAGAATGTCATTCTGATGTTTGAGACCCAATTTATGACACTACCTTTATGTGGCTTTGAAAAAAAATTAAATAAAATACATGGCATCCTTACTTTTCATGTAGAAGAGTCAGAAAAAGGTTTCCATCTCCTTATCTAATAACCCCGCATAGAGCCAAAGTATTTTGTAAAGGAAAAACATTTCAGAATTGAGCACATAATTAATTCTTATCAAGGAAGTAAATGGAAAATTGAAACAGCAAGGCAACTATTCATATAATCACAGGAGTGCTATTTTGAATCCGTTTCAGCTGCCAGCCCTTTTGCCCAACTGTTGGAATGAAAGGGAGAATGAAGGACTGGAAATTATTTTGCAAATAAATAACGCAGGCACCCACGCTCGCTCGCGCTCTACACAGATATATATGATGCAGACTGAAGGGTACTGCCAGGCACGTTTCTGCGAACAGAAAATTAAGTGACTTACTAAGGAACAGGAGCTGTCTGGAAACAGTGTGTGATTAAACTCACAAAACATCATCACTTGGGTTGTGAAATATTTATGTCTGCGGGAAAACTGACGGGCAGCCTGACAGCAGAATTAGTCCTGCACTGACATTTTTGTATGGGCTTTTTTTTTCCCCTCCGCTCATTAACTCTGTTTAGGTCTGTTTGGCTACAATGTTTTTACACTGTGGTTTCTTTGTTTGTTGTTTTTTGGGGGGTGGGGGTGGGTGGGGGGGTGTAGTGTTAAGAAGGGTAAAGGAATGAGGCTGTTGCAAGCAAAACAATTTTCACTTATACCACTGCATATTTTTGCTATTTTAGGGAATTCAAAATAGGACAAATATAATCTTCTACTCACAATAAAGCCACACTTTAGAGGAAACCAAGGCAATTCTAAAATGAGCCTCCCCAGCTGGGACACGACAACCAGCTGGGACACGACGGCCAGAGACCCATTCCTCTGTGAGCAGGGCACGTTATATCCACGATAAATGGGAAGGAACACAAACAACTGAAGTTTATCAACAAAAGCAAGATTTGAGCAACTCTAACAAAACAAACTTACACCCACTGCTAAGCACTGCTCATCTAATTTACACCCTCTGCCCCATGTGAAGAGGCATTTACATGAGGTCTTGACTGACACACCAGGACACACGTGGGGCCAGGAATCCAGACGTCCTCCCGGACAGCGGGGCGCGAGGCCCCACTTCAAGCTCTGAGCCATTAGCTAACGAAGAAGGGGCACAGTGCTTCCAGTTTAAACACGCGGTCTAAAAAGTTTAAAAGCATTTTAGGCTTTTCAGTGCCTTACGCTTTCCTTGCAAGGCAGGAGGAGGAGGCTTTGTTCAAAGTTTCCAAAATAATGCGTAGGCTCTGTCGTTGTGCATCGGAGCGGTGTCTCTGTGGCAAGAAATAGCGTCTTGCATGACCCACAACATGGCACAAGGATGTGTGAAATGGCTTGAGGGTTCAAAGCCTGAAGCTTAGCAGGTGGAGCAGGACATAGGAAACCCGCTGCGAAGCCAGCCGTACTGCCTGCGGAGGATGGTCCTGTTACAAGCTATGGCCGGAGGCACATGCAGGCATTGCCTGGGGCACCGCTAACACCCAAGGGCCAGAATCACGCAGGGAGGTACGTTAACATCCTCAACCTAGTCCAAACACGAGCAACTTAGTCTTGCCAAGCAATGTTTCACTGACTGGCCCTGCTCCTGCTTCAGGCACCAGTGCAGTCACAGCATCTCAGTGTAGTTCTCATCTGGCCTCCAGTGAGGGGGCTTTGAAACTCTGCAAGGCAGCACCTGCACTTTTTAGCACTCTCTTTGCCTGGTCGCTCTCTGATCCACTCTGGCGGGTGATCCCAGACCTCTGCCAGGTCACCTCTGCCTCAAGGTTTCTCCTTCCAGGTCTGCTTAGTAGAAGATCATTTGTGTTTGGAATGGTTGTTCTAAAATAAAGATACATACACCTTTCTTTTGAGCATTTCACCTTTTTCTTCTGATCCTTTATAAAAAAACAAAACAAAACCACAAAGACACAAAAAACTAAGAACCAACTCCCTGCCCTTTAACTTCCAGGTTGGTCTGGAAATTTAAGAGACGTTTTCTCTTCTGAATCGTGTACAGGATCAATTGAAAGCTCACATATGTTTTACAATTAAGAAGTTACATTTGTGATATAAGAACCGTTCATTTCTCTTTCTTCTCAGTGAAAACTTCTATCTCTGGTAGTATCAGATTTACTAGATCAACCCCTCTTAACAGCAGATGCTGTAGGTCTAAGTTCACAATAGACGGGTCCAATACACTCTTCTGAAACTCTTCTTTACCTTACATCTCATCATCATCATGAAGCATGTATCTAAATATTTGGGAACTGAGTTAATGTGTGCTGGTGCTTCTAAACATATTAGTAGAATTTAATGCCAGACACAGCATTTTGATCTAGCTAAGCACAAGTGAAACTACCAATGACCATCAAATTTCTGTGATTTCTGAAGCCTAAGGCCTTCCCCCTCCTCAAATTTTTCCCTTTCATTCTGTTATTAGTAATTAAGACTAGAAAGTTGAGCTGATCCATGATCAGGTCATCACACATACAAGGACGTTACACTGACTGCAATTTCTCCTTAATTCATCATTAGGAAGCAGACTCATATGCCAAGTTTGAGAGCACTTCGTCATATTAAACTGTCTTGAAAATACACGTCATATTAAACTGTCTTGAAAATACAGAGAGGGTGCTGTGACCAGAAGAAAGCCTTTCCCTTGAGGGCACGTCACTCTGCATGAGTGGGTTTCTGTCCAACACACCTCTTCTGCCAAAAATTCTCTGAGCATTCTTAAAATCAAAAATGCAAAAGACCAGTGAATTACTTCTGCTGAGACTTCTGCCTGAAAGCAAACCATGAGCAGCATGTCCTGCTCTGCTTGGATCCTCCCCTCACAATTCGTAGTCTTGTTATCGCCTTTCGGCAATAGCAGCGGGAAAAGAGCTCTTAAAATTACACGCACCTGAGACAACCTCTGTGTAAACACATTATTATAAAGTTTACTTGTCCAATATGACAGTCTTATATCCCAAAATGGTATCTCAACAAAGTCTCATTCTTCTCTGCAGATGACCGGACCTTATTATGGGCGCTAAGAAAACTGTTGATTTCCATGTGTGACTCACCACTTCAACTCCTCCTGCATATCCTCTTCCTCCAGCATAGTGGGATCAGGATCAGAACTATGATGACAATTAAAATCCCCACAGTAATCGTCAGCCAAAGCAAGGAGGATCCCTCTCCTGTGAAAATAAAACAACAAAAAAATACACCAAACTAAGCTAGTTTATATAGGAAAAAGAGCAAAAAGGGCCACAAGGATGCCCGATTCATGGCAATGGTTCCTCATCAAGATCGTGAAAGTTATTGCTAAGCTACACGAAAGCAGCAGTTGCTCAAAGGAGAGAGGGAATGTGTGTATCTTCAAAGATAAACCTACTTGCCCACCAAAAATGCTTTGTGAAGAAAAGATGTGCTCTTGTTCATCCATGGCAAAGAAAACTGTCATTCCCATGCCTGATACGACAGTTGGCATGCATACGTAAGCAGAACTTCATACAAGTCATGACACTTTCTGAAGAATTTTTGTGTTCATCCAGAATTGAGGGTTTTGTTTGTAAAATGAAAGTTATTCTTTTTACTGTTAAACACTTATCACTGTCATAAAGGCTAAACTAACTTTCAGAAAAGAAGACAGGCTATGTTTTGAAGCCTGCTCTACCCAACAACTGAGAGCAAATGCAACTCCCTGGTTAGATATTGCCACGTCATTTGACTTCCATTAATCAAAATGATAATACAAAGGCTCATTTCAATCCTCACTAGTATTAGCTGGAAAGCTTTCTGAATAAAAATTTATTTGAATCAAGCCAAAACTGTCATGTCTTTAACAAAGCTAGGTTGAACTATTCATTTGAATTTCTCTGTATCCAAAATAGAAGGTAGTTTAAACAACAAGCTATTAGCTGATTTTTCATTCTTCTAGCAAGGAGCAAGAGTCTCTTTCCTTTCCCTATTGTTTCCTTAAAACAATACACATTTCCTTTTTAAAAAAGGCCAAAACAAAAGAAAATTGCATTTGAGACAGGACAAGAAGATTTATTATGCTTTTTCAATTAGTATCACTCAGAATTAAGAGCTAGTTTGTTTTTGAACTTTCAGAGGGAAGATATTAAAAGTCAGATCTTACTCTTTACTACTACTTGTATAACAATCACTCCTTAAGCACGTAATTTGGGAATTAACCCACAATCCCAAGCTGCTTTTCTTGTCTTCCTATGTTCCAAGTGGTCTTCCTTTTAAGGCTCTGGATTGGGAGAGATGTAAATTTTAAATCACCTAAGTCAAAGGTCCTGTGTGAACTGAGAATAGTTTTTCAGCTTTTAATGTTTTTATTTCTCATCTATAGAACTGGGATGAAAGTCTTTCCAGCAGAACAGAATGTTGGAAGAAGAAATAAATTAGCACTACAAGGTATCCAGCCGTTACCTTGATTTAAGATTTCCTCACTAAACCAATTTAAGTATCTTCAACTGACCACCTTCTTGCCTGCCTGAAAATACTATTCCTCCCTGACCATTACTGCAACGCATGTGGGTCTTAGCAAAAATGTCAGAGAAACTGAAAGATAATACACAGGTTAACCATACCAAAACATGTAGCAAGTTTAACGGAAATGTTTGGTTAATTGTCGTTCAGAGATAGTTTGTTATTAATTTCAAAGCTTCCACTTCCACGTTCATTAAGCGACTCACAGAGTTTTTACTTTATCTAGATAGATAACAGAAGACAAATATTTATATCTATCTCTGGACTGTCAGAGAAACTCTGAAGGCCTGAGTGAAAACTGAAGTTCGGCTTGCTGCAAAATGCTTGGTGCCTCTAAAACCCATAGCTCCCTAGCTGACTAGTTTGGCTTTATTTCCCTCTTGGAGAGGATTCCAGCATGTTAATCACCTCAGAGACGGCAGTGAACACAAAGTAGGATTTCCTTTCTTCCTACTTGGCACATACACATTTCACTCCCCCCTCTTCCCAGCAGATTCCTATCCAAACATGCTATTGCAAAACATAGAGGCCAAGAGAACACTATCAGGTAGCTTGTATCGTTCACCAACCTCCTTTAATTTTCACTGGCAATTCCATTTTTTCATTTGTGTTGCTTACTCTGCAGGTCAAGTCCTGCGCACCGATGCTCTGAGTGTTGTAGATCTCCAGTTTACTGGTGATGGACACCATCCCATTGGTGTGCCTGACCATCTCCTGTGTAGGAGTAGAATTGAACAAGTTGTTCCAGGTGATGGTGGGCTCTGGGAGGCCAACAGCATTACAGACGGCTACCAAATGACCTTCGGAAATGTTGTAATGGACAGATGCATTGAGACCTTCCAACACACAAACGAGACAATCCATCAACACAATGAGCACCTGGTCATAAGCAGTGATAGCAGTTTAACCATTATCAATCAGAGCAATGCATACTGGATTCACACTGAGCCCCAAAGCACAAGAATGCAAGAAGAGTTCATTGGGTCAGGTTCCCCCCCCCATAATTCAATACTCCTTCCCTTATAGTGAAGTTATATACCCCAAAGGTTTCACTCAACCTGAAATCCCAGGACTTAAAATAATCTGTTGGAGTAAAACCATTTCTTGGTGCGTGCTGTTCTCTTATCTGCTAATTCCCATCAACAGTAGGCTTTGGCACAGCAGCTCACAGCGCTGGGGTTGTACCCGGCACCAAGAGGGAACTGCAACAGGCAGCGTTCGTTTGCCCAAGTTCCAGCTGAGACTGCTCGGGGGCTTACAAACAAAGATCCCACCCCTTGCTTTTTAGCTGCTACTCTCAGAATAACAAACAAGGACAGCCCAGAGCCAAAACCACCACAACAGGCTGGAATCTGACCCCACAGAGTCTTGTTCACAGCAGTAACGCTGTTTCTACGCTGTGTTCCACCGAGGGATCCTCCTAATCACTGCAGTTTCTGAGCCTGCTCAAGGGTGGGTGAGAAAACACCTCTTTTTCTGCTAGAGACATATCCCTGCAGAGAACCTCACCAAAGACACTCAGGCAGGTACGTCCCGAGAAGGAGCCGAAAGGGAAAGCATTGAAGAGACACGTGTAACACCCTGAATCATCCATTCTAGTGTCCCAGAAAGTGATGCTTGTCTCATTGAGTACCAGACTCGTGAAATTCATGCGGTCTTGATAGGGCTCGTGAATCTTTAATCCTTTTACGGTACTGTATGTAGCTATGTTGTTGCGTGATTTTTCAGAGTCCTTTTGCCACGTCACTTGCAGAACATCCTTGGGTTCTGTCAGGGCACAGCCGAGAGTCACACTGTTTCCCACCTTCACGTTTCTGTGTTCAGCCTGCGGAACCACTGCAGTGACATGAAATAGTGAAATGGGCAGATCTCACACATATTCAGAAGCCTAATACTGATTCTAAGGCCTGGATTACCCACAGACACAGCAATTCCATCAATTACATATTATTTCTATGGTTCTTCCCCCTCCTATATCCTCCTAGAAATCAATGAAGTTATGTTGATTTACACTGGCTGAGGCTCTGGTTTTCTTCTGAACTCTTTAAAAGAAAAAAGACATACCCTATTTCTGTACCCATCCCGCAGACTTCCCACTGGAGTTTTATTAAATCAGCTCACTGCTTCCTATTCTCAGCAAAGACACAATTTTTGTTTCCTAAAAGCTAGAGGAAGATGGAATGCACAAGGGAAGCGCATACCAAGCCATTCTCCAAGAACTGAGCAGCAAAATGGGCTAAAGAAAATTTCTGGACTATATAGCTTCAGAGTTCGCAGTGCATTTCGGGGTGGGGGGGGAGAGAGATTTGTTCCCAAGGGGAGGATCTCCTATGGGAAGTTGCGAACTCACTTGAACAACAGCGTCCAATGTCGTTGTAGATATGGGATGCTGCATGTCCCTCCCATCTCCAAATGCTGCACCAGGATGTCTTGTGTCACATCTATCAGCTCCATGCCTATGCCTTAGTTATCTAATGTATGTCAAATGGCACCAGCAATCTGTATTTCACCTATTTTTGCCTCTTACTCTGACTGTCAAAGCCTCAGGAATCAGAAACCAGTTCCCCAACCATTTTCAGGCAGATTTTAGGAAACTGAACTTACCATTTGCCTTTCCAAGCCCAGCGCAAGCCAGACATAAAACCAGAGCTCGGAAAATCATTTTGAGAAGGAAAATCTGCTTCACCTGAAGAAAGATAAGGACAGATGAGTGACTCAGATCATCTTCCGGTGATACCACATCTCCAGGGTGCAAACATTAACGGTAGCTTCGTCATGTGAGAAAAACATAGTTCTGGGGGCAGGCAGTCTCATTACACAACACAGAAAGTGCTCCAGTCAAGGTGGGAAAAAAATGGAAGTTAAAAATGTATTAATTCACCGGAAGCATGACATACTGGTTGTCCAGAACTAGCTGTGGCACTGGGAGTGAGGCAGGGTTAGCTTGTGAGATCAAGGGATAAACTGAAAGCAACTTCTCTGAGGACTTCAGGACTCTGCATTTGTCCAAAATTGCATGAATTGAGGAACTTTTGGGGCATGCTGCACCTGCTCCATACAAATATATTTCCAAGGTGAGAAAGGGGCAAAACCAAAGTTATGTTGCTGCTTTCCGTAGTGGACAGCTTTTGACATGCTTCCTGTCCCCTCAATCAGTTAATACTGCCACAACACAACTGAATTGTAGACCTGCCTGAAACATATTTAAGTGGAAACGTCATTTCGCATCAAATGTACAGGTCACCTACACCTGAGTTTCCTTGCCAACACCTGCAAAACTAGCTGATGCTTCCTGAGAGTGTCTTCTGTCAAGAACACAAGCAAAGCCCAACATTTTAAAGATTTTCACAACATGCAAAAAATAGAAGAGAGAATCAACTGTAAAGCATTTCCTATGTTATCATATGGCTTAAAAAAGGACTGATGAATAAATAAATGAACTAGAGGGAGGAAAAAAAAAATCTGTTTAAAAAACAATTTCCCAGCAAACCTGGGCACACAATGCATACATGCACAACCAGTGGCCTGCCTTTAAATTTTAAATACGGTGTGCTACAGCAACGCTCCTGACACAACTCCGCAGTTACCAAGCACGAATACAGACCAAGTTCTTAGGCGTCAAATAAAGAAACAAGAAACCACCAGCAACAAAGCCCAATGAATGATGAATTTGCCAGATAATACAGAGTAGTCAGATCCTTGTGGGTGGCTCTAAGGAGCTCAGATAGATACTCCTAAGCACATGGAAAAATCAAGGGCCAGCACAGCAAGCCAGAGAGAAATGTCGAGTTATAAAAGTGTTTATAAACCAGTGAAAGATGCGCCACAGCTGCAGGAAAGCAGAGTTTTCAGTAACAACCTTCTGCCTCACTGCTTTAATACCCCTTAAAGTCCTCAACACACCATTGCTCGCACCCGCTGCAGCTACAAGATTTCAGAGAGTGAGGAACCAGCCTATTGTGTAGCTATACCGGTCACCAAAAAAAGTCCGTTTGGGTCACAAGCTCAGTCTAGCATATTACGGGGGGACATAAAGGGGAAAATAAAAAGCTTCTAAGCCTAGGGCAATATAAAGCAAGCCCTTCCCCCCGCCATACCTTCCCAACCCACACCTCGGAGGTCTCCTCAGCCACCGCCTGTATCCCTGCGCTGGATTCACTAGTCCTCCGCCACCTCCCGCAAAACTTCTACAACTTTTCAAAAACTTTTCATATTTCTGGCGCCCAGCTCCCGCAACTACTGTCCCTGCTGAGTTCTGGCGCCACACAAGCTTCCCAAAGCAACTGCTTGCGTCAATCCGGCACCTTGGGGATCCCCCCTGGTTGGAAAAAGGCCGGGGGAAGGGTCGGGGCGCGCCGCGACACCGGGCAGCCGCCGTCAGCAGCTCGACCCGGTGCGCCTCCAGCCGCTCCCAAAATCCTGAGCCCGGAGCCCGTACCCGTCTTTCCGGGCGGCGGCGGCCGCCAAACCTCCCCCGGGGGTGAAGCCTCCGGGCAGGAGCTTAGCGGCGGGGGGCACCGGCCTCCCCGCCCCCCCCCAGCAGCCCCGCGTCGGGCGCTGACCGCAGGTTTCCGCCCTCCCGGCGGGGTCCCACTGCCCCACGCCCACCCCGCATGGACACTCGCCGCGTACCCCCAAACTCACCCCCCTCCCCCACCTGTTAAACGGACCCAGGAGGCGGAGAAGGCGGCGAGATGAGGTGGTTCCTCACGGCCGAATACCTGGAAAAAAGGACGGAGTAAACGTGCCCTACGGCCCCGGGTGGGCGGCAGCCGCCCCCACCCAGTCCCGGGGGGGTGAGCCCCGTCCTGCCCGCGGTGCCCTCGGCCCGTTTTGCGCTCCCACTCGGCAGGGACGCACCACGGCGGGAAACGGTCCCGGGTTTTGGGAGAGTGTTAAAGCAGCCGGAGCCTGTAATTAACTAGCTCAACCCCTTTGCGGTTGTCAGTCACGCTGCGGGCGCCCCGTGTCGGCTCCCAGGCTCCCCCTCTCCTCGCCCCTGGGAGCGGCTGGCGAAGGTTTCCTCAAGGGTCGTTAATAGGCACCAAATTAACCAACTGATCTTGGAAGAACAACCACAGAAAAAAACCCCACCGCTTGCTTGAAGCCAGAACACGGTAAAGCCTCAAACTGGGCGACGTTCAGTAACGCAAGGCTGTCAGCACAGCGTTCGTTTCCAAGAGCTCTCCGGGAGGGACGGCCGCGCTGCTTGTGAAAATCAGCAGCTTAAACCCAAGCTTCCTTCTAAGAAATTTTGGATTGCATTTCAGCGTGCAACAGAGCAAATTGCTTTTATGTTCACAGCACGTTCTTCCCTGGTGGCAGTTCGAGGGTAGTGATAGCCACACCAACAGTGAATTTTTATTAAAGATTTCTTTGCTATCATAAACCACTAGAGCTAGAATCCAATGGCAGGAACGTAAAGGAATGATGATAATAATAAATTTAAAAATGGCCAAGACCTCTGACATTCACTGTCCAGATACTGGACTGCAAATACTTAATGTTCCAGAAAGTATTTGTGGTTTTTTTTCAAGCCAGACCAATTTCCCGATCTTATTTATTGTAAGGCTTCACTGGAAGTTGCACAATAAATGTACCAAGGTTTTCCTCAACCTGGTAATTCCTTTTTTCTTAATTACCACAAAGGGTAATAATTAACTGCCAGTAGCAGGTCACTAGCCTGGCAATAGTCAGAAATAAAATTTTTCAGTTCTAGATCTAGGCTCTGCCTCTTTTCTATATCCTCAGCCCATATAAACAAAACCCACCTTTTTTTTCTGATGTTAGGCTGTAGGAAATTAGAGTAAAAAATTCAGTGAAAGATCTTACAGAAAAGGAAGCTAATTTTATTATACAAAATCTCTAAGCAAGTTGGTTTTATGCCCAGTTTCATACTTACAAGCTGCAAGCATTCAAATGACCTGGCCGGGATCTTCTGGGTTCCTTTTCATTGGCAATAAGAAATTGATTTTGGGATATGTCTTTTATATCATTGGGAGTGGTCTTTTGCTTTTGCTGCTACCTTCCTGTTGGGCTGAGAGGAAAAGGAGCAGCACGAGTGATACGCAGCAATCTCACTGCCATCTTCCTGTTGTTAGGCTACAGGGTCTTCCACTGATGACTTGTCCCTGTTGTAGTTTTATCAGGCTTGTCCCCGGTTTGACAGAAACAACCCATTTCTCAATCTGATTAATTAGAAACAGCATCCTTTGCAATCAATACAGGACTTTCGATGCCTGCTTTTTGCTGTTGCTTTAGCTGCTTTCACACATACACACACACACGTGTTCCTGCGTCATTCATACCGGTTGTAATATTTCTCTTTCAAGGCTCAAGGAGGTCTCCTGTTTTCAGACATCATTGCTCACGGGAAAAGTATTAGACTTGGCACAATTTCAAGCCCCTGCCAAAATTACTTGGTAAAGATGCCCACATAGTGGCCAAGAAAACCAGAAACCCTTTCTTACTGAAGACACCTGTGTGTGGGAATATTTGAATCACTGCTATTAAAGTGTTCTAAGGAATGGGGTGGTGTTTGCATGTTTCGCGAGTCATCCCAAGCTCACCCGTGTGTCAGCCATGCCCATTCCACTGCGCTCAGTAACTCACTGCACAATGCAGTGCTTTTTGACCTGCAAAAAGAAGAAAGCCCCCGCTGTCCCCACCAGATCAGATCTAACCTGTTGCTGGAGGCTGGGGGTCAGGTCTTCCAACCAGATACAGCTGTCCCTGGAGACACCTTCTGCACCACGGTGCTTGGTATAGCATGGCCCTTTCTCTGCCAACTAACAAACCAAAGCCCAAGCTCCACCACTACCTTTTTTTCAACATTTTCTTCTATCTCCTAGGACTGATGAGTAGGTCACTTAAATTTCCCTCTGCCAGCCTTCCCCTTTTTGTTTTGAGCAGAGAATGGGTTCCCTCTAAAGCAGGTCAGGTCTCCAGCAGCTAACCTACTACTTGTTGTTTGAGACTGATATTACCTAGACCCTTCACATGCATTTTTGTTTTTATGAGAAAAATGTGTTAGCAGGTCTCCTGTGCTCACCTGCCTTCACTGTAGTTGAGGGGATTTTAGAGGGAACTCCTGTGAACTGTGGACTACACAGCTTAAAATAAATTTATCTAGAAGTGCCCTGTGCCATCAAAGTGACAAAAGCAGGGAAGTCCCAGGGACATCTTCCTGCCCTTATTTCATGAAAATGAAGAGGATGTTTGGGGGACTTGAGCGATATTTTATATTAGCTCACCCTGTAACTCATGCCTACTGCAGTGGAAAAGTTCTGTATTTATCCAAATTTTATTGCTCCTTCAATGGGCTGGGGAAACTTGGAGAAGAAAGAAGAAAATGATGAAAGTGTCTAGAAAGTAAGAGGGCTACTTCTTTGGAAGAGAGGGGGGAAACTAAAGCTGAACAAGGAAAGGATAGTTCTGAAGTAATAGATGAAGACCAGAGGTAACCTTATGGCAGACAGCGGCAAATGGAAAGTACTCCAGGCAGACCAGCAATGGCAGGAAATCCAAAATCTTATTCATAGAAGAACAAGACACAAAAACCCCTTTCTGCCCTATTCTGTGCTCTCATATGAACTGTTTCTTTTTACAAGCACCTGGCACAGCTCAGCAATCTCTGCCGAGTTTTGCAAAGTTCTTTGTAAGTCACCTTCTCCCGAGCTGGTGATGGCCGAGCTGACACCGACTCTCTGGTGCGACAAAGCTTTTGAAGTTAGTGAGAACAAAAGTAGAGACCTCTTGTCCTAAAATCCAGAGAGTTCTTTGTTCCTCTCCTTTTATTTCTTCACCTGCCATACGCCCGCTATGCTGGTGGAAGAAGCAATCTGAAATCCCTTCTGTAACACATGAGGTCTGTACTTTATTCTTTCCGCTGCCTTCTGGGTGGATGCACTCTGCTGATAATATATTTCTTGGTTCTTCTCTTGAGTTCTGGACTAATGACCTCTTTTAGGCAGAACCATTTGAGCCAGTAACCAGTGAAGGTTGTATAGGTTTAAGGAAAAAGAATATGACCCAGCTGTTGCAAGCTGCTGTTGCTGTTATATTAAAAAAAAAAAAAAAAAAGGAAGTGTTAGAGGGCAACCACCGGAGTCAGTGACACAGATTCCTTTAGAGGGCGTGTTGCTTGCTGGAGGCTTACATCAGGACTGTTAGGCTCTGCTGATTTGACTCCCTTCTGGCTCTACTCATATAAATTAACATGTGCCCCTTAATCATAAAATTCAAGCAATGCTTCCTCAAGTCATGAATGCTCAAATAGGTCTACTAGGAGGTCCAGCCTGGTCCCGAGGATCTGCCACCAGCTGTCATTTTGCTAGTGATTCGACCATGTGACCGTGCGCAAACCACATCTTCTCTTTCTCTCAAACTTACTTCTATAAAACAAGCAAATGTTAAATGGTTTACAGTTTGGTACCCTGGCCAATTTTTCTAGCGCAAACTGCACCGCGCTTCCCAGCGGAGAAAGTTCACCATGTGGGTGGGGGTAAAACCACAGAAAAGCTCCGGGATCCTTTTACGTGGCAAGAAGGGCCTGGATATGTTCTACGTTTTGCTTTGCTTTCCACCTCCAGAATAGCTGTGTAAAATGGAAGACACCTAAATTTAAACTTTGCTCTAAAATGAGGTTTGGTATTAGATGGACTTAACGGGAGTGGCGGGGGTGTCGGGCCTCGCAGCCATGCATCTTTGATACAGCTAGGACACCATATGCCTAAACTCATATTCTCTTCCCTTCTCTCATTTCCTACTGAGACCTGTTGGTCTTTTTGCATTGAGGACTGTTTATGTCTCTCCCACTGATCTTCATTTACGTGCCTCTTCTCTGCATGAGGGCTGAGCATCCTGGCAGCCAGGGGCTGTAGGTACCACCAGTCATGCAGAACCTCTCAGAAGTGATAAGCTCAGCATATTACACAGACTAACAAATGTACTTGCACCCCAGACACTGCAAATCCTGGTTTCCTAGGGAGAAAATCAGGTTGATAGTCAGGAAAGAAGGATATTTCATA
This sequence comes from Phaethon aethereus, assembly GCF_964289735.1. NCBI lineage: Eukaryota > Metazoa > Chordata > Aves > Phaethontiformes > Phaethontidae > Phaethon > Phaethon aethereus. The sequence continues at coordinate 99,992,494 of NC_138575.1, read as the reverse complement.
AAAGAAAGGTGAGACAGTCACTACATTTTTTTATATTAATTTCTCCCATCCCCTAGAGCCTTCTTCAGCTCTTGGGACTGGTAACACTAAAAAAAGCAAGCTTGGACATGTTATCTGGGTCTTGTTAGTGAGGCTGGCTTTGGGACAGCTTTGGTGTCAGGTTTTTGTTTTGCTTCTAAAACTGGTAATGTTTTTCCTTCTGAAAGGAAACAACACAATTACTAGGAGTGAAAGAAACAATTCAATTTCCAGTTAATTCCATTTCATCAGGAAGAATCAAAGAGCACTTCTAAACTCCTACTTGAAGAGTAGTGAAAAACAGGTCATCTGCCCTGTAGAAATCCAGTACTGGACTGTTTTAAAAAAGCCCTCAAGTGAGATGTTCTGAAAAAAATGAGACTTTTTTCTGCCTATTTTTTTCCTGAGTCCTTCGTGTGCATTTCATAATATTTTGATTTTTCCCCCTCAATCACCAAAACTAAATTTTTGCTCTCAGGAAAGCTACATTTTTGCACCAAAGATAAATCATGTACTCACTGTCAGAAGTACAGAGCTGAGGCCATTCCTCTCCCCCTCCTTCAGCAGGCTCTGAAGCACTCAACTGGAGTACCGCTGGTTGCTATCTCACAGCACTGAGCCTGCACATTTCTCTCTATAATTTCCATTTCCTGCGAAAAAGTTGTGTTTGAAAAGCAGTAGTTAGACTCACTAGCCTCTTCTTTTGTTGTTGTGTTTGTACACGTGTATTGATGGCTTCCAATCGTAGTTACAATTGAAGATCATGTACATGTCCATGACTACAATAGAAAAAAAAAGACATAATTTCTCTGAAAAAAAAATTAATGAACATTTAATCTCAGAAAACTCTCATTTGAGGAATGCCAAGTTGAAGCCCCCCATTGTGATCTGCAAGCATGTGGCATGACAATCTCCAAGGTAAGCTAAATCATCACATGATTTTCAGAATGCAGGGAACAGTTGTCCTTTAAATACTGAGAAAATCTTGGTTAAAATACCACTTGAGATTGACTTCTAAAGGTCCCTTGGCCAAGAAGTCCGAGGTTGTTCTCTAAAGGTCCGTTGACCAAGAAGCCCAGCTGAAGACAATCCAGGTCTCTCAGGAAGCCGTTTCTTCTGCCAGTCCCTTTCAACACCTTCTCTCCCAGCCGCCACAGTCAGTGTCTGTCGCAGGACAACCCTCAAAGTAGTTTCGTCGTGTTGTTCCTGAATGTCTTTGGGTACAGTGGTTGTAATTTCTTGACACCTGGGATAAGGTTGCTGGATACCGAAAGCCTAGTTGAAATTCCAAAGAATAAACCCCCCCCCCCAAAAAAAGCACTCATGAGTTACTATTTTAATGGAAGACTCAGCGGAGGCGTTTTCACTTTCGTTGGTGATCTCTCCCACTAGAGGGTACTCTGCTATCGTAAAAGAAAGTGCTCTGCGCGGAGGCTGTGGGACGCAAGCTGGTAGAAGAGCCTTTGCAGATACATTGGAGGGACATTTCTAACGCACCTCATGTTATGATATGGAGAGCTGGAGGGGAAGCTTTCCAGCTCCAGCTCTTAAAAACATAACTTTTTTCGAGATACTGATCTTGGTACAGTTCTGCGTAGCTGATTACTCGTGAAATGTCGAAGGGTGCCCCAGAACGTGTCACCTACTCACTGGCTTGTGCACCTTGATCCTTGCTGGCACTCGCGTGTTCACCCGTGCTCGCACCAGGGACACACAGGCTCTGCCCCTGGTCCGTGCTGGTGGCTGGCACCTGGTGCCTCTCGGTCTCCTCGGTCGTACCCGGCAGCCCATGGTCCCAGCCCAGCTGCTGGCACCAGGCCCCCATACATGAGTGCACACCCACTAGGGAGTCCCTCACCCAGGAGAAGAGTTAGAAATGGAGCTTAATAAAAAGACAGGACAGACCATGGTAATTGGGCGCTGGGCATGGCCAGGAAAAGCATAATGAACAGCCTCCTGCATATGTGCGACCAGACCCTTTTATCCCCTTATCCCTCCATTTTCCCAGGCCTTTTCATCCCCAAATCGCCTTGATTCACCCCTTTCTCACCTTTGGTTCCTCCCCTAAACATCCCATAATAAGTCCTGTGCAATCCCAAAATACTCTTCCCCTGCATCCCGTCATGTGTCCGTACCGCTTAGGCAGTGACCTCCTCCGTTCGAAAGGTGCTTCGCCGAGGACTCATCTGGATGGGCTTCACACCCAGACTCTGGGGCTGAGGGTCTTCTGTGACATCCCTGGGAGGGACCTGGGCAAGGTGCCCCTTCCTCTTGGTCCTTAGTTTGGGCTCCCCACCTGCCCTTGGGCCCCTGTGCTCCTCTGGGCTTGTAGAGGTGAGTCCAGATGGTGGGGCTGATGGCTCTCCTTCCTGTTCTGGGCTGGGGAGCAGCCAGGATCCCCCATCTGCTGATGCCTCTCTGTCCTCCTTCATGGGTGTGCAGCCGAGCTCCTCGATGCATAATCTAACACATTTCCTGTCAAACACGCTGTGGACGTCGCTGCTCTGGTTCTCCGCTTCCTCTGAAAAGAAGCGCCTGCAATTTTTTTTCTCCTTCAAGTTTCTCTTCAGACCTGGCAGCCTTTCATGAAGTGAGGAGCCTGGTGTCTGCTCCTGCAAAAGACCCAGCACAGTGGTGTGGTAACCATGACAAAGCTCTACGGTGTCTGGCAGAGAGAAGTGCCGAGAAGAGAGGAGGGCTCCTCTTCACAGCACAGGACTAGCCAGAACTTGCCAGGAAAACAGGGAATCTGTGGGGAGGTCAGAGGAAAGGGGCTAGCGGGGGTGACTCCCAGCTGTGGTCACTGGTTTTGGCTGTGGGTGCCACCAGCTCTCCAGAGCACCTTCATGCCTCTATGACCAGCATGGGCAGGGCAGAGTTTTCTGGGAAACGTCTGCGTGAGGCTGCTGGCTACGGCGTCTGAGCTCCGCAGCACTCCCTGGCCTTTGTCCAGACGGGGCATCCCAGCTGCCTCCTGGGCATTTCCAGTACCTCTTCCCTGCCTTTCCACCTAATCGTTGGCTAGCTTTTGTCCTTCAAGCTCCAGGTCTTCCATAGCACTGCTGGAGGTTAGGTGGAGCACGCATGCTGTCATCTACTCAGCGTGGCTGTCCTGTGCAGCAAACACATGGCAGCAGGAACGGACCCCAGCTCCCGACGGAAGGGTTTTGTCACATTCCTGATAAGTGTTGTGCCAAGGCTTTGAAGGATGTGAATAATTACTGGAAGGCTTGGGCATTTGCATTACCTTGTTTTCAGAAGCAATGCACTGGTCCTTCGGTGCGTGCAGACTCCTGGCTTTCTCACTTAGGTCTTGATGTAAGCTTTTCTCCTCTGCAGGCGTCCTGCATGCACTACGTCTCTTTAGCCTGAAAAAAGCCCATTAACTAGTCACATAGTGATTAGAAACCTCCTGGCATTTAGAATGAACCTTGCTATTTTAAAACTGCTGTTACCACCTGGATAAGTTTCCAGGGCAGGTGTATAAAAACCCCAACAAGAAACAGAAAGGCAAATTGCAAGGTCAACACAGGCAAGCCATGTCATTTACAAGAAAATGGAAATTACTCTTACTTTTTCCTTTTTCTGTTGACTAGACTTATGATGCAAAGTGTACAGATTATTAAGAACACAGCTATTACAACTGCCATGATGATGATTGTGCTCGTCTGAACACCTACAAAAAGAAAACAATAATGTCACACAGAACATAGAGGGATGTCAACATGTTTCTTGTGTCTTCTTCCAGAGGTTGGGACTGAAGTAAAACATTCACCAGTTTGTGCTCATTTATTCTTTGAAGAAGAGAAAGGAATAGCATAACAATGTAACACTGTGGTAGTTGAGGAATTATTTTGTCTTTTTAAATAAATACCAATAATGTCTCAAATTGCCCTGATATCGGGGAAACCAAAGCCAACATTTTAACCCCATATATATTTGTGTTTCTATTTTTGTACAAGGAAGTTTTATCATGAGGGAAGTATCCCATCCTTCCTGAGACATAGCCTCCTGCAAGATCTTCTACATGAAATGTTGTTCCCCAGCATTCAACAGCCAGGGGACTGCTCTGCTGGCACCCTCCAGCTGTGGATACTGCTGGAGAGCTGATTGCATCTGCTCTGAATCAGTGGTTGTGTAGAAATATAAACATGTGGAGACATATACACACACAAATCTATATGCTTATTATTAGAGCTATATATATGTACACACCCACCACACATACAAAGATACTGCAGGGAGGAATCTTCTGGATGGTTTCAAATAATGAAATCTTCATCCAGCATGAGGTCTGAACTCCCAGAACAATGTCTAGTGAGACCTACCTAAGCACAAGCTGCGCTCCCACAGTTGCATATCCTTTCCAGAGTGCTCCCTGGTACATGCTCCACCTCTCCATACAAATGCAGCCTACCTTCCCTTTCTTTTCCCAGGTAAACTTCCTTCATTTTCATTCCTTGTGGGTGGTTGAGAAGGCAGACCAAGACACGGAGGTGGTTGGCAGAGAAGGTACGCCTGTTTGCCACCGTTACTGTTCCGTTTGCATTTTGGACGTGGTATATTTCAAGGGACTCATCCAGGTCTCTGTCATCCAGCCAAGTGATTTTGGGGGCAGGCTTTCCTGTTGCTGAGCAGACTGCGGTGAGGAGACCCTCGGTGGGTAGGTGGGAATCATATTCCACCGTTAGCTCAGAAATCGCTGAGAGCAAAAAGAGAAAGTACTTTTTACACTCTGTGGCGAGTTTACGGTCAAAGCTGGGTGGGTCACCTCTCTGTATGGGGTTTCTTACACGAAAGCATCTCCCAGCTTATTTACGTTTCCCTCATCTGAGGATAGGTGTAGCAATTCTGAAGACTATCCACCGAGGAGATGCTGCTGCATGGGAAGTCTCCATGCGGTGGAGAGGATAATGCCTTACCCACCTCCTGACTACATCAGACCCGTGCTGAATGCCAGAAAGTGAGAAGGTGTTAGTGGAAAACTTACTTTGGATGTTGAGGCATATATCTTTGCTGAAAGAGCCATGAGGGAATACATTGAAAATGCATCTGTAATAGGACTCATCCTCGAACGTGAGATTTTGGAGCGTGATAGCTGAGGCCTGCAGGGTTGCTGTAGTGAAACGCGCCTTCTTCTGAAATGACCCTATCAGCCTCAGCCCATGGTTTGGGCTATAGGTGGCTATGTTCTGGAAGGAAAACCCGTTTCTCTTCTGCCAGGTGACTTGCAAAACATCCAGCGAGAGCGAGAAATTGCAATACAAATTTGCCTCTCCACCAAGGGCTGCTGCAATGACACTATCAGATTTCACAGCTTCCTTCAAGCCTAGGAACAAACCAAACCCCAAAATCAGAGCGAGAAGAAAAGCAATTCACTCGTGTATGCTACAGTGCCTTGAAGCATCCAGCCATGGTGTTCCTGCCTTGCGGAGCACTGGAGCAAGGAACACCACAAGGCCACGTGAGATGCTGGGAGACCTCAGACATCTTGGTTTCGTAGGTGGCCATCACATCATCAGCCTGCGCTGTGCATTTCCCGTGGCCAGGAGGAAGGTGGCACGGGAACCGAGGGCGGGCAGGCCCCTTAGCAAGCACGGCAAAGTCGAACCCCAGGCTTGCCTGCCGGCTCCTTCCCGCTTGCCTTCGCCCCCGGGAGCTCAGCGGTGTCCCGCACGGACCCAACACACGGCAGCCGCCCGGCGGCAGCGGCTCTCCCTCCTGAGAACATCCCCGCTCCCCTCTTGCCCGCGCCTGCAGGGCACGGGCGCAGGCAGAGCAGCCCAGGGCAGCCCCCAGCCCGTGCAAACAGCTGCAGAGAGACAGCCCCCGCCCCAGCTGCCCCCAGCAGCAACGCGCACCGCCCAGGCACGTGCACTGGCAACGCGGACCCGCTCCGTCCCTCGCGCTGCGGAGCCTCGCCACACTTGCAAGGAAAGGGAACAAACAGCAGGCTGAATATATGGCTTCAGCACAAAGACAAACTCTGCCCTGCGCCCTCCCCGACCTGCGTTTCCTAATTTTGCCACTGAGCAGCCCCCGGATTACCAGCTACTGTTCCAGTTACCAATTAGTATCTTTCAGTCAGGATGGCGCCCGGGACTCTCTGCCTGCCGAGAGAGGCTGGTGCTGCCCTGGAGTTAAACTCGTGCAGGGAAAGGGTGCTCCACTCACCCATCGCCGGCTCCTCCAGCCGGCAGCCTCTGCAGAGCCGGAGCAGGCAGATTTCAGCCCAGCAAAGCAGGGGGAAAAGCATCATGGGACAGAGCAATTGCCCGGGAATGCTCTCCCACTTTCCCCACGTTCCTCGGAGGGCAGCTGACATGCCCAGGGAGATGGCTGAAGAGTTCGCGCCTTCTTTCAAAGCACGGCTCGGAGGCCAATCAGCGGAGCTGTGGCAGCAGGGAGCAGCCGGCCCGGCAGGTACCCTTCCCTCGCTTTTTTTTCCTAGGAGCCTGGTCAATCATTAATCATGGCAAACTGGCTGGGGGTTAGCAGCACAACGTGGCTGCAGGTGACTTTGTCCCCCGCCAAGCACATGGGTTGCCAGAGCTAGAAACACGCAGCTGTCCTGGTTTCAGCCAGGAAAGGGTTAATTTTCTTCACAGAAGCTGGTGTGAGGCTGTGTTTTGGATTTGGGATGAGAAAATGTTGATAACGTGCTGATGTTTTGGGTTGTTGCTGAGCAGTCAAGGACAGTCCAGCTTCTCGTGCTGGGCTGCCAGCGAGCAGGCTGGGGGTGCACGGGGAGCTGGGAGGGGGCACAGCCGGACAGCTGGCCCAGGCTGGCCAAAGGGATATTCCATACCGTATGACGTCATGTGCAGTATATAAAGCTGGGGCAAAGAAGAAGGAAGGGGTGGAGGGACGTTTGGAGTGATGGTGTCTGTCTTCCCAAGAAACCATTACACGTGACGGAGCCCTGCTTCCCTGGAGATGGCTGAACTCCTGCCTGCCCGTGGGGAGTGCTGAATGGATTCCTTGCTTTGCTTTGCTTGCGTGCGCGGCTTCTGCTTTACCTATTAAACGGTCTTTATCTCAAACCACGAGTTTCTTCACTTTCACTCTTCTCATTCTCTCCCCCGTCCCACCGTGGGGGAGTGAGCGAGGGGCTGCGTGGGGCTTAGTCGCCGGCTGGGGCTAAACCACGACAGTCCTTTTTGGCGCCCAACATGGGGCACGAAGGGTTTGAGATAATGACAGGTTTGACTGGAATGTGCTAGATTAGATAGATAGAATTTATAGCTGTTATTGCTGTTTAGCTATTAATTTCCAAGACCCTGTGCTTGCCACGGGTTTGCTTTCCTTACGTATATTACAGTCTAGTGCTCGTTAGTGGCTGCTTTTTGCTTTTGCTGCTGCCGTGCTGCTGCAGTGCTGATTGTCTGGCTCTGCTGTGCCTGGGAAGATTTTGATAACAGCAATGGCCTTGTTCCCGGGCTGGCAGATGGCCGGGGCATCGCTGTTTTTCCGGAGCTAGAACCACGCAGCACACCTTCCCCCCGGCCCGGCAGCAGGGCTTGGTACTCCCCTGCTAGCCCCACGCTGCTGAGCCCCGCTGCGAGTGCCGTCGTGAGGACTCGCACCTCGCAAGGTGCAAACGCGGGACCTTCCTGGTAAGCACGGGCGGTGGCTGGCGGCGGGAAGAAATGAGGGGCCAAACAGGCCCCGGCAGCCCCCACTGCCCTTCCCTTCGGCAGGGAAGGGAGGGTGGGCGGGGAGGTGCTGCCTGCGGACCGCTGCCCCTTGGGCTTGCTGAGCGCCACACCGGGCCCCGACCCCCGGCTCCCAGGCAAGAGCCGCTCACCACCCGGTGATCGATGGCCCGTCCCCAAGCAACAGCTCCCGCCCACCGGCCAGCTCCAGTTTATGTACTGGGCATGATGTCATACGGTATGGAATACCCCTTTGGCCAGCCTGGGCCAGCTGTCCCGGCCGTGCCCCCTCCCGGCTCCCCGAGCACCCCTCGCTGGCAGAGCGTGGGGAGCTGAAAAGTCCTTGACTGAGTATAAGCACTGCTCAGCAACAACTAAAAAAATCAGTGTGTTATTGCGTTGTTCTCATATTAAATCCAAAATACAACACTATACCAGCTATTAGGAAGAAAATTAACACTATCCCAGCTGGAACCAGGACGCCAAACAAACCTTAACAAAAAGAGGGATTCTTGCAGAAGCAACTCAAGGCAAGAAAGGGAGGGCAAGGACAAGAGAGGATGCAGCTAATGCTGCAGAGGTCACACATGGACTTTCCTAGGTTAGGAGGGCCCAGGAGCAACTGGAGGTGAATGCACTCGACACGTGAGGGCAGCCGCAGGAAGAGGTGAGCTTGCCGCCCCGAGCAAGCTCCCAAAAGCCTGGCTAGCACTAAAGAGACAACACAAATATCGCTGCAATGCAGCTCGTGCACCCGAGATACAACAGACAGAGCAGAGCAGATCTGCTCCCCTCTCACTTGCCCCTGGAGCCCCACTGGAGGTGGGAAAGCGGATCCATGTGCAGGCACCAGTAGAGGGTCACACACATAAAGAGTTTTGTAGAGCTGTATCTTCAGTTTCTTTCCTATGTGAGAGGGAAGGTTGGTGTCATCATCTTAGATTGTGCCTACTTCTTCCCTTCTAGAAACTCTTCATTCACCAGGCAGCAATACCAGGGCTCGGGTATTTTTACTACAGGAACAATTTTACCCTCTGAACCTCACTGCTTTTCTGCCCGAGCAAGGATCCTACCAGCCAACTGCACACTATGTGTCAAAACATGCCCCCACCATCTCACATACAAAATAGCAACACACAAAAATGGTACTTGCAGCTCAGAAAGGTCCTGGTAACAGGTCAGATTACTGAAACGGAATCTGTTCAACTTCTTATGTTGTTTTCCACATCCTTCCTTCCCGACTTTTACTTTGTGTAGTTCCTGAATTGTGCACACATAAAGAAACTGTCTGATTTTCTCTTTTCAGGCATTTATCAAAGGTCCTGGAAGATGCAGTTGTTTGTTTGTTTAAAGAGAACTATCCTGTAGGACCTCTTGTCCGAGCCAGACCTCAATGCTTTCCACTTTTCAGATAAAGCAGTGTGTTTGGACTGTAAGTACCGGAGAGTCTGACCTTAAATTAATCAATTCTCGTTTACTGGGAAAAAAGAAAAAAAACATTGAAGTCTGCAGAACTGCCCTAGAATTAAATTTAAGTGACCACTTTCTGGGAGTCACTCTCTTTTTTCAGGCTTTGATTTTGTTATTTTTCTGCTAACGCCAAAGAAGAGAATTACTAGTGAGGAGAAAAGTTGTTCATCAGCAGTTTTAGAGCACTGTGTTTTCTCTCCCTTTCTGTTGGTTCACGTTTCTTCTTGTCAGTTCCGCCGGAGGCCACAGGGCACCCTGCTCCTGGTCACAGTCCGTAGATGTAAAGGGTGAGGAGGGAAGAAAATGTCGGCTCACTCCTGGCTGCACGCCCAGACACTCCGGCCGCTGAGCCGAGAGGGGCAGACATCAGCCCGGCAAACACCGCGCAGACACTCTGAGAGCAGGTTATCACCAACAAGGTTCACCCCCCGCTTTTCCTGCCGGTAGCGTCTTTGCTTCAGTGAGGAAGTTATGGGGTTTTTGTGCTTCCGATCAGAAACTGACTGGGGAACGCGGCACGCGATGCCCAGTGCCACCTCGCTCCCGCAGCATCAGCTCCCCGCTGTGCCCAGCTTTCTCCTTCCCTGGCTGCGCTACCTGTAGCCAGTCCTATGTCATACACCCGCCTGCACCAACCAAGGGGCAAAAAGAGACCGTCCGTTGCTAATTAACTCCACAGAGTTAATTCACTTCGCGAAACAGGACACTTGGTCACGCACTTAAGTGGTACGCTTTCCAAGTACTCCTCAAATTCCTTTTCCCAAGCTCTTGGCACATCTCCTCTGTGGCTTGGTTGTCAAACTGGCCAAACTTCTCAAGCCAGTTAGTCCACTAATGCCCTGCAGAAGTGAGAAGCCACGGAACAGTATCGATCCCTGATAACCCTGCCCACTGCAAAGGTAATCTTGTGAGAAGTGCTTCTCCTAGAAGCAGCCAAGTCATAAGGACTTGTTTTCTAACAAATTGCCAGCCTGAAAAATTTCCCAGGGAAATCATTCCCGCATTTTCCTCCACTTAGAGCCCCTTCCCCTGCCCTCAGGCTCTGCATGTGCCCTTTTGCCCTGGTCCCCTCTCCTTCCCTCCTTCCTCCCCAGCTCCCTCTTCCCGGCTCAGCCCTGCGACAACCCTGGGATGGAGAAGGGGTGCCCAGCATGGGAGGGGTGACCAGGCAAGAGGACATCATCTTCAAACATGTGATGAGATGGAGGCAGAGGAATCAACCTCAAACAGACCAGGAGAGGCAAATTACATGGCTGGGTCAAGTAACAGCAAAGCAAAGGACAAACTTGCTGTTGTTTGTGGTAGAGGTGTTGCACTGGATGATAGTACAACATAAAGTCTGGATCCCATAGACCAGAAAAAGAGCAAAGGAAGAAGAAATGGACTGAAGGAAGCTGTAGAGAATCAAGTAGATGGTTCCCAGACCTTCTCGCTCACAAAAAAAAAATATTCAGGAAAAAAACATCTGTCCCACCTGTGATGACTGATGCTGTTTCCTGGCAGCTTCTGGCTTCAGTTTTCCCAAGCTGGCCTCCACATCCACGTCTGCCAGTCCCGCAGCAGAATGCTAGAGCCACAAACCTGAGACTAGAAGAGTTAAAACTGCACAGTGACCACCAGTTCCTTCTGCTGGGCCAGAGCCTGGTGCATCACCCCGCTTCGGGCTGAGACGTCACTACCCGTGACTCAGGATTCGGCCGCCCTCCTTTTGCTTCCGAGTCAGGTTTCCACCCCAGAGGAGCCTGCAGGGAGCTTGGCAATTTCTGTTGGTGATGCAGCGAGGTCTTGGTTTACCCGTGCAGCCCGAGCGAGACTTGGAGGAATGCTTTCTGATTGTCTTGACGTGGTCAGAAATATTTACAATAAAGATTTTCAGAAAATGTTGAGGATACATACATAGATAAATACTGAAGCATTGAGTAGAGAACTGACACCTTGCTTCTACTAATAAATCCTTTCTAGAAAGGAGACAGCCTGCATTTAATACCCTTAAAAATAAACTGTTCTGAAGCAGATACAGAAAGATCTTCAGAAAACTATACTAGGACATTCCCCCTTTTCTCCTCTCTGTGTATAGCTTCCGGTATTTAGAGAAAAACTCGTAGCAAAGATGCTTCTTTTTACTCAGCTGATGGGCAGCTGAAAAACCACCACAATCTCACTTCTGAAAATAGTTACATTCCTGTGGACAAGGAAAGCTCTGAGGTAAAATGCTGTCTTTAAGCCTAAAATGTAACCCTGGGTGTTTATGATGAGGTGCTGGACATTCTATTTTCTTTCACATTAACCTTTAAATAAATTACATTCTGATTGAAAAAAATAATCTCTGAATTTTAGTCTACAAGTGTAAGTGTTTTGTTTTTTCCCTGCAAGCTTTTCATTGCATCTTGGTCTTTCATGTCCAAATTCAAGTATTCTTTTACTAGACAAGATGCCTTTTCTTCCCTTTTCCTCAGGGTAGTTAAGGACAGCAGCTTCTGCCAAGTTAGGGAAGTCAAAACTCTGTTAGCATTGTGTATGGGTCGTAGGCTGAGGATTCCCTCAAGCTTCCCAGAAATTTCAGGTGGATTTTTTCAAAGCCGAGCAGACTACAACAGAGTCCCTCTGCAAACAACTTGGGCAAGAGTTCAGTGCTCCTTTCACACACAGCTTTATATGAACAAAGATGAAAGCAACAGAGATATGAGAAGGCCCTTTGTATGGCTTCCAAAATATGAGTAATTTTTGGTATACTAAGAGTGAAAACAAAAATATGCTTGATTTTTATCTGTCTGGTTTGATAGTCTCATTTATGAAAGAGAAAAATGCACTCAATTAGTGCAATTCTCTTATTTCAGCTGATGTGCAGGGCCTCAGTGCTGAAGACTGAATGTAAAACAACAGGTTATATTTTCTTCCATGTCTGAGTTTATAAGAAAATTTATTGCTGCGGTATTTAGTAGATGAATCATACCCCCAGGGTCACACAACAGAGAAACGATGAATGATGCTTTCAATTTTCTACCACCAAAACAAAGTTCCTTTTCACTGTGTGGATTTAGTCCCACGCCTCTGCCAGCACTGGTTTCAGAAAAAGAATATTCTTCCTGTTTCAGACAGTGACTTATGAAACATCTAAGAGCAGCATTTCAGCTACATTTCAAAGCCACATCTTCAGCCAGAGCTGGCAGGGCGATTGCTTTACACCTTACTGCTCTCTTAGAACCAGGAACCTGGTACCCCGGCAGAGAAAAACGCCAACGCCGTACTTCTCTGCAACAGCCTGGCATGCCAAAGCAGGAAGCTGGACATTTTATACACCCTTTATTATATACACCAACATATATAAATATAAAACACACAGTTTAAAAGGACACTGTCTTAAGGCCCTACAGGAGTTAAAACCTTAACCCAAGCTGGCTAATGTCAAGATCAAAGGATCCCAGAGCCAGGAAGTGCAGGCTAATAATCCCATTTGCCTTGCGGACACACGTTACCCAGAGCCAGTTTCACCCCAGTAAGAGGCAGGCAGGAGGGTGGCATTCCTGCTTGCCCTCTTTCCATCTGTTAGGAAAAATGATGCCCTGCATCAACACCACTGCTGCCCTGGGCCGGGCAAGTTGCAGTGACAGGAGGTGGCTGAAGGCAAGGCTGGGTCAGACCAACAGCTGCTCAGCCATGAGATGGGCAAGAACCTAGGCGTTTTGAGTTTGGGGCTTTTTTTGTGTGTGGTTTTTCAAAGTTTTTTTGTTGGTGGCAATAGCAGCTCAGAACATTCCTGTAAACTTTGAAAACGCGCTCTGCTTCCAATTACTTACCAAGTTAACCTGCTGCCTATCACACATGTCAGAGCAGCAAAATAGAGCAGTCCATTCCACTTTAATTCCTTACCAGTTTTATTTTTACTTCTCAAGACCCATTCAAAATTTGCAACATTTCATAACCTAGATACTATTTATTAAAATAAATACTAAGTATCTGTATAAACTCATCTGCTATATAACCTCCCAAGAATTACTACCAAATTGTTAACAGAGGTAACTGGACAGAGGAGCACAAGATAATCAGAGAAACCTCAGAACAGCAGTTAGGATGTTATTCACCCACAGTAAAAGCTTCTGATCCCCTCAGTCACATGCTTGCTTGTTCCCTGAATGACGGTTTGCGTCTATTTAATCCTCTTTTTTCCAGCTAACAGCCAGTTAATTATATATAGTCTGTATGCTCACATTCATTCCGTTGCTACATGAAGCCAAACTCGCGGCGCTAGCATACAGCGTTTTACAGCATTGCGTTTTAGTAGCTGGCTTTGTACAGCACGAAGGCAAATACACATACTGATTTTAAGTGCTCTGCCTTTGGATTTCATTTGCTGCTCTCATTCTGATGCTGTGAAAGACAAATAGATCAGTAACACCTTCCTTTCTTGCACAGCGTTTTGCTTGTAAGCTACCACATCCTCCCCTTTCGCTCGGTCTCTGCTCCTATCGCCCTCGTCAGCGGAAACCTGCAAAAGCTTTTCACAATTCAACGTGCAGCTAAAGAGCAGAAGAAATTACAACCCCGCAGGTAAACAGATACTTTCATGACTCCCAACCCTGCTTTCCCCTCCTCCAGGTGATCAGCTTGTAGAAAACAATAAAAGGTAATAACAAGGCAACAGAAGGTTCCTGGGCTTATAAAGGTTTCTTGCCAGCTTTGTGCCTTTCATTCTTCCCTCTGAAAATCCTTTTCACTACCCACGTCCAGACTCCCCATTGCTGCAAGAGACTGATTTCTCTTTTTTAAATAAAAGGACCCATTAGCCTAAACATTAGTGGAAACCTGCTTTTAAAACTAAAAGAAAAAAACTCTCCAAGCCCCCCCCCGCCAAGCGCAGGCACGGTCCCTGCTGAGGGGCGAGGGCTGCCGCCGCGCAGCCGGCTCCGGAGGAGTGCCAGGGGCTGGGCTCCTGCCCCCCATGACCCACCCACCCAGGGGAAAAACCTGCTTCTCCCCCAGCCCCTTCCCTCGCAGGGGAGGGGGAAAATTAAAGCTGCGATGGCGGGAAAGCTTGGACAAAAACGCGGCTTCCTCCACGGGCAATTATGGGGCTCAGGAGAAAAATTCCCGGCTGCAACTGCTGCAGCCAGTTCCCCTTTCCCGCACTCACCAGCTGCGCTATTACTAAGTGTTAGGGACACTAAAAAAGTGTTTTATGACAAGGACGGGGTTTGTTCATTCTCAACTCACCCACTCGCTTTCATTTTAGGCTACTTGGCTTTTTGATGACAACTCAGCCTGATTCATCTGGGATGCACATCTGAAATAGGTGGGTGAGGGAAAACCAGATGACATGCACTTGCTCCGGGAAACCGGGAGGGGAGGAGAGGAGACAGCCTGCACCAGCCATCTTCGTGCTGCCCACAAAGCCACGCTGGCTTGAGGGGAACCTCATTTCTGCTTCCCTGGGCCTTCAGGGAAAGATTTCACAAGCACAGGGTGGGATTCAGGCAATTACAAGTGAACTGCTGAGATCTGACCTGCAGGTTAAGAAGCAATGGATTTCAGCAGTGGGTAAAACAGGTCGCCCTGTGCTGGTGTACATCTGCCACGCGCAGCATCCTGCCCCTCGCTCCTGCTTCCATGGCGCTCCCCTGACCACTCCACCACAGGACCACACCACCCCACCCCACCACGGGACCACCCCACCCCACCACATGACCGCCCCCCCCACCCCCCCACCCCCCCCACCACACCACCCCCCCCCACCCACCCCACCCCCCCACACACCACACCACCCCCCCCCACCCCCCCCCCAAACCTGGCACCTGCGTTACAAGTTCAGGCCGGCCGCCGTCCTGGCCTGATCTCTCGTGCTGTTTTGGGGAACAGGTTCAAACCCCTGAAGCTCAGAGAGATGCTCCAGGCTGCCCCACGGGTCTTCTGCACCCCAGCTCCTGGCAGGGGTCTCCTGTGGCCCGTCAGCAACGCCTCCCAGGCCAGCACCCCGACAAAGTGCTGCCCTGTCTCAGACAGCCCCCTCCCAAGTTTTGCGCTTGCAATGTTAAAATATCGGAAAGGAATAAAGATAACTTTCAAAACCCCGGAAAATACAAAACATGAGTTTCATTATGCAGATCCCCACAGACAGTCTGAGTCTCAAATAAACACTTTACAGCTTTTTTTTCCTACAAAACGGAATATTGCAGTGTGACAAAATAAATAAATAAATAATCTATTACAAACTGTCCTTTTTTCTCTTTCCCTTGGAGAGAAGTCACAGCAGGTTTGCTTGGAAGCCCGAGGTGCCATTGTAGGAAGTTTCTCTGGGGCAGCTGCTCAGGTGTCCAGCGGCACTCTGGGGGTGGGGGGCACCGCGGGAGCCCGCCTGCCCGCAGCTCCGTACTGCCCGCACTTCTTGGCCTTGGTACAGGCAGGAAGGACCTAACAGAAGAGAGGTTGTTGGGTTTTTTTCTTTTTTCTTTCTTCAAAATATGTGGATATTTTAAGTGCAGGGGTAAAGATCTGGGCTGAGTGCGTTACCAGCTGGGTCCTTGCATCCATCTGTGAGTGGGGAGACTAAAGATTTTCCCTCACATCCCCCCCAGCAGGCTTCAGCTTGGACCTAGAGGCATGGCACCTGTGGAAGAAAACGCATGTCCCATTTCCTCCCACTGCTTTTTGTCTCCAAAACAGCCATCAAAAGCAAGGGTGCACGCTTGGGCATATCTCGCGAGGAGGCTGAGGTACCTTCATCACAAAACCAGGCTGCAATTTTCTGAAACAACGCCACTTCACTCAGTTTACCCCCGCCTCGAGCTTGCCTCCTTCACCCCCTGTGCCAGGACAGCCTCGGAGGACGAGCAGCAGTGCCTCAGCCCCTGCTGCGGTGCGGCACCCTGGGCTTGCTGCACAGAGGCACGCTCTTCCTCCAAAGACCCCATTATTTTGAAGACACCTCCTCAAGGCTGCCTCCTCCACGAGCTGCGCCGGCCGTGCAGGAGGGAGGTTATTTTAAGAGGTGCAGAAGAATGGTGCAAGGGTATGGCTGCTGCTTGCACAACTATTCTGTGCGTAAATATGTAACAGAGCCACGCTTCCCCCGCAGCACGTCTTGCCGGTGAGAAAGTGAACGTTTTCTAGCCGTCATCGCCGCCGGGTGCCTGCGGTCCCAGCTAAGCACCTTCAGGTCTCCCCTTCCCAGCGTGCAGCTGCCCAGCTGGCTGGCTGGGGCCCCGGCCCTTCATCTCCCCCTGCCCTGGGTGCGGCCTGGGCTGGGCAGCACGCAGCCAGCTCCGGGGCGGCCGGGCAGAGCTGGGCCCCGGTGGCGAGTACGGGTGAGCCCCGCAGCAGCCCGGGGAAAGGCGGACATACCCAGCACGGCCGGGCTGGGTTTCTCTCCGGGTCACGTAGGTGCCGGAGGCAGGCGAGGAGGAGGAGGATGGAAGTCAGGGGGACCAGCACCCCCACTGCAATGGCAACGGCCGGTGCCCCGCTGCTCTCCAGACCTGTGGGGAAAGCAGCGGGTACTCAGTCGGTGCGTGAAGAAAATAAAACAACCCAAGCCCGTGTCAGACATCCCCTGGCCAGCCCCCGGGCAGAGGCAGGGCAGATGGGGCACTGGGAGCGCCCGCCAGCGCTCACAGAAGCGGCACCGCCAGCAGACCTGTGCTTGGGGGTCTGACGCCGCCCTCCGAGCTACCCAAAGCTGCACCGTCCTCTTGGTGCGTCGGGCTACGCGACAGGGAAACCCTGCAAGTGCTCGGCCGAGGCAGGGAGGCTGGGGCACGTCACGGCGTGCAGGACAAGCAATAAGACAGTGAATGCCATGGCCAAGGTTGTCTGGATGCTCCTCGGCACCTCCTCTGTCCCTCCCCAGCCCAGCCTTGGCTGCTCTTCCCCGCCTGCCCCCCGACCCTCGGAGGCGTTTCCTGATCGACCCCCGGAGGTGTTTCGCGGCCGCCTTCCCGCTCCAGGAGAGGGGCAGTGTCTCATACTGACCCTGCACCACGGTGTCCTTGGGCAGGACCAGGGTCACGTTTAGAGAGGGGTGTTGGATCACGCAGGCGATGGGATACTCCTGGAGGATTTTGGTGCGGGCGTGGGTGAAATTGCTGATGACAGTCACAGTCTGGTTGCTCAGCCTGATGTGGTACTCCCTTGGTTTCTGCTGCAGGATGTTGGGAAGGTGCCAGGTGATTTTTGGAGCTGGTTTTCCTGTTGCTGAGCAGCTCATCCCCACCACTCTCTCAGAGTCCTCAGCTTTGTCTGGACTGGATATAAGCTTAGCCTCTGCTTTGGGGTCCCAGATGGCTGTAAAACACAAAGTGCCAAAACCCGTTACTTTTTGCACACATTTGAGGAAAGAGCATCTGTATTTACCATTATCTTGGAAGATAACCTTGATATCTAATCTTGCCTCCCTCTCCCCAAAGCCCCAGCAGTGACAAATGACCACGAAAGTGATCAGGCGGTTCCAGATCGGTCTGGAAATGAAGAGCTTGGCAAAACCAAAGAACAAGAGGGTAGGAGCATCTGTGTTTCAATTCTGATATTAATGGCAGCACTGCAGCACCCCAGCTGAGAAGCGGTGATTATGGATGAGTAAAGAGCGACAGGCAGTGAAACCATGAAACCACATGTCCTCCTCTCTGTCAAAGGGCTGAACTGCTTCAGTGAGTCAAAATTCTTGTGCTTTTCCCTTAAATGTGTCTGTCCGCAGGACTAGCTTTATTGCTGTTTGAGATGTGCAGGCTTGTGGACCAAAGGACTAAACGCATCTATTTATGCAAGGCAGTGATAGTGAATTTGTATGTGGTTACAGGCACCATTATGCATCTGGCACGAGCCTTCTTCCTCTCTAACAGGGTCATTCAGTGTCTTCTACACATCCACATGCAAATCTTCATTTACCTCCCAAAAGGAAAAAAGAATCATTTTTCCTAGAAAGAACAAATAGAGGGTTTTTTTGGTTTGTGTGTTTTGTTTTTGTTTTTTTAAATACAGGACAGTAATAGTGAATATGTATGTGGTTATACCACAGCTGTGGTTACACCTGTGGGAGTTTTGTGTTTGTACAACCTTCTTCCTTTCTTCCCTCTCGTGCTGGGTTTTGGGGGCATCATGGTATGCCTCAAAACCTTCATTAGAGATCATTTCTTCTGAACAACTTTTCATGCTAGAAGATTTGTAGGTGTTTACTCACTCGCATGAAACCTGCTTGTTGATTCCTACTTACAGGAACTGTATTTGCAAGGAATAAAGAAAGGGAAGGAGTGCAAGAAGCCGCTTTCAACCTGGGTAGGACTCCAGGGGAGATCTGAACACGTAAGGACACGTCTATCCCCTGTGGAAAATCGCCTATTTATTCCTTAGCCATACAATCATACCATAATTTAGGTCAGATCTGGGGATCATCTAGTCTAAACCCCTGCTCAAAGCCAGTCGCATTGGCTCAGTTTGCTCAGGCCAAGATCTGTAAAAGCATGTACCTCCATCTGGGAGTGCAATCCACAGGTTTCCGTATGGCAGCTCACCATCCTGCCTTCAGCGCATGTGCTGATGGCATTGGGGTCCCAACCACACTCCACCAGCAGCGGCCTGTTTCTGAGAATATTACCTTTTTTAACCATTTAAGTGCAGTGGCAATTCTAGCTTCATCCAAGTCTGAGTTAATATGAATGCTCTCTGATTAAAAAAGTATCTATTACTGTATTTAATAGTATTCCACATGTATGTATTTACA
Organism: Phaethon aethereus; assembly: GCF_964289735.1. Lineage (NCBI taxonomy): Eukaryota > Metazoa > Chordata > Aves > Phaethontiformes > Phaethontidae > Phaethon > Phaethon aethereus. Next base: position 99,973,645 of record NC_138575.1, on the reverse strand, counting down.
TAGCAAAAATAACATTGGCCAGCACAACATTGATGCTGAAATTAATTTTTGTCCCAACACTAGCAAACATATCACTATCATTTAGGAATCCTACTTTTAAACAACAACAAATCTGTTTATTCTTCTTAGGAAAAATGATTCTTTTTCCTTCTTTTGAGGTAAACAAGGATTTGCATGTGAATGAGGTGTAAAAGACACCAAATGATCCTGTTAAAAGGGAAAAAGGCTCATCCCAGATGCATAATGGTGCCTACAACCTCCTGGTACAATTCCAGATGCACCTCATGAGGTTGTCTGGATCCTCCAAGGCCTAACTGTCACAGGGCGGAAGCAAGACATTATATACTATAGGGTTTTAGGTTTTGCCTTTTTTTTTTTAATAGCTAGACCTCATATATTTACTATGGTTGTGTCTGCCTATAAAAAAAAAGCGCGTGTTTTTCTCATTTTTTGCATCACCCATAGACAGAAACTCAAACTGCACACTCAGAGTTGATGAAATCCACTAGTGCTTCTCTGAGAGCAACAAGAGAAGTGTGTCGGGGGATTTCAGCTGGAACTTCTCAAAATCTCCCGGGTATGAAAAGGCAAGTGTCACAATAAGTTTATGTTTTGATTAAAAAATGTTCTCTGAACTTCTTCTTTGGCTCACGGGATGCATAAAAATAACATATCCACCCCCAGCATTGACTTCAAATACTAGCTTGAAACATCCAAAAGCAGTAAAGGAAAGCTGTCACAGATGTTTCCAGAGCGGATGAGAACAATAGCTCCGTATCTTGACAGAAATACGTGCATTCCACACCTGCTTTTCTTCTGACTAAGCAGTCCTCTTTCGTGTCACGTTGGACCCCAAGGAATGATTATCATGTGAAAAAAATCCTGTAGGGTTGAACTTCCCCTCAGCAGGTGTCTCTAATAGATGCACAGTCAAAACCTGAAGTGCTTGCTTTTGCAGTACGGTCTTGCCACGCTCTTTGTTAGCCTGTGCCCACTGCTCATGTTTGATGCATGCACTTTAACTGCTGCTTTTGTCTTTCATCAAGATATTTCTTGCCAGTGAAAAAGTACCGGCGAGGGACGTTGTGCACAAGTGCTTGCATTAGTAGCTCTCGCAGAGCGCTAACGCAAACGTTCCCAAATTCGAGCTGTGGCAGTGCTCCCGAGCACTTGAAAAAGGGACTTTCTAGTGAAGTACATCAGCTTTGGTTATCTGTAAAGGCCTTTCTGTAATTAAAGGGCGACTGTCAGGTCATGATGTGCTCTTTATGTTTAAAGTCTTGACAGAGGTCTCAGACTGATAAAAATTTTGAGGAATTACAGTATGCCTCGTGATGACAGAAGGACTTTTCCAACCGTATGGATGTTCATAAACAACCCCATGCCTTAGTTTCCCTGTCTAAGAAATAGTGGTGGCATTTCTCCACTGTACTCGAGCCTTCCAGGCGAGTGGTGCCAGCTATGATGAAGGTAGAAGGTCCCTGAAGACAGCTCAGCAAACGCCCGGGGAATTTTGTGACACAGGAGGTCTTGGCCATTCTCGTGTGACACATCCCTCTCTCTCTGTACCTGCTAACTCTATCTCCTTGCTGGGTTTCATCCTCTTGGGTGATGAAGGTTGGCACAACATTTCCAAAGCAAAATGGAAGGGGAAGGGGAGCGGGGCATTCAAAAGAGACCTGCCAAACACACTTGAAACTATTCTGTCCCAAAATGGTTTTTGCTACAGGGTAGGAAATTTCTGCTGCTTCTTGGGTTTGCTGTTTTTTAGACAGGCAGGTCTGAGATTCCTCCAGTCATATCCGTTTCTTTTTTCACGGTGTCGTATCCAGTTTTTACATGGTTTCACTTCCCCTTATCACGCAGCGACGGTGCCCATCCTGGAACAGCCCCTCTTGCGAAGGCTGTTGTAATCGGGCAATTACCAGCCTGTAAACTCCCTGGCAGTCCCCTCTTGAGGGCAAAGACATGGCAGCGTTTCTTTTCCAGCTGCTGGCTCCATAAGCCGGCTTGCTCACCTTGCCCTGAATCCCTGAGCCTTGGGAGATTCCTGCTGGCTTCACGCTCCATCCCGGGGAGTCCTCTAGGCTTGTTCAGACAAGTTCTGCCCATCATTACAAGCTGGGGAATAAGGGAGTAAAACTGTGGTTTTAAGTAGCATCACATAAATCAGCTTCAATGAAATACGCCCTACATGAACCAAAATCTTCTGTCACAGTACCGAGCCCTTAGTTCATTCTTGGTGGCCCTCCAGGACATGTTCGACAAAGGACGTTTCGGGGACGCCACCGTGACCCTCTGCACCAGCCTGCGCTGGGCGCGGCAGGAGCAGCAGGCTCATGCCTGCCCACGAGAGAAGTGAAGCCCTTCTCAGTTGGTGTGTTTTCGTCCCAGGCGCAGGAAGAGATGCTCACAGGAGTGTGTGTAGCAGCAGAAAAACATATTTTTTAAAGACGGTGCTCTGCTGAAGGATGAATCATAGCCACAAGGATGGTAATTTGGGGAAATATTTCCCCCTCTTGGATTAAAAAACAAAAAAACCCAAAATCAACAACAAACAAAACAAGAAAACAAAACAAATTAACTCTGTGTTTAGATTTACACGATAAATGAGAAAGGCATCCCTCTGCAAGGCACTTCCACATTTTCCTGAATTGTATAAATCAGTGCTTATCCTCTGAATGACTCAGGGCTGGGTGTTTTTAGGAACACCTTCCTCTTCGTATCTGAAATATTGAGTGAATTTCTCCTAATTTCTCTTTTCTGCTCTAGGAGCTTTCACAAGAGAGAGGAAAAAGAACTTTTGTTCCAGACTCGGTTTCACCTCGTATTTCCCCCCGCTTTTCCCCTATTGCTTAAGTCATCTTTCCCCTATAAGCCAGGGGCATCTTTTTTTGCATGCAGAGGACTCCTGGCTCGTGGGTATGTGTGTAGGCATGTGTCTGTGTCTTTGCCGGCAGAAGGTACTAGGGATAAACAAAATAACTCTGCAGGAGTGATACCACCAGCCGCAGGTCCCAGACACTGACGTTTTCCTCATGGGTCGTGATCTTTGGCCAACGTCCCCACAGCAGAGTCAGCGATGAGAAAGCCAGAAGCTAGCAGGGTGATCTCGGGGTGTGTTTAATGTCTCAGCTTTCTCACTGTCAGAAAACCAACCCTCCCTCAAAAGAAAAACAGCTTTTCGCCCTCGTTCCTTTTGAGTTCATTTATTTGTCTGTGTTTCAGCTTGTCCTTGGTAGCTGGCGATTTCATGTGGAGGTGTCAAATATTGCAACCTCAACATACAATTTGTTTTAACTCTCTCCTTGCAGCTGATGTTGACCTGCACAAGATATTGATGTGGCAAAGCCCACGAGCTGCACTGTATTTCAGCCTTTTTTTTTTTTTTGCCTCCCTTTCCCAAATGCAACCTAACTACTGTAATTTCTAATATAGCTTCAAAATCAGCTTCCAGATACTCTGGCCATGCACATGCCAGTCTGCCTTTTGAATATTTTGAATTTTTTTCAGAACGAAGGCAAAGCAAGAAAAAAGTGCCTGATTTCCAGGCTTAGGAGGCGAGAGCAGCATGAAAGCAAGCAGAGGAGCGTGGGGTTCATGGCTGCGGCAGGCCAGCTGTCAGCACAGCACATGGCCAGGGAAACTTGGAGGAAGTCATGGGTTACACGTTTACACGTCAGCTTTTGGATCTCGCTGTTGTTGACTTAAAGGGGAAGAAAATTAAAGAACTGTTGAAGACTGGTTTCCCATCAGAGGTAAAACCAGAAAGGGAGGGAGAGCCAGAGAGCAAGTTGAGCCACCTTTCCCACAGCAATCTAGCCATGGCCAGCGGTCAGGGAAGGTTTTTTCCCGGGGAAAATGACTTGGTCCTTAGAAGACAGCCCGTATGCAATTATGGTGCCTTACCGTAAACCTTGAGACACATCTTGCCAGTGATGGCCCCTGAGGGGAAGGTGTTGAAGATGCACTTGTAGCACCCTTCATCTTGGAGGGTGACTCCATGAAGGGAGATGGCCGAGGTCTGTAACTCACTGTGGGCAAAGCTCACGTGGCCGATGTAGCCCTTCACTATCTTTTGGCCGTTCATTGTACTGTAAGTCGCTATGTTGTCTTCAGTCCCGTCCGTCTCTTTCTGCCAGGTTACCTGTAGCACATCTTCTTTTGTGACCGACCGGCATGAGAAAGTTACGTTTCCTCCTGCCCGGACTGACTGGACCTTCCTGTGCATCACCTGCACGGAGCCTGGGGGAGAAGCGGGTGCTGCACTCAGCGTTTCTCACCACCCTTCTGCATCCCTGCCCCAGCAGAGGCCCCCCAGCCCCTCGCCCGCACTCCTGAGCAGAACGGCTCCAGAGGGTCTGTCTGCTCCTTCGTCCAGGGAAAAAATGAAAACGCAGCTGGAAAGAATTGCCCTGAGAGTTTCACTGGACCTGACACCTCTCGCACAAAGCACCTTGCCGGTGCTGCAGGGAGCACCACCGAGAAAGGCAGCTCCAGTGTCGGGAGCGACTGATCCCTGTCTGCTAAGGCTGTTATCCCACAGGCACCCGTGGAGAGGTTCCCTAAGCGTTCGGCCGTGCTAACACCCAGACGGCCGCCGGTGCGTCACCGCGCTCTGAGCCCTCCTGCGGCGCAGTGAGGAGCCAATTCGTAGAGCTGCTAAAAGTGCTTATGTGTATCGCCCTACGTCGTGCACCCACATTTGTCAGAGACTGACAAGAGAACAGAAAACCAGAAGAAAAAAGCAAGGTAGGGAGGACCAGGGGCAAACTGCATCCATCCTCCTATCTCAGGCTTGAGGCCATGTAGCTGGGAAGCAGCTGAGACCTTGCTGAACACCCATGGATGGAAACCCTTCATAGCATAGATGTCATGGTATTAAAGGTCTCCAGGGAAAAGAAAACAAACAGACAAACAAAAAAATCTGTCTCCTCTTCCAATTCACAGACACATGTGGAAAAACTATTAAGGGGACAGGCAAGAAAAATGGGTGCTCCCAGGTTTGACAACTCAGCTCCACAGTCCTCCTAGGTAACAGTTTTTAGAGTTTAATTGTGCACATCAGCACGGGAAGGGAGATATCAGCAAGGACAGTTACAGCACTGAAAACACACAATTCAGTTTACATGAAAGGAAAATATCTTTGCAGGTTTTGAAGAGGACTGAGGCTGTCTGCAGTGCCCACACTTCTCTGACCTGCCCGACAAAGCTGGCTCAGGTCCTGCCCCTCTGTGGCCGTGGCCATGGCCAGGCAGATCTCCGCAGGAGACCAAGCAGCCAACTGCGAAGCTGTGCCAGTCATTTTGGTTTCCAGAGGTCAGCAGTGCCATAGGAAGAATACAAACTATGACCATGGAAGCTAGTTTGAAACAAATTCAGGCTTTTCTACATGATTTTTAGTTAACAAAACCAAATGTCACACCCCCACACTTTTAGTGGCCTGAGCAGATACCTACAAGCACCACGTCCATCACTACAAATAATTCTGCCCTGGCTAAAGCGAATCAGTGCCACACTGACCCAAATCCCAGCCACAACAGGAGATGAACCCAAACTTCGGTCATACGGGTCACTGGGAGCTTCTGGACGTCTGCCTGGCTTATACTTTGCAAGTTGCAATAAATTTGTACATTGGTCTGCAGCTTATAAGCGCACAGCTGGCAAGTTAAGGCGAGGATGCTGTCATCGCAACCAGCAGTGACATGCCTGAAGCCCCAGGCGAGTGATGCAGCTGCAGTGCCCTGTCACCCCGGGCTTGCCCCGGGGGTGCGAGGCGGGGCTGCAGCGGCACAGCAGCAGGCTAGCAGGGCCGCCGCGGTCCCTAACGCCCTTACAGCAACGATACGGACAGACGGATGGACAGACGAGGGAGTTACCTGATACAGCGGTCCAGACGCTGGAGAGGAGCAGACAAGCAACCATCATCTTCGCTGTGCCCTCAGCGAGACGGGCGAGCGACTGATCCATCGAGCGCCGCTTCCCCTTTTTTATACATTTTGCTCTTGCTCGAGGGACATTCCCCCTCCCTGCACATACGGTAAGAGGCTTCTCATAAAAACCTCCTGCCCTCCAGCACTCAGCTGAATAACAAAAATTTGGGGGGGGACATGACACCAAATGTCAGAGCCAGAAGCTGAGGATTTCCCAGCCAGGCTGCTAGGCAGACAGGGGTAACAGGGTTAGACGGCTGGGTTTTTCACCACTGCCCTTTCCACAAGGTTAGGTTTTCGCACGTGCCTAAATAAAAGCCCGGGTTTCTAAGCTGGCTGAGCGCCCGATGCCGCTCAGCCTGCACGGGTCAGGAGGAAAGGCCATCCTGGCCCTGACCTGGGCTCAGGGAAAGGGGGTCCGGTCAGTAGTCATGCTGCAGTGAGTAGTACAAGTGTCACCCAACATGTAACTTGGAGGACCCGGTTAGGGATCCACACTCCACATGTAAGTCAGCGGAGACCCAGGAGCGGCTCTGCAACTATTTTCCAGGCAAGGAGACCAGAGCAAGCCAGGGACTAGGTCGTACAATGTCTTGGGGAAAAAGCAGAGCCTTAGAATCATTAAGGTTGGAGAAGACCTTTAAGATCATGAAGCCCTTGGTCTCCCCACTCCTCCATTGAGATTGTCCCCGTCTCCACAGGTCCATGCTCCTTCCTCAGCCCTGTCCCTCAAAGACAGGGCCACTGTCCCACAAGCACACCCATTCCTCTCCGCCCTCACCTGAGATGACATAAAAATAGCTCACTCAGCTGTTTTGAGTCATTGTTTTTTGTGCCTTTTTGCTTTGTCATGTTTACGCCTGTGTTTCTCTTTTTCTCCCAGCTGCGATCACGTTGCTGAAACCAACAAAATCCTCAGCCCACGGGATGCTCACACACCACATGGTGGTGCAACCAGCCAGCGAGACCTCATTTGCTAATCAAACTTGTACTGGTAAACGGTGTCTTATGTTTCTGCTTTCTGATTACGTGCCTTACATTTTTGCAAATTCTTACTACTCCAAATGACTATGATTACATTAAAAATGTTTTTTTTTAGTTGAACTGCCACACAGATTAACCTTGAATCATGCAAATAGGTTGGGGGAAGCCAAGGGACCCAAATCATAACACGACAAAAAAAATTCTCAGACTTGCTTGCACATACACAGTTCCTTCTCTCCTCCCAAGTGGTAATTAATGATCTGAAAATAGAAACAGCTTAAGTATCAGTATTCCTCTAAAGAAACATTTTGGATATGCTTTTGAGTAGGTCCAAAAATTCATTCCCACCACTCTACAAACTGCGATTCCTTCATAATATTTTCTTTTTCCTTTTAGGTATCACGTCTCATTTTCCTTTCCTTGAGTTATTCTCATAGTTGCATTTTCCTGCAAGATTTCTGGAAGGGCATTCTGCCCTGACCAAAATGTGAAATCAATGAAAAACAGTTCTTGTGGGGTTTGCCAGACCATTTTACAGCTATTAAGGAACACAAATAGCTTCAACAGGCTCTGGACGAAGTCAGAGGATAAACTGCTGGCATTGAAATAGAGATTCACAAGCAAACATTTAATTTCTGATTTTTAGCCTCTCACAACTTCCAAAACTGAAAACAACATTGAAGATTTGCTGAAACTACGTCCTTTTGCACCAAGGACTCCTAGCAGGGTGCGAGTGACCTATGCAAAGGTTCATTGCAGGCTTTGCTGGTGTCCTCACCTCAGCTCTGTTACAATTTTGAAATAAAAGGTTAAACAGAAGAACTTTCCATAAGCTCGCAGACACTGTTGATGAAGTCCTCATAACTGAACTTCACCACTTCGTGATCACAAAAGGAACTGCACTTGATTTAAAAAAGACCTGCAAGCCCAGTTGATGCATTTTTCTGCTGATAGGAAATATTCTTTTTGGCCTTAACCATTTTATTTTCTGCCTTATTTATAGATATAAATATATATTTTATATTATCTTATAATAGAATTCTTATAATAGAATTTCTATTATTCTGAGTATAGAAACACACTAATCTTCCGAAAGTCTTTCCGAACAACACTGAAAACCTGGGTGCTGCTAAACGCCTTTCAATAAAGAACAAACCTTCAGCCTTAGCAACGTCCAAGCAAAAGACAGAGATGGATATTACAGTCGGAAAAATGCGTTGACTTTAAATTCTTTACAGCATCCCCTACCTGGTGATAAAGAGCCACGTATGCTGGCTGTCCCTTCCAGGCTCTGCCTTTGCCCTGCCAGCTCCTGCTGCCCCAGGGAACGAGGGAATGCAGGGACCCCGCTCCCAGCCCGCGTTCCTGTGTGTCTGCGTGCGCATCCGACCGCTGCCACATCTCTTTCTGACCTCCCTTCCTCCAGGGATCTGCCAACATCAGCAGTTGATTCATTATTTTAAACATAAGGAAGGCAGGAATGTGAGGTCCACTCATAAACCCCACTAATTTCAATTTTCTGAGTGTATCTTTAAGTGCATTTATTCAGGTGGTTCCTGATCTGTTCATCTTTGCGTAGATTTTTGGTGAGTTACAGACCTCCTCCTTGCTTGGCAGTCAGATCCCATGCTCTGCGGCTTCAGTTGCACAGCAGCTTCATTTCTGAGAACGACACACCATGCCCGAGCTTGAGCTTCAGGCACTTTCCAAAGTCAGTGGAAGCTTGGGAATAAATTAGGCAGAAGATAGTTCTGCAACCACTGCTTGAAAAACCCAGTGATTCACACTCTTCCCTTCCTTTCTGCTGCACTAGGATGGTCTCTCTAGTTCCCAGTGAATCAAAAAAAGGACACAGAAGAATTAATTGCACAGTCACTAAAAGACAACGTTTCCACACAGCCCAAGTGACTAACGATATCAATAAATCACATAGCTGAACTTCTGGAAGATGTTGCTGACCATAGACACGCAGGCACAGTTGTAGTCTAAAACATTGTTTTCTCAATCATCAATCCAAAACATTGGATTTTCAACCATCCCAGCCCAGGTTAACAACCGGGCAGCTGCCTACCTTACCAGCAAGATTCAGTGCTGCCGCTCAAGGCATTGCCTGTAAAGAGAGCAAAACAGAGGGAGGTGGTTTCATCCGCTGCTGAATTAGAGTGACTTTTGGAGGTTGGTCCACCAGTACTGGTAGTAGGCACCGCTAATGGGAAAGACTTGCCAAATGCAATCGAACAAGCCTGGCACTTTGTAACACGTTCATAAATAACGCCTGCATACAGGCAAATCCCTCCACATCCCGGCTGGATTTGGAGAGCTGCAGTGCACGGGGGTAAAGACAGTAGCTGCATCTACCGACGCGCGCTCCAGCCTGTGTCGCTGGATTGGGGCGGGCTGCGGCAGGACCCGCGGTCAGTAGCCAAGGGGTGCTTCAGGACCAGGCGATGCTCGTTTGGGCAGGGTTACAGGCAAAGTGTCACGCCTGTGCACGAGTTTTAGACCAGAGTTATGGCACAAGAGCAGTTTGTACGCAGCCACAGCCGTTTCTCCTTGTTGCGTTTGACTTGGAAATACTGGATCCGTGATCGCTTCCCAAACGGGGCTCCCTCCCTCCGCGACCACGCTGTGGCGGCTGCAGCGAAGGACTGCAAATTGTGGCTGCTGGCGCTGAAATCTGGTGTGGGGCTGCCCAGCGAGCGCAAAAGAGAACCAAAGGAGGGGAGCTGCTTAGCTGGGAGCTCGCTCGTGGTGGGTGGTGCACGTCTCTCTGCAAAACCGCAAGTTACCGGGGGACAGGACATGTTGTGAAACTGTCCGGTTAACTGTTTGACACCTCTTACCTCTGTGTTTTGATGAAATTGCTGCAGGCATCCGAAGTGTGAAATCCTTTTTCAGCGATGTACCTCAATTACAATGTATGAATTAAAAAATACCTACTCCCTGAACCATCAGCCCTGCAAATTGTATTTCTGGTTCTTCTCTTTTTCTTCTTCTTTGTAGCTCAGGAGGAAGAAAAAGGGATAAAAAAAGACAAAGGAGAGGAGGAAGCAAAAACAGATTGCATTGGAAGGCTTCAGTAGCAAAGGTTGTGTTTCGTTGGGGCTGAAGGGTTTGTTTTTTACCATTTGGTTTGTCACACCATTTCTCAGAAGAGCAAGATGACCAGGCAAGTCATTTCTTCTTGCCGAGAGCTCCCCAAGTTGCTATTTCAGTCGAGGGATCCTAGAGGGAGTCCATGCTGCAACCTGCTAGTCACTTCATGGAGGCCACCAGCACCAGCATGCCCTTGCTGGCCCCACCGCCCCAGGAAGCCATGTCACTCATCCATTCCTCCTCTCTTCCTCTCCCACCCCCACTCGTCAGTGCTTGTCTGCGGTGGAGGCTTTGGGGTTTTTTTTTAGGTGCACAATATCTGGGTGCTGCAGACACTTATGGTGTGGGAGATAATGAGCCTCTTTGGTCCTCGAGTTTCACTCTGTAACACAGCCAGCACAGAAAACAATTAAGCCAGCCTGGAAACCACGCCAAAATTGGCTACACCAGGGTGCGGAGATCCAGTGGAAGGATGGGAAACTGCCTACCAAAAGTAAGGTAGGTTCAATACCATTTTGTATTTAACTACTAAACAAGAGGGCTAAGAGAATGATTTTATAAAAAACAGGATCAAATTATCCCTGCAATGACTTAACCTTAAGGAACCATGTAAGGCACCATGAGGAGCCTCTTGATTAAACAAAGATAGTTCAGCAAGCAAATTAAGATGAACAATATCATTCTTAGTCTGTCAGAGTATGGCTTCAGGACGTTTTTTAGGGAGGTGACTTCATCCGAAGGCTCTCAGCACTGAGAGCCTGCAGAAGGGAGGAAGGGTGTTGCAGGTGAGGAACACAAGGAGCAGAGAGTACATGTCATCTGCTCCAGGTTTCCAGGCAGGAACTTAGAGATTCACCTTGCCAACTTTTATCTGTTGCACTGTGTCTCATAGAGACAACCTTTTATGTACGCTGTATGTAAATAGATTAAATGATACAATACTTTCAAACGGGGAACATGGTATACATGAATATACTACAGTTATGTACAACGACGGTTAGGAACAGATTGTCTCCTAAGGAGCTGTGAAGACAGGGGATGGTGCTCGGCAGGAGCCACCTAGGACAGGTGGGTTGCCTTCGGCACCGTCTGTGCCGGAGATGCTCAGTGCAGGGACCCCGGGCACTGCTGGGCACCGGCCAGGCTCCCCCTCTGCTATGGCCAACAGGCTGCCATCACTGCCCTCCCTGGGGCAAGGGTTTCCAGCAGGGTTCACCGCTGTTACAGTTTTTCTCCGTAGAAAGGGGAGAAAATTATGTTAGAAATTTCCCTTTTACCTGGATATAGTAAAGCACTTGGATATTTCTGAGTTTATCCTATCCAAACGGGACATGCAGGAAAGTTTGGGCTCTTGAAGCAGCACATTACAAAGCAGAGAAACAAAGTCACGTAGCAGGAAATTAAAAAAAAAAATAGTTATGAACCCCCTCCAACAAAACTGGCTGGCTCAAGCATCAACTTTTTTCAGCAACGTGAACGGAAGGAGGTTTGCTCTGGGAGAGCGGCGGCTCGTGCTATCTTACAGCAGCCTGGGGTTTTCAAAGAGGGTGTCTAACCCCGTGTGCCTAAATATTATGAAAGGGAGAAGGTGAGAGGCAGATCCCTGGACACAAGTGAGAGCCGGCACCGCAGCTGGCAGTGCAACACGGGGCATCTGGGACTGTCCTAACTGGTTTGGGGGACCCCACCACAGTGCCACAGCTGTACATGGTGCACTCACCCTCCAACCTCTCTGTGTGGTGGTACGCAGTGGTGTTTTGCCTGGCCTGGCATAGGAGGCATTTCCTAAGCATAGGAAAAGACACCTGGAAAAGGCAATACTGCTTCAGAGTAGCGGATGCTGTACGTCTCTCCCACCCAGGCATCCAGCCCCTCTGGCCATTGCTTGGCCAGATGTTCATGTCACAGCCTTGCTTCTGCTAAATACTGTCCTCGCTCTCAGTCTCTGCCTTTTTACTTCCAAGAGATGGTCATCAGGGCTCTCCGGTAACACCTCTCTTAGTAGAAACAGCCAAAAAACCACTGTGCGGACAGATGATTTCCTTGAAGACCCACAGAGAGGAAAATCCCCTCTCTTTCTCGTTGTCTTCTCGGTAAATCAAAGAAAAAGTTGTGCAACTTCCGAGTACTGTACTCTGGCTGCTTACTTGGTCTTAAGGAGCTCTGATGAGGCACTCAGTTGCCAAAATTAAATGTTCTGCTTGTTTCTGAAGAGAGGGCATCCCTCGCCTCCCTGCAGGTCGGTGACCAGAGGTCTAAGGCATGACAGCTTTACCTGGTCTCGAGGGAAAGGGCACAAGTTCACAAAGCATGAAGCCTTGCTCTCAGAAGCAGTTTGAGTCAAAGCCAACAAAGTCCACGTGAAGCTGTGGCAGCGAGGAGCTCACACAGCTGTAGGGTCTCAGACCCAGGCTCTTAGCTCCCAAGCTTGCTGAGCCCCCATTGCTTTACGTGCCTGCCTCACACTTACAGACGGGACTTCTGCTGCTTTTGGAAACGTTCCCGGCTGCTTTTACCAGCAGGAATCAGGACATCACGAGCAAGGTTTTCATAAAGTGGATTTTTCCTGCTAGCTGCTGATGGGGCAGTGAAACCCCATATCCCCCTTCAGAGGGGGGGAAGGTCCACTGCTGTAAAAGGCAGCACCAGCGCAGCCCCGCGTCACGGCCTGCGCTCGTGCAGTTCCACACCCCGCTCTCCTCGCTTTCAGAAACTCTTCTGTGAAAAAAACACTACCAAGAGAGGTAACGCAGGGAGACTGTTAACTAGCTGCCCTTGCAGGCTCCCAGTCGGGCCAAAGGAAAAGCTCAGGCTACAACACGCGAGTTAGTACATACCTCATAGCAGTCAGCCCACCCACGCCAACCCGGTCCTGCGCTCCTGAAGGCACTTAGTACTGCTGCGGGATCAAATCCATAGCGATTGCACTAAAGTCCCCCAAAGTGCCCCTGTTTCTTGTCTTAGACATCAGGCACGTACTCACCTCCAAAAATCCTCCCCAAAGCATTTTGTTCTGCATTCACGGCTTATGTTGTTGTAAACCCAAGTTCCTAAGGAATGAGGCTCATGCAGTCACACCACCCAGCTGTCAGCATCTCTCCTGAGTAGCTTTAGCCAGATCTGGAAAAAAAACCCAAGTAGATGGGCACCTGCAGATGGGGGAGTGTCTACAAGGCTTGGGAAAACCAGCAGCCAGGTGGAGGAAATAACCCCAAATTATCATTCCATTGAGGCCAGCAGGCAAAGCTCATCAGCTCAAGCTGAATCGGCCCATGAGCAGGTGAGGACCAGCGGCAGCAGTGGGGTCCCAGGGAGGAGGAGGTGGGAGCAGTTACAGGGGTGGCAGGAATTACAACACACTGAAGCAATGGGGTGTTGGGCTTTCTTAGTCAAGCAGCCAGCCGCAGAACAAAGAGGACACTTTTTCACTTGGTCAGATGAGGTTTTTTTAGCGTTTTGTGTTAGAGGTGGTTGGTTTAAGGAGCCATGTAGGAGCAAAACTATTTCTGGACTGGTAACACCTTGTTGAGGGAGAACAAGTTAGATGGAGACAACAGCTGCAGCAGCTCCACACTGAAGTCCTCTCTCCTGAAGGCTAGTGCCATAACGTCCCACAGCAGATGAGAGGATCGTCACATTCCCGAAAACAGGTGAGGCTGGCATCACCCTTCACAGTGGACGTGCGTGTGTGACCACACCAGCAACATCCCCGGACCTACCCCCAGGAAGTCCCCCTTTGGGGACAGAAAGGGCATCCACCACCTCGTCCCTTGGCACTTGGGCGTGAAGTAAAATCAGAATGAAGGCAACCTTAGCTTCAGGTGGGCAAAGCAGACCTGACACAAACTCAAGCTCTTAACAGCAGGTGCTTTGCCACAGCAGCTGCGGGGAGAATGTGTCACAACCTGCAGCTGAACAATTTCAGACTCCTCCATTTATCCCCAGACCCTGCTGCCTCCTCTGTATTTAATTTCTTGACCCTCTTTTCTTCTTCCTATATAACCCCAAGCCTGCCGCTTCAGCCCCTCTATTTGGAGAGCTTACTTTTTCGTGGCACATCTATATTTGACTTGGCCACCTCCCGGGCGAGACAGCCTCTGGAGCCTGCACAACAGGAAAGTGAAACTACAGAAACAAAGAAAATTAATTCCGCCTTTGTTTTTATTTTAATAGTTGAGTCACATTCCTCCTCTTTTGAGGCTGCTGGCCAGAACTATTTCCCAGCATTTTCAGTGATAAAGATATACTTATAATTGTCTCCCCCAAAAAACCCCAACAAGAGCCAACCCCCCCAAAAACCCTCCAACCACAAGCAAGTCAGGTGCTCCTTCGCCAGCTGCTGGGGACCTGCCTCGAAGGAGCCAGCATGGCTGTGGCATGAGTGCAGGTGCTGAGAAATGCTGTCAATTCTCAGACCATGCAACCTATTTTCCCACAGGATTACACATTATTGCCTAAATAGGAAGACTTTATCTAAGTTTTATCTTAGTGCAGCAGTTTATGGGTCTAATTTGATATAGGAACACATGCTATTTACCTTTTAACAGTTCGGGAGAGGAGTTATCCAAGCCCAACCACCTTTCCTTCCGAGTGAGGGACTAAAAAATCAGAAGCCAACTGAATATAAACAAGAAAATGTAGAATAAATAGATGATCAGAAAACAAAAACACTTGCATCAAACTCATGATATCTGATAGTTATGATATAGTCCTAATGCGAATTATGCATATTATAAGTATACGTAAGATACACATACCTATTTTATTTAAAATGTATCTTATAGGACTTCTAGGACCAAACTGTGTGAAGCATTCACGCTGGCATCTCCAGCTAAGCTAGAGGAGTTTATGCTCAGTGTGGGCAAAATGCTATATACAATTCAAAGAAAACCAGGTAGGCCACTTGGAATGAGGTAGGATTAGTTTTATCTTTATTCTCAGCTGTAATAAAAGTGATCTAAATTCTCCCAGCGAACAAGAAGTTGGGATGTTCACTAATATTTGCAAAAATTTCTGCTACACTGGTGAGAACACCAGAGGCATATGCAGAATGAAATTATTTCATGCTAATTGCAGAACCTGGGTAGTATATGAAATAACTAAGACAGACACATGTTTAGCAAGGAAAGTATCGACAGCAACAAAGAATGGTGACGTTATCTACTTACCTCCAGTTCCGGGAAAGAAAAAGAATATGCAAATACACAACGAGAGACCGACTCGCGATGCACCTCCACCGACAAGTCGGGCACATTTCCCAGCTTCACACAGTTTGGCAGTTTTGCAGTCCTTTAGTACATTTTTATTATATATGTAAAGCTAGCATACAAACAGATATACAATACTGTAAAATGTGTGTTTGTAAATTATTACAAACACAAAACTGTAAGCTCTAAGCGAAGCCACAGTGCGCGCTCCGGCGAGCCTAGCTCTTGCTATCAAAAAGCTTGGTAACAGAGCAGGGCGGACCTAATTTAAAGGATCTTAAATTTGCCAAGCAATTTCAGTACTTAAACCTAGAAGTTTATTTTCTGCTGGAGATTAAGTGTGTCAGGAACCAGCCTGTCTGCTAGCCTTGCGCTCACCCGTGGGTTTGCGGTTTGTGTTACACGATCGCGGTGTTTCTCATCCTTTTGATTGCTGCCAAGAGATACCAGCGCACAGATTGATGTGAATAAAAAGACCTGACCTTCCCACCCTTATTCCCATACCCTAGGTGGAAAGTGCACGTCCCCATGAAGAGAAAAAGATACTCCCACAAGGAAAGTAAGTAGACAGGCTCCCTGAGCACCCTGGGGGTGGCGTGGCATGGCACGGCACGGGTGGGGGTGTGGGGGAGCCCTCCGCCAGCCCCCAGCATCGCTGCGGAGGCAGCCGGTGGGCACGGACACGGACAGCAGCTGTAGCAAGGCATTTTGCATCCCATCCAGGGAAAACCTCCTTGCATCCCTTTGGGGGTACCTGCCCTCTTGCTGCCCCACCCCGCTGGATTATTTAAGGCGCCTCTTTTTATTTATTCATTTATTTCTGGAATGACACGGCACGAGGTGGCTGCCGCCCCCTCCAGCCTCCTAAGCCACGCATGCCGCAGCCACTGCCACGCAGCCGCCTGCTGCGATGGCGACCTCGGCAGGTCTGCGAGCTCCCGAACCACAGCGGGGGAGCACCTTCCCCGCGGGGCACCCGTGCTGCACCCCTGCAAACGAGGAGGGCGGCTGCAGGAGGACGGGGCTGCCAGCACAACACACCCCGCGTCCGGTCACACGCCAGCCTCCGTTCCCCATATGCAAGCACAGTTTAGGTCTTTTTCTAAACACACGTCAGTATGAAGTGTTCTCCTAATAAAATAGTTCCTGCACATTAAATATAGAAATAGGGAAAGTTCATATAGTAGCCAGGATCGCAGCTGTTCACGTGAATGATGAGGTCTTGGTTTCATTTCAGACTGCTACCTTTCCCGTCAACGGGTAAAGCCAGCCATTCCTGTAGGGATGGGATAATACTTTTGCCACTTTCACAAGTTGCGGTACTTACTTAGGGAAGAACAACTTCTTGTTAGTTGTGTACGTCAGCAATCTCACGGCACTGTCAAGGCAGCACAGTCATGGTTTAAAATACAGCAAGTTAAGACGGCAGCTTTAACACAATATTGAGGGACTGGAGTTTTTCCTTCAGTCAGGTTGCAAAACAAGTGCACTTAAAAACCCCGTTATCTTAGGCAAAAGTGAAAGCTCAGCTCTGAAATTTTACAGGAGCAACGCACATTTCAATCAACCTCATAACAAGAACCAGCTAGGCAGCTAAAAATAAAGCTGTGAGAATGGATGATGCAAACAACAACCCCCTGCCATTTAGATGCTTACAGGACAGACACACAAATTTCCAGAAAAGCCCAAGCCTGCCTAACCCCTGTGCCCAAACACCCAGCGCACACTCGAGCGTGAGGCACAGCACGCAGTGCCTCCGCACCCCACCACCGAGCCAGCGATCCCACGCAGAGTTAAGGCTGCATGGGCCATAAAACTGAAACACAGTCAGAGAGCAAGCAAGCAAGAACAGCCATTTCTAAGACAGACGTGTAGAACTGATTTCAGTTAAGTTAAAAAACGACACAAAAAAACCCAAAAACCAAACACAAAAAAACCCAGTGAGGTTGCACATCTCGGTTTTATCAATGAGCTGTGCTGCATGACATAAGTGTGTGTTAAACTAGAGAAAAGATAAATCTTGAAAGTCATCAGATTTATTTAGTCCTCAGAGATTCAACCCTTTCCCCAAATAATGTCACATTAGCTCATGTTTTTGCACAGCCTGTGCTCAGTCTGTAGCTAAGTCCGAGTAAAACCTGTGCTACAGAAAGTCCTTGTGTCCTGTTGCTGCACCAAAGAACGACGATCTTCACAAATGAACATGTGTTTTCTTCCTCTTTCCCCAGCACAGACCTACAGCCATCCTCCAAGTACTGTCAAGGTAATGACTAAAAGTGAAGGGTTTTGCTTCTTTCCAGGGCAATTTGAGTCCAAAACATCCATGTGTCAGAAAGACATGGTGTCCATCACGTTCCCGCAGGAGAGACAAAAACTCACCATCAGGGAATTTGCTTGGGATGCAGAATAACACCAGCTTAAGCCAAAGTACCACACAAATGTATGTACATAACCTATAACAACGGTACGCAGCCCCGGCCTCAGGCAGCCGGTGGCCAAGCCGACCGCAGCACGCACCCGTAATTTCAGAGGCTGAGTGTAACACTGCCTGGCCCAAATCAGGCAATCCAGGAGGTTGTAGCCCGTGACCGTGTCCTCGATGACTGTCCCCAGACACTGAGCAATTGATGGCTGTGGGGGTACTTGTCTCTCCTCTTCCTCCTCCTCCTCCCCTTCTTACCTCAGCCTTCTGGTAGCCAGCATAATCTCTCCTGCCTACAGTTTCATCAGAAGTGGCACAAAAAAGTTTCCGTTTCAGCATGACATCTTTTAATGAAAAGCCATTTAACTGGACTATTGCCAGCTAGCTTTAGAAATAAAAGAAGTCTTCAGTTAAAAGACAAAGGGGGAGTTAATGCTTGGAGGTTTAAAAGATTTTGGTTAATCTTTCCCTTGTAGAAAAATAATGGATGTTGCAACAAACGACTAAGTCTCTGTTGGAACAGAATAAGGTTTCACTTTCCAGTGTCGCACTTATTCTAGAATGAGGAAGAAAAGCCTCAAAATATGCACCGTCAGATTGAACATTTAGTTTCTTATAAACCAGAATGGATGACATGGTTGCACTGCAGGAGAGGACATGCAGGAAAGGCTGGTATGATTAACACATTGCCCAGTCCATCTTTCTTCCCTGCTTTGGGGTTAGATTCAAGAGCTCTGGCAACACACCCAAGGTAATTTAAAGAGGAAACTATATAACTTGGTGTGTGCCCTGCTCCTCTGCCCAAACTCATCATCCTGGAGGCAAGGGGTGGCAGGGGTGAGGGATTCTCACCTGATGCACTTTAGGCTCTCCGTGTGCTCCTTTGTTTGTGTTAGTACACTGGGCCCCGAGAGGCTTTGTAAACAGTGCGTTTTAGCAGAGGGTGAGTGAAGTTGCCTCTTGAGTCACCCATGACAAACGATCACCAGAAGCCCTACATACAGCAGAACAAAGCGCTGCCATTTAGCAGCCCAGCCTCGTTGCAGTTTTCTGTGGGTTGTTTTGGTTTTGTTTTTTGTTTTTGTTTTGTTTTTAATAAAGATGACATCAGTAAAACAAAAGTTGGTGCCCGGCAGATATGTGGGTGTTTAGCAGAAATTTTTGAAGAAAGTGAGCCAGATGACAGAAAAGGGTGTGATTAAATGAGTTCATCGTTTTTTATATGTGAGCGTGGGGTGGACTGTGGGGGAAGAGGAGGAGGTGGAACGGTAGTGGGGAACCTGCCAAGTAGCTGTCTAGTTTTGAGAGTTTTTGGTCCCAAGTTAAAGCCCCAGAGTGTGATTTGAAGACAGTCCTGGGAGGGTGGTTAGTGCTATAGGAGAGCTGTCCCTTCCCAGTATCAAACTTGGCCCCTGAATAGTGAAAAACTAAAACAAAACCTCAAGAGCCTTCATGGTCACTCCTACTGCACCATCAGTGTGCGTGACAAATCATTCCCCCTCTGGACTTAGCCTCCCCACTGATAAGAGAACATCAATGATAACCTTTCAAAAGTTGTAGACAGGAAGCATTCTGGAAAACATAGCTATGAGTAATGCCTGGGGAGACCTATATGTTGGATGGGACAAGAGGAGCTTCTGACTTCACTCAGTGGATTTGGAGCCAATCACTCATGAAAATAAAGAGCCTGCCTGTTCTCATTTCACTGGCACATTACGAGAAATCCCAATTCTTTGCAATAGTGACTAGGGGAGGAGAGCCCCATGCCTCTGCAGATATGTAGAGAATTCCTTTTCTTAAGCAAGCCCACCCTCATTGCTCTATTACTTAAACCTTCTGGAATTTGTAAATCTCAAAGTTTTACATGGCCTCAACTCAAAACTCAGGAATTTTTTTCAGTGAAGTGTCCTTAAGCTCAGGAGACCTTTCACACCAAGCAGAATCCAAATAGATAAATGGATCTATACAAGCTGAGAAAAAAAAAAATCCAGATTCTGCAAGACTTCTGTTCTAACAACTCTTTCTCACTTCTAGGTTTGAAAAATAAAAGCGAACCCCTTTGGGTTCATTAACCCCTGGAGCAGAGATCTCTGTTCCACTTACAGAGTATGAAAGTTAGCTACAAATGTCAGCATGAACTCAGCAGCACCCACCTAGAATATTGCTACTACTGCAGACAATAGAGGATACCACTATAAAAGCCATACTTACTGGCTTTATTACCCAGTGGGTTCAAATCAAGAGTATCAGGGCAAACAAATTTTTAACTCCTGGCTCCGTGTACTTAATCAGTTTACATCATGTCTTTAGATTTAATGAGTCATCCTGCTAGTTGTTCAGATGCACAATCACCCACAACCCGTTAGCAAACGCCTTCAAGAGGCAGAAGGAGGGACAAGTCTAAACAGAGTTGGGAAGGTATTTACCCACACAGTCTTACCTCCTCATTCTTTAATGGCTTTTCCTTCTCCTCCGTTTTCAAGGGGAGCGTTAGGTGAGGGCTGCCAGGGAGGGGGTAGCCATTGCTGTGTATCCCGTGAGGCCAAGGCTCCTTCCAGGACAGTGTGTCTCCTGTACTTGACACATGCCCACACGCACTTGGGGTCTTAGTTGACTCCTACACCTTGTGGTCTCTCTGGCAGCTGGCTGTGACTCCCCTGGCTGTCCACTTATCCCTCTCTTTTCCTGTGCTTTTCACTCTGCAAATCACCCTGATCTCTCCCTTCAGCTTCTCCCCTAAACATCCTGTATTAAGTCTTGTGCAAATCCCAAATGTTCTCCCCTCACATGCATTGATAATACGTCCCATATCTTTAGTAACCGCCCCCTCCCCGTAAAGTCACCTGGAGAGCTGCTCCCGTTCACTTGTTGGGTAGAGGTCTCCCCGGACCCACGGGGATGATGCCTCTCCTGGGACAGTCCTGGGCAGAGCCAGGGCAGGGGATGATTTGAGTTCTCCCACCTGCCGTTCTGCTCCCTCGTGTGTGTGGTGATGAGCTTTTTACTGTGTAACCTACCGCTAAGCAGTGCCAACCTCCGAATAAAAGTCAGACCTTCACCTTCCGTCCACACGAGGCACGCACATGTTGTTGGGTGCTCCTGGTGTCCAGCCACAGCCTGTACAGTAGGGAAATGACCGAGGATTTACAAACTGTTCTCGGCGCTATGTATATGGGTCAACACCACTGCATGAGTTAGCACACAGGCTATACCAAATGTGTTCATGTTGCAAACTTCTTCAGGGTATAATAATGTTGAAGCTTATCTCTCTCTCTCTTCCCCCTCTGCCCCACCTTCTCCAGGAACATGTTGCCAAAAAAGATTCTATGAATTACAGCGAACTGTGGTACTCTACTGTCAGCCATGACGTAAAACATGAAGCCTCTGTGAGTCACACCAATAATCAGACAGAATATGCACTTGTCAATGTGCCCAAGAGGAAGGAAAATATTGCCGGCGCTGAAGAGCACAGTGAATATGACTATGTCCTGGTAACTTAGAGAGGGACACTTTCTGCTCCCAAGACACTCTTACTTGAATGTTTAAGCCAGCAGTACGCAGCCTTGCTAACCGTCCTACCTCTGCTGCCAGGTCTTTGAACAAACATCTCTCTCTTGTTACCAAGCTTACTCCCTAGGATACATCTGCCAGTCGTTTCCAGTGACACAAATCTGACCATGAAAACCTGATCACAGAAAGAGACATGGACAGGGTACAGGACTTGACCATTAAAGCAAGAGGAATCAATAGCAACTGCCATCGTAAGACAAATTTTTTATAATTAGGTGCTCCATTACCAGAAGCAACTGAGGCTGCACAGGTTTCTGGACTTTTACAGTACTTTTTTTAAAAAGGGGTCTTATAGAACTACTGATGAAAATATAAAAAAATGCAATAATAATACCCCTTTTTGTTGGTTTGGGGGGTTTTTTTGTTTGTTTTTTAAATGAAACGTAAAGACCCTGTGCTAGGTGCACTTACACTTTTCCACAGTTTCTCTGTTCTGCGTGATATATACCGTTATGTATACTAGGATACAACATACAATTTGGATAAATAATTAATTTCTCAAATTGCCTCCCCTCCTCCCATTAATGTAATACTATTAGGCTTAGAGTGAACTCTTAACAAAGTTGGAATTAAATTAAAAAAAGAAAAGTAACAAACTGCATGCCAAACAAGAATTCCAGCCACTTAGAAGACTATGAAACCTGTGGAGACACCATTGCTGCACAGGCATTAACTGCACACCTCCCAGTAGAAGATTCCCAGGTGTTGCCTTCATGACACAATGCTTCCAGCTCACTCCTGCTGGAGTCTCAGGTTTGGCTCTCTGCAACACCGGCACGTAACCTCCCCACAGCCCCTCACCCCTCTGCAAGCAGCGCTTCTGGACCCGCACATAGGACTGAAACCAGTTACTCAACTGTTCATCAGAGCTCGTAAAGTGATTATGTGCCAGTGCTCTTGCTTAAGCACGTTTTTTGCTCCGTCTGTTTCTGTAGCAAAACAATTTGGAAGAAAGTGTCGAACAGTTTTCCTGACTTTAAATCTTCCTTTGTGTGTGATTGCTGGCTACAGCCCTGGCTCTTCGGTGCAGTGCCTTTGCGATTCCCAGCCACAGTTTTGGTGCCGGGAGTGGTCCCACGGGTGAATGGTTGCATGCAGCAGTGGACAGACACACTGCTAGCATGGTGCAGGCAGCACTTTGCAGGCACCGCCGCAGTTGCAGGCAGCTGAATCTGCCCAAAATTTGTACCGGCTGCTGTGGCTACACAGATGACTGCCTGCCATGGGATTTTAAAATGCTGGTTGTATACTCCACAAGCTGAATTACCACAACTATCTTTTCCTTTTTAATACTGTCTCGGTTGCCTCAGTCATTAAAGTGTTACCCATACTCCTTCTATTGAAATTAAGCATTCACACAAAATGTCTAACTTGATGAAATAATGTGCTTTCAACACTGCTCTGTTCCTAATGGATGAGGTCATAATTAATTCACTTGGTTATTTTCTTTTACATGATCAATTTACCTCAAAGATATAAACCCAGAAACCACAGTTTGTCATTTTTTGACATTTTCTTCAATGAGCGTTCAAAGCTTGACTGGAGGTAGACTGTAAAGTTGGACATTTTCTGTTGAATATCACAACAGCTTGCTCCAACTCCACCTCCTTCTTTCGTGTGAATTCCTGGCATAAAGGTACTGGGGCAGAGGAGGATGGCTGGGAAAAAAAAAATTTTCTTTGCTCCTTTTTTTGGTCAACTCTTAATGCACATAGCAGTATGACCATAAAGAAGCATAATCGCATTACTTTTCAGTTCTTGGAAACAGAATAAAGATAAAGAAGTGTTCAAGGGCAGGTTCAGTCGTGTTAATGAGAGCAATAAGAACAAGCAGCATCTCAAAGGCAAATGATTTTTCTTTGCTGCTGGTATTTTCATAACCTGCTGCTTTGGGGACAAACCATACAAACCATGAAGTTTATTCTTCCCCAATGGAAGAATCAGAATAGCTCTTCTAGTTGTATGCTGCATAGAATATTGCATCAAGAGAAATTATCGTTCTGACAGCCAATGATACATCTTACAAATCAAGATGGGGTCAGAATTAGCCACCAATATGAGAGCCATGTGAACTTCTAATTTGGTCCAGGCTGTTTCCCAAGCTCAGTTAAAACTCAAGCAACAACAAATATGGGTTTGAGTGCGTGGCTGTGTCAGACAGACACTTTGTACAGATCTCATCATTTAGAATTCCAATGGTTTTTTTCCAACTCAAACAGATGAAAGACTGGAGTTACCGAAGAATGAAAACAATCACTTTAAGAGTAAAAATAAATAATTTAATGCATGGTAAAACTGTCAGATTACTCCTTAAATAAACCAATAATATTAGAAAAAGAGAAACACAGTTTCCCATAAGGTATTTCTCACAATACAAAAAGTTCCTTAAAATAAATTTGTTTATTCAACAGTACTAACATTTATACTGGCTATAAATAAATGAGAAGAAGCTATACTTCACTAACATGGTAGTGAATCCATTCCATTCTGTGTAAAGTTAATGCTTAATTTTTAATTTTCGTGATATAGCCAGTTACTGGCTATAACTTTTATGTTGTGCTGGCCTACGTGGTCTACTTCAGCACCTTCCTGTTGACATTGGTCCATCTCATCTGATATCTTGTCAACAAAAACAACTGTTTGCTGCCTTATTAAGGCAAATACCTTGCATCTGTTCATTTTTATGCCCACTGCTGGGGCAGGGACTATAATTAAGGATATAGATTAATTTATCTTTGAATTTACAAATGTGGGTCAAATGGCTGTCTATTCACTAGTACCAGCAGCTAATTATTAAAGCACAGAGCTATTTTGACACTTGAAAAATTCCTGTGACATTCAGATGCGTTAGTGAACACCACATGTTTCTTCACGATGTTTCTTTGTTTCTATTTCACATTACAGAAGAGAAAAATAGAGCAGATACCACCTTATCCAGAGTTGAAGCTCACTTAAGAAGCTAGTGCATGTAATTAAAGAAAGTAGAGAGGATACTTAAGTTTTCAGGCTGTTTTATGAGGAAAGAACAACAGAGAAACATAGCATATGAAGTTAGCAGGGAAAAAAGTAAGAGACATGAGCATGGGTGGAAGTGAGCATTAAGGATGAATCTGTGCGGATAATTTTGCGTAAGCCAAGAGAAGAAGAAAGGAGCTATGTGCAAGACTGCTTTTAAAGCTTGTGCAGGGAATCCAGATTTTATCTTAAGGCAAGACAAAGCAGAGGCTTCAAAGTCAAGAGAGCATGCATCAGCGAAGATACACAATTTTCACAAGAGTAAAATGGGTTATTGAGATATCAGGACAACTATAAAGGAGGAGGTAGAGGTGTTATAAGAGTAGAACACTGTTATAAGTATACCACATTTTCCATTTACAATATTGCATCACGGACACTATTTACAGGACAACATCTTTAGATGCATTTCTACCTAATGAATAGGTCCCTACCCTGGGATTACTAACAGATATGAGAAGCCCATCTCTTCTAGGTGGTGAGGAAGATGAGGAGTCTTTCCATCATTTCTCTGAAAGTTAAAACAGTACAACGTTAAAATTAAAACGAAACTTTAGTTATTTCAGCATATTCTTTCCTGTCCCTTTTGCTCTGCATTTTCTATGAATCCTATCAATATATTAGGAACAAAATTATACTGAGAATTGGAACTCATGATTTGCTGCTCTCTTGTCCCTCAAGGGACAATTAAAATGAGTTAATCACAAATTTACTTACATACACTGTATGGTGATGTGTTAGCCTAAAATTATTCTGAAAGCACATAGATGTGGATCTGTAAGTTGGGGGTAAGGGGAAGCACCTCCATGCATTGTTTTCAGTAAAACTGCAAAGCTCATAGGACTTTTATACTGATACTTCAATCAAGACAAACCTAAATGCGTCGGAATCACTATCTAGAAAACCCGGAAGAATGAACATTTGGTTCCTTTAAAAGGTATCTGTGTGCATAACAAGTTTGCCAAAAAAACTCTGAAAAGACAAAAATCAGGAGGCTTTTTCATCCCTGATTGTGGAAAAAAAAAAAATCAGAAATTCACTTCCAAATTACTTATGCTGTTTTAGTTGGATTAAAATTGGCTTTATAAACATTCAAATATATTGGAGACACAATGAAGAGAACCATTTTTAATTTTTTGGCTCCCTGTTGTGGTACACACACATATAAGGAGATTTTCTTTGTGTGCATAAAACGCCAGAAGAGATCTAAAAAGTTTGGTTGGAGGCTGTAGCTAACCAGTCTCATCACTACTCCCGTTCTCATCAGAGGACCAAAAATTGAATCCTAGGTTATAAGCTAAGCATAGCAAGACTTTCTTGAAAACTGAGTATTTTACAGTTTTCTTAATACTGTTGTGCAAAATATATTTAACTAACAAATCCCAACACCTTTCAGAAAGATTTCCCTCCTTGCAAGTAAATACTTCTGCTTTTTGTAAAGAAATAATCTCTCTAATGTACAACACTTACACGTTAGCGTGAGAGAAGCTGGGTCGAGCTTTAACCTGTTACATTCAGATGTCTCAAGATTAAAAGTATCATCTTCATCATAAATATTTTGACGTAGAACATTCCTTACAAAATCGGGATTCATTGTGTTTTCCATAAACGCCTCTGCTGATGGTGGTACAGAAAACTCTAGCTGATAAGATACAGTGGAGCTTTCATTACTGAAAAACAAAGTCAAGCATGAATGTCTTTAAGTCCTCACTGGATTTTTTCTTTTTTGAGAAGACTGACTTTTCATATCAATGTTGGTGTGGATTTTTTTTAAACTTGTTCTAAAGAAAAACATTATAAAAGAAAAACATCTTCAAAGGTCCCAGTTTCCCCCTCCCCTTCCCTTCTCAGATCAGCTTTTGACACTAACAGAAACTGGGCACATACCTGAAGCCAACCTGAGACATGTTTTCAAATACAAAAGGGCAATTGAACATGTGTTCTAATGGGGTGAGGTTTTGGGCACTCGTGCTTCACAAGCACATAATGATAAGAGGTGCTGCAATATCTCATGCATAGGTTAGCTGAGAACCTGCAGAAAGATTTGCTCTCTAGCTAGCAGTACCTGGGGCCACCCAGCTGTGCTCTTAGCTCAGCTCTGGAGTAGATTACACAAACCACCAAACTGGAGTCCATCTTTGGAGACTTCATTGTTTGTGCGGTTTAGCAAATTGACTAACTACAATTCAACAGTTACATTTTGTACTCACAGAAATTAAAACATCAAAAAAGTAGTTGGATGGGGGAAAAGAGATACAGAGAGAGAGAAAGAGCCAGGGAGAGAAGGCTAATCAATATATGTGCAGAACTACAGCTTTGTACTTGATGGTCTAAATCATAATCTTTACCCGTAAGGCTAAGGACCTACAGCTCACTCATTGAACAGAGCTGGCATGCCCCAGGCAGGCAGTGCAGGGAGCACGTTCCCCAAAGAGCCCTCAGGACTGCCCCTTGCTGCAACCCCAAGGAGGCTCTTCCTCTGTCCTTGCTCTCTCAAGGGCCTTGGCACTTTCCAAGTCTACTTCCCTTGATTTCCTCCTGTCTTTCTAACTGCTTTTGTAACAGTGCTTTTTCTGAAGTCCTTGGGGAAGCTCTCTGACTGCCTTCCCTTGCCTCTCTGCTATCTTTCCACAGCAGAACCATGCTGCAGCTGATGGCAGGACCACACTTTCCAGCCCCACTTTTCCTTCTGCTTCTCAGCCTCCCTCCTGTTGTAAATCTGTGGTGTCTCCATAGATTAAAACTTTAGAGTCTCAAACACAATAAACTCCTTAATCTCAGCAGAAACTGGAACTGGAGGAAGGCTAAGATCCTCCTCCTGTTCCAGCTTGAAGCTTTCTGGTGCCTCTGCAAGATAGGCCTGGATGCTTTTCCCCTTCTTCCCACCACTGCTACTCCTCTGGCTCCATCAGCCTTCTGCGACTGAGCTTCTCCTTCACGTGTAAGCATCTCCCACCCAGGCTAGCCTAGCCTCCACTCTGCTGCTTGGGCTGCCTCTCACTCCTGTCCCACCAGTCTCTCCAACATGCTGCTGCTTTGAGATTTGCTCCTGTTGTTCAAAATAAAAGAGGGGGAAAGTAGTCCAAACAAACCAGCAATTCAGTATTACTGTTTTGGCTCTCATGACTTGCACGTCCCTGTTGCCTTTAGTTCTTTTGGGAACAAAACAGTTCTCTCCTCCCCATGAACCCCGTTTTATTTATTTAAGGCTAAGCCATGTCAATCTCAAGTGGGTCCAGCAGCTCATTTTCCTTTTAATAAATATCCTTTAATATGTTTACTAAGGGCTGCATTTGGAACCAAAGACAACAGAGATTATACTTAACAGCAACAAAATGTTACTGTCGATACATATTATTAGCAGCACTTGCCATTTACACCAGAGGATCCTTCAACCAGTTTTCACTACCTATATATGTAGCTTTCCCCCAACGAACCTATTTTTTCACAGATTTAAATGCTGTGCATGTTTACATAGGCACATGCATGTCTCATCAAAAGCCCAGAATTTTCAGATAATTTTGGTGACAGAAATTACTTACCTGAAATAAACCACCTGAGCTGACCTAAAGTAGCGTCCTAGAGCTGGAGATGAACTGTAGACATCTGTTAGCTTGTAGAGAAAAAGAAAAAAAAAAAATTTCTTCCACTCACTCTCCCTTTTCCCCTTAAAAGAAAGTCCAGCAAATCATTCTTACAAGCTGTTGTAAGGGGCATAAAGGTGCTGAAGGACAAATACCAGCAAATATCTGCCCTGGAAAAAGTACACAACCCCTTTAAGCTTGACAGACAAATTAATCTGTGTGTTTGAGTGATTACTATATTACCTTAACACAACGGAAGCAGAGTGAACTAAAAGTATGTGCTTATGTTGCCATGTGCAATTTATTTTGTTTGGCTTGGGTTTTTATTGGTATCAAAAAGCCCTTCTACTCTTACTTGGTAGAGGGAAGGGTCTCTGCTGAGTTCCCCTTTCTGCAAGAAGTCTAAATCAGCACTGCCATGCGTACTGAGCTTATTTCAGCCATAACTCAGAGCTGTGATGGCTCAATGGAAGTGGCAGCTATAAACGCAGGCTGTCATCGTATGCTTCCGGAAGATTGCAACACACAAGTTTTTTAGCCAGCATTGGGTTTAGGTGACTTTCACAGGGCCCTCCTAACCTAAATTATTCAATGATTCTATGAAAATGGTGAAGACTATGTCCCAAACATTACTCAAATTTGGAGGGGGGAGGCGGGGGGGAAACAGGCACCTTTTTTAAAAAAAAAGTGTAGATTGTTGTGTGCTTAAAACCAGACAATTCTTTTTTCTAGATCAGGACTTAAAATTATACTAGAAAAAGTACAACTCAGAATTTGGAATTGCAAATGACTGAGTTTCTACACCAAGAAACAGAAAATTCTTAAAAGGGAAAACACTGATGAATTTATGTTATAAGCAGAATCAGCTTTGCCAAGAACCACAGCAACACATACCCTCTTAGTAATGTCTTCAGAGAAAAGGTGTGGGAGACCACACATTAACTCCAACGTTCCTGAAAAATTGCGAAAATTTCCACTACTTAGTAGCTCATCAGGATCCCAATAGTCATCCTCATCTGTGTAAACATCTAATATGCAAAAGGAGATAGAAAGGGGAGGAAAAAGTTCCGATTAGCAGAAGTATTTGGAAAAAAAAAAAAAACACAAAAAACCTTGAGGTGGCTTTCTCACAAGTTTCCTAGGTAACGACTGACTGGAAGTGACAGAAAGCAAGTGCAAGTCACCTGAAGAAAAGTGACAGCACATGGAGGTCAATCACCCGCCCCCATTAGCAAAAGTCAGCTGCTTTGGGAGACTGGCAGGCACTGACACACCACACGAGGGGACGTAAGTGATCCATTGCACTTGTTGCAATGTTGATACAAGCATCATTTCCATTCTCATCCCCAAACCTGTTCTTGTAATGTTAACTCACTTAATTACAAACTAGAATCGCCATCTGATCTGGATACAACTTGCTTGCTGCACGCTAAAATAAGTGTTCACATCCACTACTCAACACACTACCCTCTGCAGTCAGCATCCCAGTCCCTTCAGCAGTTTACAGGAGTTTAAAGGATGCTACTGTTCAATTTGTGTTATATTAGGTTGTACATATTATATATTTTTCTTAGAATACAAACTGAGAGTGAGATACTTACTAGAATAAAGAATTAGGCTGATGAGAATGACCAGGAAGAATATTAGAAAAATTGTAGTTATAACCATCCATAGTTTACACTTCCAGAAAACTACATTCCTGCATGATTTCCAGTGATCTTTCTCCTAGTTACAAAAGGAAGGGACATGTTGATTAATGAAATAAGGTGGGGAAAAAATATTTAAGCATTTCTCTACTGTAACATTTAGAAACAAATAACCCCACATAGATGGGAGAGTCTCATCGGTAAGCAATGCCCTACACCAGGGATTCCCACCCTGAAGTGGTGGGAGCGTAGACCTGCAGAAAGCAAAAGGATATTCACAGGCAGGCTATTACTTGAAAGAGACCTATCATTCCCTGTTTGTGCAGATTTTCCAATTCCCGAATTGCCCGTAAAGCTAAGGTGCTACAAAGGTGTTTTCATGGCTTCCACATTATTTTTTTTTAAACTACATAGATTTGATCTCCCAACCAAAAAGCTGTCTGTGAAGGAATTTCCAAAATCATTCACCTCTGACTGATGATATCAGTTTGCATAGTTCCTGGATGCCAGCACCCAAAGCAAGTGGGCTGCTATTCATTAGATATTATTGCATTAAAGAATACTGTAAAATAATTGAGAGTTTCACAGATTACTCCCTCTTTCTTCAGAAGATTGGAAACTTGCAGGCTGCTGAGTACATTTAACAGAAAGTTTATTACAAATCTCACCTGTTCTAGGAGATCACAAGGAAACTTTCTTCAAAGAAATTGTGCATGTATGCACATTCATATAGGGGAGAAAAGACAATACCTGCCTTTCATTTAATTTGTAATAAAGTTTAAGACCATGGCATAAGTTAGTGTTTTATTAGTTACCCCAGCAGTACTAATATTATTAAAAATTTTAAAAAAAGCTTCGGTGACATAACAAAACAAATAAAAAGAATCCCAAAAGAATTCTTATGAATTCATAAGAAAGTAGACCGTGCTGCCTTTTTAATTCCTCCTCCTCCCGATCCACTGTAAACCCAGCTGTAAACTCCATGTCCTTTTTGACATTGGTACCAGGCGAGGAAAAGGACATGCTGTAGGTTATCTGTGCAGCCCACATGTGCAGGCTTGGCTGGAGGCGGTAACCCAGGTGCCCTGCTTTCAGCTGAGACAGAGTTAATTTTCTTCCTGACAGCTGCTGTAGTGCTGAGGTTTGGATTTGGGATGAAAATAACACTGATAACACTGTGATGTTTTCAGTTGTTGCTGAGCAGTCAAGGTCAGTCCAGCTTCTTGTGCTGGCCTGCCAGCGAGCAGGCTGGGGGTGCATGGGGAGCTGGGAGCGGACACAGCCAGGACAGCTGGCCCAGGCTGGCCAAAGGGATATTCCATACCATATGATGTCATGCACAGTACATGAACTGGGGGAGCTGGCCAGGGAGGTGCCGCAGCTCAGGAACTAACTGGGCATCAGTCAGCAGGTGGTGAGAAATGGTGCTGTGCATCACCTGTTTTGTATATTTTTTTAATCATTATCATCAGTATTATTCTCTTCTGTCCTATTAAACTGTCTTTGTCTCAAGCCACGAGTTCTACCTTTTTTTTTTTTTTTTTGTCTGATTCTCTCCTGCATCCCACTGGGGGAAGGGGGTAGTGAGTGAACAGCTCTGTGGTTGTTTCAGCTACCTGCCACACCACCAGGCTACTGTTCTTTACTTTTTGAACTTTCTAAGAAGAACCTGGCATAATAGAAAACCTTTCACTGAATTTATCTGACATCCACCAGCTGGCTTAAAGCTTCTTTGGGGGTGGCAGATGAACAGGGGGAGAAAACAGACACCTACAGAAAGATCTTACAAGAGTCATTTCTCCAGGAGCAGGGGCAGAGAAAGGGAAAGCGCTCTCCGCAGACACCCCTGCACACAGAACTTTGCTTTGGTGGAGAATGAAGGGCAAAGGCTGAATATGGTTTCACTTACAGCATGCTTTCAGGTATAATCATGTTTACATCCATATTTTTTTCTTTGATGTTTAAAAAATATCAGCAGAATGAAGCTTCAATTTAATACTCAACACTAGCATATTGTTTTGTACCCAAAAAAAAGAAAAAAAAAAGCCAGTAACTACTGCCTAAAGCACAACTATGAAATCAGACATAGTAATACCAGTTGAGACAGACAGTTACTGAACCCAAATTTCGATTGAACCACATATTTAGACCATCACAAAAGTGTAATTCTTAATCACGCATAGCAAACTGTCTTGATCTCGAGCAACCATTCAGCTCCCCAACTATCCCCTGCCAGCTGGGCCAACACCCTCTGGACATTACCCATGTACATCGCAAGACTGCTAGGAGGGAGCAGCAGAAAAAAAATCTCTCCCTGGTGGGCAGAGCAGTTCTTCCAATCAACCTACCAGAGGAGCAGGAAGCAAAGCAAAACAATTTTCCAGCAATCCCTATAGGATAGGAAGCCAATTGCCAGAATCAGCAGAAACAGATCCCAAATGAAAACACAGTTCTGGGAAAGGGAAGGCTAAACAGAAACTTAAGGGTAAAGTTTCTCAAGGCAGCTGAGCAGATCTAGCTCACCCTTCCCTGCCTCTCCTCTACCCTCTCCTGTTCCTCTTTACACCTCTCTAGAATTTGTCCGACCCTGCAACAAGCTGTTTCAAGCCTACCAGACCAGAAGAGAACTAACTGGCCCCCAACACAGTAGAGTAAATGGGGTTTTTGCCCAGCTGGTGGAATGAATCAGCCCACAGCGATGATCAGCGAGGCTTACACAGGGAAGCAGTCGCTGTGGTCGGCCAGCAGCAGGAAGGGAGGGGTGGCATGACTAATACAGCCGAGTTCTTGGGAGGGCTCAGCCATCGCTACAGGAAAGTGGGAAGCTTCTGTGATCTGCCACAGATATTTCCTCTGCTCTGAAGTAATGAAAATCATTGTACAAGTCACCTGTGAATATATATTACCCCTCTGCCAGCATTAGTCTGTTCCATAGCTTTAAGCTAAATGCTGGGAACCACTTCCCACAGGACTCACATGCTGGTCTTAACTGAGGCTTCGGAACACTCCATTTATACAAATTCATAATTGTTAGCAGCTTCAAATTACTCAAAGATAAAAAGAGAGAGAATGCAGCATGGTCTGTTGCAGGATATCCTATTACTGTTTTGGCAGTGCTGGTTTCTGATTAATTTGTTCTGAAAGAAAGCCTGTTTTTAATGTGGGTTTCAACTTTTCTCCTTTCTGGTTTTGAGTCCAATCCCACTGACAACACATGAAAAGAGAAGGCAAAACTCAGAGTACCAATTAAAACTTCATTTTGTAAGTTCAAGTTCACAGAGCCAAGCACCAAATAATAAAAAAGCTTTAAATTCCACTGCCAATATTCCAATACTTCATTTAGAAGAAGAAAAGGAATATATTTAACAGGTTTTCAGCCTTTACTTTCAAGTGAATAACCTTTCCCTCTCCCTCAAATGAGAAATTAAACCACCCTTACAAGATGTTCCTGCAAAGTGTCATTTCTCTTGCTGTGCGGTATTTTCCCCAACAGCAATCATCAAATGAGCAAGTGAATTTTCCTACCTTTCTTGTTTGAGCACTTAGAGGCTTGTCATGGTCAGCCTCACTTTCCTCCACATTATCTTCTTGTAATTCAATAATCTCACGCTCCTGACCAGAGCTTTGCCTTTTCATAGCTTCTGTCTCTGCACGAGGACCTCTGTCTCTGAAGCAAGCGCGGAGGCAACTCATTTCCTTCTGGTTTCAGCAGCGCTAATGGTCAGAAGCAGTTCTGGTACGAGGCTGGAGACAGTAACAGTGAGAGTTGGGGTGGTTTTCACAGGAGCAATCTCAAAACACTGATAAATAAGGGGAATTCCTTGAAAGGACAAATAATGTCATCTGCACTAGCCACAGAGAAACGGGAGGCGGGGGAAATATCGATTTGCCTAGTCACCAGAACTACAGCCTTCAGCTGTGCAATACTAGGTTTTCCAGTTTGTCTACCTTACCGTACCAGCCCTTGACAAGCACAGGGAGGTGACTAAACCTTCTGCAACGTTGTCATTTGCTGAGGCAATTTTGAAAGGAACCGGATTGCTTTCCCTGCTGCTGTCAGCTGAAACTGTAAAATACCATTGCTGTTATCCGTGCAGATAAACAAACAGATGTGGTTCTGAACAGCATAAACTTAGTGAAGGACCATATAGACTGTGGTTTGGTTAGGCTCTGAAGGGAACTTAGAATATCTATCAACATTTCTAATTTTAGTCTCCCTCTATAGTCAATAAAGAAATGAACGCTACTGACCTTTGTGCCATGAATTGTCCTTTCTCTAGCTGTTACGCAGCCTAAAATCACATTTGGTGCTAAAGAACCATTTATGTCTATTCGCATACTATCCAACCTAAACCTGAGAAGCCACTTCTACGTAAAAAAAAACACAAAAAGATAAATCTGAAGAGAGGAGGGAAGGTGGCCTTCAATTTTAACCTGTGCTCTATGGGGCATGTTTTTATGAAGCAAATCATGGTGTGAGTTGAGATCTGGTCAGCACCAGTCTCCCCCATGAACATGGTACTTACAGTCACTTATAACAACTTACTGCAGTCAGGGGCCAATTCCTCCCCTCACTCCCCCAGTATCCTTCATCCTACCTCCTCTAATTTCTCCTGTTCTGACTCCATCTTTGTGTTTCTCCTTCCTCCTCACAGAGCACCGTTTTCCCCTCTGGATCAAAAAGGGTTGGGCAGGCAGCCGGTAACTGCACTCTTGCTCACTCTCCCAGCACAAACTAGATCATGCATTAAGAGGAAAACAAAGCCTCTTTCTCCAAGTCCCTCCCTTGCTGGCTGAGCATCCACTCACAGCACTACTCCTCCTTTTTTCTGCCAAATGCTGGAGATGTTTTTCCTCCCAGCAGATTTTCCCATTGCGCAACTCATCTGACTGCTGACTCCCAGGGTTCAGATTCCTGATGTCGTGTCACTGCCATCTAGGCAAAGGCACTCCGTCAAGCTGGGCACATGGCTTGGTTTCATCCAGTAAATAAAAAGAAATACAAATTGCATACCCCACCTTTTGGTTCTGGAGAATCCTTAAAACTCCAGAGGACTGAGGATGAAGCTGAACAGTCATGAAGATCAAAACCTATGTCTGGATCCACAAGGTTTTACCTGGGACATCTTCATTAGAAAAAGCCTTTACCTGCTGGTTCTCAATACTCCCACTGGAGCTGAGCTTCATTTATTTCATTTCCACTCACAGTAAAAGACCTTACCTTCCTACTGAATTGTCTGAAACAAAAAGAGTTTTTCGAAGTCAAATAAGTTAATGATTATGGATCTCAGCCTGCAAAAGCCAAAGTCCTTTTATTTACATCTGTGAAGGAGCTCCTTACAAAGTCTTGAGTTTCTTTCGTCTGGGTGATCCAGCTGTCACACTTGGTGCCGTTCTTGCATGTGAAGTAACTGACCCTTCTGACGTATGGAACTGAGAAACTCAAAGAAAACGGGAAGTCAAGAACTGATCTGAACTTTCTGGCCTAGGTTTTTATCTAAAACAGAACTGCAGGAAAACTTTTTCTTCCGTAGTGAAGGCATCTCTGGTTTCAATATAAGGAAAAGAAACTTGTGCCGTTAAACATGTGCTTTAGTAAAATGGGCAAGTTAGGCTCAGCTTTACAAACAGAAGAAACTCCAAGGTACAAATGTAGTTCTGATTGCACCTGAGGATTAGAGTTTCAGATCTGCACACGGATTACTGTGCTAGCTCATTCCACTATTTCCCCCCCATGCTGCCAAGGTGGGTCTAAAAATAAACAAGACCACATATTTAAGTACTGTAGAATAAAAGCGTGCTGTGTGGACAGCAATGATTGGTATTCAAATTGCCAGCTGCTTTTTTTTTTTTTTTTTAAATACATTAAAGGTGAAAGCTAAACCACTTCCAAACACGGAACACAATTTTAAGACCATCTAGAAAGACTGTCTTAAGACCATCTTGACAAATCTTTTATTAAACTGAATACCAGCATTCTTAAGTCCCATGTACAGCTTTGGAAACCTTAAATCAGCTAGATTTGGGCTGATTGGCTCATCAGGAGATTATAATTATCAAAGCTAGATTTACTGCTAAGATTAAAGTAATGTGGCTGTCATTCCCTCTTCTATATTTTTTCAGTCGAAGGATGCATCCAACCACATAAATCCCTGCTCCCTTTTCCTTTTATGTCCCTTTCAATGTTATGTGGACACATGGGCACAGCTCAGGAAGAAATACAAGCCAAAAATACTGACCCTGAAACTCTTCTTACTGCAGACCAAGGACATCAGGAAAAGCAGCACGAACCCACCAGGAGCATGCTAAAGTTCACAAAGCATGCCAGAGCTGGGGAAATACACTTGTAATATATTGCAAACATCAGACCCTACAATTATGTTCAAATTCTAAAGAGAATGTAAGAAAACGCCAAAGTTTCCTTTTAATTAATCAAAACTGAGTATTTCTTTCCTCTTGTTTAAACATCATCCCAAAGAACCTAAATGATGCTCTTCCAGTTCTTTAATGAAAATTTCTTGCACCCTAACATTTGTCAGCTATATATCTGATGTTTTGAGGAAAACACAGGAGACAGCCCAAAAGTTACACCCAGAAAGGAACAGTCATGCAGTGGCAGCATAACTAGAGAATGAATTAATCTCAGCTTTGTACATTATACTGATTATAGTATTTTCAAGAAACATGAAATTACTATGTTTAGAATACTGTAACATCACTAAGGTAACATATATGAGTTGAGTATATATGGGATGTGGCCATGAACATGGCCATATTGAATATGAATACATTCATATATTAATATGGCCAGATATGTGTATGTGGAAACATATATAGATATATACATGGCAAGGGAGATGGAAGGAGGGGAGAAGATCTGGAGAAGAAAGATTTGGCTGGATTTTTGTTACAAGTTCTAACTGCTCTTTTTAAGGCAGTGCTGTTTCTGCTGCTGGGGTTAAGGAAGATTAATCTGTAAGGAATATGAAGCTGTGCTGAATCTGAACAGTTACTGCTAGGTGAACAAATGATAATTTCTTCATTACATCCTTTCACAAAGAAACAGTCAATGGCACTTCCATGCTGTATCATCGGAGATGGACATGATAGACTACTGTAGGAAGCAGCTTTCATAAGGGAGATGATCTGCATTTTCTCCTTGGCACATCAGCTTGTATTCCAACGAATCCAGTCAAAAAGTGCTGCCACCTTAGTGTATACACCAGGACGATTGCGCCGACCACATCCTTCACCCCAGCTCACAATGCCAGCAAGGTACCACCTAATTCCCTTTCCTGTGCAGGCCAAGGGACCTCCAGAATCTCCCTAAAATGAAGGGAGTTCAGCCATTAGTGCGCTTACGCGTGCACACTACATACACAGAGCTTTGTAACAAAAGATAGGTTATTTAAGGACAGCAAATACCTTTCCCTCTCTTTCTTAAATTACAACTTAATATTAGACTCTTATTTCTGGGTAGAATGTACCCAGCTAGATGTCAAATTTATTAATTTTATTTTAACTTATGGAAGTAGCAAACTAATCCATATAAAGCAATGGCAAGAAGTTTAAAATATTATTCAATGTTAATGTCCCATTACTGGATTCGTAAAGCAACTGATCACAGGCTGAGCGGGGAGAGGAGAAGACAGGGATGGAAAGTGGGAGTTCTGCTACTATTTGACCATAAATTGTTCACAGATTGAAGGCAGAGCTCTTATGCTGTCTATTAAATAGGAACAGAAAGATACAACACACTCACAACGAAAAAAAACCCGACAGAAAAAAAACCAACCGAAAAACCAAACCAATTAAAACTAAGTATTATCAGCGGTTTCATAATCAAGATTGTGTCTACATTCATGGAGGGAGAAGAAGAACAAAGACTAAGGAATTTGCAAATAAGAACTAGCTTCTCAAAGGGAACATGCAGCTCTGTACAGCAACGTAGAAAGGTACAAATTCCCATTTAGTTCAGTTCATGGGATCAAAATGCAGTTGGCCTCACAAATGCTTTGTGTCCTTCATTGTTTTAACCTTGTATACCTTCTGTGAACAGACCAGTTCACAGAACTCTATGCAGTTATGAACACAGCTCATCTCTGCAGCTGTTCCTTATGCATACAAGGCAGTTGGCAGCCTCCAAGTTGACCCTGGGGTTTGTTTGCTGCCCCCAGTTGGAGCCAAAACATGGAAGACGTCAGAAGAAAGCAGTGTACTGAGAAAAGAGTAACAATAGAAAGCCTTCATCACCCAGCCAAACAAAATTATCTAGAGATAAAAAAAGGAGCCGGAACAGTTCTTCCCCTTTCTCCGGTTGCTGTCACACTGGCAATTTTGATAATCCAAGAGGCTGATCTCAAAGTGACTTGAGAAGTCAGGCTATATACACTGGACAGTTACACTGCCAGTTCTGAAAGACCGAAGGGGCTGTAGGCTGGTGGAGAGGAAGGAACCTAAGAAGAGGAACCGAGACAAAAGAACATCCTAGAGTGATAAGAAAACGGAGTCTGAAACACTAAATGTTTTCTTTCTCACAGTAAGTATCACATCCTCTAAGGATGAAAGGTGTTTGGAAGCTTCACATAACCTGTGCAGTATATGCACAGCTTACGTGTCCATGAAGAAATGAAACACATCAGGATGCTCACAAATCTGGAACTGTAGAAAAAGGGCTTCAGGGTGCTGTGGGGATTTCCTGAACTGCCAAACATCATTCCTCTCTAGTACTGCAGAGGAAATATATTAGCAACTGAAAAGAAGGAGCAAGGATGCTACTCAGACTAAGAACTTAAAGGCCTAGAGGGCCAGCATGCTAGGATTCAAACACAGTATGTCAGAAACTGGATTGACCAATAAGGTATAGAACCAAATCCGTTAAAATGTCCATCTAAATATTCAAGGGCTTTTCTTAAGCAACACATTTTTTGGAGTAACATCAAGCCTCTAAAACAACATGTTTTGCAAAAGAATTCCAAGGTCTAAGGTTATACACGAACTGCACATGAAGTTAACAAAAATAATAATTAATTGTATTAGAACTTAGAAACTGAAGGAATATCCTGCAAGTAGTCTATTCTGTATAAAGAAGTTTGACCCATTAAGAGATATGATCTTGCAAAAATTATCCTATTACATTAAAATAATAAAATTTATATATTACAGAATAATTTTATCACATTACCATGGTCTAAAATCAGTGACACATTTCTCTGACTTTAGTCAGAATAACTGGTATAATGGCGGTGTTTGTAATTTTGAAAGTGTCATAACAAATTTAAGTACTGATAAAGTACACATCTAGTCTAACAACTGAGAAGGAGAAAGAAGGCTGAGTCAAGACAGTTGAAGTATATGCAAAGATCAGTTTCTGAATGGGTGTGCAAATAAAGTAGGTCATATAACTTACAACACCATGATGTAATCAAAACTTGTAATTATACACATGAATGAACATATGAAACTAAAAGGCACCATTGCAACTGTGTTTACCCCATCTAGCTTACCTTCACCTTTTGTATTTCTTTGTAAATATAACAATACGTTACTCATCATACTGTTACAGTATTTTATTAATCCCACACCCAGACATGAAAAACAGGAAAAAATATAAATATGAATAGCAAAAATCGCAGATGGCCCTAACTTTATTCCCTTTACGCTTACATCTCTGTTCTTTTATAGGAAATGTAACTTTTGAAGAGGAAAAAGAATTCTTTGAGACGTTTTGCATTTATCTTTGCAAAGCAACATTTCTCAAGAGATTCAGAGATTATCTATGCCAAATTTCCTTCCTTATTTTGGAAAGCCTTTAATTGTCATGTTATATTAACCATACACTCCAGACATCTCGCTCTATTACTACAGAAAAAAACCAGCCAAACCACAAACAACCCACAATTCAACAGTTTTCCAATGAAAGCAAATATTCCTTTGTAGTTTCTCTACAAGTTCCAGATTACCTGGCATGCATCAACGCCACCATTAAGATTCCCAGCACACAGCATACGTGATGTGATGAGATCATCATACAGCTTGTTGCAAACACTTTGGTTAATTATTCTCACTCGAGCTTCCTGCAGTGTTTTAGCAAGGTGACCTAGAAAAAATACAAAAGGTAATGAAAAGGTTATGGTGGCACAGATTTCTAACAGAGATACCACTTGTCAAAACAAAAGAGAATTGCTCCAACTCAAAATTTATCCAGCTGATGGCAGGAGAGTAATTCCCCTTCCTTCAACTGCTGCCTGCCCTCAGCTTTTGAAAGCTGTTGTCTACACCACCCTCTAGACATTGAGGTCCCTATGCATCACCTTTCCCTTTCCTTAGTCTTTATCCTTATGAGCATCTTCTGCCAGAGCAGTAAAAAAAGCTATGCAAGTGATGAGTATAATACAAGATTGCACACAATGTGACTGATTTTGAATGTAATTTCAAATTATGCCCAAAGCTTTTTGTTATTTGTGCTCCAACCATTGTCCAAGTCCTAGTAAATGAAATTTCTATATTCTTTTCCACGCTCTCACTTCTAGGGAAGGACCTGAAGAATGCAGCTGATGGCAGGGGGAGGTGTAATTAAAAAAATCAAGCCTGTAAGTCTCAAATGATATTAAGAGCTTAATTCTATACTATAGTATTTGCATAAGGTGTCATTGTGAACTAAACATCCTCAGTCATATTTTGGCTCAACAATGAACATAACCCTTTCAACACCTGGCTGATCAAAGGAAGTACTGGGTTGTGATTTGTTTGCTCATTTGTCTCTGAGTGTGGGTTGGGAATGAAACAGGTAAGGTAGAAAAATACGGGTTTTTTTCCACATACAATTATAGTGATTTTTAAATATTACCTACATTATTTTGTTAAAAAGCAAGACATTATAAGAAGGCATCAACTGTAAAGCTATTTGCACTTCATTAGGCTATTACATTATTATCTAGACTTAAATCTTTTTTTAAAAAAGGCACATTAAGAAAGCCAGAATTATCATAGCACACAGCTTCTGATCAAACATGAGGGATTATGTCTCAGTGCAATTGTGGGGACCACTGCAATGCTGAGGAGCTGTCTAAGCCCAGGTTTCAAAACTGGCTTCAGTTTAATGCTGAGACAGGGCCAAGATCCAGTGGGCTCCCCCACTGCCCCTTCTCCAACTCTGTTTGCCTTTTTCCTGCCTCCCCACTGCAGCATGCTACTCCAGGCTGAGCAGGCAGAACTCTTCATGGGACATACATTAAATAGCCTTTGGTTAAGACAGACAAAACAAAAAACCCTCCACAGTATTTTTGCAATTTTTGCTGTTCATGGCCCCATATTGTCAAACAGTCTTAAAGACACATTTTTTCTCTGCAATAGTTACAAGTCCCTTTTTCTTTACCAGTAAGTTTGCTTACGACCTATTCACCAGATAAAATGAGCCATAAGCATGAAAAGGGGCACATTTTTGTAAATATATGATCATTTGCTTTGGAATGGTCTGTGACACCCAAGTAGGCAAATTGTCACTTATCACCTGCCATCCAAGCAGACGTTCAAAATTCACAGACTGTAGCCACGGGGATATTTTCTAGCTTTTTGTAGACCTATTAAGTAAACAAGTATTATTTCTTACTACAATAAATATTTCATTGTTAGAGTTTAAAATTAAGCCAAACTTGCAAGAAGTATATCCAGGAAATTAACATACTATTTTCTTTTATGGCTCCCCAGCCAGTTACATAGCAGACAGTTCCATAAACAAATACTCTAGAGGTGCTGGGTAAACAAATGGGCTGTAGCAGCTCACTGAAGAATACAGGCGTCTCCATTTCCAACAGGGCAATATCATAGTCTGAGATAGATTGATCATACTGTGGGTGGACAATAATCCTTTTGATTGATCTCATAGCTACACGATTGCTCTTTTCGTTAATAGTATGTAAGCCCATATATGCTCTCCATCCCGAAGGAACGGAGTATCTGTAAAGAGAATGTTTTTAGAAAAGTAATGCAGAGTCAGTTCATCCATTTTATCTACTTACTGATATTTGATGAGATTCATCAAAACCAAAGTGAATGGAGTAGAATACCACTTAGGAAGATAGATGCACTACAGTCTCTCTCTCCTAAAATGTTAAGTAACGGGCTATAAGACCAATTCCTTGCAAGGCACCATGCTTTGCAAGTCAGAAAAGTGTATTATTAAACTATATTTCCTCCTTGCCAGATGTAGGAGGTACGTCTTTTCAATTTACACTACCTAAACTGAACATTGCTGAGTTTTACACTCCAGATCAATAAATAGTCCTTTCCTTGGGAAAAAAGGCAAGAACTTCTACTCAGAAAATGCCTCCCTTCTAAAAAAAAGTTATTTTCCCTAACTCCAGCAAAACAGTGTGTTTTACCATGCAAAATTCACTGGAAATTGAGTCAAAATAGTTACTTCAGACACTTAGGACTTTTGAAGCCAGCAGAATACAATATTAAGGGTTCACGTAGCAATATCATGTCACAGAGTTATATCCTTAATTACCTTAACTAGACAAGGAAGAACTACTGCAGACTTTTGAAAGCAACACTGTAAGGTTATTAAACTGAAAATACTCTATGACAATATAACTTCTTCATACCTCACAGAATCAGAATCCAGGAAGCAATGGGCAGCAGATATGAGCCATCTATTGGAAATAACAGATGCGCCACATACATGGCCATGTGCTCCCATCTGTAAACTTGCTTGCCAAGGCCACTTTCCAGATCTTGCATCTTCACCTCCAACAATTCTGGTTTTCTTAGGCTGGTGTCTTCCACAAGCTGATAGAAATAATTTAATAAAATAATAACAAAAACCACATGGTCATTTCACTTTGCTATGGTTAATACATAAATTTTTGTCCATAGACCTCAAAGCTATTAGAAAAAAAAAATATTTTCTTACTGTGCAGTTGGTAAAAAGGTAATGGTCTCACCCATTTTCACTCAATGGGCAGGTCAGTAATAAACCAATCATTGTCTATCCTCCCTTACAGCTGTCTGAAGAGGCTAGTAATTCAAAAAGACATTCAAGCACAATTCTAAGCTGGGTTTTTTCCAAAAATTC
Source organism: Phaethon aethereus (assembly GCF_964289735.1). Lineage (NCBI taxonomy): Eukaryota > Metazoa > Chordata > Aves > Phaethontiformes > Phaethontidae > Phaethon > Phaethon aethereus. Next base: position 99,931,110 of record NC_138575.1, on the reverse strand, counting down.
ACTTGAATTCAATCTCATATCTTTTCCCTCCTTACATATGCAACTCCTTGACTGCATTTCATTCAGCTCAAGCAAGCACTAAGACCTACCAGCTTAATCTCAAAGTGTGCATTGCTCTAAATAAGTCATCATAGACAGAATAGATCAGTGGATTTAAAATGAGACAGTGCAAAATTCAAGTAGAATTTTTCATACAGATGTTACAAGGAGATTTTTTTTTAAATTCACATCTGAATTAAGAATTGATTAAATCAATAATGCTTGACCATAGCACAAATTCCTGACTCAGTTTCCCAAGTCATTAACTAATTTTAAAATAAATGTTACCCCACCACAGTTCATTTCATCAGATCCATCTGCACAGTCTCTTTTCCCATCACACTCAGGATTGGGTTTCAGTAAGCATTTTCCATTGAGGCATTTGTATGCATAAGGGGAGCAACTTTTGTAGGCTGAAATAAGAGCGAGAAGATAGTGTCACATGTTTGGAGGCACGGTTTCAAATTATTAAAAATACTTGCACACTCAACCTACTCAGTAGTGAAAGGTGTTCAAAGCTACACATTCCATTCTGCTTAAGTCACAGTCTATACTGGGGTAAACTGGTCTCTCTGTGGAGAGAGGACAGGGGCAATGTTCCACTCTGATTACTGATCACACTAATTCCAGTCTCCATGGTCCATGAGGAAAGACAGAAGAACCTCTAACTGTCCTCACTCCCATTTTACTTAACTCTAAACTGAGCAAGCTAGGCTTGTCAGATCAGTTGTTTTACCTTCACCAGTGCTACTGGCATTACAAATTATAAATCTTCACAGCAGGTATCATCTGGAAGTCATCCTTTTTGAGTGAAAGTTGACAAAATTGTAGAAAAGCTTTATACCTCCCTCCAAGAAATTTTTGGCTAAGGACTATCAGAGTTTACTATGTGGGAATCCTGACAGATCTCAGCAATAGGCTTTCGTTACTATCATTCTTATTATCAGTTGTTTAGAGAGACCTCTAAACAGTGGAAGGGAGATTGTTTTGTTTTTTTCAACAACCATGGACATACTCCTGGCTACCTCAAGGATCTAAGATTCAACGCAAGGCAAAAATTATAAAGGCAGAATGCAGTAAGACACTAGGGAAACATTAGCTGTACCAGCAATGTCTGTAACCATGGTGTAACTACAATAAAGAAACCACGCATGTGGTGAAGGGAAAAAGTCCCAAAGCTATTATGTCTCTCTCCTTTAGATTATTTGGTACTGATCTGTCAGCAGCTGGGGAAAAAATGCTTTTCTAACGGAATCGCCAGCAAGCTGTGGTTAGGTCATGTAAATAAAATCACTGTTATCTTGGATTTTGCTTCATTAATTTCTTGTCTAGACTCTCCCAAGAACTAGTTATACTCTCCATATTTTGTTTTCACTATTATGAAAATTGTACTTTGTTCTATAAAAAATTATATAGAAATACTACATTTTTACATTAAAATAAGCGTATTCCTGTTTCTACCTTCCACCATCTTTTGGAAAATAGCTAAAAATATATACTTACAGCAGTTGTTTTCATCACTGTCCTCACCACTGCTATCATCATCTTTACAATTCTTATACTGATGCTTACACTTTCCATCACCGGAGTTCAACTGTTCAGGAGTACAACCTGAAGAAGAAAGGTCTGTAAATGCTTTATAATCAAAATAGCTGGGTAGCAGCCATGTGCTACACTCCCTATCAGAGGTCACCTTGATGTTACTGTGCCACCTCAGCCAGACATTACCTTGGTTTTGATAACCTTCAGTGACAGAGAGATTTGTTTCATTAACTAACTTGTGCTGCATTCTCTGACCTTGGATCACCTTCTGGTCAGTCTTTCTGGCACCTCTTCTTTGTTCCCTATCTTCTTTGATGTACAGTGCCCAATTTGGATACAGTACTCTAGCTGAAGCCTTCCCACTGGTGACTGGGAAGATCTTTTCAAACTCCTGTCTTACATCCTAGCGTGACACTTTGAAAACACAACAAAACACCAAACACACAGACGCAGAAAAGCATATGTCTTTGTGCCAGAGTCATCTTTTGAGCCACTATCACCCCCCAGCCATTTCTCAGCAGAAAAGCAACTTAGGCAATCCACGTGTGTATTTGATTACCTAAGTTCAGATCTTGTCTTTATTGAATGGAGTATAATTTTCTCCACATAGATTCTCCAGCTTGTCAGGATCATCTATAAAGCTATCTTTCTTTCTCTTGTGTGGCATTTTTCCTATTTTGTAAGCATCTGCTCTAATCCATCATTTAGATCACCAACAAAAAAACTATGAGATGTCCCATAACAGGTACTGGCAGAATGGCAATAAATAGTAATTATTATTAATAATAAAAGAAATAATAATAAATATTAATTATGTATTAAATGTATAATTATATATTTAAAATAAATAACTTAATAACAATAATAATAAATTCCATTTTGGTAATGAGCCATTGGCAATCATTCTCTGGAAACAGTTTTCTGTATTTTTTCCACTGTGTTTCCTTTACTTACTGATAAGTTTGTCACACAAGACAGTGTCAAAGTACAACTTCTCTATTTATCCTATTGCAGCAGAGAACTGAAACAAAATAAGAAACTCCATGTGGCTTTTTAATACTTTAAACTATTTGTAAGAAGCTAGTTTTACCACTTGTTGCTTTTTTTTTTTTTTGAAGCTTAACTTGTAAATTCTGGTGTAAAATTCCCTTCTCATTTTTTCCTGTTCTCTCACACTGTAAAGAGATGCATTACACAACCTCTTCTCCAGACTCTCATATCTTCACCCACATCCTTCATGTGATCTTAAAGACAGTCACCAATATTTTAGAGATAATTTCAGCCAGTCTCTAAACTTCCTAGAACAAACTGTTTACAGGAGAACACAAGAGATATGAAGAAATATTAAAATGGCTATTAAAAAAAAACAAGGCTGGCTAGTGTCATTTATAAACTAGACTGAAAGTTAGAAAAGGAAATGTTATCTTATTTGGCATAATCTGCCACAGATTTTTATTAAGCAGTTTGAATTAAATAAATCAATATTCACAGAATCACAGAATCACTAGGTTGGAAAGGACCTTTAAGATCATCAAGTCCAACCATTAATCCAGAACCACCATGTCCCCTAAACCATGTCCTGAAGCGCCACATCCACACGTTTTTTGAACACTTCCAGGGATGGCGACTCCACCACCTCCCTGGGCAGCCTGTTCCAATGCCTGACCACCCTCTCAGTGAAGAAATTTTTCCTAATATCCAATCTAAACCTCCCCTGGTGCAACTTGAGGCCATTTCCTCTTGTCCTATCACTAGTTACTTGGGAGAAGAGACCAACACCCTCATCGCCACAACCCCCTTTCAGGTAGTTGTAGAGAGCGATAAGGTCTCCTCTCAGCCTCCTCTTCTCCAGACTAAACAACCCCAGTTCCCTCAGCCGCTCCTCATAAGACATGTGCTCCAGACCCCTCACCAGCTTCGTTGCCCTTCTCTGGACACGCTCCAGCACCTCAACATCCTTCTTGTAGTGAGGGGCCCAAAACTGAACACAGTATTCAAGGTGCGGCCTCACCAGTGCCGAGTACAGGGGCACAATCACTTCCCTACTCCTGCTGGCCACACTATTGCTGATACAGGCCAGGACGCTGTTGGCCTTCTTGGCCACCTGGGCACACTGCCGGCTCATATTCAGCCGGCTGTCAACCAGCACCCCCAGGTCCCTTTCCGCCGGGCTGCTCTCCAGCCACTCCTCCCCAAGCCTGTAGCATTGCATGGGGTTGTTGTGGCCAAAGTGCAGGACCCTGCACTTGGCCTTATTAAACCTCATACAGTTGGCCTCTGCCCATCGATCCAGCCTGTCCAGATCCCTCTGCAGAGCCCTCCTACCCTCCAGCAGATCAACACTCCCACTCAGCTTGGTGTCATCTGCAAACTTACTGAGGGAGCACTCAATTCCCTCATCCAGATCATCTATAAAGATATTGAACAAGACTGGTCCCAGAATCGAGCCCTGGGGAACACCACTCGTGACCGGCCGCCAGCCGGATTTAACGCCATTCACCACAACTCTCTGGGCTCGGCCATCCAGCCAGTTCCTCACCCAGCGAAGAGTAAACCCGTCTAAGCCTCGAGCCGCCAGTTTCTCCAGGAGAATGCTGTGGGAGACACTGTCAAAGGCTTTACTAAAGTCCAGGTAGACAACGTCCACAGCCTTTCCCTCATCCACTAGGCGGGTCACCTGGTCATAGAAGGAGATCAGGTTGGTCAAGCAGGACCTGCCTTTCATGAACCCATGCTGGCTGGGCCTGATCCTTTGGCTGTTCTGCAGATGCCCTGTGAGCACTCTCAAAACCAACCGCTCCATAATCTTCCCTGGAACAGAGGTCAGGCTGACAGGCCTGTAGTTCCCAGGATCCTCCTTCCGGCCTTTCTTGTAGACGGGCGTCACATTGGCAAGCCTCCAGTCTTCTGGGACCTCCAATTAGAAAATTACTTAGAAAATTAAATTCACATTCACTGCCTCACTCTAAGGGTTGAAAGTGATTCATATTTGCTACCGATAGTGAACATCTTTTCAATTTGTTAAGGTAATATGTTTTACACAAGAGGATCTAAGGAGAGAGAGAAGAAAAAAAGGAAAAAAAGCCAAAACCAGGCATTCTCCTTAGTATTATAACTACAAATTTCCTGACATTAAAATGTTGCAGGAATTCATCTCTGTGCTACTACACTCCAATTTTGTTTCTGATGTTAACAAGTGCTTTATCAAATACTTTTCAGATTAGCAATTTCATTATGAAACAGCCTTTCACCAAGAATTTCTTTCACTTCACTTAAACACTTAAACTAGGTAAAAAACACCTAGTACCGATACTCAGGTGTTTCTTTGAAATGTATAAAAAAGGTTTTTTCTCTTCCATTTTTTTCAGATGTGCCAGCAAAAAAAGCCCCAGACATTGGCATACCCACACAGAAAGACAATCTGTGGAAGATTAAGTAGCAAAGAAAAATTTCCTGTTTCTGCTCAGGTCAAGCCAACTTAAATTTCTTCCCCCTCTAGCACCACAGGCAAATTAACAGCTAAAGGAGATTGAAGGACCAAACACATGTATCCCACTTTCATTTAATCAATTATGATCTGGAGTCATTTAGTCCTCTTCACTGCCTTGCAGGTGACACTGGTGGGAGGAAAGAAGATGCTACGCAGCCAGCACTAGCTCAAAGCAAGAGTCTCTGTGTTCTTTTCACCATTCCCTGGAGTTATTCAGCTGATGGCTGGCATTTGTCTTCCAGGTCGACTCTAAGAGCAGAGCCTGTGATTTTAATAACCGTGCTTTGGTAGGTGCCCAACAACAGGAAGAAGCTAATCTGATGTGGGTGGCTGCAGGTACTAAAGATGTGGGAGAAAATTAATCTTTTTTTCCCCTCTCTCTCTCACTATTGCTACAGGCAATGCTCTTGTGGAAGACCAGTGCTCTCAATACACTGTGCTCTCTCAGACACCCCTCCACAAATGCCTTTACTGTATTGTCTTCATACTGACACATCACAGCTACGCTACCCATCCTGGTGAGTCTTAATACAGCTCCTTCAGATTGCAACTGAGGATTGATTACATGACTTTGAGCCATCTGTTTGCTGGCTTAGCACTAGAAATGGAGCAGAGCACACAGAAAGTAAAGACTTGTATACAAAATAAAGACTGGGGATTTTCTCTGTAGAGAAAGGTATTAGGCTTTGACTCGTCTCTGAACTGTTTTTGAGGCAGTAACCAGAGTAACCACAGGACACAGTATAGTTTGTAACTTTTTCCAGTAGGAAGAGACACACAACGATGGAAAAATAAATCCCTGAAAATATCTGAGTCCTATAGAATGACTGACCATAAAATCTGCCACTTATTTCTAATGAAAGACATGAAGCAGGAATCTATACCAGAGATCTTAATACATAAAAACTTCTAAGTCAGCAATGAACAGAGCTATGCTCAGTCAAGCACGCTTGGGATCTGAAGAGGTTTCAAACACTGAACTAATCTCTCGAAATCACAGAGAACTTCAGCCACCTAGAAGTTAATTTGGAAAAAGACCTTGGTTGGCATAGAAACAAAAAAAAAAAGAGAGAATGTTTCTGCAAACTACTGAAGAGAAGGAATTTACAAAGTATATACTGTAGATGTGATATTTCTTAGAAAAAGATACAAGTAAATATATACATGTTTTCTGAAAATCCTTGTTCCACTTTCTGGAAACCCCTCCCCTCCAAAAAACAAACCACCAAAACTAACACTACTCCAAAAGCTCAGAGACTGGGAAATCTGGAAAGGTCTGTAAGAAACCCAGTCATATTTCCGCAACACTTGTTAACAACGGGTCCTCCTTGACTCTCAGTGAAAACTTAAATAGTTTGTCTAAACCTGGAAGCTGATCCAGCACACATTGAGTTGCTATTTTAAAGAAAAAACTAACCATTCATGCTTAACTCCTATTGGCAGGAGTTATGTTTAAAACCTCTCTGCCATGCTATTTTCATGTCGCAGCTTGGCTATTTTAAGATGTTAGAGAAATACCAAATAATTAGATCTCCAGAAATTGGGAAATTTTTCTTTTGCTTCCCACTTTACAGAAATGTTGTTAAAAGTTAGAAAATAAGTACTAGCTTCTAAAAGCATCTTTTATCTAATTTTGTACATTTGTTTGTTCAATTAAATACATAACAACATTTTAAACATTTCTCTCTTGCAATTAAGTTAAGAAAAAAAAAAATCAGGTCAATTTGTATGTTGTTGGTCTATCAAGCATGGTTTCTCAAAGGTTTCTCCTTAAAAATTGAAGTGCATGTTTATTCACTTACGATCTGTGTGACTGAAGGCTTTGTATTCAATATAAAACCCTCTGTGGGTAACCAGTTCATCAGAATGGAAGTTGATTGTGACAGAATAGCCATATTCTCTGTTTCTGTTGTTTTCTGAAAGAGCTTTACAGTATCTAGCAAGGCAAAAGTGAGAATAATTAATTTCTAACCAAACTAACCATTACCATCCAGTTACCTTTCTTTTTACTAAAGGGTTTTAAAGTTTTTGGCATTGGTACAATACAACAAAGAACAGTTTTTTTTTTTAATGTTAAAATAGCTCAACAGAAGAATTAGAAAGCTTATTTACAAATGCCTTCCACTCCACAACTTTTCTGGGACTAGCAGAATTTAAAACAAAACACAAGATGATCAATGTCAGAATCTACCTTACAAATAAAACCACTTCCAGGCATTCTTGATTTCAGATTTCCCATTTCGGTTTGCAAACCCAAATGGTTACAAATCCTGTAATGGGGTCATACAGCCAAATCCAACAGCTGTTGCTGGTTTCAATACGCTCCTTCCAAAAGACAAATCACTCTAGTACCGTTTTGTTGTGAGTTTGTTTGTTTTTAACTTGTCTTTTTAAGCACACACATTGAAATTTGTCTTATTTACAGAAAACAGTTACATTCACTGAAGTAAATGCTATAGAAAATGAAACTTCAGATGACACAAGCTCTTCACCCATTGCCAGGAATTTACAGTTCAACTGAGCTGCATAAAATCCTGCAGTTTTCTATGTCATGGCTCTAAAGGGGAACAACAAAGTGAGTAAAGGCCTAACACTGTAAAAAAACCCAGAATGCTTAAATTAACATAATGACAAATATTCAGTAATAGGGCAGGACTAAGAACTTTATTCTGCCAAAATTCAGTGGAAACATGCCAATTCTTGTTGGAATGTATCTTTCTGCACTGGAAGTGGTGAGATGCTTTTTTCTTAAGTACAGTATGTTGCTCAGAACATCAAAGTGCAAATTAGTATGTCAGAAAATAGTGTGTTTACTCACCTAATCCCATCAATTTCTAACCAGTCTTTATCACATTTACTGGACCCTGGAGACTTCTCTTGAATTTGTATTATGAAGATTTTTAATGAGAGCTTGTAACCAGGCAATGGTGCCTAAAAATCAAAGGGTAAATATCCTGACGCACACATCCACAAAATGAAAAGGCCTGTGCTTCTAAGATGGTAAATCTTGTTTTACTTATTATCAGAGTGAAAATATTACAATTTTTATTATCCAAATAAACACCTTTGAAAAACAAAAAAACTTCGCTATTTTAAACATGTATAAAAATCTTTTTAAACCCAGCTTGTACCAGACTGTGCCTGATAAAGGAGTGTAAGCCTTCCTGCAGCCAGCATAAAGCACTATATCTGAGGTTCATGTTACGTGCTGCCACGTATTCCTGTAGGTCAAATAAGAGATTTAAAATACCTATGGCTGCTGGTCACTCAATTGCATTAGCTATGAACCTTTGTTTTAGAAAGACTTTTTCTTCTCTTTCTTGCATATAGATGAGAGTTTTGTGTTACAAGCTGCTAATAATTTTCATTGAGCATGTGAAAGGTAGAGACTTTTACCAACTCATAGACATGAAGACCATCCTTTTCCAGTGAAAGTCAAAAAACAGTAGTGAAATGCTTAACGGAGCAACAGATAAACACACCAGGAGGTTGGTGCAAATCATGAGCAGATTTTAAGTCCTGCCAAAGGGTTTGCTGGAAATACAGAGCATTTCTGAAAGAGAGAAGGTCCTGTTTCTGCAGAGTTCAGGGAAATACAGTGTGGTCTCCATCACTTGATGCACGATTTACATGACCATTTTTTCTTTCTGACATAGAAGCAAAGCCCTGACTATTAGGAATTTTGTCTGGCTGCTAGGAGTTGTCATCTTACCCATCACTTTGTTTCTGTCATGAATAATGTACTTAACCTTTTGGAATGTGGCAATGTTTCCCTCCCAAAGCTGGCACTTGACATAGGACAGGAAAGAAATGGGTGCTTGAGAAGCAGTCAGGTGCAGTGGTCTTAGTATGTTTTCCCTTCATTTCACCCACATTGAAATCCATTTCTCCCAATTTTATGTCTATACCACATAAAGCAAAGTCACCACTACTCAGAATAGTTCCCAGCACTTACTCTGATGATCCAGCTGCAGTCAATGTTTGGTGGGTAGTAACTTGGGTAATAAGGGGAACTCAGTGTCCCATTCCAGGAAATATAATGACCACCACACACTGGGGGAGAAATACATCAGCAAGGAACACAGTTATCTCAACTGGGCTGCAGTGTACAGCCTACCTCACTTGCTAGGACCCTTCTCTACGTAGAGAGTTAGAAGAATGGATTGTGACAGTATTAAACTCACGTTTTGCCTGTATTAACAGAAAATCATATAACTTCCACTTCCCCATCACTCTGAATTTCTCTTATTTTCGGATCAATTTACAATTAAGGATAAACACAAAACACCTTCCTCTGACTGGAGGTTTTTTTAAAATGTTCTTTTGTAGTAAGTGGAAGAAGCCATTAAATGCAGACACAACAGACCTCTCCCTTCCAATTTACTTCTGATATTTCCGTAGATATTTTCAAAAATTAAAAAAACAATTAACCCAATGAAGTGAAACCTTTGATTAATTTCACTTAAACCAGGTCGTTTATGTGTCAGTTCTCAGTCTGAAAATTCAAGCCACATTTGAACAATTTCTTTGAGGTTTTATTTTCTACCAAGAACTCTCCTAGATATGCAGTCCCTAGTGCTTTTGGTTTCCGTTCGCTAACATAGTAAATGCAAACATGAATATAACATAAATTAAGACAATTTTGAAAATAACAAAATTTTGTGGCAATACCTGGGCTATATGTCACTTGGAGTGTCCATCTTCAGGACAGTGAAGCAATTCTAATTTGTAATGTGCATGGGATGAGTATTTGCCTAAGCAGCATCCACAGAGACATAGGCTGAAATGTGTAAGCTTTAGAGAAGTTTATCCACACGCCATCCCCTATGATTTGTTCCACAAGTTAAAAAAAAATAGTCACTTGCTTTTTTGTCAAAATTCTTTCCCTTAGACATTACAAAACAAGCGTGGCTAAGCTTTCATTTGTGGAGTCCCTGTGTCTCCTGTAAAATACTACAGTTTATCATTATTCAAAATATTTCACTAATAACCCAGAAGTCTTGCAAAATTCATAGTACTCCATAGGTATGGAATATACTTCTTGGATCTTGAATACACTTTTCTGATGCAGTTTACTACATTGAACAGTGCTTTCAGAAAAGGATCAAAGACATATTAGAAGTAAGCGTTTGCTCTTGTTTTCCATTTTCATGAAAGACGCATTCCCTGAGCTGGGAATGGATTGCCAAAACTGATAAAAGTACTGCTCTGCCACTGGGGCTATCTAGGTTTGGCTAGATATATAGCACCTGTAGTGCTATCTGGCTGGCTGCTCTGTTAGCGTTGTGTTACCCATCTAGTAAGAGTAACATCTGGGAAAGATGGCTTGGGTAGTAATCAGGAAGACAAAACAATCTCCCAGACCAAAGGGTATTCTCTATTCTTTGTTCAGTTTTCAGACTTTTTTTTTTTTTTTAGTGAATCAGAATGACAATTCCCTGACTTACATGCCAACATTCCCTCCACCCAGATATGTTCTGGCAATATCAACTTTTTTTAGAGGCAACAAGAGAAGTAAGTGGGCTTACATCAGATGGTAGTTTCTATTAATTACTTACTAATTTTAGGAATGGCTTGAAAGTGGGCTTTTAATAAGTTGCTTTCTTCTCTTCGGTCCAGAGAGAAGGTAAGCAACATTACATTACTTGATGAAGTTAAACGTACAAGAGGAGGAGTCCAGGCCCCAGGTCCACACCATCTGAAATATTACAAAAATTGTGTTAAAAAAAGTTTCCCACATTCCAGTCATCTTTGCTGAGAAACTGGACAGAAGTAACACTGATCTGGTCATCTGTGTTTCAGAAATAATCCCTTGGCTACCACTTCCTTTTTATTCTTCCATTCAACTGATACTACAGAAGACACTAGAGTTTCCCAACATTGAGGCTGAGTCACTCAGGGTGAACATGACAGATATCCTGGCCTAACAGATGCCTTGGATTTTTCAGACCTGTACGAGCATCAGAAAGACAGTGCCAGATTATGTTACTTCAGTAGTGATAGTGGTACTGAGTAGCAGCGGCTAGCACTGAAAAGGCAACAAGTGCCAGTGCAGCAGTGTGTACAGCATCTATGCAGCAGATAACGAGCCCAAAGTATTTTCAGTCTATTAACATTCAGCTTGGTTCCATGTCACAAAAGCTGTCACACAAGATGTGGAGCCCCATGCATGGCAGCCATTTCTTCTTATTGTTCTTTTGCTTAAATAATGAAGAGTTAATTATATCCTGAAGCTTGAATACTTACTATCACTTGTAATTTGAGGTGCTATTTCTTGCATCTGTAAATTCAGTCTTATATTTCTTCCATTTTGAAATCCACAGCATATGTTGGATTTCTTTTCATTACTTTACAAATCTGCATGTGAACAATTTCTAAGAGCGTTCTTTTTCTATGTACAGAAAATTAAAACAATTAAGATCAGACCTCACAATAAGAGAGTATTTCCATTACACCCCTGCATCAAGTTCTTTGATTTGTCACTGAGATCCAGAATGACAGCACTAAAATAAAATTTTTGAACCTTAAATTGAAAGTAGTCCTCGTCCGCTTTTAGCAGGCTATTCTCTGCTCCCATTTCATGTGAGGCACTAGACAATGGATCTGTAGTTTGCTTCTCTTTTGCAGACATCATTAGATCTTTTTTATCATAATACCCATCAAATCCTTTATAAAATGAACAATTTGAGTCCCCTCCCCACTGCTACATGGAAATTTTTCAGTGTCTTGATCTTCTACCCAGTTGGCAGCCTGGCCTATCTTCTAGCTGTACCTTTTGTCACAATATCATCAGAAAAGCAAGGCAAGCATATATGAGAAGAGTTGTCCACATGAGACACCTACTTTTACAGTACATTTCACAATCTTAGCTCACTCTTCAGTATTCGTCACTGAACAGCTGTATTATTGCCATTTACAGAAACTGGTGAGAATCTTTTTAGTCACCATGTGTGATCCTAGAACTGAATGTCAGGAAACAATGGCTGTAGTACAATAATTCCTGGCTCTCATGGATACTGGAGATATTATTACTAATTCTACTGCATCTGTCCTAAGCATGTGCCTAGCTACTTTTATCTTAAGTAGAAAACTAATAGGCATCTGCAAAACGACACATTTGCTAGGCTGGCAATAAAAGTAAAAGTCTACTGTTTTGGAGGCACCATAGGGCTTTTATCATCATTTGAGTCTCCAAATTCTGTTCCAGTTCTTTAATAGACAGACATCAGTGCACATTCTTGAACTTTCTGTTTTACAGCTAACTGCATCGATGTTCTCTGAACATGTTACTTCATACACCTGTGTTGGTTTTTCTAGCTTCCAGGTGCTTTCATGCATGTGAATGACTACACTTCTGGTTCCTAAAAAGTCGAGCCATTGCTAATAACGCACAACAGAGTAACAGTCTTGCAATAACCCATAGTCAGCAGAAGAGATGCAGCCCAGCACCAGAAACGGGATTCTCCATGTTATGCTACAGTCCGAGACCAACTCCTTACAAAAACCCCGTGCTCACTCTGTGCCTGGCTTTCTGACAGCCTGTCAGCAATGGCAAGCTCTTGTACCTTGTTGCATAAGGAGAAAGACAAGTCTGTAAATAGAGCTGAAGAGAACTACTTATTCATTTGAAGGAAGTTAAAGCACTACTAAAGTGCATTTCAGATACTGCTAACCAAATCTGCATACTCAGCTAAAATTTCTTTAAAAACAAAAATTCCCCCCCCTTGAAACCATCTGTGAAATATGTTTATCTGATTCGTGTGATGAAGTGTAATCTTCTGTACTTTCATGGATTTCTCCTGCACCATAAAAAGGGATATTTTACAGGAGAAAGTTAAACTACTTTGCTGGTATATCAGCTCAAACCAGTTTGACCACTGACCGCATAGTATTGTGTAAAGAAAGCACATGCATAAGGTTTGGGGTCATCCTGGGGGCACGCCAAGGAAGATTCGAGAAGACTCTAGCAGGAGAAGAGGGCATGTGCTGAAGAAGACACGCCTGTTCATTAATATGCATTAGAAGACACACCTATTCATGAATATGTATTAGCGAACAGGATCATGCTGAGGAAGATTCTAGAAGGACAAGAGGGCATGTGCCGAAGAAGACACGCCTATTCATGAATATGTATTAACAGACAGGATATAAACCAGGAACAGGAACTGAACCGCGTGCGTCTTGGTGGAGCAGAGACTCCCGGCGCACCCAGCACTGTTTGCTTGCCTCTATTCACTTAATAAATTGTAAATTTGAATTGGAATCTTGTTTGGGACTAAATCATTTATAACACATCCATCCACAGATTCTAAAACTTGTTGACTTAGTTTGTTAATGAAGACAGGTTCATGGTGGATAACATGTCTATACATGAAATTTGACTTTGAAAAGCAGGAGCAGTGTGACCACTGAAGGTTACAAGATCATCTGATCTCACTTATGCAAATGGACTACACAGTGACACTGGGGATAGAGCCTTCCATAGACACAACACCCCTGTTATGAGCAGGGATTTGCCTGTGACTGGACTGCTATAAAACATGTGTTTTCTAAAAGTAATAGAATACAATACTCTAAAGAAAATTAAAGTCTGTATCTTTTTCAGTTGTGACAGTAATTGTATGAAATTGAAACCAGTAAAAATTAGTCACAATGCAGAATAAAAGCCACAGGAATTTATAATTCATTAGAGGGAGGAATAATACGGAAGACCTTTTTATAACCTTATACAAGATTTTTAATTAAGTTGTATTTGGAGTCTTACATTTTTGGAACCCTCTTTGATATAACTTTGATATTGCGACAGTTTCAGAGAGTTTCTGTACATCTCAGTAGAACATCTTTGTTCTGTACTATCATACCTTGTAATGATCTTGTTCTGCAGAGGAAGAAGGAAATCATATGCTGATAAGTGGTGTGATGCACAGCTCTCTGGAGTGACACCATGCAAAGTGATAACTACCAGTCTCACCACATAGTTAGAAGGAACTCGCAGCCTCCATTGATAAAAAGACTTTTTGGGATTCATCAGAGTTAGAGTCCTGTTGTTACCTGGCTTGGCGTACAGGTCAAAGGATACTGCTATACAAAAGAAGCTAGATCAGTGGCTGAAAAACTGTTAAGTTGAAAGATAAATTAAGTTATTGGGTAAAATTTCAGAAAAGGCAGCAACAATCTCCTACCCATACTCCTTGACTACTCTAATATCTTCTTCCTTTACTTTTAGGACTCTATTCCCTTTTCCCTACCAGGCTGCATCACCTTCTTCCCCTGCCTTGGCCAAGGAAGAACACCACCTCAACACCATCAGCTCATCATACACTCAGCAAGCAGGAAGGGACTTGGCTGCAATTGCTACCATCTCTGCTTGAAACCTACCACTTTCTTTGCCTTTTCCTCTTTGCCCTTCTCCATGCAATGAAACACTAAGAATATGAAGTCGATCTCGAGGTGTGCTTGATATAGAGAAACCACGCAAAGGGAATTAAAGCTCTACAGTATTTGACTTATCACTAACTATAAATAACCCAAATTATCTAGTCACAAGGCAGCTAAATTATTTATAATTTTATATAGTAGCTTTTTAAAAGGTGCCAAGAAAAGCAGCCACAGCTCATTGCAATTCAGTGGGAACTATTAAATTTCAACCATTCTAGTCAGAACACCAGAATAAAAGCTGTAATGCATTTTCATCTCAGTCTTTATTTGAAACACAGGCAACAGAGGTCCCTAGTCTGGTTTAGTTTGTAGGCCCTACAGATACAAGAATAACTGGAAAAATGGCATTTTTGTGTTACAGGATTTTTTTTCCCCCCAAAGTGATATTAGTTGGGATTGAAGAGTAATTACCTGATTTTAGCATCACATCATATTCTGTGGAATCTGAAACTGAAATTTAATAACTATCAGCTACACAAATCGAATACACAAACTAGAGAAAGAAAAATAGAGGGAATAGGTATTAAATGACAGGTACATTGTTACCAAAAAGCTCCATTGTAATAAGATCAAAACCATCTTCCCCAGAGGAACTGAACACGTGAGCTGCTTGTTTACTACCGATTTCTTTTCTTTCCACTGGTGTTAATTTTTTAAGAGAAGCAACCATATCTTGTGGTGCCCAGAACGTATTCCAGTAGTAAGCTCGAAGTCCAGATTCTCCTTCACTGTGGAGGGAAAAAAATGCATTATAAATACACTCTAATTAATATTTTGGACATGCTTTCCACTGGTCTGCATTTTTGGTTCACACAGTTTTATAGCCAGTTGAACTGCTGTGCAGAAAGTTGCAGCTAAACACAGTGGAAAAGTGCTCTCTTGTTTAACAATTGCTTTTTCTATACAAAAGAAATGTTTCAGAAATATGCTGCTTAAACAGTAACACACCCAGGCTGAAAACTACACCTCATGGAGAATCCTTGCAATTTTTTCTATTGAATTGGATGTTTCCATCCCTGCTGCATAATTATACACTTTTAAGACCATATTACTGTTACACATTTTCCTTAATATTTTTGAGTCTTACATCATATGACAATATAATTTTCTGTCCCTATATTGATACAATATTTCACACAATTCTTGTTAAAATAATCTGTATGTGTGCACACACAAAATATTACTTAAATGATTCAAAGGAACCATCCATCACAGTCTTCCTTTCAAAATGACCTATGGACTGACCTTTCAGAAGTTTTCAAAGCCTAGCAGCATAGTAGTCATCTGCTCAATGTATTTACATTTCTCACCAGAAGCTTAAGTAGAGTGTCCTGGCCAGAATTATACCTTTAAGTATTATTTTGAGAAGTTAAAAAGGAACTTCATTTAAATAGACAAAACCAAAATAAGTTTTGACAAGTGACAGAGAAAAAAACCCTGCTGAACTGTGATTTCAAAAATCAAAAGTCGTTAAATAGATTACAGAGCAATCTGCAAACCAAGTCACGATTAATCAGACTTGATTTCTCCCAACGATTCTACAGGGCAAGACAGAAATCATTACTAGCTTAGCTCTTAGCTCACATACTCAAGTGCATTCCTGCATTTTTCATTCGCTGTTAAGGAGATCTGCACATTCTTCTAGATAACTAATTTTAAATGCAGGAAAAAAGGTAAGACAAACACAATCGAATATCTCAAATTTATACCACATGTTGAAACAGAACCCACCTGAAAGCAGCGACTTCAGATTTCAAGTAGTACTTTCCCAAGGAGGAAGACTTATATGATTCTGCAAACTGACAGTTAAATGACAAAAGAAAACGTAAACAGTGTTACATTTTAGTGTCAATATAATCTCTTATGTTCTAAAGTATTTGTTTTATTTCTTCCTTTCTCCTTCCTCACCTCCCTCCTATGTTACAAGCATTATCCATTACTTTCACAAAATATATCAAATAAGAAACGTAAATGGGTGTTCATTTCCACTACAAAAAAAATTACTTTTAAGTCACATCACATTTCAAGACCACAGAGATAGATAACTCTTGATAGTTAGCCATGAAAAAGACGACTTTACGAACACATTTATATTTTTGTTTCAGTCTTTAAATTTCCAGCATAGAATATGGACATGAGCAACTTGTAGTGGTTGTGCACAAAGTAGCTTTGAGACACTGGATTAGCTCTTTTGGGAAATACACTCTAACAGAGAACTGCTTTGTATTTAAGACTGCTGTTCACATGTACCCAGGAAACAGTATTGATCTCACAAATAGGAACTCGCATAAGTGCAAGAAAGCAAGCATTGTTGTGGGGGATAAGGGAAAACAAAACAAAGTTAAGCATTGAATTTGAGCTATAATTAAAAAAAAAAAAAATCAAAGAAAAAATGTAGAGAGGAAGAGTGTTTGAGTAAAGTAAAACAAAACAAAAACCACACTCCTAACTCCTTTAAGAAGAATAATTTGTCCATAACCTTGAAACCCA
Source organism: Phaethon aethereus (assembly GCF_964289735.1). Lineage (NCBI taxonomy): Eukaryota > Metazoa > Chordata > Aves > Phaethontiformes > Phaethontidae > Phaethon > Phaethon aethereus. Next base: position 99,914,111 of record NC_138575.1, on the reverse strand, counting down.
CAGGTTTTATCGCCTAGGAAGTGTTGGCCTTACTGTGAGACTGAACTGCAGCTGGCTAGCTACATTCCTAAAGCTGTACACAGCTGAAGCACTTGCTAGCTTTAAATTTACTATTTTTAATGAAAAAAAAATTGTGACTAACTGAAATTATGACTAACTAATTGTGAGTCTTCACCTCATTCCCAATCTGATTCTGTAATTAATATTTTTAAGTTATTACTATACTTATGTGGGAACTTACATAATTTTGGATTGCTTCTGCTTGCAGGAGGAATTTCTGTGACTTTGGATCATTGAGGTCATTTGTGTAAGTCATGTTAGGAATTTCTACACTTCCACCAATATAAATAAAAGAGAAAGCTGGAGCTGAGAAAAAAAAAGAGGGTAAAAATTAGCACACCTAATAACATTATGGAAAAGCTTGCAGAACAAGAAGCTTGCAAAAGCATGTATTTGTCCTTGGCATGGGTACACATTAGTTCTTAAGAGAAACACACAGAAATAGCCAGAGTGCCAGGTCAGTCCCATTAATAGAATAATGCCCATAAGGAAAGGAGAGGGATGAGGTACAGGTTCAGACAGGCAAGTTTTAATTTTTACAATTCCATTTTTTGTAGCGCTATCCTCCTGAACAGATATGATTTCAATGGCTATAAGCTGAGATCTAGGGAGGAGTGTACATAAGTTAGGTACCCTTTCTGTTTTGAAAAAGCTAATAGAAGATAGACAGTTAATTCCTATAGGTTCTTGGGAAAGATAACAGTTACAACAATGACAGTAACCACAAGCAGAAACAAAAAACTTTGAGGTAGAATATATACCTTAATTATTCTTGTGCAACCATCAACTGCTAATTATTATGCATTTTGTTGCCTAAGCAAAGACATTAAGGAGAAGGGAAAATCTCCTTTATACACACATTGTGTGCTTAGCTGCTTAGTGCAGAGCTTTTCATACTAATCTTTCACACAGTGCAAAATACCCGTCCCATCCAGATCACACTGGGGAGTAACACTTACAGAACGAATAGTGCAGGACTAGCACAATTACTGTAACTATTAAAGAAACTATAAGCAATATTCCTAGAAGCCATCTTCTCCAGAAACACAACCTCATCCATTCAAAGAGATGGTACTTCTGACACAAGCCCCCTTGGTAGGGAGGGCAGTAGTGAATATGCGGACTTTCCTAGAGAAAGACACAGGAAGGCATCAATCAGTAAGACAACAAAAGAATAACTATGGTACCATATTTTAGTATATTTGCCCTTTTAGTTTTTAAAGGGGATTAAATTGAAATGATATATTTCATGTTATTGGCTATGCCACACACGAAACCCACATATTTCTCAGCTGCTTTTTTGTGGAATGCATTTCAAGCTGTGTAAGTGGGGGGGAAATTGCTATCACTTTGGTTAGGATAAATTTGCATACGAAGAGCAGAGATCAATACACACCAGAGTGGGCAGAGAGATCATTTACTGTGTTCCTGCTGTAAAGCTTAGCTTAGTATCTCTTACCTGCCCCGCAGTCTGCTCAGAGTCGTATGGAGCTGGTATGCTGTACACAGAAACCCGGCTGGAGGGGAAAGCCTGTGTCATGATGCCTTGACAAATGCCTTCTGACAAACCTAATAACAAAGCCCTAAATGAACCTCATTTTTAAACATAATCCAGAGTAGCATACTGCTCTCCCCACCATGCACACCAGGCTTCTCTCATTTCCCCTTTGCCATACTGCTTGAAGTTGGAGCCAGCTGATCTGCAATCAAAGAAGGTGGGGAGGAAAAAAAGTTACCATCACTGTAACTCTTTGTTTCCCTAACTGGCTAAGTAGGATATGGATCCCATCATTTGAAAACAGATCAGCTACCCACTTCCTTCAGAAATACAAGAATAGGAAATAATTTATGACACAAAAGCAAAGGACATGCAAGCAATTTACAGGTAAAAAGTCCCTGAGCAAGATAAATGAGGCAACTTCTAATGAACACCTGCAGCAATCCACAGAAATATTTATGAGAGAGAAGAAATGCACAATTCCACAGACCACCTGAATTTTCCAGCCTCAAGCTGGTACCACAGAATAAACGTAGTTGCAAAGTGATTCATGTTCACATTTCCTGAAATTAATGTTTGAAGTCAGCAAGCCAACAAGTTCAGGGTATTCTGCATGTAAAATAAGAAATTCAAGGATGTGTTTGGGGAAATAACATATTTTATACACGGAGGGAGAGACAGATCACACATGCATAAAGAACAAAAACTGAAAAAACAAAACAGGCCCAAGAAACCTCAGCTCCAGAAAAAAAATTGGAACAAACCAATCCCAACAAATGGAGACTTACAAAAGGGATTAATTGGAAGGCAATCCTCACAGCTCAGGAATGCAAACTGCAACTGTAGACTGACTGCTTTGTTCAAGTCCTCTGTTTTTCAGCAGCCTATCTCCGCTACACAGACAACCTGCTGATTGACTGATCCTTTGCCCCATCCTTCATGGAAAAGAAACCCACAGAAAAAGCCTAGAGGAAATAAAATCTCTTTTGCATCATCTCTAAAAATCATATATACAGTCAGAGAATCTAATTCCACAGCTGTTTAAAATACCTCTCAGATGGTAGAAGCATTGGTTTTATTTGGGCAAGGACAATACCACCATATTTACTCATCTTGTTAAGGTTGCCTGCAGATAAAAAATTCAAATTCTAAAGTGGATGAACTGTGAATAATCTTGAATATGGGAAAAATTAAGGCAGGAAATAAGAGTTAGTAGCTTCAAACCATGCAGTTAATTAAAATGGAAGTTGGAGAATAAATAAGACTAATGTTTTCTTCCATGCGTAAGCACAGACCTTCTGATCTCCAAAAATGAGGGCTCTGTGGATTTGAGAGGATTGAGTTCACTTTCTGCAATCCCTTCTCTCCCCGCTTTTATCAGCTGTTCTTGCTGGAGGAGGTAGAAAAAGTAGTATTTCAAGAGTACTAACATTTGATTGCTACTTCACAGTCACTACTGTATTGGGCCATACACATCTCAGAGGAAACGACCATGACCTAAGCTCTGTCTCTAGGTAGTCAATTGTTTCTTCAGCTTCCCGATTAGATGATTGCACATGCACTTAGCTGGCACCTGGAAAATTAACACATAGTGCTGAAAATTTATTATTGCACCTCCTCCTGTGTTTCCAGACATCTGCATAGAAAAACCACTGCAGGATCAGTCTCTTCCTCTTCCACCAAGGTTTGATGAAAGGGTATTTGTTACTTCCATATGTGTACTCTAGAAGTAAGAGTAAGCAGGGAGACCTGCAAAGAAATTCCAGCACTGAACAATTTTACTAAATATGAATTTTAATGAAGGTATCCCGAACATGTTTTATTCCAGCAAAACAGTTTTCAATTTACAAGACTGAAGGCGCATATTTGTGAATCCATGGTGCAAAATTTGACACTTTTGTGTAGACACCAGGGAAATTTGGTCTTCCACATCCATAACCCCAGCTAACAATGCCAGTCAAAAACCATTTTCCATCTCCGTTGCTCTGACATGACAATGGTCCACCGGAATCACCCTAAAAAGAATATATTGAGTTGTATGTGTTTGCAATACAGATTATTAAAACCGAGACAAAATTCCACAGAATTAATTCCAACAGTGATTATATTTTCCCACTCACACAGTTCAAACCATCAGATAGTCAACAGGTGTTTTTTTCTTGAAGCAGATGGGATTGCACAGTTGTACCGAAATTTGTTCTTTCACAAGAGATAGGGCTACCTCTCACTCTTTAAAGACAGTAACAACAAGATTACATTTCATGGACTAGGTTTAAATTCACCATTAACTTCCTAGCCTCAAACTTACAGCTAACTCCAAAATCTGCTACTTAATATGCATGTTCATTTATAGGTTACACACCTAAGGACTCCAAAAAAAAAAGTAAGCTTTTTTAAAAAATTAAAAAACAATTGTAGCATTGAGTAATAACTTATTTCAAATTTAAAGTATATGAAACAGATCCGATCCCTCATTTGGATTTTTTTTAAGAAGGGGAAAAGCCTAAGTGTTGTCCTTTAGTAGATACAAGCCAGCAGGTAATGTTTAGGGGCACATAATTTCATTTTAACTGCCCTAATTAAAAAGACATCTGTTATAGACTTCAAAGTTTTATACAGCGTGGCATAATTCCATAATACAGAATATTGCAAATAATACTTTTCCTTTATAGGAATAGTATTTTTAATAGTATTATTATTTGCAATATTTTCTTTTTTTGCAGAAACATATTAGTAGACATTCAGGGGAAAATAGAAGAAAGTGCCACCATTTGGGGAAAATCGCTTGGATCCAGCTCTTACTTTTTGCAGGACTCTTCTCTAGACACAACTTCTCTGAAACAAACAGCTAGTAGAGAATTAAACTTCACCAAAGCATTGGATGCAATAAAGGATTTCCAAAAGCCAAAGGTGAGCTGGTTAATTTTAAATGTTTTGCAACTGAAGTGCCTTCCTTCTAGACATATATTTTGTCAGCTCTGGCTAACAATTTGCTTTAACTTTACAGGACCTTAGGATATGCAGGCTGGCAGGGACATCAGGAGGTGATTTAAGTAAAACCACCTGCTGTTCAAAGCAGAATTATCTTGAATTGCCTCACAAAATTGTTGACAATTTAACTTAGAAGGTAATTTTTTCCATCCTTGACAATTAATATTTTGCACTTAGAGTCTCAAACTTTCAACTTTTTTCTTTATTTCCTGGGATAAAAGTGGAACACCAGCATTTTTCACAAAACCGAAATCCCACATTTCAATCTGCTCTAACAACTGCCAGACACAGTCACACATCATTTGCCCTTACAGAAATGCAGCCAGAAGACCTGTAAATTATGCCTTTCATTGGTTATAGTTTGAGTGGCCAGACAGATAACTGCAGAAACAAATTCTCCATTTAGTGCAAATGAGGCTTAAAGTCAATGGTCTCACTAATCTCAAAACCAGCTGGTGTGTTACACTCTCTCAGAAAGCCCCCAGACATTGCTTGTGGTCTCTCTCACTTTTATGTAGACCAGTGAAATACAGAACATCTTGAAGATTTCAGATCTCCATGATAAAAAAAAAATAATAGCAGTTTTACTACTATTTTAGCGATAAATATATGGTTTATATAAGTTCTATATAATATAACATAGTATATATTATAAAACATATATATTAGATAATATACCTTATTTTATATTATATATGGTTTGCATATATATATAGTTTTATGACTATTCACTAGAAGTAAATTCAGAACTTGACATTTATTACCTTTCAGCATTCCCAAATCAGATTTATTATGCATTTGAAAGTTTATGCCTAGTTGTCTGCACCTCAAACAGCCCTGTAGTTCCAAGCTTAGAGGAAGGGATCCTGAAGAGACAAACTAGTTTCTCAGTTTCTTCAACTGGGAGACTCTTGTACCAAGAATTGCCTGACTTCAGCTTGTTATGGGGACTCGCAAATTGACAGGCCCTTGGCCTGCAACTGAAATTTAGTGATGCTATTCATATACATAAAGCAGCACAACTGAAAACACCTCAATGACAGATTTGCTGATAGACAATCCTTATATTGCTGTTTTTCAGAACTGAAGCGTACAGACCAAAAAAGTGGTTTGCCACTCAGTTCTTACATCTCATCATGCAACAATGAAAGGTAAGATAAACTCTATGCAAGGTGAGTAAAGATACATACTTTGCACCCATCTCTTTTCCCAGACTTTAGTCCAGCACAAAACATCCTAGCTGTGATAATCCCATATGTGGAATAACATAATGTTTGGTCAATAATTTCTACCTCTGCTTTCTGAAGAATTGCTGAACCTTCATCATCTGGAAAACAAATTAAAAGAAGGATGATTCAATAGAGCTCAACATTTTACTCATCTATTGAAAGGCAAAACAAGAAGTCTTCAGAAAATATCCACAGATACTTTTGTCCTCCAAGTTATTCTGGATTCCAACAACTGCAACACCGCAGAAAACCTCCTAAGTATCAGGCTTTTACGTAATGTGATCTTGGTCCTTTAGCCACACCAGATACAATGGCAGAGTTACTAGGGTTGGACAAAAGCCTTTTTCTAATGTCTTTTGCAAAATGTCTTAAGATTTCTTAATTTGTTCTCTTTTTATTTTTAAAAGGAAACAGGATTTTACAAAGGTATTTGGATCATCACAAGACAGATTTGCAAGTACGGTGGTGTCTCTGAAGGGGCTGGATTGAAAATTAAAAGGTATGAGTCAGAGTTACAGAATGCAAATTGCTCTTTTAGGCAGCATATATTTGGATATATATTTGGACATATATATATATATATTTGGACATATCTCAAATTTGGTCTTCTCTGCCCGAAAATTTTGCTAAAATACCTCTTTTCTGTAAAATACATACTTCTGGAAAAACAGAATTAAGCAGAATTGTCCCCTCCTTTCAATACAATAGCTCTAATAATATCACCAGGTGATCCTCTCAAAATCTGGATATAGCCAAAGAAACTTCTCCAACATATTCAAATACGCAAGTGCTGATTTACATCATGAAACCTTGATAGAGTTAGTATATAATATTAATTATATAATACATAATTAACACCATATATAATTATATATAATATATAATTATATATTTCATATTATATATAATAATTATATATTATATACAATATAATATATAATAGTTATATATAATATATATAATACTTATATATAAAGTATACTTTAAAAACACTTGAACGACTGATTTGGCAATCAAATCGTATAAACCAATGAAGGGAAAAGAGGGGAACAGGGAAAAGAAATCCCTTTTGCCTTTTTGAGGCACCACATTTATCTTTCAAATAATCAGCTTTTAAATTGCACAGGTGACTAACCAGTAGGCCAAAAGGAGGCACTGCACCATACCTCATGTCTGTACCACCGTCCTTTCCCTGTTGCTGGCTCGCACCCTGCATGTGCCTCTCCTACTTCCTGCCGAGAGCGGCTGGGCCGGCATGGTGCCAGCCGCCCTGAGAGAGCAGGTGAGGCTGGGCCAGGGCAGACCTGCAGGTGCAGGCAAGCTGCCTGAGCCGGGCCTGTGCTGGCAGACCCAGGGTTTGGCACAGTGGCGGTTACATGATTTAAACCGAGGGAAGCCATCACACCTATGGTTACACGGGAAGGGCTTTAGGAAAGCAGCCAGAGGGGCAGAAGTTACTAGCATTTGCGCCAGGGAGGAGGCAGCTCAGGACAAGGTGGTGGGAGGGCCAGGCTTACCCCTGCCATGGGGCAGGCCACCATTACAGGGCAGCCATTTTGTCATCGGGGTGGCCATTTTGTCTAGTGGCACTCCAAGGGCGTAGCTGGCACCTCACAGCTGGGGTTGGCACCACAGGACTGTGCATCCTATAGAGGCTGAAGGTGGGAGGAGGGAGACTTAGCAGTTTCATCCTCCTGTGGCAAGCAGCAAAGGGTCCATTTAGGCATGCTAACACACTTCCAAGAGTAACAAAGGGGAAAAACAATACCGTGCTATTTCGGAGTAAATGTAGCTCCCTGCAAGTCTTAGCTAACAACATGAGCACACGGGACTTCCAGATCCACAGGACCAGCATATGAAGGTACACGCATGCAGGAACCTACTTCCATAGGACAGTAAATTCAAAACATTGTGATTTTTTTGTAGAACTCAGCCATGCAACAAAAGCAGGGGTCCCGCATACACACAGCTGTGAAGGCTGCTGTGTACCTGGGAACAAAATTAGGTCGATTGAAGTTATAAAACTCACCTGTTTCCTGCTTTTGGCCCCAACCTGTTACCCAGCATTTGTCACCACTGCGGACTTTGTGCGAAAAGGGAGGCACACAGATGGGCTGGATAACATGGCCCATTGTGTCCGGCCACGGCTTGCTCAGCTGCAGCAGCGCAATGTCATAGTCGTAGTTCCTGCTGTTGTAGTATTCATGGACAATGATCTGTCTCACCGCAGATACAAACTTTGCACGGCCTTGTGTTTGCATGCCCAGGTGAGCATGCCATGCTCTGGGGTCAGCCAGCCTGGTTGGGAGCAAACAAACAATCCATCTCTTAAAAAAGTACCCCAAGACACCCCCTGACAGCAGGGCAGGTGAAAGATGAGGGCATATCCAGCCTCAGTGTAGTTCAAACTCTTGAAGCCAAAGGCGTTTGGGGACACTGGTGAAGTTTGGGATAGAGTTAGGGGCAACACTGCTTACTTGTTCCCTTGAAAGCAGTGAGCTGCAGATACAAGCCATTCTTTCGATATCACTGATGCGCCACAGTAAGCAGCTCCCACAAAATGGAGGCTGACCTGCCAGGGCCATTCACCTTCCTCAGTGTTCGTACCACCTACAATCCGAGAGATGGGATTGCTGCTCTTGCTGCTGCCGCAACCTGCAATAGATATTTCAGATTATAATCTCCATCTCCAGGGCTTTCCTTTATTGAGAGTGCTTCCCACATAGGGCATGAAGGAATCTTGCCCTTTGAAATGTTTTTAAATCCATTTCCTTGCCCTGCTCTAATAAGAAAAACTTCTCTATTTGGCTACTCTATTCCTGAAACAAGAGGTGACTCAAAAAAAAAAAAAGGCACTGGCCTGGGAAATTTAGTAAGTTTCTTTTCTAGCTCTGATGCAGGAATTGGCCTCTAAATATTTATTGTGTCAGAAAGTCAAAGGACCCATTGATTTAATAGGCATCAAAATTAATATATAAAAATAGGCGATCCCTCATCACTTTTTAATACTGTCATCCCTGAACTGAAAAGAATCCCATGAAGAAGGAAGTTCAGCAGCATCAGGACACTTATTTCTTGCCAAAACAGTGGGAATGATACAAGAAAAATGTTTATAGTAGCAGCCACACATGTGGAGTTTGGTCATTTATTATTTCAGAAACCAGGTGTTCCAATCATTAATTTGCATGGAAACAAATGAAAGTCTGAAAACAATGTATATTTCTAACTCACAGATGAAGGAGTCATGTCTCAGCACAAAAAGCTGCACACTGTGATTTGAAGAGCAATGGAGAAAGACCCCTCTGTAAGGCCTCATGCCCACCACTAGTGTACACACATAAAGCGTCTGCTCAGAAGTTTTAGTCCCATGCTCCCACACAGAGATGTCAACACTTCTGGGCACTTTCCAACACTCAGCCAAATAGTCAGAAACAGCATTAATGTTTCCAAACACAAATAAGCATATAGATAGTCTTTTAAGATGTCCTACTGGATTCAAGGCAGGTGCTGGCAGATTTGACATACAGGTAGCATGCCAGAAACAGCTGAGGGCCAGACAAAATACCAAAGAATATTCAGTTTAAGCAACTAATCCTAACCCCACTTTTATTGCTACTGCGGTAATTTACTGCTAGTGCAGTAACAATCACATGTTCACTTTACAGCAAAACAAACTGAACAGCTTGTACAGAGGTTACTTTAGGAAAATTTGAGACTTGAACCTAACTTGATACTATGAAATATTGGAGTCTTCACCATCTAGAAGAGAAAGAAGTGAAAAGTTTGTATTTGTCTCATTGCAGCTGTGTCACTCCTGAAGTCCAAACGCAGCCTGATTCCAACGGAAGTACCTGACACTGCTGCAGGCAACAACAATGCTGCCTTACCTGATAGCCAAGTTCACTCTGCAATTAACCCTGCTTCTTAACATAGCTACAATAAGCATTTCAGCTGACTCAGACTCCCCATAACCCTAAGCTCACCCTCCCACAAGAACTTAGGGAATTCTGCAACCAGACCTGAAGTAAACCGATAGCTGATCATTACCCCACTATCACTGAGAGGATGCAATAAAAACTCAACACTCGCTATGTGAGTTGTACCCACTCCAAAACAGGAAGAAATAAAGGGCTTTATTGTGTAAAAAGTTCAAAGTCCAAAAAGATGAACATTTGAGAGGGACTTACTGCAGCTGCTTTCATCACTTCCATCAATACAGTCCACAGTCCCATCACACTTTGCATTTTGTTTCCTAATGCAAATGTTATTCCTGCATTTAAATGTGTGGTTGGTGCAAGGAATACCTGAAATAGTTGTGGGGGGAAAAAAAAGAAAAACAAAAACCACCACTATTGGCTCAGTTCAACATGTGAAGGCATGTCTGCACAGATAGAAGATTCATACATGTATTAATACATAGGAGGGAACACAGCAAAAGAGCACTTTGGCTGGCATGGCTTAAATCAATCTCTAAGAAGAATAAACTATTCAAGTAGAACTGCATCTATACGAAGGCTTGCATCAAGTTGGCTGAATCCTAACAAAGATTTCCTCTCATCTTTTCCCATAGTGCTAGTGAACATGGATATAGTAGCAAAAACTTAGCTGTAGAGCAAGTGTTAGGCAAGAAAGATAAAACATCCAGTACTCTGGAAAGAAGCCCTCCTTTATATTTCATTGCTAAATATGAAATGAAAGGTAGTAGTGAAAGCAGTCTTACTAATTGTATTCAGTTAAACTGCAACCCCAGCCTTGGCATTTTCCTATTTCCCTGTGGCTTGCAATAAAGGAGGCCACTCAAACCCAGTCTATTTTTCTTGTCAACACACAGAAGTATCCTGTAACCATTTACAGAGACTGTGTAGTCAAGCAGGTCAAAACCCATTACTTTTCTTTAAAAAAAAAAAGTTACTTGCAGCACTTCCCAGTTGTGCTCCCTTTCACATCACGGTGTCCATTTATTCTAAAAAGCTGAAGAAATGGCTGACTCAAAACTTTCATGTGCCTAATGCTAAATGTATAACTTCCACAGCATTTTAAACATATTAACCTTATAAACCTGAAAATTGCTCCAGAGAAACTATCATTTTTATAGTCATTTTACAGATGGTAAAACTGATCCAGGAAATAATTTGCACAGATTATGTTTTAAAGAGAGAAAATCTGGGATTCAAGCTTTAAATCCCTAGATCCCTATCCTGCACTGAGAGTACTTAATTCTTCTGCCAGTATTTTGCTGAAACAGATGTTCATGAGCTCATTAAAAAGAAATAGTTTAAAATCAGTAACAGCTTGTTTATAAGCATATCAGAAGACTGAGCAGAATTATATAGCCTGAGTTAGATTTGACAGTGCCTCTTAACTCTTCAAATATGGCATCCAGTATTTAAATCAGGATTGGATAGATGATAGAAGAGAGAAAAAAATTAATTACGACAGAAGTCTTACTGTGGGTGCAGTTCTGCTCATCATCTCCATTCTCACAATCACTTACTCCATTGCAGGCAAGCAGGTTGTCCTGTATTGCGAAGCTGGAGTTACAGTTCCACTCAGGGACAACTTCAAAAACATAAGTCAAATCAGCTACAGAAACATTCTTGTAATGCTAACACTACCCTTCTGACTATGCCCAGGTACCACTTTGATAACTTTACTGCATGGTACAAGAATGAGTATGAGTGCACATTATACACAGAGAAAATAAAGCACAAAGGAGTTCAGTGACCTATCCCAGTTCACACATTGCCCCAAGTGGAGTGGCCCAAGTTCTAGCCCTCTTTCACCATGGACATTTATTATCACTCTCATCTACTCTACACACCACAATTTGTCATTCCCTCACAAACATAAAATAACTAATCTCAAAATAGAACAGATCTTTATAATTACCAGCATTTATCACATGAGGAACAACAAAAGTGTAGCCTATTACAACCGTTTTTGCACATCTGACTTTCTTCCTTGTGCTTTCCAGTGCCATACCTTCTTCATTCTTAGTTTTTTCCCCTTGTTAATTAACTATGAATGAAGCACTCGAGACAATGATTGATAGTCTGCACCTCGAGATACAAAGGAAACATCTTTTTCTTTTTCCCTAAAAAAATTTTCACCTTGTTTCAGCTGCCTTCTAAGACTACAGAATACATTTGTTGGGTTTTTCAGTCAAAATCTCTAATAAGTGAATACAAACCACAAAAGAGTTCATCGCTTTCATCAAAACAGTTGTTTATCCCATCACAGCGCTGCATCTGCTGGATGCATAAGCCAGTAGAACACTTGAAATGTCCAGGTGGACACGCTGGAGGAAAAAAAAAACCCACACAAACAAAAAACCAAAATCAAAACCCAAACCAACTTAAAAGTTTCCTTTTCCCAAATATTGCCAGCTCATTTCAATTTACAGTCACTAAGCTGTTTTGAGCAATGATAAAGTTGATGTAAATTTAATAGTATGTATGCATTGCCAGCACTTAAATTGAGTTAAGATGTTGAAAACTAGGATTTAAAAAAGAAGAAAAAACACCTCTAAAGTTCTAATTCAGCTGTTACTGCAATATGTACTGCAGGCTCTACACTGGGACTGGACCAAGTCAGCCAGTGTTTTATAGTGCAACACAAGAGAGCTTAGAATGACATCTTCTTCTGAAGGACAGTCTCGCTTTCAATAACCAAAATTTGCAGCACTTTGCAACTTCGGTTAGTAACCTGTTCTGGGGTGACTTATGAATTACATAGATGTTTGCCTTTTAAAATAAAATAATGAAGTTACCATATTTTTACGTACTCCACATATATACAGTGCATAAAACTGCTCTAGTGTGACAAGTAGCTGTGACTAGAAACCATGGCTTCTCTACTACTTTAACAGCATGAATATGTAAGATTAACACAGGGGAAAAAGTATCAGGAAACAGCTGTCTGTTTCAGGACTTAAAACCCCTCACAGTTGGTAGAATTTTATCAACTTCGAGATGTTTTTCCAGCTCAGATTTCTACTTGCACGTTAAGTATTTAAACTGATGGAAACACTGGAATAAGCAGTTGCTTATTTGGTACTCTCTGCTCATTACCTGTAAGTCTTTGTAGTAATAGAAACGTTGCAAACAAAACCTTAGGGATGAAAACAAACAGGAATACCAGACTTCAACTGACTGCACCGTGGCCATAGCCACGCAGGAAGCCTTAAGGACTGTGCAGAAGAGAACAGACTGTGTGCGTACAGGAAACCATAGCATGCCCACAAACTTTAGCTGCATAGCCTTGATGAGCTAGAAAAGGTTCTTTGTTTGCTAGTCACCTGACGTAGTAAGGTTAGAAAAGAAAATAAACAAAAACCCAACAGAGAATTTCCTGTGTAAGCCTAATTAAGTCCTACTGGACGTGAAAAATGCTGCTTCACAGGTCCGAAATGCAAAAATGGGATGAAAAAGATAAAATCCATCTTACGCTGGCTGATGTTATAGCTGCCATACTCCACCAGAAGCGGCTTCTCTGAGACCTTCGAACTGCACTGAAGCTCAACATTGACAGCAGAACTTGCAATGTGGAAGACTGTTTGGTGATCAACATAGTAACCGCAGTACCTAAAAGTGTTCAATGGAGTTCTAGAGCAGCCTTCACATCAAAATTGCCTTACATACAATTTAAATGTCATCAACACTGAAATTCAGCAATACAGTCAGCTGCCATACTTTAATTAAGAACCAAAATCTGAAACAGTACCCAAGTTTCCCAAAATGCTGGTCACAATCCTTCATGATCACACACAAGCAAGTAGAATGTTTTGCCAGAAAGTCCAGAGGAACAGAGATGTAATGAAGAAATATATCAAGACAAGTATGTGTACTTTTATCACCACTTCTGATATCTGTTTTCAAAAGATTTGAATTTGTGGGAAGGCTGAAGTAAATTTGGTGGTAGGGGAAATGTCAGCACAGTGGAGAGCAAATTTAGCTGCTCTGATTTTCAGGATTGCCCCTGAAGAAGAGTGTACAAAGGCATTGGGATAAAATTGGCCCAACTGCTTTGAAGGCAGAGGGGACTAGATTCAAGAAAACTAAAAATATTTCTAAGTAGTCACCCAGCCTTCATCCACCATTAACTTTCTGGAATTTTACCTTTGAAAGTCATGTCTTCAAATAACTAGACTAGATTTAAGAAAATGCCTTAGGTGCACATCTACTTTAAGCTGCCATTTTGACAAAGATCTTCCTTGGGTTTCTACCTAGGTGCTACTTAACTCAGAAATCTAAATGCTGCCTGATGCCAGCAAACATTTAATCTGTCCACTGCTAATGCATTTCTATTGACCTTTTCATCAAAGATGCCAAAGTTGTTGCAACTGGCATTTAGATCTAGCTGAACAAAAAAACCAAACCACAACACACAACCACCACCCTCCTCCCAAAACTCTTTAACAGGAAAAGGTTGCTGGATTGTGCTTTAAAAAATGTAGACAGTTTTAAATGTAGAAAACCAGTGAACATTGACAGTACGAGTTGCTCTAGAAGTAGAAATAAGGACTCTCTCCTCTGTTCCACTAAGATGTTCCAAAAATGCAGAACTTATGAGAAGAACATCTGGCTTTAAGACTTTTGTCAAGAAAAGTACTTATCAGTCTGAATAGATTTAAGAGCAGAAGCAGCTATATTGATTCTTAACACACTTGGCACACATACTTGCTTGACAGCAGTGCAAGGTTACACATTGCAGTTAAAAGAACTTGAAGAACATGGAAATGCATTGTTGTATTGTTAAGTGCACTAATGGACTGTTACCCAAAGGTAAATATTTCCCTTGTTTGCTTTGGCAACACCGGGCATTGCACCAGGACTCCTCTTCATGTCAACAAATGCAGGGAAATTGGGTAGTAATTTCCATGTAGACAGGTGTTGCCCAGTGTCCTGCGCACTCCACTAAAGAATGCCATAAGCGAATGGCCATGTTCATTCATATGTTTCCATATGTGCTTTGTTTCACCCTATGAAAATGAAACATCCTTTTAACACATCTAGGAGCTTCTATCGCAGCAATGTGAAAAATAAATGAAAAAAACAATATAAAAAAGAGACTTCTCTAACACATCCTGAAAACAGATGTAAAATTAACTCTTTTTTTTTTTTTTTTTTTTTTTTTACAGTGTTCTACTATAGTAAAGCTAACTGTCAAAAAAAACCAAACAACCACAGAACAAAAAAAACTCAGTCTATCAGGGCTAAGAGTGAAGACTTCCTGCTGCAGGAAGTCATCTTCTCACTCATTTTAGTGTCTCTGTCAACGTTCCCAACCTAAAACAGCCTGCCAAAGTGCATAGCAAAATGCCACCTAACCATCTGATTACCCTCAAGATGCCCACAGACATTTTCTACATTTCTCATTCTGTCAAGGACTTAGAAAACTTCCCTCCAACAAACCTTAGCACTGTTTAAAAAAATAAATTTTAAAAAATTGCAGGTTGCATTGACCACTTCTCAGCCACACAAAACCACCTCATCTCACCAGAAGTACGGAAAGCTCCTGCCCATCTGTGGAAGAGCTGAGACAGCTGCACCAAGGAAGCTATCTCCTGTGCACAGTGAGAAATGCCATATGCTTGTGGGATTTGTGAGACAGAGTTACAGATCCTTGGGAGCCTTCTACTGCTGTTTTACTAGACATTTCTCCAGGTCCAGGGCAAATGAAAGTTGCAAGGCACCATCTGTAACTCCGTGCCATCACTACAGAGAGAAACTAGGGGATCCTGTCCCATATGTTGAAGCAGGGAGTGGTATACCTTTTCATGGAATGAGTAGATACATGCATCCTGTAGCAGAGACAACGGGATGTTGCACCAACGGCTTTAACAAAAATAAAACACTGGCAACCTCTTTATTCATGTAAACCTCTAACAGTCTGCTCACAGAGACTCATTAATATTTCTGCCTATGAGAATTTCAGAAACAGCAGTTCATCAGCTGTAACTCCTCTGGCTAGGCACTAGTCTAGGCACTGGAAGACAGATGAGGAAGAACTGTGTGGTTGTGTTCAGCGTCTCTGGTTAAGTAAAGAGGTCCCTAGAGGTTTGAAGGAAACTTATCTGCACCATCTTTATGGTAGCAGTCTGTCTTTGCCAAGATCAGTCTCCTGAAGCTCTTTTTACCTAAGATAGCAGAATATGCATGCTATACACTGCAATTGCAGGAAGATGAAAAGGTGGGGTTCCCCCCCCACCCCATATCACTAACCATTAACATTGGCGGGGACGTGTGTGTGGAATCAAATATCAAAATGTTTCATGCTTTAAGTCATATTTTTTTCCATGGGAAGTAGACATGAACCATAGAGGTTTAAAAGCCTTATTTTCAATGAAAAAGACACTTTCAAAGGAAAGCTTGTCCTTGGTCTACTTACAATCATCAGCAACTTGCAACAGAAATCAGGAGCATGTGTTCTTGTGCAGTACTTCAACAGTAACCCCGAGTGCATTTCTAAGGGTCATTCTCTGACCTTTTATTCCATGGAATGTACAATTGGTAGGCTTATTTAAAAGCTGCTCTTTCATATAGAAAAACCTTACAATATGAACCCCTCATCTTTTTTTTCCTCCAGATTTTGCCTGTGATTCATAGCTCAGCCATTCTTTCCAACTGTATCATAAAAAGAACACCAAAACAAAAAAAAAACCCGCAAACACACCAAATGTTGTACATTTTGACTGGTGTTTTTATGTGCCCATCCAATCCAGCAACCAATTCCCATCAAAGCACAATTTTAAGAGCTTCAGACAAACTGAATTTGCTCTATGTAAGTACAACACAGTATCAAAAGAACAGAGAAAGTTTTTTCTCCTCTCTGTAATTCTTTCAGTTACACTCTTAAAGGCCTGACTGACTTTGGTTAGCTTCAACAGTGAGTTCAAAAATTCAGTTTCACGTCTGATCTTACTGAGGTTTCCATCTCAACAAAGTTTAAAAAAAAAATTAAAATTCCAACATCCTAAATCTAACGTTGCCTCATCATCCAGTGACTGAAAGATTACATAAAAAATTGAGAAAAAAATGGGTAGGCAATGTGTATGGGAAAGCAGCAGTATGTTAATAAAATAATAGCAGTAATATTTTAATCAAAGACACTTCAGAAATACAGTGGTACCTTAGCAGCCAATCTTTGTGGTTTCTCTTTCAAGAGCCGGTGACTGGAATGCAGAAGCATTTATGCTTCTATTCGCAATAATCTCATTGTAATAGCTTTCACTGAGAAGTTAATTAGGTACAGTGTACTTGTGAGCAATCATAGAATTAAGTTACACTTAAAAGGGCTTTAACAGACCTTGTTCAATTATCCCAGAAAACCCAAAATTCTTTTAGTGTTCACAGGACATCTGCCTTCACCCAACTCTTCACATTTCTTTCTCTCCAGAGAGTACCAATAGCTCTTGTTTTCATCTTTGTGATACTTTCCAACAGAATTTTTTTATTGCGTATATATATATATATATTTTATAAAGATTCACTTACTTGATTAGCCAAAGTGAAAGAATGGTAAGAGACACCAGTGAAGTATCTCTGTCTTTGTGGAAACTGAGTGAGCTGCAGTAGTGAAGGGAAGGTTTATTTTGGTAACATTAGTTTAATAACCCATGCAGAAGTACTTACATGTGTTCGTTAATTTTCCACCATCCTCGCTCACAGCCTTTAATATTCTTCTCACTGATGGTATAGTTATGAAACTTCAGAGCTATACCAAGGCTCTTCTGTGGAGTCTGTTGTGAGCAAGAAAGACAGTGCAAGACATAGTAAATGAAAGTCTTTAGACTTATCTCAGCGATTAAGGTGCTTGGCAATGCCACACTCTGGGAGCTGTGCTGACTTCGCCAGCTCAACAGCCAGCACTTGAGACAGCTGCCAGCTATTCAGCCTTGAGGAAAAGCAAAGGTTGGCAAAGCCTCACCACAGCTGCAGGCTTTTTCCCCCCTCTAGCCAACAGTCCTTTCATCTTCAAAAAGCCGCTGGCCACAGAAAGCAGCTTTTATATCAGGATCAAAGCACCCAAACGCAACCAAATTTATTCGCATAGGATTGTTAGTTAGGATACCGCACTGAATACGCACCGTGTCACCTTTGTAATGCTAGGAGTTACTTCTACCACAATATTGTAGTCTTCTGCTAGCACCTGCTCAGCCAGGAATTCTTTAGCATTTTACAAAAGATTTTTAAAGTTGGCAGTATAGTGAGGGTTCATAATGAATTAGGATTTCCTTTATTAAAAGGAACAGACCTTTTTGCAAGACAAGGCAACATTCCTTTAAAAACAGGGGTTCTTTCAGGACAAGAATCCAGAAATGGAGATTTTTATCCTTCTCTTTCACATAAAACATAATGTGGAAAATGAGGGAAGTTTCAGCATTGAACTACTGGGAAAATTAAATTGTTTTGAGAAATAAGTCTCGGAGGTTGCCCATGTTAAGTGTCCAGAAACTTTTCCCTCAGAAGTCCAGGGTGAATTGAAGACCTGAAGCTTAGCAAAAAAGCAATTGCCTTAGCTTTCTAGAAGAGGAAGAGGCTGTGGGTCATGGCTAGCTGGACTCCATTCAGATTGGTGTGATTCAACGTGGGCAACCACTAGCTTAACTAGACATGAGTAGCATAAGCAGAAAGATAAGTAAACAGTGGACTACATCGTATCCATTGCCATATTATTTAGCGAGGAAAACACTGAAGGGCAAACCATAAGTCTAAGATCATATTTTAGCAGCATCAGCAGGGAAATATTAATGTCATCAGACAAGGCATGACAAAACTATTTTAAACCGATGTAAACTTTATGTCATTTGCGTCAAGGAAAGTACCTGAAAAGATGCAGAAAAAGGATCCAAGAACAAAACAGTCTGCAGAATTGTGCTGATAGGACAGACCATCTTAGAAGACAAAAGTACAATTTATTAAGCATAATGAAATAGACTGAAAAGAGATGTCACAGAAACAGCAGTAATAAAAATGTTAGAGGAGTCTTTTGTACATATATTTTCCCCAATTTTTGGGGGTGGGAAAAGTGGAATTAAAAACAGTGAAGTCTTACATTCTTTGCTATGAAGTGATTCTGCAGGCTAAACATCAAAACGTATCTCAGCTCTCCACATTTGTTATAGGAAAGCTCAGAAACTATGTTCTCTTCGTTAAGAATAAGTGCACAGAAAAAAAAAAAAGAAAAACCTCACCACAAAAAACCTGAGCACAGCCAGCTATTCAGCTATGTAATTTCTGTAAACTGACACATCTGTAAGGATACAGGTTACTCCCTACACAATTTTTTCTGCTATACTTACAGGCTCTGTATGCCCAAAACACACAACAGTACCTAAGAGAGGGAGATTCATGTTACCTGGAAGTTCCATGCACAGAGACATTTTGGAGGATAATAGCTTGGGTAATAGGGACTTGTGATTCTCCCTTCATAGCCAATTTTCTCTTTTGTCACCATTGCTTTTCCACACCCTAGGGGATAAAGAGGCAAAAGTTGGTAAATACTAATATAGTTCCAGCAAAGCTATTCAGTGGGCTAAGCATCCGAATTTATCAGAAGTCTCCTGCTGCAAAACAGGGCAGCTTAGGAATTAAATTTATCTTGTTGCAAGTTGTAAAAAGATACTCTTCCCAATGATACAGACAGACAAGGAATGTAAAAGTCTAGGAATGCTTGCTGGGCTCTGGAGGACCAGGAGAAGACGTTGTGAAGTTTTTTATCAGTTATTTCACTGAAGGCAATTCTGTAAACAAGTCCCAGTGAACAGTGTTGCACATCACTACATGCACGCTGCAGTACTACACGAGGATCTCAGCCTTAAAATGCAGTCAGTTAGAAGAGAAATGGACAACATGCTAATCAGCCTCCTGGAAGTCAAAACTTTCTTTTATGACTGCTTAATAGATTTAGAGAATTCATTAAAGAAAAAACACACACACACAAACCAACAAAGAAAACCCAGCTCTGAGTTTAAACCAACAAAAAATAACAGCCCTGAATGTAAAGTTACTTATGATGGAGAATTCATCACATGCTTTTATGATAGTATTTTAAGTGCTTAATTACTCTCAACATGGAAAGTATGCAGCATCTTTCTGAGCAGATTGAATTTCCTTGCATTGGGTTGTGTTAGATTTTCCTCCTTGTGCTATTTGTGTGATGTTCCTTGTAGTATTTGTGATTATGATTTAACCACTTCTTAAAGCTTAAAGCAATAAAAAGCAGATGATGAACTTGATGCACAAATGTAACTGACTCCTTTGTGTTAATGCAGAGGCAGAGACCGACAGAAAATGCAGACAGAGCTACTGAAGTTTTATTTTCTGAGTAGTTTTCAGTGCTGAACACCTTCCACCTTTAACATCATCACTGACTCCCAAACCAGGAGAGAGGTCACAGCAGTGCTACACCTGGAATAACAACTCCATCTACCGGCACATTGCAGTCCTGACCAGCTGAATTCAGTCTGCTGGTTTCAGCCTTCTACCTTCATATTTCACTTAAGAACAGCTAATCTGCACAGATTAAATTACTCAAGAGGAAGGCAGACACTCAGCAATGCAGGGAGGATGAAGGAGAGAGACAAGCATGTAGAAAAAAAGAAACTGAGATACAGGAGTCATTTATCCATAACCAGGAACATGACAGCCACTTTGGGATCTTAGTCAGAAAGAATACAATAAACACATTTCCAGACACACAACAAACCTACTTTCTTGTGTAATGACCTCAAAATATCCATGGAATCCCTTCCATTCCTTTATTTGTGCTGCCTTAAACATTACCAGCATGAGGTTATTTGTGGACACAAGTGACACCAATGAATCAGCTGGTTCACAAACTCTGAGGGTGAAGAAAGGAGAGTACATATGTAAGCAATTGGTAAAAAACCCAAACAACCACCAAGACAAAAAGCCACCACACTGCTCTGATTCTGTGCATAAAATTTTCCACCAGTGCAGGGCTTGCCTACTTCAAAGCTTAGCAAAAACTCCATGCTCTTAAACACAAAAGTACCTGCTACAAGGCCAGTTTGAAACCCAATATTGCAAAGTCACTTCTTACAAAAAAGAAAGAAAATGCAAACACGAAAATGGTGATGGAATGATTAGCTCTAGGAGATAATACTGACTTTCAGTCTTCATTCCAAGCAAAAACAAACAAAGCCAATAGTAAAGCAAGGCTTGTAGAAAGAGAAAATTTATTTTATTAGACCAACAGATTTAGTTTGTAGTTGAGAAGTGGGAAAGACAAGTAAGTTGTTCTTCAAGTCAGAAATGAAGAAACTGAGCCATTCAACTAGCCTCATAAAAAAATAAAGTATTACTTTCCATATGCGTTACCTAGCAGACATCCTCAGTCCTCTACAGATACTAACAAGTATCACCATCTGCTGTTTTATAAACGGGTCAGTGAGTGATTCAGATTAGTAGAGGATAGCATGCTCAGAGGACTGAAAAGCCCATGCTCTTTTTTGAGGCTTATACACACACTGACAGGCCAGAGAAAAGGATTTCAGGGTCAAAACGCTGAGCTCTTCATCTACTTGATGGAGGTACTGTCTTCAAGTTTTTGGTCTGAAAGAGCTCTATGGAATTAGTTACCAGGAATTTCAAACACAAAAAAATAAATCCACAAACAAGCATATTGGACCATTAAACAGGGAGGGGGGCAGGGGAAATAACAGTCAACATCCCTCAGCTCTAGATTTTAATAACCCTTTATATTACTCAAAGCAGCTAATAAAAGCGCTGACCTCGTGAGTGGCAGTAAGTATCCAAAGAATCACGAGACTTAATTTTAGAACTTCAGTCTTCATATGAAGAGTACTATCCTCACATGGAAGAAGAGTTTTCTTAGGGGAGGAAATTTTGACATTTTTTTTTAGTTAGCATCTGTTTCCTGGTAAGAAACAGAAAATTCCACCCAGTATGTGTGAACTTCTTATAGTTCTGTAGATAGGTGAAGATGTACTCCAGTTGAAGACTAAAGAAGAATTTGAAGAATATTTTACTGTTTCTTTTACTAGCAAGACCAACTTTGCCACTTTTGTAAGAAAAGAATATTTGCCGGCTGTTGTGTGCATAACACATGAAGATCAGAATATTTTAACAACACAAAACCAAAACAAAAATGCAGATTAACATATCTTCAGGAAAAAAAACCCCAAATGATTGTCAATATGAAAATTTATACTCACCGGTACAATATCTTATGTTTGATTGGCATCAGAGAGTCATAAATGGTTAATGAGTCAGTGATGCAGTTATCTGCTTCAATCTGAAGGGATACTATTGAAAGACGAATAAGATGGCCCACGGATGCAATCAGCTTAAAATAGCAGATCGTTCCCCCCGAGGTAGCATGTATATCCAGAGGAAAGTGCTCATGTAGGTGATCAGCGTACAGATCGTACATACAATTTGTTCCTGTGGAAATGTCACATTTTCAACACTGGACACTCACACCAAAACTGTTAAATCCACATGGCATAAAAAAAAAATCCTAAAAATTATTTTAAACTAAAGCAACATATGAAAGCGTACTTAAATCTGAACACAAAGTAATCTGTGCCACTCACTGTTTTCATCTTAGTTACAAGTCTGAGGTCAAGGAAAAGTCTACTACATAGACTCATAAAATTACAGAGCATGGCAAACAGTGCTGTAAATAAGTCCTTGCAGTGTATTTGCACTAAAGCACCGCCATTTTGTACAATAGGTATTTGCAGTTAACAAAGCTCTGTGGAGCCCCCGGAGGATAAATTACTTATTTAAATCAAACAATTGTTCTCTGGGAAATGTTCATCTGCTGTCAAGGCATAAATCAACTGCTAACCCCTACAGATATTAGGATATTTAAAATATATAAAATAAAAACAAAATAAAAATCCAGCTACATATCTGTATTACTCAGGTTTTTAGATTATTGTTCAAACATCAGGGTTCTCAATGTTTTCTTGTGAAATGAGCTATAAGTGCTACCACTAAATTCAGATTCACCAATTCCTCCAGTTTGGAAGGGATCCTAGGACTTCATGATTCTGTGATTCTATGACTTTTCTTGTTCAACATCCTGCTCAAAGCAGGGTCAAGGTGAATTCAGACCAGAACTTTGTCCTGTCAAGTCTTGAAAAACTTTGCAGCATGAGAAGTCACTGTTAGAAATGAAAGTACTGTGAAATGTAAAATGATACAGACTAGCTTACACAACAGTTTTATTAAAAAAAAAAAGTAGTAAAAAAGTTGTGTCATAATTTAGGTAAGAATAACCAGAAAGTTACCTACTTGCATCCAATTTTCCAGTTAAGCCAAAACAATTTTGACTTTCAAGTCAAATCACAGAATCATAGAATCACAGAGTAATTAAGGTTGGAAAAGACCTCTAAGATCATCAAGTCCAACCATCAACCCAACACCACCATGTCAACTAAACCATGTCCTGAAGTGCCACATCCACTCGTTTTTTTTGCATACTTCCAGTGATGGTGATTGCACCACCTCCCTGGGCAGCCTGTTCCAATGCTTGACCACTCTCTCAGTAAAGAATTTTTTCCTAATATCTAGTCTAAACCTCCCCTAGCACAACTTGAGGCCATTTCCTCTCGTCCTATCACTAGTTACTTGGGAGAAGATACCAAGACCCACCTCACCACAAGTCCCTTTCAGGTAGTTGTAGACAGCAATAAGGTCTCCCCTCAACCTCCTCTTCTCCAGACTGAACAACCCCAGTTCCCTCAGCCGCTCCTCATAAGACTTGTTCTCCAGACCTCTCACCAGCTGCCTTGCCCTTCTCTGGACACGCTACAGCAACTCAATGTCCTTCTTGTAGTGAGAGGTAATATATTGAGGTCTTTATTTCAATTCAATGTTGCATCTCACAGTCAGCGAAGAGCTTAGGGATTTTTTTGTTTGGTCATATCTAAGACTCTTAACACAGCTCTTCGAAAGGTGAGAAGGAGGAAAAATGTAAATTAGGTAGAATAAGATCCAAAGTAAATATTTGCATTAATTTCTGCCTATTAAAAAGACAAGTCTCTGAAATAGTATCATGGAACATCAATTAGAGCACTGTGAAATTTTGCATCCATTGTTGACTCAAATGAAATGTTGTCCTTTTAACCAGTTGTTAATCAAGACAGGAAGTGTCAGACTTTGTCTGACTTCTATTTCTAGTTTACAGTTTTGAAACTAATGCTATGTATGCTTATGAACAATCTGTAAGGGTCACATGCCATTCATATGAATTACAGTTATAACTATTTAAAGCTTTGGTTGAGACATTGTTCTTCCTTCTTGTTCTTATCTCTTCCCAATAACGTTCTTTTTATAATAGTTATTTGTGCTTATTTACTTACCCTTATCAAAGCCAGCTTTGATCATAATCTTTAGAATTATGTGACTACCATTATGTCTACTAAGTAGTTAATAATGTGACAAGCTCACTGCTAGTAAGGAGGACAGTGCAGAGGATTCAGAGCTGGCTCTGGAACTGGAACTAATGCAAGCATACCATCTTGAAACCAAAACTGGATACAGTCTTTACCCAGCCAGACCCTGCATAGCCAGATACCATGGCAAGGCATTTAACTTGCATTAGCTGAACCTCTGCAAGTCCTTTCTCCAACCCATTCTTCAATAAATCTGCACTCCAGTGCTGTGCCTGAACTAATAACTAGGTGCATCTTCATGCCAAAGTAACACCATAGTTCTCAAAATATAACCAGGTAATGCACCTTCCTTGTATGCAGCTGCGTTAACGCTTTCACTTCTGCACCATATTCTATAGTACTAAGCTGACACACTCAAGGGGCCTCAACAAATGAAACTGCACCAGCAGAAGACTTTCTCAACTCCTGTAGCAATCCATGTTGTTGTTCCCCTGCAACTTCTTTGCATACCAGCACTGTGCTCCTCATAGATACCAGTTGCCACCTGTGGTTGACTACACTGTAAGTCTCTGAAAGACATCTAGAATATGGCAATCATCCTTCTCCGCTCGTGTGAAAGATACCATATAAGTCCTAAAAAAAGCCTTAGTATCAATATTTGTGTTGCATTCTTCTCCTTATTTTCTTCTCTTGTAGGGTCTGCACTCTCAAATAAATTGAAACACAAGATCTGACTGTACTAATTCCTCTGCCCTGGGACACTGACTGAATTGGGAGATGAAATTGTTATTACACAAGTAAGCACCAATGCACAAGATAATTATATAAAAGAACAATAAATAAAAGTAAAATGCTTGTAAGCAGATGTGACAAAGGCCAATATTGCTATGCTTCACAGTTTAAGTCAGGAAAGGTTTTGAGCAAATGACTGCTGAAGCAAACTTGACTTGAACTTTGAGAAATTATAGACTGGATATCAATCTAGGTATTGCAGACCCAAAGTCCACCTGTGGACTGCAGAACTAGGAGTTCTTGATTTGCCTGCACTGACAAAAGTAGTTGTTGAATTCCGTGAGAGTATGCAAGCTAAAACCTTGCAAGATAACAGAAGTGGAAATCACAGATGAAAGTATAACAAGTTAATGTTTTAGAAAAGAAAAATACAGAGATGGAAAGGTATAAAGCCCTTAAACTGAAATGGTGCAACTTCAGAAGAGTAAGCCTGTGTCAAGGAGCAAGGGAGGCCAACACATCCCTAACTGATTGACAGCTGCTGGCCCAACAGAGACTTATCAGGTGTCTGCATCACAGGTGATTAGCATACTATTGCTTAGCCTAGTAGTACATTTTTTCTAGATACCTACTCCACATACTAGTGAACATAGATGTGCTGTGCTCTTAAACTTCTTGTAAAGTCTCTGCACACTGCCAAAGAACCCTACTGGGAGATTTACAACATGAAACCAAGCAGGTACCTAAGTAGTGTCTCGCATAACTCTGGCAAAACTGAACTCCTTAAACTAATTTCTGTTAGGGAATGTATTCAAAAGAAAAACTCATCATTAACCTTGGAGAAAAGAGAGTAAAGGAAGATAAAGGATGGACAAAAGCATTGCCATTGTTCAGTGTAAAAACCAATGAACAGACTTAAATTAAGTACTGCCCAGTTTCGAAAAGGTTAATCTTCTCTTCAACACAGTAAATAGCAAACAACTGACTGAGTTTATTTCCCACCATCTAAAAAAAATCTAAAAAATTTTAGATTTAGGTACACCTAAAAAATTTACCAGTCAGATTAAAGGCAGACAGGTTCTGTATTTGTTGCATGCAAGACTCTTGGTCTCTCTTACAGCAAGTCAGGACATAAATGCCAAAGCTGAATTTAACCCTCTTTAACACTGAGCAGTATCTTTGAGTCCAAGACATGAATTAAAGGCTCTGTTTTCCACCTCTCCTCTGCCAGGAAGCTGCCAAAATGGTGAATTACCTGTTCCTGTTGTTGACCAATAATCTGACCGAAGACCTGCTGCATAGAAGGAAAAAAAAAAAAAAAAGTTGTGTGAGTCTTCTCATTTGCCTAAAATCCAGAATTCACGGTTTAATTGAATCATACTTTAATCCTAACACTAAATACAGAGGACAAAACAGTTATCTCTGTGATTCCCCCTTCATTTCTGCAAATTCTGCAAGCAGCTTTGGAGGTATCATGTCCCCAGACATCTCAGCGCCTGAGGCAAGAAGAGACTGCATGTCAATTAAGCAAATTCAATTGAAGGACTGAGACAGAGGTATCCAGGAGGTCATCTTCTCACCCTTGGCCACAAGGTCTTTCTCAGCTTTCAGTTGGACAGAGTTGTTTGAATGAAGCTTGTTCTGTCCTTTGTTCATAGAGCTGAAAATCATACAACATTTTGTGGCCAATTATATTAAACAGGTAGTTGAATCCAATATTGCTAATTTCTTCCCCAGACAGGAATGGCACAGGAGTTGTTTAATGAATGGGCAGCTTTATAATCCGGTTTTTAATCTTTAGTAAAGGGGTGACAGGGGTGTCACCTGAAAGGGGTAAATCTCCTTTTCAGTGGAAGGGCTAAAGTGTGATACATGTGGGAGCCTTAAGGCTTTACCTTTTTGTACTTTTAAAGTCACAGACTAACCCAAATCTGAGCTGTCTACAAGGTGTCAGGCTTAGCTCCTGAATATGAACATAAGCACTCCAAGTACAGGAAGTTTTGCAATCGGTGTTCACAAGGACAATTTATACCATGATTTGACCTCAAAACTGGGTTTGACTTTCCCTTTTTTTTTTTTCTCTATAATAATTTTAGTATTAGAAGCTAAAGCTGCTGGATAAAGATTTTGGTTTATTTATAGAATTTGCTACTCCAAGATAAAAACGTTTGATTAACGGTTTCCTCAGGGATATGTGTATGTGCTTATACTAACCACTTAGTACAATGGAGTCCATGTCAACTGCAAGGCCCTCAAGACTTCCCACTGAGGTCCGGTTAATGATACTTGTCTGAATGGAATCCTTTAAAATGGCAGCCACACAATCCTCACACAGCACTTGTCCTTTTGTCTGTGGTACCACAAATACAATCCAGAAATGAATAAGAAGGCCACCGTTGTTGTTGTTACTGAAATTAAAAAGATCCTACAGGTTATCATCATGTTGAAAGCTTTCTGAAGACTAGACTCTTAACACAAGCTTCTGCAGTGCAAGTATAGAAATGTATGGCTCATTTCCATCTTGCCTTGTTACTTTGACACACTTGATGTATTTTTTCTCTTTATTAAATAAAAATCCCAAAACACAATCTTCACACCTAGCTGGGAATCTTCACTGGGCTGATTTCCTGAGGGCTCCTGACTTTTGAGATCTATGGAAATCATAATAACTACTTGAGTTAGAGCTGGATTATCTCCTAAAGAGCAAAACAGAAATAGTAGAATTATCATCTCCAAAAATGCAGAACTGTGCATACCTATGCATCTCACCCTGTACTGTGCACTGCAGTACATAAGAAAAGATTTCTAGACCCTTTAGGTAACATTAGAAGCTGTATTTGGTCACCCCAATCTTTACCTCCTAGTGGTGAGAAATACTTTATAATCAAATGTACCCCAAAAACTCCTGCTCCTGAACCAAAATTGTGTTTGGTTCATGAGGATTGGAATGACTAATTCTCTAGCATTAATTGCATATGTAATATTAAAGTGTACTTTATTACAGTATAGAGATTTCCCCCTTCTTCTGTCAGTAAAAAATAGTTTCATACCACTAACATTACTTATAAAGTATGTGCCACAGTTAATAATACAGAGTTGTGCTCTAACAGCACATTTAAGTGGTTAAACTTCTGTGTGACCTATCAGCCAAAGTATCACTAAACCTCTTTAGGGACATTATTTGTTTACTTTAGACTATACTCCTGGCAGACAAGCAACAGCTTATATGACTTTAGTTTGCCCTTACTTTTGTGAAATGAATTGGTATAGTTCACAAGTGTATTTTGCTATCATTACAAATACGTAGCAAAGAGATTAAATCATAACCACCAAAAATAGGCTTCTCTTGTGGGCTCATTACATCATATACTACCCAGCAGAAATGCAATTACATTAACCACAGTTTTACCTGACTTCTGAAACTGTGGACTGCTTATAAAATTTGGAGAAAGAGGAGGTTGTGTAGACCAAGTTCATCTGAAAGAGAAAGCATTAAGGTTTATAGTTTCTGAAATCAGCCATCCCTAGAGATGTTATAAGCCCAGGCTTTCCTAGGAACATCCTCTTTTCCACCAAGAATATGTGATCTGCACACATTTCCAGACATACAGCAGCCAAGATAGGCAGAGCAGCAGACATGAACAGACCAGCTCTACAATGCAGCCGGCAAACATCAAATCTTTTGCCCCTGGCCAGTTGACGTGTACAGCAATGCTTTTTCCAAATAAATGAGTACTGAAAAGAGTGCACATTCTTTGCCCAGCAAAACACAAATACAGAGGCTTCCCTATCCTGATGCTGAAACTTAGGGCCAGTCATCAGGAAACAAGCACATGCTCATAACATTTTGTGTGTTGCTACTAAGGTGCAGTTAACAGCAAACATCAGGGTTTTCTCCACAGAATCACAGTAAGACTGAGATTGGAAGGGGCCTCTGGAGAGCATCTAGTCCAGCCCTTCTGCTCAAAGCAGGGTCAACTACACCAGGTTGCTCAGGGCTATGTCCAGTTGAATATCTCCAAGAATGGAGACTCCATAACCTCTCTGGACAACTGCTCTGGTGTTTGATCACCTTCACGGTTAGAAAAAACTGTTTAATGTTTACGTGGAATTTCTTGCATTTTGATTCAGTTTGTGTCTTATTTTCTTCACTTAACAGTTTAGTATTAACATATTTCTTTCCAGTATGCACAGTGTAAGATATGTGGAGAAGGAAAACCTCTGCCCATTTCATGCTGTGGGACTGACTTTGGGGAAAGCAAGCTCCTGATTCCACCAGTTCTTTGTATGTATGTGATAATACCAGCATGACAACAACCTTCTTCCTCTTGGTCAAGGAGGCACACTTCTAAAGCCACAAGGTGGCATGTACCTCAAGCTGTTCAGAGCTCATCCTGCTGGTTAAAATTAATGCCCGAGGGACTATAACAGATTCAAAGCAAAGGCTGTAAAAGTCACATTAATACGAGTCCCTAACTTGCAGGGTTTGACACAGGGAGTTTGAAGAATTAATTTAAGGGCCTAAATAAAAATGAGTGGAGCTCAGTCTTTTTCCATATTAAGCTACAAGGGATTTTATGTATTACTGTTACTATCAAAGGGGAAAGGAGCCTATTTTGAGAGGTTCTTCCACTACCACTCTGGGGGTCTCTGGGCCAGCAGCCATGAACAAAAGGGTTTCAAGGAGAAAAACAAACAAAACCCCAAATCGCCTGCATCCATACTAGCAATTTTAGCCAATAGTCACATCACCACGAAGCACAGTTTCGGCAACGCAAAATCTGTTGATGAGTTCAGGCAAAGTTTGCAGATGACAAATAAATTCCGAATTATGTTCAGGTAGGAGGCGGTGACACTAGCAGTTCACACCTGCTGTCCGTCACCTCTCTCCACTATATGCGACAAAGGCTGGATATTCTGGGACAAGAGTAAGACACAGGGCTCACACAGAGCTGCTCCATGGAGAGCAGGGGAAGGACGTGTCCTTTGCAGGTTGTCTGTCACCCCTGCCTAAAAGCACTTCAGTCGTTAACATGCAGGATTAGGAAAACTAGACTATCTGCTTTGAAGTCTTTTGTGGTCCAGATTTTAGAGGGCAGGAAAAAAAGATAGAACTGGAAAACAGGAATATGTGTTCATATCATAAGATAAAAAGAACTTACAATTATTCAGAAATCTCTTAATTGCATCTGACATTATTATTTTTTTGTTTCTTCAGCAGTTTTCATACTATTGCTTGAATCCTTATGTGGACAGTGCTGCATTTCCCGGCATTAATGTTTTATTCCTGCCTACACCAAATTCCCTTTTAACCAACATTCCCACTCTTCTCTTCCCACTGCAGAGCAGCCTTAACTGCCTACAACAGAGTACTATTTCTGCTTTGACTGATGTAAGGTGTTTGGGAAGAATAACGGTCTTTAGAATACCTGGTATCAGAAAGAAATGTAAATGTAAACATGTTTGGGAGCTGGAGTAATTATAGATGCTCTAAGGTAGAAAACTGGCAGCAAATACCAATTTAAATGCAAAATACTTCATTGGTTTAATGTCTCAAAAGTCGCAATTAAGTTTAGAAGGGCTTTTGTAAAGTTCTATTCACAGTCCGCGATTTG
The DNA here is from genome assembly GCF_964289735.1 of Phaethon aethereus. Taxonomy (NCBI): domain Eukaryota; kingdom Metazoa; phylum Chordata; class Aves; order Phaethontiformes; family Phaethontidae; genus Phaethon; species Phaethon aethereus. The sequence goes on along the minus strand of NC_138575.1, from coordinate 99,883,595 downwards.
TGGGGGGAAAATATGAAAAATTTTTACTAAAAGTCAAATAGATCTTTTCAAAACTCAGTTTTTGATTAACAAGCTGAAAGCAGCCAGTTCCTTCCTGCCTCCAGATAGCCACCCTTTGTATGTGGTCTTCCGGGGCAGGGAGGGGGAGCAGAACACCACAGCAGACTCAATGGCTCCTGGAAGTTGCACCTCTTGTTCACAGCTCTGATCTTTCTTGCTAGCCAAGCAGCCCACTCGTCTTACCACATGCTGCACATTCTGTGCCACGGAGAGGAATTCTTTTGACTCCTTCTGCCTGTATTCTGGGAGAAACTCTATGTTGGCGACACGAAACAGTCCAACAAAATACAACGCATCTTTGTTTTCTGCCTGAACTGCAAGAAACAAAGATGACAGTTAGCTGCCTTTTTTTTTTTTTTTAAATACCAGTGAGGTTTTTTCCTAATTACATTCTAAACCAAATTAATCTATTTGCCCTTCACTGGAAATGACTGCCAAAAGTACACTATGTTTTCACAGCCAAGTTTTTATAGATGAGTACCACTATATGAAGGTGAATTGAGCACCTGTTCCCTATGCACAAGGTAAGATAACACCATACAAATGAACCAGCAGAATGAAAGCAATATTGACATCCAGATTCTGGAGCATCCCTAAGGAATCTTAGGCAGTATTAGCATCAGGGGTCTAAAGAGGAGAACATAGCTTTTACTGCCCAATTAGACACATCTGTATTTTACTTCCCTTTAATTTTTAATTAATTTCATTTTCTTTCTTTAAATTGTTTTCTTTTTCTATTCCGCATGAGACAGAGGACTTGCCTGACCTTCAGCAGGCCAAGGAACAAAGTGGAAGTCAAAATTTCTGAGGAAAACAGCTCATAGGAAGTGTTACATCTGTGCAATTAGCTAGCACATATAAGAAGTTTTACATAACACTTAAAAAGTCACACTTCCTGAAGCCAGCAACTATGCCTGCTGGTATAGTTACTTGCTAAGCCTTAACATAGACATCCAAAAGTCTTTCAGGTCCCATTTAAATAAGTTCCATGTCTATTTTAGAAACAGCCTTCAGGACAAGTGAGATCCTAAATGAAACTGAAAGGGGGATAGTGATGTATGAAACTGGAATGAGCTTTCAGCAACTCACCAATGAACAGCCACAGTAATGTCCAGGTTACGACTCCTAAAATGAATAGGATGAGGGTAAAGAGAATTATTTTGTTTTGAAAATTCCACAGCAACTTATCTTTTTTCTTCAATTTGTCATGTTTTTTCCTTGCCAGAATCCTCTTTGCCAGCTTGTCTTCTGCAGCTACCATTTGTACTGAGATGTTGGCTACCTAAAATAAGGTGAAATAAAACACAAAATGTGGAACATTTCTAACAGCAATTGACTGACCAACAACTCGAAGATATTCCCACATATAATTGTTACTGCATGCACACAACTGTAATTAACTTGGTAGCAGTTTAAAACTCCAGTCAGAAAGGTCCTTTTCTTCCAGGCGCTTGCAGATATAACACAGTCAGTCCTTATTGCATAAGGATGTAAAAACAAAGTGTACTTTAGGATAACAGCTCACCATGCAACAGCTACCCAGCATTAACTATATGAATGAATGCCAATATCTTTGTGCACACCTCATTAGTGTAGAGTAAATTAGCCTTCCTTAGACTGGAGGGTAGACAACATTGAATTACCTTGCGCTGTCTGCAGCTGAGATTTATACACAGACAAGTCCTGTAGAGCGGCAGCTTTTCAACAGCGCTTGGTAACGTAACCTGACAAAGTGTCTAATGACCCAAATCTTTGCTATGCTTATGCAAGTTTGGTGCAGCAGCAGACACACATTTAGCCATTCATTCCTCCCTTTGTGTGAAGTGGGAGGGAGGGGTTCGCGTGATATTCAAATAGTCAATCCTTGTTCCAATACTATGCCTTGTCATTTTCCTGCTAAGGAACCAGGAGACAGGTATATGCACACCTCCCAGCTCATAGTCAAAATGACACTGCTGTTCCCCCAAAAAATTTTTAAAAAGCTACTTTCTTCTCAGACCAGAACTATCCCAACACTAGTGGGCTCAAATCACTCATTCCTCAGAAAAAAGTCTCCACTTCCTTTCAGGATGAGAAGCAGTGGGTATGGACAGCCTCGTCCTGCATGTCCAGCTTTCTCTGATAAGTTCCCTCCAGTGAACAGGAGGACATAAGACAGGTCTTGCTGGGATTGGACCTAGAGAAGGTCATCACCTGGATATCCATCCCCTTGATTTATCTTGAACTACTGGCCCAGATTTTCTAAACCTAGATTCAAAATATCTCCTGACCATCTTATCTAGGTACAAAAGACTACTATGTGACCGTTTCTGCATTTGCAGGAACAATTTCTACTGCCTGTATCTTCTCTATCTACAGTGTGGTCTGTTCTGGAAAGTCTTTGTACCAGACACTCCCCCAGGCATTTTCCTCTGCAGGAGATAATCAATGCATTTAAGCATACAAATAATGTCTATCAGTTGCTGCAGGCACAGCAAGAACTGCCTGGGGAAATCTCTGTGACTTCATAAAATTCCCTCTTGGATATCTCCTGTGACAATCAAATGCTTTGTTGTTAGATCAGCTAGATCTGGCAAAATTAGACTGGAGGTCTAAGACTGTCTGGTCCAGCTGTCAAATTCCTGGACCACTCAGGACATAAATGACCAAATGCACTGGGTATGAACACGGGCATAGCTGTGATACCCAGCTGAACCAGAATTAGAACTATTAAAAAAACTTGAATTTCCTCCTTATATCACAACTATAATAAGTTACATAACATGGACACATCAATAAGGAACAATCAGGGAAAATATTCCAAAATTATGTTGATGCTAGTGAGAGAGAAGCTCTCAAGAGGCTGCCTTAGGAAGTTGTGGGTTCTCCATGACTGGAGGTGTTGACAAACACCAGTCAGCAATCAGCAGCAAGAGTTTTAGTGCCAAGTCTTCAATAAAGCACAAAATAGACTGAGACAAAAAGACCTGGCTCAGGACCTCATATATACAAAGGTAAAACTGAACTTCACCATCTTAAATAAGGAAAAAGTTCTCTTTTTTTGCCTTTTTGGTCTTAGTCTTTGGAATAGCTTAATTAACTATAAGGCCATTTTCAAAGAGAGTCTCCCCCACCTCACAGCTGATTTTTATGCCATTTGTGGGCTAAGACCCACTCAGAGGTACATGATCTCTCAGCAGTACAAGTCGGGAATCTCTGACAAAGACCAATGATAACTGGTGTATGATGTGCTCAAGGTGCAGACAGCCGCGCTCTGTGCAGGACCCTGTCCCATCACCTATTCGCTTCAGTGCCCACACAGAAATACACCAAAGAGTTCACAACCACACCAGAACAGATGCACGTACAACAACACAGGCGTCGACTTGGGCAGACCTGGCTGTTTCCTATGGCCAACAGGCCATTCTTAGCCTCTGCAGAGCTACAAGGGGTAGGCAGCAAGGAAAAAGGCTGCAACAAGCTGCCAGGCTATTTGCCATCATTTCATTCTTTGAAGCCTCTCAGAAGGTACACTGCAAAAGCATGTGGCCTTTTGTAGACTAAAAGGTGTGGACACAAGACTCATTTTTCATCCCTACTGACTATATTTCACTTGGGGAGGGAGAAGACTATGACAGCCAGGAAGTATTCAGCTAAGAGCTGCACTCTGAGTTAGCGACTTGAGGTGCTAAGTTTAATACAGCGGCTACAAAAACTATGTGCTGATGGAGCTTGACACCCAGCAAATGCCAAGTGTAATTAGTAGCCATTTGCAAAAGCAGTGCTGTGAAATAATCCACAATAAGTGCTTGTTTCCTTCTGCCCAACACTAGTAGAGCCACATCTGAAGTACTGCGTCCAGTTTTGGGCCCATCAGTGTAACAGAGATGTTGATAAACTGGAGTGATTCCAGGGGAGGGCCACCAAGAGATGAGGGGCTGGAGGATAAGATGTACAGAAAAAAGTTGAGAGCCCTGGGGCTGTTTAGCTAAGAGGCAAGAAAGCAAAGTCAGTGTGAGTAAATCTAATTATAGATTTTCCCTATCTAAAGTAGGTTATGGAGAAGACAGAGCTACACTTCTCACTGATGCCCAGTGAAGAGACAGCAACAACAGTCACACATGGCAGCAGCAAAAATTCCAGCTGGAGTGGGGGAGACAATGACAGTGAAGAAAAAAAAAGTAATTTAACCATGAGGGCCATTATCCAAAACGCAGTGGGACAATGCCTTCAGCAAGAGAGCCCTGTGTATCCTCAGAGAGAGCATCAGCAACAACATCATATATAACCTGCCAGTCCCATAGTCAAATACAACAGCCGGCAACCTTTGACTTCAGAGTTGAGGACATTCAAAGATGAGGGAAAAAAAAAAAAGAGTAGAAACTAACAATGAGTAGAGTAATAAGACCTGGTAGTACACTTCAGTTTCCTCAAACAAAAATCGTGAAAACACTGAACTGACAGATTTCAGACTCATATCTTCTATTTAGGTAGTAAACGACCCTTGCTTTGCACGTTGTCAAGGAGGACTTGATTTGCCTGTCTTCTGTGTTTTTTAAAAACCTTATTGAGTACAATACTGTGTAAGGTTGAAAAGCAAACTGCCTATTTGTTTAAAGCTCTGATCTGTCATGTGAAGTTCCCTTATATACTCAGGCGTTCAACGGAACAATTTAGACAGCCCAATGAATGCTCAGGTCTGGCATCTGAAATTTAGGCCACTGTGGATCAACGGGGACAGTTGCTGCTTTCATCAACCTTTCCCCAAGAATACTTTAAGTTTTTCCATGTCGTTCCTTTTTGTAGCTGTAGATCTAACCAGACAGATTTATTCTTAAAAATTAGATACAAAGTTCCTGTCAAGGATCATTAAAGACTGCTCAAGATTGACAACACTGGACTATTAAGTACACACTTGAAACAACTGTCTTCATTGCATCTACCGCAACTCTAACCTTATTTTTTAAAAAATGCACTTCATGAATCAAAGCTTGTGTGGGAAAGTGCTCTGTTAAACAGGATTCATAGGAATATTGAATGCTATGCTCTACATTTTAAATATTTCCCCAAGTTACATTAGTTTACCATAAACACTTTATAGCATGAAAAACAAAGGAAAAGTTAAGCTGTTCTCTCCCCTCAATAAGGATCACAACTCTTTATTCAGCTTTCCTCTCTAGTGCAACTTAGTTCTTGTATTCTAAAATTGGTTTCCAGCTAAGATTGCAATTTGGCTATTGCCATATACTAAATTATTTAATTACTTCTTTGTCATGAGTTAGCGCTCCTGCAATAATCTCCATCTGTATCTTCTCAGGGAAAAACAAAACATTTCACCTACTTTAATGTTGCCTTTCTTGCCTAGAAATTGATTCCTTTTTGGAAAAATGTGCTTCCATGACACCAGTGTAAGGTTTTCATATTGTCAGACTGACATCACTACTATTTCACTTGTCTGAAAATACTTGTTACTAGCAAATCTGAAGATATACAAACATATGTCAACATTTTCAGATTGAGTTATAAGACAGAAAGTTATAACAAATTGACTGGGATGTTAAGTTTAATACTTGACAATTAGATCATAAGAGATCTAGTAGTGTCAAGAAATATATGAAATCAAGAATGCTTAAGTCACATACTTACATTTAGTTCATCTTCAGGCTTAGCTGCTGGGTGATCATTTTTATCATCCATTCCAACAGAATTTGTGTTATTGCTTGTCCCAGCTGAAAGAGCACCTTGCACCTTTTCCCAGGCACCACTCCTACTTCTGAAGCTGAAGACAGCTAACAGCAACGTCCAGGACCAAGGGAGGCATCAATTTACTTTGACGAGTTTCCAGTTGTAATCTCATCTGCCCTGTTGCTCTTTTGTGAATATTAGAAGGATGCTATCAAGTAACTTTAGATATCAAAGTCGGTCTAAGTAAATAGACTTTTCATAGTCTTTTTAAGCTGAAACAGACTCCAACTTGTTAAAACAAAGTCACAGTGCTAAAATCTATGTATCATTACAATTTCACAAAATTAGTTGCCATAAACAAGAAAAGTGGCAAGTAAAATGTGAATATGAGAGCAAAATAATGCACCTAAAAGAAGGAAAACAAATTTAAGCACCCTGAGTAAGAGTGCTGCAAATAGCAGATAACCATTGCAAACCAAGAAGAGCATTTTGGCTCTCTTCTAGAATTTTGTAACGTGCCTTTTGAACACTCAAATTTGGTTGTTTTCTTTGTAACTGAGAAATAAGCTGTTCCAGGCAACATATTTTGTATTGTTAGAATAGATCATGCTTCAAACTGAGAATCCTTTTTGTAATCAGATGCAGGAAGTCACTTGTACAATGACAGTTCCATCCTATTTTCTTTGATAATTAAATATTTATAGAGGATGTAAAACAGTACTTTCCTCAATGGATGCTAACTATAGAGCTCTTTTTACTTTTAAGTGATTAACAATCTCAATGCCTTCCTTAGGTCAACTTCAGAAATGGCACTGGAGAAATGCCAACTTTTTATTATAATACACACATTCTATTAATTTATCTTTGAAGATAAAAATGATAAAACTTAGACTAACAATCATAAAAACTTCAGCAACACAGTAGTGTAGAGGTATAGAATAGAAAAGGTGTAGCCAGACCACATAACAAGTGAGGTCCAGGCATGATGTAGGCTCATCCATGTAACCAGCAATAGACATCTTGAACTACAAGGCAAGAAATCCTACAGTTAGATAATATATTTGTAAAATAAAATATTTCTTGTCTGTGCTTTAGTCTTCTGCTTATGCCCTGAAGCACAATATTTATGTCTTCAGTCATTGTTTGTTATTTATTCTAGACCTGCAACATATTTTACCTGTATGAAGAGATACTTCAAGCTCTGGGTGTTATTAATGCTTTAGTTGCATAGGAAAAATTTATTCCATATTACTATATATAATTCCTCCAATAAACTCCCACTTTTTTTTATTATTAATTTTTTGGGGACTACTGTGGTCTCTTGAAGTGTTTATGTAATTCCCCCAAGTCTTCCACTATCCTGTGCGCAGGGAGTTACTATGATACAAATGGTATTTCAGAAGCTGGTCCATAGATTAAAAGAGCATTGTACATAAAAATACTTTTCCTTTGCCAGTATCAAAGTATTTTGTGTGTTTATTCAATAAGTCCTTTATGCTCTGAGGAAGTACAGTTATCATCCCCAGATTTCACTTCTTCAGGCATTTAACTTCACATATTTTCTCCTGAGATGATAAAAATAACCATGGTGTTTGTTACTGAAGCAGCAACATGAGTCAATGAAAAGATATAGTATTAAATGTATGCTTTAAACCTGATAAGAAAATTATATACCATTTTCTCTAGATTACACAGAGAGGCTGAGGTGGAAGCTATTTCCACCCCTTCAGCAGCCGAGGGAACTGGGGTTGTTCAGTCTGGACAAGAGGAGGCTGAGGGGAGACCCTATCGCTCTCTACAGCTACCTGAAAGGGTGTTGTGGCGAGGCGGGTCTTGGTCTCTTCTCCCAAGTAACCAGCAACAGGACGAGAGGAAATGGCCTCAAGTTGCGCCAGGGGAGGTTTAGATTGGATATTAGGAAAAATTTCTTCACCGAGAAAGCGGTCAGTCGTTGGAACAGCCTGCCCAGGGAGGTGGTGGAGTCACCATTTCTGGAAGTGTTCAAAAAACGTGTGGATGTGGCGCTCCAGGACATGGTTTAGGGGACATGGTGGCGCTGGATTAATGGTTGGCCTTGATGATCTTGAAAGTCTTTTCCAACCTTGGCGATTCTGTGATATGGTCCACTTGTATGAAATAAGTAAATGAAACAAAAAATAAAATGAGGGAGGAGAAGGTCCTCCAGGTGGCAGAACAGCTAGCCATGCTGCAGCCTGTGCTGGAGACCCTGCTGGAACAGATCGATATTCCTGAAGGACTGCAGCCCATGGAAAGCCCATGCTGGAGCAGAGGAAAAGAGTGAGAAAGAAAGAACAGGGAGAAACCACTGTCTACTGACCATAAGCCCCCATCTCCACCACGCTACTCAGGGTTCTGGGGATGGTGGGGACGGGCAAGTAGGGGAGTCCTGAGTGAAGAAATGAAGGTGAGCTTGGGAAAGCGGGGAGGAACAGTGTTGTTTCAATGTTTGCCTTTTTGTTTCCCACTACCCAAGTTAGTAGTTACATTTTTATTTTAATTGGCAATAAATTAAGTCAGTTTTCCCTGAGCTCAGTCTGTTTTGTGTGCAATGGCAATTGCCAAGTAACCTTTCTATCTTTATCTCAACCCATTAATTTTTTGTCCTTCCTGTTTTCTCCCCCCATCCTGCTGAGGAGGGGAGGGAGGGACGGGGCAGCTGGGTGGCAGTTTGGTTGATAGCCACAGCTAACCTACAACAGTGTTGCAGTACCTGGTTTTTACTTCCCCCCACCTCTTCCTTTTCAAACACAAAATTAAGGTTTGAGGTTTATTCAAGATAAGTGCATTCAAGATAAGTGCATTCTGTTTCCAAGTAAAGCTAAGAATAAAGAGCTTGGCAAACTGAAGTAAGGCATGAAACACATTAGAAATAAAATCATCTTATGAAAGAGAACACTGCTGTGTCCTTCGGTTTTTTTTTTTATATAAGGAAACTGCAATTAATGAAATCTGAAGATTAAAAAAAAAAATCCAAAGCCAGTGCAAACTATAGGCTTATTCTCAGGTTCCCCTGATCGATACCAGTGACTCCAGGTCAGCTTGAAGAGTTAACACAAGCCAGTTATTCAACTTCTGAGCTCTGTGGAGAAATGTGCTTTCACATAGGTCCATCAGAAAGGACCATTGGCTTTGAGCCATTACTTGGTATGCATGAACTGGTATTAAGCACCTCGATTTTATCTCTTGCAAGTAATGCATATCAAAACATGCCTCATCTCTTTCTGACCCAAATTGACATAATACCTACATTGATTATTTTCAGAAGCATCCTATTTTCTTGCCCTTCTCATAGCTTCCAGACCAGTCCACCTCCTTAGGCTTTCCTACCGACCAAAGCTTCCTTTACGATCACTTCAGAGGCAATCTTTCTTGCTCTTTTAACCAACAGGAGCCCAGAACCAGCTTGCCAGCATCAGCCCACTAAGATATCAGGGTACTCTAGAGAGTTACGAACCTCAGCATGTCATTTCATTCCCTAAACTGAACATCAAAAGTGACAGTTTGCTTGTATTTCAGGACCTTCTTTTGCTAAGCAACAATGTCTAACAAGATGTACAAAAATGTGTGAGGAAGAAGAGTCCATACACAAAGTTAATTCTACTAAAACCTGGTTTTGATACCTAGCAGAATTCTCTCGCATATGGCTTGTATCAGTTTTTCCTTAATCTAAACTCAGGCAAAACACAGTTCTTAACATGTCTGTGAAAACTAAACAAGGGTTTAAATGATGATTTATGATAACATTTGAGAAGGCATTCATAAAGCTTCCTAAGTCAATCAATTTTCAGAGCTGACGCTAACACTGTACAAATCGCACATTTTGTCCCTTGAATAATTTCTTCAAATTACAGCCACGATTACTTCCAAGAGAAGAACAAAAGCTTTTGGCTGCCCTTCCTGACAACACAGCTGAATTTGTAATTCAGCTTCAGTCTGAACCTAGAAAAGGTCAAATATCTATACCTTCAATAAGCACATGCTAATAATAACTGGTGTGATATTAACAGTCTGCAGAGATCTGCATACACACATTTTGGGTACATCTCTTCCATCACAGCAGACAGAACCAGTACAGAATAGATGTTTCTTTAAGTTGAAATTGTGAGCAAGTTGAAATAAGGCTTTTACCAAAGTATGGAAGTGGGTGGCATTTGATTTCCAAATTATTAATAATTGGCTACTAACTTATCTTTTAGTATCAACTTTGAACCTCTTTCTCCTCCCCCACTGAACGAACACCACGCTGCTTGCCTTCGAGACCTTTAGCATCTGGAGATGCAGCTTCAAATCACAGCGCTCATATTTATTTTTTCTTCTCCTGGAGCTCTTACTTAATTTCTGATTCCTGACAATGCTCGACTATGCAGAGGCCTTCAGTGTAACAAAATAGTTTCCAGCAGACAAAAATATCTTGGAAATTACAGGCAATCGAGCTGTCTTCAAAGATCCAGACACAACTGCCATTGACAGAGCGCATCATCTGAAACCAAGCACTGACTGCCTTGCATAGTGGCCTCCCTGAGCACTAAGAGCTATTTTGCCTCTCCTAAGCGGACTGATAACAGCTTCATTATTTGTATCCCCATCATTTAAATTAAAACAAAAAGGCTAAGTGAGCCCATCTTTTGGCCACAGCATCCATTTGTCAGTCTGTGGCATTTTAAGGACAGACAAGCACTGCTATTCCATCAGTTAATGGTCTCGCATCACTTGCCTCTTGTTGGGGCCACTAGCTAATTTTACTCTTAATTTCTTTCTTGCTTATATGAAACTGGACAGCTATGTGCGGCAGGGAGCAAGGCAAGTAATACTGTCACAGCACGCATGAATCATACTCCTAGATGAAATATAACTTGTTAGGAGAATCACAGTGCTAGGAAATCTGCTGCATTTCAAATAAAATAATAATAAATAATAATATATTATATTGTATATAATATATTATATATAAAATAAAAAATAATAATAAAAAAATAGAGTTTCCACAATAACGAGGTTAACCAAGTTGAGCTAGCACTGAAGCCAACGATAACACCCTCTTACAGAGGAGAAGTCACGGCAGCACTTCAGCCAAGCAAAAGCAATGTTTCTAGCTTTTCAGGTGATGAGATGTGCTGATGTGCAAAACACCCATCTATCAGAGTGCTCAGTCACGTGTGCTTGGGTAGGTCAGGCCTGAGCAGGGTTTGAAAAGCCAAGTCAAAGCACTTACTGGTGAATGTGTCTGTGCTCCTCCCTGCAAGTCACACCTCAGCTGGTGACCTGGTCCTTAACTGGTGCCCTGTTGAAAGTGAAGATGACATTTATAAGGTCCTTGAGGCTTCAGCTTATAAGCAGTGCTGTCCAAAAGCTTTAGTCCATAAGGCTAGGACTCCCAGAAGTTCTAATGATTAATGGATACCCCATCCTCTATCATCAAACCCTATGTGCCAGGTGGAAGGCAAACAGGAAAACATCTCTCTTCCCACACTTTTATAGCAGTCAGTTGCCATAACAGCTGCCCAGCTGAAACAAAGCTACTCTTTAGTGCAAATGGAGCAAAGATATCTCACTCATCTACACAGGTCTGCAGTGTCTCCCTCAGGAAACACTGTGCCCAAGGCCTCCACAAGCCTCATGCCAGCCTAGCCCCTGCGTTAGCCACAAAGAAATTTCCCTATAAAATGTTAATGTAATGTACTTGTCCTGCCTTTCCACAGTGGCATTTTCCTTGGAATTAGGCAAAGAATACCTTTGATACTCTGGAATAAAAAACAGCGCTGGAAGTTTAACTCCTTGTCTTTCCTCCTCTGTCTTTGAACAACTTACACATGTCCTGTCCCTTCCCTTCAGTCTTGACCTCTCATTTCATTTCTATTTCTCCAATAATCTTCAAAATAGAAGAACAGAACAAAAAAGCCTGAAAGACACCTGGAACTTTTTCTGGCTTCATTACTTCCACCTAAAAGACTTCAGCAGGGCATTCAGCCCACCTGTGCCACTTTTATCCCTGCTCTATCAGGTCTGAGAGTCCTGTGATGTTGTCATCCAGGCAGTGACAGACTAGAGCGAGCACATACAACTTCAAACTGTTAAGGAACAGAACAGATTTTTTTTTCATTTTTGTTTCTAAAGCAAGTAACTTGAATTAACTTACTATTAAACAGTTAGATTATTTGCACTTCCCAGTGTTAAACAAGCTGTTTCATTCAGTCTGGTGAATTTGGGAGTTCAGTTCCCTTCAGTTCAAGGGGCAGCTTGACATTCAACCCCCTAGAAGTGACTGACACTGCTGTTGTTATCCCTCACCCACCTTACCTTACTTATTTTGGTAAGTAGAGCACCCAAAAGACCTACAGAGGTTAATTCAAGAACTGAAAAAACATACTTGACATGGAGGAACACCAGGAAGTTAGTCCAGTTAATCTGACAAGGAAAAGTTTAAACAAAAGTATTTTTTTAGTGTTTGAATTACATAGCTCTGTTACTGGCAGGCTCCTCACAAAGACAAAGAAAACTTTAAGTGCTGGCAGAGGCAGGGCAATGCAACTAGATAACTTACAAAGAAAATCTGGTGTTCAGAATAAAAAACACGCACAAGCACAGGCAAGCCAGTTGAGATGAACCACTAGCGAGGGCTGTTAACCATGAATACAACTGACGAAGGATTGCACTGACTCCTGTTCACCAAACTGCATGTTCCCCTGTTCAAGATTTTTTTCAGAGATGCTCCTGATGTTCTTGCTAGGTCATGGCAGTCTCCTCTGACCTAGACATCTCTGAGTACTTGCAGGCAATTGCTCTATCTCAACTGCAGGGACGCTAATCTTCGTTAGGGGTTGATCACTAGCTTGAATATTGGCTCATGCCCTTGGGATGAGTGCAGTGAAATAACAGGCAGAAGTTAAGAGGATCTGGGCTGATGGAAACAAAAATTAAAGTCTAAATATAAAACTTGTTACTGCGATCCACATAAGCTGTTTGTTTCTCCTATCTGCTTCTAGGTTCTGCACTACAGAGATTGCTGTTTGTATGTTGGTTAGAGCAGAAGGACTTGAAAGGGTTGGATATGGTCGTGATCTGCATACGGTAGTGTCCTTACGCATTCACTGTCACATAATGAAACTGCAAGAACTGAAGAGCTATTAACAGGAGAGAGCTACAGCCCTGTCCGCTCCATTTAAGGTATCATCACAAAGCCCCGGCTAAAAAAAAATAAATGTTACCATAGTTTAACTACAGCTGAGGGGGTTTTGTTTTGGTTTTACCTTTTGTGTCTGCTGCATGGAAGTTCCTCAGAGAGAAGCACCCTCTCTAGCCCTTGGGTCTCCATACAATCTCAACTCGGAGCTTGTGAACCTTCCTCCAGCACCTTCATGTTATCCAGGTCTATCAGTCAACATCTCACAGCAACACCACTTAAGCCAGCTCTGTGGACAAAAGCTTTGTCTGAGATTTAAATATTGTATTTTTCCCAGAAGCTGGCCCTACTCCGTATTCTTTCAAGCAGGTTCAACTCTCCCAATGTTAGAAGCCAATCACCTCACAAAAGATAAAACGAAGCTAATCAAGACCATTGGGGAAAATCAGTCTGATCAGCAATTTGCCAAACTGTGGGAGCCACCTGAGATTTGTTTAAGGATCAGTACTTGAGGATCAGGAGGATATCACAGCAAACAAAAGCTGATCACAGACATACAAGTACGGTGCCTAGTAAAGATAACTGTCCACATAAGCTGCACTTGCCTACCGCAGTGAAATTTCAGTATCCTTTGTTGTCTGGAAAGCACGGGATAAGATCCCTGCAATAAATCCTTTGTGTACAGTAATGTCAGAATCTGCCAAGACTCTGTGCTTCCTCGATGTAACAGAGCAGAGCTGAACATCTGTGTGCCTTGACCTTCAGACACAGAGAGCTTCCTATATCCACTTTCATGTTGGCCGGTCATCTTTCTACCTTTTGCCTGTCCAGACTTGCAGTAGATTTATTTTAACAGGAGAGATGGATTCCTCATGGCCTTTTACCAAGTCAAAAGGAGGGGAGAGCTAATTTAAGATCATCCAAGATGCTGGCAGAGCCACCTCCCTAAGAGTTTTTACTGCCATGGCCACATAACAATACAAACGAAACAAAAAATGCCTACATGCTTACATGGACAGCCTGGATCCCTCCTCACATAGCTTAGGATCTTGTGCAGCCTCATGATGTCTTGGCTCTCAATCTTGGAAGAGACATGCAGGGCTGTCAATTATTTCTCCTCCAAAACCATTACCAGGAGGCAGCTGTAAGGGCCCTGCTACCGTTACACACCTATGCTGAACCCATCATACTGTTGGATCCTGTTCAAGACACCAAATTTCTGAACTTGTCTGGGCCTGATAATTTCTCAAACTTTTCACTAGTCATATTTTAAAGAATAGATTTAGACCCCAATATCCCCAAGTATCTGGGGGGGTGGGGGGGGCACAACGGGACACACAGACACTGTATACACAACATGATTCCTATGGTTTAAATTGGTTATAGAAATTGTATTTTTCAATAAGTCTTCATAATACATTGCATTTTCAGTGCAGCCCTCCTCCTGAGGATTTTAAAGGAGACTCAGACACCACAATAAGTCTCAGAAGTGCTTTGCATTTGCAAAGAATCTTGAGGGAGGAAACATGGTTCATTCTATAAAATGCCAAACAAATGGCAATAGCCACAGTTTTTATTGCAAAAGACAAAGTGTAGTGACAAGTGTCCAGCTCATAAGTAATATTCCATAAAGGGGTATTTTTGGAGTTAATTTTCCTCACTCCAAGGAGCAAAACAGTTTAAAAAAAAAAATCCTGTTCTTTTGGAGGTCCTGGTTTCCTTTTGATGGATAGACACTCATCCATCTCGGAATAAGAAGACTTCAGCAGGCACGCCGTCTTTTGTTTCTTCAGACCAGTAGGTCCCGCCGGACAAGGGAACAACTTATGCCAGTGCAGCAGCTTTGCCTGCGCAGAGGTGAGGCTCTGGAGAGAGCATGTGCGTTTTGATGTGCATTCAGTCTTATTTTTAGACAGCCAAGTAAACAAGCAGATGCCAGTTCTCTTTAAGCAAGGTACATTACCGGTCTCTGCTATGAACAACTTCCCACTAATGTGAATAAAGGTCCGCCCTTCCCTTGTTCCCAGCCAAGATGACAGGACCTTCACCTTCACTCGCTACGTATAGGTTTTAAATTAGCAGTATTAACCAAGAATATGCAAGCATTGACCAAAGGGAAAACTAAAATTCGAGACCCTTGGTGACCTGCGGTGACAGAAGGAGTGGTATTGATGACATTAAGTCTGACTGGTTTATGTTTCCATTTGTAGAGGTCATTCATCTCCTCCTCCTCCCAAATGAGGGGGATCCTCCTTTTTCTAATGGAGCAGCTGGTTCGCCTCCTAGGGATCCCTTCCACTTTAGTCTTCCCCGCCCCCCCCAAACACCTTTTATTCTGTCCATCTTTCCCTTTATTTCATGGGTTATTTCAAACTGTTCGTCTAGCTATTCTTTTAATTAATTTACTTTCCAATTTGCTTGTTTTCCTAAAGACCCACCACATGTATAAAACAGGCAAGTCAGCAGCAGGTAGGAAGTGTCTGCTTTCAGTTTTTCTTTTCTATCAGAACTTACTTCCCCACCCCAATCCCTCTTTTCAGGTTCAAACAAAGGAGTCCAGAAATCAAAGAGATACCTTTGTTTTCTCTGCCCGCTTCGGGGTGTTGCGTGCATCATCCCCCACTTACGCCAGCCACGGCCACTGCATTTCAGTCCCTTGCAGACTTCGCTGACCACGGAGTGCTCTGTTTGGGGCTCGCATCTCACCACCATGACATTGCAAGCGAACAAAGAAATCCAGCTGTTGCTATCCTCCATTTTCCAATTCTGATACTCTAAAAATATCACTGCAAGGAAAGCTTTTGACGGTTAAAGCACACTAACTGTTCTCAGCTGGCCTTGATCATGCATGTTATACCTACAGAAGAGATTAAATTAACAATGTCATTTTAAGAAGATTGTCCTAAACAGAAAGCGAAATTGCTCCTTTTATTTCAAGATGATTATGAAGATGATAACATTTCTCTGAAATTCGTTGCCTTCAAAGCTAAAGATTCACTCTAGATGAACGCTAAGGCTTATGATTCATCCCGTTCTAGCTAGTACACAGCCTCTTAAAGAAAGCAGCGTTCAGAACTGAAACCTCCTTCCTCCATACCTCCCGCTTTTGTAAGAGGCAGCGTTTATACTTAGTTGAAGGGCATGAGCATCATCGCTCCTTCAGTTAAGTGCTCCCTGGGCCCATTTATCTCCAGCTAATAATCCAATTTGCCTGGATGTGCTCGACTCCAGTGGGAGCACAATTCACAGAGCAACTGCAGAAGGTAGTTCTTAAGGGACTCATCATATTACACTGAGACAGACATTTTAAATACAGAACATACTCTGCCAAAGCGAGGCTCACTCATGCAGCCTGCTTCAGTGACACTGCAGTATTGTGGCTTGCTTTTATTTCACAACTCCCACTTCAAAAGCAAACAGCACAAGAACTGTTTAATCACTCATGGATTCATTTTACAGAAGAGAGAGGCTGCCGAGTCTGGCAGTAAACAATAATTTTCCTTTTGATCCTCATCCTACACCTAGTATATAAAAAGAAAGAGAAAGAGACAGAGAAGTAATAGGAAAAAAGAAAAATAATCAATCGCTACAAATGCACTACATTTTTTTTCTCTACTTACTTTGACTCAACTGGTTACAGATGTTTCACATCCAGAAAGCACAGAAACCTACCACAGCAATCACCTTCCCATAATACTTCTCTTTGTATTCTCTCTTGAAAGGTTATGGCAACAGCTTGACTTATTAACACACAAAAAAAATAAAATCATATCTGTTCCAGCCATTGCATTTGGCACCTTATAAAACAGCTTGGAGTACGGTAATGCTTCTGGGGGAAGGATTCACATAATTAAACATTTCACAGCAGGAAAAGAAAATAACTTTTGTTTTTAAGCAAGACCTCCAGGACTAAGTAAATCTCTTACAAAACACACACTAGGATTTCAGTGGGTCTCTTTCTGCAAACTGAGCACAAATGCTTTTAACTACACTAAGAAATCCTAAGTAGATCTCCAATACAAACAGTAGAGAGCTAAGCAGAGCACCCAGGAGTCTGAAAAATAGTTCCCAGGACTCAGGAACTGCAGGTTCCTTCCTTAAGACTCACTCCACTGACCTTCACCGTGGCTCCCAAGCGAGCCAGCTGTCCTCTGCCCCAGCAGCTCCTGCAAGGACCACGTGTGCTCAGGAGACAGATGCCTTCATACAGCCACACTCCTACACAGTTCATTTTCAGATGTGGCCACATCGCCCCGGTTAATAACAGCTCCATCAACATCCAGCAATAAAACACACTTAATAACAAATGGACAGCCAGGAAGGATTAATAGCTGCTTTGCTACGTTCCCAGCAGCTCCTGCCAGCACTGAGCCGCTTTAGCGTCGCTGCCTCAGCGTGAAAGATCCTGCAGCAGGAAAGCAAAGTGCCCTTCGACTTGCGCACGTGAGCCCCGGTTCTCTTTGCCTCACCTTATCCTTCCTCAGGCAAGGCCTAAACCTTCCACTGCAGATCCTTCATGCAATCCAGCAACCCAATCCACCTGGCTACAGCTCGAACTCTTGCTTTTCAGTAGCAAAACCTTCTCCAGCTGCTATTTGTGTGGGGACCCAGCTGTAGCCCATCTTCACAGAATCATTTAGGTTGGAAAAGACCCTTAAGGTCATCAAGTCCAACTGTTAACCATGTTCCCAAATACCCTTCTGCGGTAGGGGGGAATTCAAGAAATGCTGCTTTGATTTAACACCACTGCCACAACTGTGGCACGATGCTTGATTCATCTGACCTGTCGTGGTAGATCAGGGGAAAGGGTCTCTTCAGAGGATGCCAGGAGACAGTGATTGCTCCCGGCAGATGCACAGATTCCGGTGATATCCCACTTACGCCTTCCAAATTGTACCTGAAGTATTGTTTTTTCCTCCTTGCGTCGAAAGCTTTTCCTATTCACTTGGAAAACCAACGTTGCCATGGTATCCAAGCACTTTAAAGCCAGACCTGCCTTTATGTGACTGTTTTCCTGTGAGATGGGGAAGTGGTTTCGTCCCCTTTTTACCAAGGGCCAAAACCCCAAAGACCAGGTGAGATGCTCAGCAGCTCTGGGGGTGCTAAGACACAGCCATGGAGGGAGGTGCTCCAGCATCTTCAAGAACCTGGCCAAAACAACATCACTTGGGGTTGTGTGTTGGAAGGAGCTGGGAGCAGCAGAGCTACCCTTCCATCTACATTATGCGTGGGAGAAAATACAAAGAAAATTAATATGAAATGTTGACTCAATGACATTAATGTAAAACCTGCTCCTAAAAACAATTGCTGTGTGTTTTTGTCCTTTTCTTTTTCTGTGCCTTAACAAGAAGCGAGAGAAGGAGAGTATTTAGCTGATTTTTGTACAAACACAAAAGCTTTCATCCACCTCACATCTTTATTGACAAGATGACAGTGCATACCCTTTCTTAAAACCCAGTTTGGAAATACCCAGCAGCCGTCGGTCGGTCTCAGACGTGCTGCGCTGCTCCGAGCCCCCGCAAACCATGTGCCTGGGGGGGCCCGCTCCTTCCCCTGGTGCTGCCTCCCCCCCAGGTGAGCCTGGCCCTGCCGACCCTCGGACCGGCGCCGGGCTCCTGCGGCTCTGGACGTCACTTCTTTTGAACCTAGACACAGGCGTTAACCCTGCCACGCGGTCTGCAGAGCACAGACTCACTAGAGCATAGGATTTGCTCCTGCCCTGTAATGGTGTAACATTTCTACCAAAGTGAGCCATTAAACAGAAACTTCATTAGGGAGAAAGGTCACCTGTCTCATTTCCCCTATAAATCCAACAGGACTACAGACAAATTTACTTCTGTGTCTGAGAAATGCCATTATAGCTTTACTTGAATGTCACAGCGTGGTGCACTGTGCTGTCGCACAAACACTGCAAGATGACAGCAGAAAAATTTCCTTCCGGCCAAAGCTGTGATTTTCCCCCTACAGTAAGAGCAAATATCTTTTTTTTTTCTCCCCCCTCTGCCATTTTACCTCATGGTTTTCTACTGCTCGAGCTTAGTCACAGAACCGTGGTGGTTTTATCTTGGAGATTCAGGTGGGAAGAACAACCTCAGGGAATTTTAAGTGGGTACATTTATTTGTTAGAGTGGGGAGAGGTGGCTGCCTCTACATGTTTCCCCAGCAGTCACTTGAGCTGTCTTCCTGCCATGTCACTTGCCTCTTCTGCAGGACTGCAAGCCCCCCCGAGAGGGGAAACACGTGTTTCCAGTCAACAGCATCCTGTGAGCAAATCACCTGCCGGCAAAATGGTCTGTTCCTCTCCCTGTCTGGCTGGTGATCGCCTGGGTGTTGCACATTGTTTGCCTTGGTAGCTTATGCATTAAAAAAATCAGCTTTTATGTTTCTTTTTAAGTTTACAAAAGAGAGAATAGGTGGAGGGAGGTCTGGGGACACACACTCGCCTCCAGCCTTGGTGGCCACTCGCTCCGGGGCTCAGGAACTATCATGGCAGTCACAGAACGGGCTGAATTTCTTTCCTCTAAAGGTGCTCACTTCCCTTCTCAACATATTTAAAGCTCATTTCTAGTTGGGAGACACCACCACATCACCGATCCTATTAATGTCCGAGCCGTTCAAATCGGAGGTGGCAAATCCGAACAATGCAGCCAGAGCCAGACGCAATCGATTACAGACATTGAAACGAAACTCCGACGTCCCGAGTCCTTACCCCTCCTCCTTGGTGGCTCTCTCTTGGCCGAAGCAGTTAGCAAGACAGGTCCGCTCGGTCTGAACGCATGGTGGCTGGCGTGCGGACAGCCCAGGCCGACGGCTGGCTGGCAGAGCGCGGGGGACGCTGTTAGGCCGGGGCATGCCGCAAAGCGGTGCTGCCGGCAAATTTACTGAGGAGCGAAGCCTCTTCATGCTATTCGCCCTCATTAGTTTTCCTGGAAAACACATCGTGCCATGTTGGCCTAGTAGTTCCCAAGCTCCAGCTTAATTCAACCAGCTGAACTTAATATTGACTTTGTGTTTGTTGTATTTTCTTTCTGCTCTCCTTATAAATGGGGGTAAACCTAGATCCCACGCTCATGTATGTGGTTCTTCCTCACTCACACGCCTATTGAGCATCCTTTCAGAAGGCCATTAGATGCCACCTTAATGTTAAAAAGAAGTTACTAAGCAATCGTCCATAATGAGGTCAGGGTCTCAAAACCTTCATGAAGGCAGATAGATGTCATCTACATTTCTGCAAGTACGGCAAACTGAAGCAGAAGGGTGGCAATGTTTAAGGTGGTTCTGGTCCAGTCTCCTGTGATGGGACTTTCTCTGGTACAGCTGTTGAGGGGGAAGGTACAGAGGTGAGGCTGACGGGTCAGTAGTTCCCAGGGTCCTCCTTGCTACCTTTTTTAAAATGGGTGCAATGTTTCCCTTTTTCCAGTCACCAAGGACTTCACCTGACTGCCAGGACTTTTCAAATATCATGGAGAGTGGCTTGGCAACTGCATCAGGCAATTCCCTCAGGACTCTGGGATGCATCTCAACAGGTCCTATAGACTTGTGCATGTTCAGGTTCCTCAAGTGGTCTCAAACTTGATCTTGTCTTACAGTCTTGGACTGTCCTCCAGCCGCTGTCTTGCAGTCCAGCCACTTGAGAGGTGTGGGAAGACAGACTGCTTATTTGGTTTTAGTATAGAAAAAAACTGCTATTCTCTTCATGTTACACCTAATGTAATATCTAGGGGGAAGTTATGTGTTATATTTTGCACTGAGCTAATGCCCCACCACAGCTGAAAGGTGAGCTCCTACCCCAGGTGGTGCATCTGGGGTGGTGATCTGACTCTCTGCTGAACTAATTCATCTAAGTAACAGAAAAAATAGCCCTAAACAGGTAGTAAACACAAAAAAGTGCTTGACAAGAGCACAGTGGAGGAGCCAAGATGCCCAGGCGGGTATCAGAGGAGGTATAAGTGAGGGCAGAACCTTTTCAGTGGAAGCTGCTAGAGGTCCTCTCAGCCCCAGCCGTGTAACATGACCTTTACATCACTTCTCGCTTGCTATGCTCCGCAGTGCTTCAGCAAAGCTTGACTGAAGTGGGGAGGTGTTATTCCCGTCCTTCTCCTGACAGGGAGGACAGAGATTCATCTGAGCTGGGGGAATCACCCCTTCAGTTTACTCGGTGGTAGAAACTTTTGAAGCCACACCGGTCTGTGTGTCACTGGCTCTGGGGCTACTTAGTGGACAACGAGCTGCCCCCATGTGTCACTGGGTTCAGACTCAGACAGAAATCACTCCCACCTATGCATGTAGGCACTCAGACAGCTGTCAGAAGAGATTACCCGTCATTTGTTACCTGCCCAGATATTACATTTTCAGGCCTTTTTGGAAGTCTGTCACGAATTTAAAAAAAAAATAAAAGCCCACCGAGTCCAAGTAGCCTGTTTCCCTTCCTCCTTGCCTGTGGGGGAGAAGTGATGGGGCTTTGCGAGCGAGGCCGGCAGAGACAGCAACAGGAGGAGAACCCTGCAGAGAAAGCAGCGTGCAGCCCCCAAGTGTACGTACGTGCCACACAGCCGTGAGGCAACCTGCGCTGGCTAGCGGGTGAACCTGCTCTGGCAAGCTGCTGTGGCCAGGCGACCATGTCAGCAAGCAGTTCTACTGACTCTCCAGCAAACTGTCCCAAAATGAACGACCAGCCGCTTTTACAGCCCACCACAGGTGAGCACAACAGATTATTTCAATTTGAGCTATGGGCGTTTTCCAGGTCAGAAGCATTCTGGCACTTTTCTTCTATTTCTTCCTTTGCATTTAAAGCACACCTTGTTTTGTAGCATCTCGTACGTACTATCAACTATCACAAGGTAAAGCCTGTTCCCACCTCTGTCTGATAGACTCTCATGGTGAAGAATTCCCTGTGTTTGGAGACCCACCTGCTGCCGGGTGTGCTGGGTCTGCCTGGGGTGGACTTAACCTTCTCTCCAGCAGCCCGTAGGGTGCTGTGCTTTGGATTTGTGACTGGTAACACACCAGTCTGGTGGCTGTTGCTAAACCAGTGCCTGCACGGCGTCAAGGTCTTCTCCCTTTCTCATGCTGCCTCCACAGCCAGGGGCAGGCAAGAAGCTGGGAGTGGACACAGCTGGGAGAGCTGACCCCAGCCGACCAAAGGGGTATCATCCCACACATCTGGTGTCGTGCTCAGCAGCAAAAGCTCAGGGAAGAGGAGGAGGAAGGGGGTATGTCTGTGGTAACAAGCACCCATCGTGCATGTTGAGGCCCTGCCTTCCAGGAGGTGGCGGGACGTCTGCCTGCCCGTGGGAAGTAGAGGATTAATTCCTTATTTTGCTTTGGTTTCACACACGGCTTTTGCTTTCCCTGTTAAACCGATTTTCGCTTGATCCACAAGTGTGCCGGCTGCAGTCAACCCAGCACACTAGGTCAAGGGAAATCTGTGCTAAACTGGGTGGGACTACATGAATCAGACTCAATGGATAATACACCTTTTCTTCTTTTTAGGAAAATATGTTGGGTGTGCCTTTAGACAAACACTAAACTGAACATGTGCCACAGACTGTAAACACTATAGCAAGGGGTCACTCAGAGAGGGCTCTGGGTTTCAGACGAGACAGATGGACCATTCAAAACATTTAACTCCCCGGCACTGTACCATGTGGCCATTGGTTTTAATTGCATTTACCTCCTTTAAATAACGAGTCTACGAGGTGTCTTTAATTTGTCTTTATTCTTAGGTCAAACTATCATCACTGAATTGAAGAACGAGGTTACTGGTTGAAATACAAGTGCGGTGTGAGACAAATATGGAAGATGACACTTTGCAAATAAATTAATACAGAATAATTGTCTTTGCATAGTTCAGAAGTGAAAAGTAGGAGGCAGCAGTGCGCACGTGCTGTGAACTGACACACACCACCACGAAAACCCAAGTTCCTAGGTGAACTCTTGCAGCTGCAAACAAACCAAACCAAACCAAAAATATCCCAAACCTTACAGAGCACTAACTAGTGAAAACCAGGCAGAAAGGGAACCGATGAGCTTTTTTTTTGCCTTTTTTTTTTTTTTAACAGACCATGCGGCAGAAGGAGTGTTTTCTCTACAGACAGAGATGCTTTTAGATAATCTGCCTTGGCATCCCATAGCCTGTCATACCCGACTGTGATGCTCCTTTGTTGCTGCCCATCTGAAGGCCTATTACATTCTGTCCCTGACGAAGCTGCTCTTCTGAAAATCCTCGTCGATTCTGCTGTGCTTTCCTGTCCAGATACACACAAAAAAAGCAACATCATACACACATACCATCATTCTGCGTATGCCCAGAGGATCGTGAAAAGCAATCTGAAATTGGCTCATGTTGACAGATGTGTCCCCTGGAACACAATATTTCATTTGCACCATCCCATGGGCTGGACAATACGGTCTGGGCTAATTGCTTTTCTGCAGTTAGAAGTAATGCTGTAGCCAAAGCTACAACACTTCAGACTTTCACTGTACCTCTTATTCCAGACCCTCAACGGACTTCCCCAACAGCTATGACAGGTAAAATATTTATGTAGTGCTGTATATAACACACATGATAGGGTTAATTTGTGTTAAGTCCTATAGCTCTTAACAGCTGTAGATCTGATCAATGAGACCCTTACCTGTGCTGTAATACAAGTTGATACCCATCTAGAGCAACAGTACAAACTGGTATGGTTTAGTGGGCATGGTGGTGTTGGGTTGATGGTTGGACTTGATGATCTTAAAGGTCTTTTCCAACCTTAATGATTCTGTGATTCTGTGATTAATTTAACTCAGTGGAGTAAATAAGAGCTGAATGTACCCGGAGAAACAACGGGACAGCGAAGTGACTTGCTCGTCTTTTTGCAGAGCGGACAGAACAATTGCTCTGTTGCCATTTCCAGAACTCTCTCCGCTAAGCAATAGACTTTGCCCTTTGCACCTGCGTCTCAACTGTATGACGGCCCTTTATCTTCTGTCAAAACACACTGACCACTTTTGTTCAGTGTCCCTGGTCTCAAAAGCCCTTTGGATCAATGAACCTTTGTCGGAGTTTAAAAGGAGCCTCTTTTCCCTGAGAAGAGCACTGAGGGCCAAAGTGGTGGTTTAAGAAGCACCACAAAAGTTTGTACTTTGCTGCCTTGCAAGAGTTCATCTGGAATTGATCTTTCCTTTATACAAGGTGGGAAAAACAAGCAAACTGCAAGGGAGAAGGATCAGCCTGTTGCTACCAAATAAGCTGTACGGATCAGCAGAGCCCCAGACCGAGGGAGGCTTTCCATCAGCCAGGCTCTACTCCCACCCAGGTACAATCTTTCTCCCTGCTGTGTCTGTTTGTCCCGGGATCAGGTTCCCCTGCAATATGGCACAGCGTTACAGTTCCCTGCGCTGCCCACCCCACCCCTAGATGAGAACGCCAGATGAGGCGCCTGCCACGACTGAAAACCATCAACGCGATCCCCTCTGTGAGGGTCCGATCCTGTACCGTGCTGAGCACCCTGGCTCGAATCCAAAGCAGCACGCACTTACACTCTTCGCTAGGCTGAGGGTGACCAGGACATTGCAGGAGAACCCGTGTTGGCGTGAAAGCCCAGCAAAAGCGAGAAAGATCCACGGGAAACCAGTACTGACCTGCCGTTTTTCAGAACGGGTCTCCAGTGTTAACGTATAGACTAGCAAGAGGGCTTATAGAAGCCCACCACAGGCTCTCGGACCCCACAGCTCTTGTCGTTTCGGAGGGAGGCACGCAGAACTGCGGGTGCCTCAGAAAGCAACACCCCCGCCCCCCCAGCTGCTTCATTTCTTTTTCAGAATACTTACACAGGCACCAAACTACTGCCAGGATCCCCACGAGAGGTTGTTTTTAGAACTACACCTATTACTTAGTTCAACCGCAGGTTCAGTGTCTGTCTTTATTTTAATTAAAATCACAGGAATGCATTCTATTATTTTTTTTTCCTCTTTCTTCCTAGAATTTTCAGCTGTGTTGTGGAGTAATCCCACAGAAAGTTGAAATGTAACTCTGAACAGGAAAAAAATGAGAACTGCAAAGAAGAAATAAAAAGAGAGACTAAAGGGAATCCTGTATATGCTAATAAAAGTTGATTAC
Source organism: Phaethon aethereus (assembly GCF_964289735.1). Taxonomy (NCBI): domain Eukaryota; kingdom Metazoa; phylum Chordata; class Aves; order Phaethontiformes; family Phaethontidae; genus Phaethon; species Phaethon aethereus. The sequence continues at coordinate 99,858,627 of NC_138575.1, read as the reverse complement.
ATATGCAGTTTGGATCATACAGTGCTATTTTTACCATCATAAGCACCGCATTTAGTATATGATGATCTTACAGATGACAACACGTACTTACATTTTTGCTTTTAGGTTGGTGGAAATGGCCCAGAGGTGAGGGCAAGTCTATTCCCCTCGATGTCTCACACTATGTCAAGTTCTGTTTGGCCTGTCTGCCATCACCTGGCATCACCTTTACTGCAGACTGAGCCCACCAGATCTGTTAACTTTTTGTGCCACCTTTGCACCAGTGCTTGTGGTTGCCAAACCACAAGATGACAAACAGCCATGGATCCATGACCCTTGCTAGGGCATGCAAGGAAGGGGGAATGGGGCCTGATGGGACTGGGTATCTGAGACACTGGCAACGGCAAGTTAAATGGCTGACCTCAAGTGTGGGGGTATCTTAATCGCTGTAGATCCCTGCATGGATACTGTTATTCCATTTAATCTTGACTTCTTTCAATTTAACTTAAGGCGATTAAGAATCATCCTGAAAGCCCTGACTCAGGACTAACACTGGGTGGCAGTGAGGGGGCCTGATCTGCCTTAAGGGCTGGGTAAGCTGCTCAGAAAACAGCTCCTGATCTGCAGTGTTATTTCCTTATGGAAAAAACACCAGTTTTTCCTTAAGGCAAGGGCTATAAAATGGTATTTCAGGGGCTGTAATAGATATGGATTGGCTACCCAAGAAGCATGGGCAGGACAGACAGCTAGCAGAGACGAGGAGGTGATCACATCTTCATTTATGCCAGTGAAAACTGTTCCCACCCACAATTAAGAGTCCAGATGAAAATTAATTTTTCCATGTAGGACTTTGTTTTAGTTACGTAAAACAAATAAGCCTGTCTGGGTCACAGTGATTTCATGTCTGGTTTATATTAAAGCATGTAACTGGATTTGAACTCAATTTTAAACCCAATTATATTCCATAAATACAAGACTATTTGTGCACTGTACTAAGTTAATTTAAACTAATTTCATATGAAGAATGCATAGGAATTTGCACTTATTCACCCAAAATTCAAGCCTCCCTTAGCTTCAGTTAAACCAGTTCAATGTTTAAGACAAACCCAGTGAAGTTTGCTTTTACTTTTGTTGAGCTGTACCTAGAGATCAGAAAATTCAAAAAAAACAAAGACAAGCAGCCAGCACTCTTTTTGCTAACGTGCCTCAGACATTTCAGCATAAGAAATACTCTTGGATGGCAGAATCTCATGTCAGTAATAGGCCTGTGGGGCAGGAGGGCTGAACTGTGGGAAGATTTCTTTTTCTTCCTGTCCCTGCTTCTCTGCCTCCCTAGCCAAAACAAATAGAGTTTCAGAGCAAACAAACAGCTTTGCCAAGACAGAGAATTATCCACAGATAAGTGGTACTCCCCAAGAAAAAAGATCACTAGAAAATGAAATCATTTTTTGTTTGATAAAAAAATGGAAAGCGGCTTCATGCCGTCTCTTTGCTCGGTAAAAGGGTCACTATATGGGGGGTTGCAGACATCCATGACAGTCTTGTCTTCATTAGTCTTTCTGTCTGTTACCTGATGTGAGGCAAAAGTACACTCTTCCTGCCAGCTACTCTTGGGACAGACATATCTGCATGGCTGCTGCCATGTTCGTTCCCTTTTCTTCATACACGGATATGGAGGATTAACCGAAGCTGCTAAACGGAGGAACACCATCAAAACTGGTGGCTGAATTTCCTAAGCATCGTTGCTCTTCTTCTAGGGAATAAGAGCCAGGGATAACATCAGTGGACAAGAAAACTATGTCCCTTCTTCAGTGATCAGTGCGGGCCCCTCACGCAGCAAGACGGACACGCTACGCAGTCGGCTGGAGCAGGGCGCGTGCGCGACCAAAAACCACCCACCCAGTAGTGTCCCCAGGGGTGCGCGCCCGCGCCCGCAGCAACGCAGCCTGCAACGGCCTCGTTCAAAAGGGGTGCTTCCAGGAGAAAACCAGAGCTGGGGCCACGCTACTCGTCCCGGTAGCGGTCGCGCTCTCCCGGCCGTGGGGCAGGAGGGACAGGTGAGGTGGCACCAGCGGGGGGGCTACACGAGAACAGGCACAGCTCCCACAGGGTCCTCCCCAGCAGCCCTGGGGCAACTTCGGGCCGACAAGACAGGGCAAGGCGTGGGCCTAGCAGCGATGCCGATATCGCTGGGAAACGGTGAAGGGTAGAAAATGTTGCAGCCTGGTTGGGTCTTTGCTTCTAGATTGCGGAGAGAAAATCTCTCCATTACAAGGAAACTTTGGAAAGACTCTTCCCTTCCTTTCCCAATAATTTTCCTTAAAGCCTAAAGGCAGATGGTATTACCAGCTTACCGGGGAAGACAGCTGTGACCAGCTGTGCTTTGGACTTTACCTGTGAAACCAGGATGGATCCCCTTTGTAGCAGCCGTCATCCTTGGTGACTGCCAAACTGCCGAGAGCCATTAAGGTTCTCTGCACTGCTGCCATGTCCTTCCCTAGAAAGCCAAACAGTGAAATTGATGTAAGAAATCCTTGCACAGCAAATAGCTTGGCACACCAACAAACAGCCTTATCCAATGTATTAACTAACTCACTCGGCTCCCCTGAAAAAGTGCATTAATAGCATCATAAATGCCATTTCACCATTGCTGAAATGCAGGTATTGACACGCAAGGGCTTATTAAAAGTCGTCAAAGGGACAGCGTTAAAGTGCAGCTTGACAATTCAGGCGTTTCCAGGTTTACAGGCCTCTGGCTATTTTAAGGCCTTCTAGATAATCCCTTTGGCAAAATTTTCTCCTAAGAGATCACTTTGGTGTACAAAGAACGGTAAACATTACATACTCAGTAAAATGTGGTTGAAGGAGACCAGTGTGTTAAATAACAGTGCTGTGTCCCAGTGTCTTCAGCTGTAAACTGCTGAGACTGATCCCACCATTTAAACCCTGCAATTCCCCACAGTCCCTGTGCTAACAGTCCTTACAGCAGTCCTGGAGAGCTCCAGTGCAGGTAACTCGTATCAGTCTTTCCCAATTTAACCATCAAATCGCCTCCCAAATCCCTCCTACTGGCTTCCTTTCTCAGCCTGCCAAAAAATCAACGCTCTGCAGGTCCATACCTTCAGTTCCTGCCATCCAGTCCGCTATTCCTCCACTTCCTCCCCATGTCACCTCACTTCATTCCTCGTTTCAAAAAGTCAGGGCTCATCTCATCTTTAGCCAAGTAAAAGTTACATATCTGGTCATCACTAGTTCTTTATGTTCCCTCCATAAACAACAGCGAGAGAAAAGCTTCTCAGGGGATTATTTATCCCATCTGTATTGGGAAGGGTGAAATTGCCTATCACTTGCACACCTTCCACCTAGCTGAAAATTCACCAGGTTTCCGAGAGGACGCCTTACACCTTTGAAACATAGGCTTATTTTCAATAGAGGTTTGCATTTAAAAAATGCTATCCCCTCCTGTCTCTCCTTCCAAAAGAGGATAATATATACATTTTCCTTTTTGGTCAACGTCTTCTGCTGATTCCTCCAGCAAATTAAAACAAAACAAAACAAACAAACAAAACCCAAAGGAGACATGGAAATTTTTAAAAAATTAAGATTGCTCCTTTTTTCTTGGTTCTTGCCCTGCACTTTGTCATTTGGTGTAAAAAGGGCAGGGAACATAAAGACGTCAGAGTCAGACAGACTCTAGCCCATTACCCAATCCAGACATGTTAACTTTTGGAAAGCTTTCTAGCAAAAATGATTTGCAGCACGTATTTCCAATCATGTGAAGCGGTAAGTTATTGGAAATCTGCCTTTTGCCTCTCCGTTCTTCTGAAATCGTTCCATAAGTGTTCCTATGACGCCCTTCCCTTTCTTTCTGTTCCAGTTCTTCCTCTTTCCTAACATAATTTATCTCGTTAGCAGATCTGATTTTGACTGTAAGAAGTTCTTCACATGGGAAATAAGTAATCCATAAAAACGTGAGATACTAGAGACATGATGATGATGACGGCAGGTTTCAGAAATACCTCCAGTGGGTCAATATTAATGAAAATCACGGCGGGTCAGCCAGAGCGCAGAGGGAAGCGCATGCTGCACCTTCTGTGTTTATGCCACGCATCGCCCTGATTACAGGCAGACGCAGTTCAGGGCTTTGGTTCATGCAAACCAACTGCGTGACACGCCGGCTGGAGTGGGGAAGGCTCCCTAAAGCTGAAGACATCCAGCAGCTTCCAGCCGTGGCTGCCATACAGCCTGTTAAAGTTCACGGCAATCCTACCTGCAGGGGACCGTTGGCTCAGAAAATAAAAGGTCAGCCACCCCGAACCCTCTTTTACTGTGTCTGTGGGGGCGAAGCGCAGCAGACGGGCTCCTCGCTTCGGAGGGCAGCCGGAGAGCCGACACCCCGCACGCGGGCGCCGGCGGAAGGGCGCGAAGCGGGAGCGCCCGCAGCCCCCCCCCGCCACAGCAGAGGTGCCGGAACAGATGCCACGGGCAATGTCCTCGGGATGACCCCCCGCGTCACGAGGAGCGCGGTGACCGGCTGGGTTGAAGAGGGACGCGAAGGAGGATTTAAAAGTGAATGAGCCGAATAACGAGGGCGAGGGGAGGAAAAAGGGAAAGAAACAACAAGAGGGGCAGCCGAGTCTGACCGCCGGCCGCGCGGAGCCATCGGGCAGCCCCCCAGGTGCTGCCCGCGGCTCCGCTTGCTTTGTCAGCGGCGAGCGGGAGAGGCTGCAGGGGAAAAGCAGCCCGAGTGGGAGCCGAGTGCCACGTGCCAAAACAAAGCCACGGCCACGGCCCTGCTTTGCAGAGCCTCCTTGCTGCGTACGGAGGATGCCGCGGGTGAGGGAAGGCCCCCAAATCCGCGTGGTCTGGTGGTATTTGCCCTCTTCCAGCAAAGGGGGACATGGGGCTCCGTGGCCAGCATAAAAAGGGGCTGTGAAAAATTTTAAATTTCCGCTGAGAAAGTCACCTAACGCTGCAGCCACCTGACAGAAGGGATAATGGGCACCCTCTAAAGCCAGGCTGGACGCTGCCGTTGCAGAAGACTGCAGTCGGTGCCTTCCCGCAGCTCCGGGCTCACGGCTGTCCGTGTGGGCCGCCTGCCCGGGCCCCAGCCTCAGCCTCCCTGAATGACGCTGCGGGGACCCACGGCATTTCTTCTGCATCCTCAGCCTCCTCTGCAGCGTGCTTTGGACAGCCCAGCCTCGTAGAGGACCTTGCACTGCCCGAACAAGGAGGAAAGGGCCTCTGGTCACTTCTTATGGAAAGCCTTTCTCTTTGGAGGAAAGCTGGCGGGAAGGATTTTTTTCCAGGTCCAGAAAGGGGAAGGTCCAAACCCAAAGACGGAGAACTGCTCTGCATAGCGCTCCTGAAATGCTTTTGTGTAAAGGCTGTACCCAGAGGGACAGCTGCCTCTTGCCTGCCTGGGAATATACTGGGGAGGTATCTGTAAAAAGCGGTGAACATAGCATGCTGGGCATGGATGAGGGAAAGCTGCTCAGCACGGTGCATTTATGTAAGAAGGGACCAAAAGAGAGGTGATGCTTCTCCGGGACCAAGAAGTTGCGGAGGTGAAGAAGAATGCACCAGATGGACTGAGTGAGTTTGAAACAGCCAACAGCATATTGCATCCTAAAACATTTTCATTAATCATTACAAAGCAAAAGCTCTCGGAAAACAATCGGTGCCAAACAAAAGCTGTTTTTCAGTCACACATACTTTTCTTTCCCTGCGAACACACACTGACATCTCCTCTCTTTCTAAAGAGGTTATGGTGTGAAGTGTAGGAGTGCTGTAATGATGAAATAGGGAAAAAGAGAGTGTCCTTTCTATGCAGCTAACGCACCCCGGTTCAGACAATTCAGCCCCGAAGCAGCACAGATGCTAGAGGTCAGAGTTACGGTTAGACACAAAAAGCTTGCAGCGACTCGCTGCCAGAGAGACGTACTGTTCCATCTCAGCACCAAAATGAGCAGCCTGAGGGATGAAAAGGGAGTGGGAAAGTGAGGAGACACAGCTCAGGTTTGGGAAGTCCTAAAATAACAGTGGAGAAAAGTCTTGTATGTCTCCCTTCCTAGGTTGTGAGCTGTGCTTTGACTTCTGTCCTCTGGCAGTTACCAGCCTTTTTTTCCTCGCATCTGTTGAGAAAAGGTGATGAGTGAAAGGAAGAGAAATGAGAAGAGAGCCACCATCATTAGGAGCTTTTCGTCTTCAAAGCAAGTCCTTTTCATCGTAAGGATCAATGTACCAAACTTTCATTTGCGTGGTGTGAAGCCATTATGAGATGCAAAAGACTGCGAAGAACAGCATCTGAAATGAGCTATTATCATCCCTTACAAGATAGATGGAGCTTCTTTCAACAGCCTGCTAGGCTGAGGGGAGGGGGAAGGGTGTTACTCTAGGGAAGTGAAGATCCCTTCATTTAAGACATTTAAAGGTAGATTGGATGAAACACTAAAGACTGAACTGGAAGGAACAATCCTGCCTGTGCGCCCAAAGGAAGGATCTGTCAAGCAAATCTGGCACCCTGAGAACATCACAGGTCCCAGTAACTCCAGCTGTCGGTATATCCTTCCCTTCCAACCTACCCACAAAGAGCTTCCTAGGCTTTCATTCCTTGAACTGCCCTTCAGAGGAGCGATCTCTTCCACACATCCCAACAGCCTGTGAAAACAGGCCCCACTTTTTTTGCTCCATGTGTGTTCCTACACAAACCAGCTATCTCAATGGATTGCCTTCCTCTTTCCACTGTTTCATTCTCATGGCAGGTCTTTGACCCTTTCGCTACCCTGCAGCTGTCCTTGTTTTGAGCCCTCACACAAAGCGTTCGGCGTCTCCTTGCCCAGAGGGATGCAGGGTATAGCGCGTATTTGGTTAGAGCATCAGGAAGAGACGCATTACCACAGAAGTGGGCATAAACAGCCGTACGAACGCACAAATGACGCAGCTCTTCAGGAACTAGAACGCGCAGTTTCCACTTCGAGCATGGGATGGAGATAGCTTTCGCCTGGGTTACTGCAAAACCACAGGGACACTGAATTTTTTTGCTGTTGCCATAGTGACCTCTCTGAAAAGACTGTATCCTTAGCAAGAGATGCTCAGCTAACACTGTGTTAGCAGTGAGTTTTGCTTCTCGCTGCTCATAAGCTCCACAGAGGCATTTATGCTCCTGGGAATGCATTTTATAGCTCTAATTTAAGCTTTGCTTATGATTTGAAAACTGCAGTAAAATCTCATCATCAGAAAATAAGGGTTTTCTGTATTTGCTATTAGAAGCTATTTACTTGGAAATAATTGGCATAGAAAACATTTGTTTTATTAGGTCTGCGGATTTCTATTCGAATGATGGGCTCATGGATAACACACGAGCTTGGAAAGGCTCCGTTATGCCCTCAGGGCACTATAAATCCCTCAGAGGAGATAATGCACCACTGGAAGAACATGGTAATGAGGTAAGGCAAACAGAAACAAAAGATAATTACATTGGAGAATATGTCTTAGGCAAAATGGACTATTACAACACATCAAAGCAAAGTAAAATGAAGGCTGCAAGCTGACTTCCAGTTTATTATTTTTACCTTCCCATAAATCCACTGTCTGGAAAATATCTGTTGTTCTTACTCCGTAGATTTCAGCAGCTTTTAAGAACTGAGAAATTTGTTCCATCTGCTTGAAAGCCATTTTTGATTCAGAGATCTTTGCAATGGGCTCATTTCCCTTTGGATGTAAACTGTTTATTAACTTGCATAACAGCTGAGAGATAAATAGAGAAACAAAATTAGAAAGCAGTCACCAAACTGGAAGGCAATTTCTGCACATGAAATGATACTGCAAAATGCTTTTGACCTGGCCAGTTTCTGTCAGGGACACAGTTTCTTCAACTGAAAACAAAAAAGTGAATTGATAATAATCAAACTATATTAAAAATGCATTAAAGCTTTCATTAACTGATGGCAATAGCCTGACCATATAAATCCTAATCTGCTAGAAGCAACAAAGCAATCACTGGTAAAGGTTATATAACAACTGACAGAGAAGAAACCACACGCCCGAGCCAAAAAAATAAGCAATGTCAATTGAAATATTGTTAAAGTCACTTTGGCAGAGATTCAATGATTAGCGTATTCTTACATCCCACTGCAAACAGCAGCATCTGCCTGTTGTTCAATAAACCAATGGAGTACAATGTTTTAGCTACAGGATTATTCCCAAGAAGAAAACAGTTATGACATAATCCAATCCTGCAAATTTTCTATATTTCTTCACCTTTCCCTGGCAACACTGATTATTTCTTAAGGAGAAAAGTATACAGATGATTTTAAAACAGATCTTGTTTAACTGTATGAGAAAAGGTGCTGAAGGAATGAGTCATACTCATATATAACGTGCATGACTCATAAGAATCATAAGTACCGTGCTAATCCTAGCGCACTAGTAGAATAATTATCTTCTGAGATTAAGATTCCTGGTCAAAAGGAAATAAATCAGATGCATATATTTCTGCACTGGCCATGAGCTCTGACCAATTTAGCTGGATAAAGACAGAAAACAGGGATACTCTCCGTATAGACCCATGCAAGTGTGTAACTGGACAAAACACTTACCGTTCCATCCATCAACCAGGTCTGAAAATGTTGCCTTCCAGGAGGAGGGTGCTCTATCTGTTCTCCACACTGTACAATAATCCAGTTCACCAGCCTAGACTCTAATTCCGGGTCATATTTCTGTTCAATCTTTTCCTGAACTTCTCGGCTTAAGCCATAGCTTGGTCCTCTGTTAGCCATCTCTGGAACCAAAGCAGAACTTAGTGGGTTGAGTCCTGATCCGCAGCGCTGAAGTATGCACCAGAAAATTAAAGACTACAAGAGTGAGCAGCCTGCCCCATACGTTAGACAGTTGAACAGATGTTCATCAACACTGAAAGCAACTGTATGGCACCGGTTATAGCTGTTCTGCAGAACAGGGGAGGGGTCAGCGAGGGAAAATCCTTTTCCAAAAGCACAAATAGGCTACAACCTTTTTTAAAAAAAAAGGAGGAAAAAAACGAAATCCCCCCGCCCAACCACAAAACCAGAAGATAAGCAAGGTTTAAAACAGAGTAGGTTTTAAAGAGAGGCTTCTGCTATGTTTACAGAGAATACAATAGAGTTCTCAGATCAATGTTAAAGCTGGCTGCAAATCCAAAAGCACTTTAAAATTGCCTACCTAATACTTGCTAACAAGAAGAATGCTGTACATGGGAGCTCAAGCAATCCGATTAAAGACGCAGTCAGCCTCTTCCTCAGCAGAGATGCAGGGATGGAGATCCAGAGACCAGCGAACTGAAAAGCGTTGATGAATTTAAGAGACGAAGGCTGCCACAACGCCCTGCTGCCGCTGCAGCATCGTGGTCTGAAGAACAGTGTATTGATCTGATTTCCCTCACAGATGAGGAGGGTCAAAGCAGGGGCGTTGCTAAGAGCCATGGGAGAGGCCTGCCTCCTCAGCCACCGCCTGGGGATGCCGCCCGTCTCGCCCATCTGCAGCCTGTTCGCACGCACCTTCCCCCCGCCTCGCGCTGCGGGCCCTGCAGGCTCCGCTTCCCTCCACCTAGTCCGCATCAGCCCGGACGGCACCGAGCCCCCCTGTGCCAGATGGCCAGGAACACAGACAGAGGGACTTCACCAGACTTCACTCGCTTAAACGAACGTAACAGAAATCGCTGCGCATCTCATCTCCTTTGTTTTTATTCCCAAAGCAGAAGGAAAACCTTTTTCTCCCCGTTCTGCATCGCGATGCTAACAGGCTTAGAGCGTGAAAAACAGTTTCTCCTCTTCCCCGTTGGAGAGCTGATAGAAAGTTTCAACAAGGGGGCAATAGGATGAAAAGTCAAGGAAGAGAAGGCAGGTAGTAGAATACCATTATTACCCTATCATTAGTATATATTAAGCTATCAAATAGTGCAATAGCGTCCTGAGAAAACAACTTGAACCACTGAAACCAAGGGGAAATCACCGAAAACTAGCAAACCTACTATAAAACATGAGGATCATATTTTCTGCTGGTATGAGTCAGCATCCCTTCAGTGACAGCAAGGGAGCTATGCCCATGTACAGTAGTTTAAATTTTGATTATACCACTGCGGTGATAGGAGGGGAGAGAAGGAAAGGTAAGACAAGGGACTTTTCTTCTGTTCTGATTCGTACAGGTTTATTAAATAAAATCATTTTGGTCCCCTCTGGGTTGCACCAGACTTTGTCAAATGTCTTTCATCCATGCTGTATTATCCACCCTGCTATGAGGTAGTTCCCTTTTGGCAAATGATTCATGTTTAGCTTGATATGAAAGGAGGTTGATGAACCTGAGGTGGATTCACAATCAGCTTTGCCAACAAAAGTCCTTCTGCTGCATTTAAAAGAAATAAAAAGGGGTAAAGGAATACAGTTCCTTGTATATCTATCTCCTAATGGTCTCTTCATCCATTACTTACTCATTTTAAGACCATGAATTCTCAGATTTATACTGCTTTGGACGCTGCTGGGCCTGAGCAGACTCAAGAGATGAAAAATTTAATAGCTGACCTAATTCATTGCTGTCCTCCACTGGCATTTCATTTAGTGCTTTCTCTTCTCTGCGCTGGTAGTTTTAAAACCCTATGAAACACTTGCTTACATAACTCGGAGCATGCTACGTGACAGGGCCACCGCTTGAGCACTTTTCCATCCCAGCGAACGCGCTGCTGAAGGCACAGCAAACGCGCAGGAACCAAGATTGCAAACCAAGCCCGGAGATCGGAGGAGGAGTAAAGTGCAGCTGCAACAGTAAAAGGCAGCACACAAATTTGACATCCTTTCCATCCAAGCAACTGTTAAGGGCCGGGCCTCACACTCTTTGGCCGGTCCCACACAGAATAAGAAGTTTTATTTTGCACTTTCAGATCTTTTTGCGTTCTTCTGTTTAGAAGGGAGCTACCTGGGTTGCTTGGCTGTTTCTGGTCACACCAGGGTGTTCAGTGCTCGCTGGCAATCAGATTTCATGAAAGCCTCCTAGCCTTGCATCCGCCTCTGACCCTGTTTCCTATCTGGGGGACAGGGATGGGTAATTTAACTATCCCGAGCTGCAGAGCAGAGGTCTCCCCTTCACAGATGTTGGCTATGCAACCTGTTCTCGAGGGACTGTTCCATACTGTGAAAGCTGAAAAGCAAGCTTGTCCATCAATATCAATTTTTAATAAGGCTTTGGAAACCAGGAAAGCTGCAGAGGGCTGGAAAAATGCCAGCCCCCCTCCCAGTATTTCCAAAGTATGAGTAATCAAATCATAAGCCTGCTTCTGTGCCATCAATCCGGGGAAAAACAATGGAACGATTTTTTTTTTTTTAAAGCGACAGTGTTGATGCAATTTACTAAAAGCTCTGTAATACGTTAGAGTTGGCTACTGCATGACACGTTAATTAGGGAACTAAAGTGATTCTGAAACAACATGGCACATTAAAGTGATTAAAGCCGGCTAACTAGTAGGTCCTATAATATGACTGTAACTGAAAAATCATTAATGGTTGTGTATATTTTTATTCAGCTTGTACAAGAATGTGTTCTCAGGCCTGAACTATTTAATATGTTATTAGAAGTCACAAAAAAAGACCGGACTCCCAAGAAGATCCCAGCTGATGCAAGCTGTGATGAGTAAACAACAAAGATAAAGAAAACTCCATGAAGGCAGTCTAACCTGAAAGCAGCCAAAAATGTATCTCACTGCAGCCAAAGTCTAGCCATAGTCAGAAAAGTGCTTTTCAGAATGTAGCACTCTGTCCTATGAAAAAGCAGACGTTAAAAAAAATGCAGAGGGTGATGGAAGCAGGTGGGCACAGATGCTGGGTAAGACACTGTGCCCGAAGGCCTTGGCTGAATAAAACCTGGGAGGTGCAACAGCCATGGGAATATCATATCCAGTTCTGACAACCATTCTCCAGAAAAAGTGGTGAAAGAATGACATAAATTTAAATAGTCCCTCTAGTAACCAGAGGACTGATAATCAGAGCCTTTACACTAATCATTTCAGAAAGATTGTCTGTTTAGCTCACCAAAACCAGAAGCTAAGAAATGGCAAGCACATGTGGCTACAAAGCAAAGACCTGAAGGAACTGGAGTTCCTTTTGCTGGACACAGGCATATTAAAGCCTGGTGACTACGAATGTGATGTGGAAGAAGGGGGCAGGTTTTCAGCAGCAAAGGTACTACCATTAGAGCACTTCACCTACTGCTTCCAATGGATTTTCTCCTCTTATTTTTTCTTGGCAACACAAGATTGGAACTTACTTAGGACTAAAAATAGAGGCGAAGCTTCAATACTTGAAGTAGTGCCTGTAAGCGCTATGATAACCACCATATTACCCTATAAATTTAAAAATCTTCGTCAATCTATAAACTAATGCTGCCAACAACAACAAAACTGACATTAATTAGCTCACTATCCATGTTTAGACCCAGGTAACTTGACAGCTTTCAGTGTCTTCCCACTGGAACACAGAGGGAAAAGTAAAACTTACCCTGCTACGGAGCAACCCTTAACCTTTGTTAGATTTGCTCTTTGGCAATTCACTCCTTAGAAAGAGCCTGGTATTTCAGCCATCCCAAAGCACTATCTTTCAAAGTATGCTGGGTCAATTCCCATCAGACAAAGCTATCCAGCAATTAGAATAACTGGGAAGTCCAGGCTCCATTTCCCAGGTGTGCCACTGTGCAATAATGGACCTTTCATAAACAAGTTAAAAACAAACCAACCAAACAGGAAATTTTCCAAAGCTGTAAAACAGTTTACAGCACCTACCTTCACAAGGAAGCTTCTGAAGGGCTGCTGAAAGATGTCCCCGCATATCCGCCTACGCCGTGATGTCACATTTTCGAGCGTTGCAGAGAGGATGCTAAGGTTCAGTACAAGCTCAGTGCAAGCACAGGACCTTTTTCAGGGAGCTGCAGGGCCAGGTAAGTGCTCTGCAGACCTTTGGTTTTATTCCTGGCCCTGCTTTGTCATAAGATACCTGGAGATGTTCTACACATGAGAACTAGTCAGGTTAGGGGAAAAAGGAAGCCACTGGAATATTGCCATCTTTTTCACGGTGCAAACCTGGTGGCAGAGACAGCAGAACTGGGAGACGACGTTAGTTTTAAAAATTCTGACTTCCCCATTAATTAGAAATCTAAAAACTAGAGACCCTCAAAACCAAAAAGTGCTAACTTAAGCAAGTATCTTCTCCTTCACCTGCAAAAGGGCTTCTTTGGCAGCTCTGAAAATGTTACGTTCCAAGCAAGCGCATAGTTTGAACACCTTGAGTTTGGGATTAAAAGCAAAGTAATTCAGGAAGGAAGGACCTTCCTATTCGTGGGACAGAACAGAATGCACTGACAACTCTGGTCTGCAAAGCAAGGCAGCTCCCAAGGCTGCCATGACCAGAAGTGTTTCTGGGATTCCTAAGTTGTTGACCACCTTCGAGACAGCTCGCCAGCAGAAACAGTTAGCACTTATCACTGGAAACCAATCCCTGTGGATATCATTGCCAGAATTCCCGATACGCAAGATGACCTTGGAGGTACATTGTGCATTTTAATTCTCAGGATCTTTTAAGTCTTGTGCTGGATTGACAGACTCCTTGAAAGAAAACCAACACATTTCATCATATCAATTTTTTATCTGTCCCCAACAAAAACAGTTTACAAACAAACAAAAAAAGATCAAATCCCCTAACTAAATAAATGCTGCTTTTTATGATTAGGGATTTAGCTTTGCCATCATCTTTACTCCTTTTTCAAGAGTCGCTCTCCTAAGGACTAGCACACTCTGGCGCGCTTTCTGCCAGCAAACCATATGCAATACAGAAGCAAAGGAGAGGATTCTCATAAAGCCCAGACCTGATCCCATGCAGCCTGTGTCCTTCAGGGATTGCTTTTCCAGGACCAAAATCTGGGCAGGCCGCTTACAACGCTCCAACCTTTAAGTGTGCTACTGTTCATCGTACCTTTGCCACAGATAGGAGCACCTGCTTCCACCCTGACAGGCAGCAGCAGTGACCTTCTCGTGTTGCCACGTGGGAGGCAAGCGGACGGCATGGTGCAGGTCAGAAGGCCCAAAAAGAACACAACCTTTCACGTGCTGGCCTAAAAACATTTTAAATTTGTATTTTAGTTTAAGAACCAAGTGACTGGAAGCCTTAGCAGCTGTCATTTGCTCTTCATTCCAAATACAAACGCAGAGCTAACCGAAGCTCCTTGCCAAACACAAATCAAGACACTGTCGCAGGCTGAGAGCATGTCTATTCCTCACCCGTGAGCAGTTTGCAAGCTCCAATTATCGCATCGTATGGAAGGTGCCCATTTCCCCTTAATGGAGTAGAAGCATTGGACCCTGCAACATACATATGCAGGACTTGAAAGATAAATACAAGGTCAAGCCTGCAACTAGACTGAAATAGGTCCTGTAATTTAGATTTATGCATAACGTGGCCAAGGCTGTAACTAACATCCTTCTGTTTTAGGCAAATACATATTGAAGAGAGATGAGGTCCTACAGTGACAAAGTAAATCTGAGCTACAAAAACTGACCTACAAGCAGTAAATCTGCGAGCAGTGTATTTTTGTCCTTCATCTCTGTCTCTTCTTCCCAACCATTACAGTTATCTCTTTCTCTAGAAACCACCTGCCAGGAGAAAAGCAACATGCACAGTGGCATTAAAACCGTGTACATAGCAAGCTGCCTGCTATTAAACAGAATAGCTGAGTTCCCTCTGCCTTTCCTGTCCCTGCTGGGCTTGAGAGCAATGGTGGAAGAGTGAGAGTGCACACTGATTTTTGCTATTTCTCTATACATTCCTTACACAGTTGTTGAACTTTCACCAAGTTTTAGTGAAATTCTACATTGTCACACACCTGACTGACTTTGTACATCAGCTCAAAGCAGAGATCGCTGATCTTAGCGACAGATGAAACATACAACCTTCTATTTCCAGGGAAGCCTTTATCCTTATATATATATAAAAAAAAAAAAATCTGAAGTGTAAGGGAAGCCTCTCTATGACAGGACAACTGAGTAACTTAAAAAACATGGAAGTTCAAATCTCATTATTCCCCAGGACACAATTTTCCCTCCCAGTTGTTGGGTTTGTCCCCCTCAGCCCCGCTGAGAGGAGGGGATGGCAGCCAAGGAGAAATGACAAGCAACAGACCTAATGTAGCGACTCTGACCAAGGCACTCATTCAGAAAACGTCGTAGCTCTGTATCGCAGTATGATTAGGGCATTGAAAACATTTGAGCATCTGCAGACACATAGCTGGTTGAAAGTTTCTCTCTGTGCACGTTTTAATTCAATATGAAAAGTATGGTACCATAAATCTCTTATCCCCATTGAATAACAGTGTGTCCAAGAGAGCACGCAATCAAAATTAACATAAAAATGAAACAGCAGGAGGCAGTTCTTCTAAGAACTGTCCGGCTAGGTTTTTTTGTGAACACTGCTTGCTTTGCATTTAGCGTTGAGGCAAGAGAAAATAAGTTAGCTAAACTGAAACTACATGAAACACTTAACACCATTTAACACAAAAAAACCCCCTAAAAATCGGCTGAAGTGTGCCATACAAAGACAAACAACAGAAGAGACAGAACAAGTAGAATACTTGACAAGATAAAAATACATGTATATAAAGCTGCATTAGTACAGCTCAATATCTACAGAATATGAGCACTTGTTTATTAGGAAACAAGTTGAATAAGCTTTAGAGACTCTTTCAACACACACTGTCTATTGCAGAGCTTAATCTCAAACACAGGAAAGCATGCCTCGCCATCTTCTTCCTTTTTAGAAAGCAGAATAGTTCGTTTCACAAGTTAAGTCTCAAGTAGTTTGATTTTGCAACAGATCCGAAACGAAAATGGTGGTAAGGAAGCAGGGACAGTTGAGGGCAGCTGGTAATGCTTTTGTTTCTTTTTAATGAAAACTATTGCCTGCTTATTTAGTAGTATATGCTAATCAAGCTTCCTGCCTAGCCATAAAAGCTTTTTGTTACTTCCTCATGAAGCTTGAATGGCTGTAACTAACTCCTCAGCAGGAGTTAATGGTACGTAGTTCCATTATTACACAGAAGACAAATACCTCTTGGTGCTTGTCAACTAGTACTCTTTGATCAAAATCAACACCACAAGCAGCTGAGTAGCTTGGTTAGTGTCCAGAGCTTCCTTGCCCTGTGCCAGCAGAGTCAGCCCCAACATGTCCATACCACACTCAGTGACAGATGAGCCCAGAAGTCATTTTCAGACCTGCCACATGTGAAAGACCACAGGAATGCTAACAACTTAAGCTAAGAGTGTTGTTGAAATTAATTAAGCACAGATTGAAGTATTCAGAGAAAACCAACCCCCCCAGGCAGTACAAGATAGAGTTGGTAAATTTCAAAGCATAAGGCATCTGTCATTTCCTGCGAATCCACCTGATTGCTAAGGAAATGTATGTTATATGTTGACAAAACATATTTTGTATTTGAGAGCAAATTGGAAGTCTGTAAAAAAAACCAAACATAAGAATTCATTACAAAGGATTTTTATAATTTGCACCCTGCAGAACTTTCCAAATACATAGTACCCTAGTTTAATACGCTATTTCTACAGAAGAATGAAATACTTGTTTTTAAACATGGCTAATACTGAAAATAACTCACTATCTAGACATCTACCAGCAAAGATGAAAGAGATGCCACAGGCATTAACTTAGGGGATAAAACGTAGTACCAAACTGGAATGACATTGTAGTATGTGAATATCACATTATTCAAGATTGTCAAAAGTTCCTGTTGAGTCAAGAGCTAGTCACAGGTAGGATGTAAATCTCCCTGGTTGTCATCAATCCCTTCTTTCAGACATCTGAACATGCCAAGTTGACAGTAATCAAAATGTTAGTGATTTCCAGCATGAACACAAGGAAAACGCCATGCTTGCAGAGAAATACCAATGGAATTACTGTGGCAAAGTTAGAAGAAAAAGTCTGTCTGCATAAGGCCTACCTCAGAGCCACCTCTTCCTACTTAGGAATATAGATTGAATTTAGAAAATGCTACGTGAACACAGAGAAGAGCACTAGTATTCACTGAATCTCAAAATACTATCCAGAATACCATCTCTGTGAAGAAAGTATCATCATTTTACTTTGCATTTACACTCTGTGTAGCAAATTTTGGGTGTAGCTGTAATGTAAATACTACCACTAATCTCCATTTAGCAAGCAGAGAAGCAAAAGAAAGAGAACTACAAAACAAGTGGCACACAGTAAAAAAAGACACCCAAGGATTAAGTTTCAGTAATGCTGTGGTTTGAGCAACTGATGCTTCAGTTTTATATCCTCAACAATTGCGTCAACCCTGTTATGCTGCCTTCTCCTACCTAATGTTATTACAAATAATGAGGGAAAAAACCCCACAACAAACACCACCACCAAACAAATAAACCTCTCTCACAACTGCTCCCCTTCACATTTGTTTTCAGCTATCTTGCTCTAAGGCATTGTAACAAAAAGATCTTACCCATGAAGTACCAATTATTAATAAAAACTAAGGTGAAGCTTTGAATGAATACAATGCAACTTTTTCAAGATAAATACACAGCTACAGTTTATGCAGACACATAAAGACTTTTTCCCTGTCTGAAGTACTACAGTTCAATTGAATGTTTATACGTGTAACACCCAATTAAAAAAAAAGCTCAAAACTTTTCAATTATTGAAATAACTTTAATACATGTGAACAAAAAGTACTTCTATCACAATTGGTAACTTTGTACCTTAATTAAAATTAATTATTTTGGAATTACTGCAGTCCACTTTTTTCAACTTTTTCTTCCATTAAGAGGCAAAGCAATCTAAGAGATTTGACAGAAGTGGATTAAAAAATTGTCACAGGTAAGCTAAGATCAGAAAGTTTTGAAGTAACTTAATTTTGATTTGACTCTGTCTTTAAAACTCACAAAATCTGTATTTCAGGCTTTATTAGATGCATATAAAGAGGACAACTGTTTAACAATACATAAAGATGAACACCGCTCAACCTTCAGGAATGGAAGTGGTTGAGCAACTTGCGTGAGTTATCTGAATTAATTTTTCTCAAAAGTAAAATACCTACTCAAGAGGTTTTAAAGCTATAGAAAGTAGTGAATTGCATATTCATACAGACAGAAAAAGTCTACTCCCTTCAGAAACAGAAATACTTGGAAACAAAATTTCATGGAATGATGTAATTTCTCAAACAAGTATCCTGAGCTAGATGAATTGAATTAGGGAATTTGTACACTCAAATTAGAAGGTTTGCATCTAAACTAGAGCCGAATTTTTTATTCTCGTACCAGAATTCAAATTTTTTACATCACAGTAATGCAGTATCGAAGCCTAAATAAACCTATTTCACAGAAACTCATCTAAAATTTATGGTATTTTTGTTTTGTTTTTAGTTTTGGTTTTTTGTTTTAGTTATTTGGATTTTTTTTTAAATTAAAAAACACTATCTCAGCAAAACTCTATACTTTAGCATAGAGTTAGTAGTTAGAGTTAGTACATAGTTAGTACTTCTACTAACAATGCTAACACTGAAAACAACAAACCCTCTAGAAATACCTTACACCCAGGAGCTTCAGTCTTTTAAGTTAGAAATAGTGATGCTATTTACTACTTAAAATAGTAAAGCCAGGAACAATTATATACTTTTGACTGATGATGCTTCATATTAAGGCCAGCATGAACTAATGCCACTCTCTCACCTAAGTAAGTTCACCTCTCTTTCAAGTGTATGAATGGCACCACATTTTTGGAAAAAGAACAGGTAATAGTCACATTTGCAATTAAATATTTACTACTAAATACTAAGGATTTACGTTACAAGAATTATCCAACTATCAAGTTTCAGTTACAAGTTCTCAGGCTTGTAATCATGTACCTCAAATTCCTAATTCTAGAAGACACTATTCCTAATAATCTATAGTTCTCACATCATAGAAAAGAGGCAGTGACGCTCTGTAGCCCTCTACTCCCCACTTTACAGAGGTTACTAAAAAAGAGTCACTGTATTAATCCAGTTTCAGTTTACAACAAAACTATACACTCTTCCCTTAATAGACCCACAAATTAACTATTACAAAAAGACAGCCTGGAGAAGAGGACATAAACCCTACTGACAGGCATAGATAAGAGAGGTCCATCTGCACTTTGAGACTCTGTGTTCTTAGAAGGTACCTTCTTCCTTATGTAGTGCCCCGAACACACCTTCAGGGTGTGCCTTACACTTTTTCCCCCCCCCAGTTTTAACAGTACTTATGAACCATATCGTAATTTATCTGAAATCTGTTTATTATGCTTCATGTTATTCACTATTTCTCTTAACAATAACTTTAGTAAACACTTAAGTTATGTTTTGCTTTGCACAGATTGTTTCACACATAAGGTACAAAAATGTTACAGCAAAAGGACAATATTGAAAAGGTGTCAAAAACATGGGAAATTAAAGTTTTACTGTACAGGCCAATAGTTACAAAAATGAATCAACATTTCAGTACAAAAGTGTAGGAAGCTCGCAAAAAAGGGTTTAAGTGGTGAAGGAGAGGTTCTGAACACAACAGCAGCACTCCTTCACATTTGGGACTGTCTGTGCAAATGCAGCATTAATAAAATACCTGTATTTATGAAACAGAGGTAAGGAAACAGCAGATAAAGCTCAGTTCCTACTGTGATAGTCAGAGGCCTGGCATCATCTTAAGAACAGGGTTTCTGCTACTCATGGAAAAGAGTCAGGTGTAGAGTTCATGCATGTATGCTACTCTGCAGCTTATGCTAGTGTTGCCAGTTTGTCAATTAAATCATCAACAGTATTCACAAGAAGTTTCCTATCCTCCTTCTCACTCATCCGATGTTGTCCAGTTTTGCGAAGAATAACATCCACATCTTTGCTCAAAACACGATCAGCAACTTGCATAGAGATCTGCCAAGGCACATCACTATCCTTCATTCCATGAATGAGTCGTATGGGACATGTTATAGGAATAGGACTGTTTAGCACACAGTGATTTTCTGCTTCTCTGATAAAGTCGTATTTCAAGGAGTAGTACCCGTCCTCACTGTACTTTGTTGGAAACTTCCATTCACCTTTTTCTTCTATTTCTTTTTGTACCTAAAAAAAGAGAGCAAAGAATAGACAAGACAGATGTTACAAGCTCTTTAGAGTGCCTCAACCTGTTTCTGTTCTAAATGCGGTAAAACTTCCCCAGGCATAAGATTTCACTTCATCTATTTTTTATTAGCAGAGAAGGTATATTCCTGTTCACCTTCCAGCATCTGAGAAGACAAAGTCCCTACCATGTCACAAAAGCTACTCTGCATGTCTCTCCTGAAAATTTATCTAATTAGATACTGGCTGAGAAACTTAATTTCACTGGCGAATCCTATCAGAAAGAGAAAGATGTATAGCCACAATAAATGGTAAGTCTCTCTGGCTTCAATCAGTTCACTGAATCTCAAACGAGCAGAATCCTAGGAAAAAGCCATTTTCCAGTGATGAGTCTTTGCCACAATAGCTGTGTCTAAATATTGTTATTTCCAGAATCTTACTTTAGTCTTAAGTAGCAATACTGTCACTACACAGTGCCTTAAAAAAAAAAAATAATTCAGGAAAATATTTTAATTATTCTAAAGTATGAGATATTTATTGCCATGTTTATTTGTCACATTATAACACATGTTTTTCTTTCCTGAAGACTGGACATTATCATCATCAAGGAAGCAACTCAAAGAGTCTTCCCACCACCTAAATCTTAATAGTCTTCACAAACAGACTAATCTGAAGAATTCCCCTTCTATACACACAGCCTGTTGTCAGATTCATCTCATCGAATGTCATCTCAGTTGCTTTAGCAGCTACTTCTCCATCCTTGAAAGCACAAGGATCCAATCTGAATGCAAATATAAGATATTCAACATTGAAATCTAATGGACTGCTGAACTGCAGGGATCTGACTTCATGTCTTATGTGCCACAGTAATAATATAAACACATTCTGGGTAGCTTTCACACTAGCTTCATACTAGAAGCACAGTATTTCTCAGACGTTTAGATTAATGTAAATTTTCAGCTTACCTCCACCACAAACAAGGAAAAATTGCTGGAATACTTGCAGGAAAAGTACAGTTTGAACAGAATTTCTTAAATGCTTGACAGATTTTTTTTAGATTGCACAGAAGTCAACCATCAGCATTTACCTCAATGGGAAGCTTCTTAAAAGTTGTTACAAGATGGTCTGCTGCTACAGCTACTCCAACTAGAGCAGCCACTTTATCTGGGCGTGCTATTGCAGCATGAAGCATCAGCCATCCACCCAAGCTGGAGCCTACCAGAATCTTAAAAGAGAGGAAATAAGGTATTATTTTTACAGGAAACAACTAATTATTTTTTTCTTCTACTAAGCATCGCGTTTGGTTTTGTTTAACTACTTAAATCTTGGGCATAATCCTGCTGTCCTTACCCAGGCAGAACTGCTGTCACCTCCAGTGGAAATTTTGCCTGAGTAAGCACCACAGGATCTGGCATTTTATTATTCTTTCTATTTGGCATGGCTGGTTATTGCTGTCTGAGACTGAAACACTGCAAACAAAATGAGAGTTGAAATAATTCAGTATCACACGCACACTTTATGTTTCCTTCTTAAAATAAATGCATATGGTAAAGGCTCAGTGCAGTGAAAGACGTCAACAAAAGCAATTCATAATACAAAATTGTTTTAAAACATGATACTAGTTATTTCCAGGTAACAGGAGATTTCACGTTTCTCACAGTCATTTCCAAAGCAACTGAAAAAGTCAAATGCTGCTTCTGCTGACTTTTTTACAGCTATTTTATCATATAGAGTATATTAACTTGTAACATTCCTGCAAATCCTTTAATTAATGCATAGGATTGGGACAGTGACACTTTTTCATGAAGAGGGCTGCACTGCATTGGAACAGCCCCCTGTTCCCTGTCAGGTGGAACCTCCACCATGAGGCTTTCTCAGACTCCCCAGAATGACAGCCCTGCTCTTAGCAGGAGGCTTTAATAAACAACCTCCAGGAGTTCCTGCCAAACCATGTTTCCATGATTTTGTGGTTTACCTGCTTGCAAAAGAGGTCCTACAAATATGACTTGTCAAATGATTCAGCTTGAAAGTGAGCAGGTGTAAGCTGTTAAATAGAAGATACTGTTGAACAGAACTATTGCAGCATATTTTTGATTAATGATCTACCTTGAGGGCAAAAAGCATTCTATATTTAAAAATAATATATAACCTGTGGTCCATCTGCAAGTTCATCCAGTATAGACAGAACATCTTTTCTCCACTTCCCAATTGTACATTCCTCAAAGTTACCATCTGAACTTCCACATCCTGTATAATCGAATCTGAAAAAGTAACATCAAAATGAAACTCATAGTATTGTCTACAGGAACACAGAAGCTAACAAAACAGTAGTGTTTAATGAAATTAATTAGGGGACAAGATATCACATTGGGTATTTTCTTACTTGGTCCTGCATATCACTAGCACCAGAAATGACACAAAACAAGTTTAAATACAACAGATAAAAGTAAGTGATGCAGCGTTCTCCTACTATTTGATATAACGATATCCAAATTTACGAGGATACCTCCCAAAGAACTTCCCTTACAGCCAAAACACAACATACTTCATAAAGGTATTTTTAAAATGTACAAACTCTTTCAAACACTATTCCCAACTACAAAGACTTATAAAACTCAGCATTCAGCCTAGTCTATCAAAGGACAGTATCGCAAAGCACGTGCATGTCCCTCTAAACCCACAGAAGGCACTGGATAGCTTCACAAGCTTTGGCTGTTAAGAAGCACACTTATAGGTGATAATTTACAAAAATTAGAACTCCAGGTCCTAAACCTAAAATTTCTAAGGTTTTCTTTCCTTTCTATTTTTTTGCCGATAGCCTTAATGTAACACATAGCATTGGCTAGACTACAGAAATTTACCAGAAAATTTTCTTAATTACTTTCAGAATACATCCTCCTGATTTACCTCAGTCTCTCTAGAGACAGAAAGCCTACATTTGAAATGGAAGACAGATGCTTCTTAGCTTATGTACAGCACAGCATGCATTCCAAAGTAAATGCCAAAGTTTACATATTTTTGTTAGAACTCCTTCCCCCAACCCATGACACTTGTTCCATTTTCTCACAAACGATGTTCTGAATGTACCTGATGAAGGCATGACCTAGAGAGTTGCAGAAATCTTCAAGGGCAATTGCTTTCTGACCATTCATATTTGAATTAAAGCCTGGAAGGAAAATAACCCCAGGATTCCTGCCTTTTAGTTTGTGATAAGCAAGATTTGGTCGATCTGGTCGAGTAAGAAAGCTGACTGACGATTTCAGCCTGCAAACTAATAAAAAGAGCCATTTAGTACAATAATCATGATAACCTTGGCAGCAATACTAATATTTTATAAAATTAGGATTCAGGAAATATGGGCATATTCTGTGAAAATAAGATACTCTAGCTCAAGAGAAAAAAGTATCTCCTGTACTCTTCAATAACTAATTAGTTTGATGAACATGGTAGGGAAAGCTTATTGTAATTAATTCTCAAATCGCTAAATTCCAACCATATAAGGAGTTCACTCAGCAATTAGCAAAGTGGCTGACTGAAGCTGAATGCAGGGATTTCCTATACTTCATTTGTCCTTGTGTTTATACCATCTTGAATACATTTACCCATTTTAAGATTTTTCATCTGCTTAGTTTAACTTTTTATTTTTCCTTTTTGTTTTTCCAGACTACATTAAAAAAAAAAATTTAGAACTAAAGTACTGTGTGCAATGGTAAGTTTACAAGCACATGAAATGACCAATTTTTGATTACAAGGTAAAACTGAAGGTTAAAACTTCATCTACATCAACTCCCCCAGATCCAAAAGATCTATGAAGGAGATGTGTACAATGTGCAAGTTCAAAAGTGGCAACTGGGAAAGAATCTTGTAAGTAACTTTTTCAACATGATGAATGTAAAACAACATTAGCATTGTTTAAAACCAAATGAAATAAATAACATCTAGCCTTTTCCATCAGATCAACAACAGCTATTTCTAGTTAAGTTAAAGATTATTGCCAGGAACACTGAAAAAAAGGCTAATTTTAACACTATGCCATCTTAACATCAGTCTTTTTCCTCAGATATGAAGCACAGAAGGTAAAAAACCAAATAAAGCTACATCTTCTGTAAATACAGAGCAATACATTAAACACATCCCATAAGAAAAAACAGAGTTGACCATTGCAGAGCTATGGTTTTCTCATGAACCTCCAGAAGAGGCACAGATATCCCATTACATGGTTTGGTGTATTCTTGCTGGAGAGGTTACATTATTCCAGTACTCAGATTGCTCATGTTTACCCAGAATGAAACAGCACTTTGCAAACCTAAAATTTTGCAAATATTTAAAAAATGGAAGATCATTTAGTGCAACTTCTCTCAAAGTTATTTGCAATATATTACATGGGAGAGAAGTCCTCCTATCAGCATAAACTTAAAATTATGTTTTGTTTTAGTTCAAGATAACAAACCAGACCACTTGGAATGCAAACAGCAGGTTGGACTCTGTTATTCACATTAATAACCATCAAAAAATTTCAGTTTGGTTCAAACAAGGAAAAAAGATTAACAAAGGAAACGCTAAGTAATGAATAACTGCTGAATCTCAACAGCTGCTACAGTATTCAATCTAAGTTTAGCAGTCAGTTGTACCTCTGCTGTGGGTGAAGGCAAGTTATTTGTAGAGAGGTGTTACGGAGACTTAATCCACTCTATTATCCCACTCAGCAAGATAGTATGTTAAACTGAAAGCTTGGTCAAGACTTCTAAGATTTGATACTCTCAATTCTTAGATCAGAAGAAGATTGGTTCTTCAATACTGTAAATGAAAACTATGCAATCCCAAATACATCAGGGCTTCCTAGTGGTACAGTAACTGGATAAATACTGCAAAAACAGGCCGTGACGGTATCACACCACCTAACTGTTCTGCAGCTTTGAGTTCTCTTGTCTCACCACCAGATTTCATTCAAGGGGTTTTGGAGGTTTTGTTTGTTTGTTTGTTTTTAAACTTGCATGTGCATGAGTAAATGTGGATGCACAGAGTATGCAGGATGCAACTAGCATTCAGTGCATTCCTACCGTCTAACAGAAATGCCACTGTTTTAATTATAGATTAAAACTGAATAGCTACCCAGTAATTTCCCCTCCTGCTTTCAGTGAAAGACCTTGGTAAAAGCGGGGAAGCATTTCTGAAGGGTGCAAGATGGTACTTAGTATTTATAAATGCAAGTTACAGACAGCGGGAACTAGCTACAGGAAGACCACAGGACCCTTGCCTGATGCTAGAGAACTCTCTTCCTATCAGAATCACTGTGAAATTTGAATTGTGTTATGACCAACAGAAACTGTGATTGAGACCAGCGCTACATGTCAAAGCCAAAGAAGTCCTCCGAACAACCTTGGGAATGCTCCAGCACTGTGGCCTACCCACTACCAACTGCAGCAGATTAACACAGCTCTGGTAGATAATGGACTCGACATTCTCCACGCTTCGTTTCATGCAGTCACCCACGCCACAGAAGTAAGGAGGCCACCAGTTCCACCAGCAGGAACCTGTCTGCCCAGTCTCAAGAGCAACTAATGGCACACTCAACCAGCTATTCTGATTACACTATCACTCTGAACACAAAGAAAGAAAAAACATCAACAAAAACTCAGTGTTCACATTTTTATGCAGATACAAAATACGCACTGTTAGCGGCAAGTAAGTTCTACTCACTCCTACATCGTGCAACCTCAGATGAGGTTCACTACCTCATCAAGAAGAGCAATGATCTGTCAAATTTAAGGCAATGAATAAACGAATAAACTTAACAAGTCAGACAAGCACCCAATCTGGAACGGCACAAAGGAGCACTATGTGTTTGGGCAGAGGATCACCTCCCTCAAAAGCGGATGCCAGCAAAGCTTTTCAGGTGCCCGCACATAAGCACGCTTCACCTCCCAGCAGGCGAACTGGCCCACTTCCTCGTATTTCCAGCTCCGCAAGAAAGCTGCAGTTCGCAGCCCACTAAACACACCCGGGAAGGCAGCTGCTATGCAGACAGGCACAGACCAGCGCGGTGCTTGCCCTCCCCTGTGCGCACACCGCCACCCCCCTCAGCCTCTGCAGGGCAGGAAAAGCCTGTCAGAAACCCCGTCCCGAGGGCTGCCGCTTCCTGCTGCCCGCCTGCGCTCCGCCGAGAGCAAACGCACCTCCCCACGGCCAATACTCGTCATATGTACACACGCCACGGACACGTAGCCTCTCCCCTCTGACTGACAGACCCTTCTTCCCCGGGCTCCCTGGCCGCCGCCGGCGGCGGAGGAGCTGCGCCGGAGTGCCAGCAGAGGTGCCCCGGGGCCCTTCCCTTACCCGGGACCCCCAGGGCCGCCCTCAACGGCGAAAGCACCAGCACCAGAGCCGAGGGACGGCGGCGGCCGCCGCCCCGCACCAAACCCTGCAGCACGCCCGCCGCCGCCATGGCCGCTGCCCCGCGCCGCACACGCCCCTCGCGCCCGGCGGCAGGCAGGCACCTCACTGCGCAGGCGCGGCCTGCGGCGCGAGGGCCGCACGCATGCGCCGCACGGCCTCCCGCCTCCCCGGGCTGGCGTGGCTCCTGCCTGCCGCCGTGCGCGCGGAGGGTGTAGGAGCGCGCATGTGCCGCTGCGCGTGCCGGCGGCCGGGGCGGGGAGGTGGGCGGTTGGGCGGGACGTCAGGGGGTACGGGGCGCGCCGCGGGGCTGCGGGCTGCCGGTGGTCGGTAGCGCTGATGCCGTATGCGTGTTTGTGGAGTAGAAAACAAGAGTTCTGCCAACAGAAACACTTGATGAGCATCTCCCTAGGGGTGCGTGTGATTCCGGAGAGGGGACCCGCCTTGAAGGCCTCTCTGTACCAGGCGAGGCTGGTAAGAGCCAGTCTGGAAACACCCGCAGTTAAGGCTGCCTGTATTTTTATATATATATATGGGTATAAACTTATGAAGTGTACATTTTGTAATTTATATATATAATATGCACATAATTACCTGGCCTTGACATTTCAAAACCCAGCATCCTTTCCTTGGTGGCCTCTCCAGCGGCATCAGGGTTTGGCCATTTCTCGGCCTGCAGGGCATTCGAACGAGCTCATACCTCCTTACCCATCTCGGTGTTACTTCCATGGGCACGGTAGCTAAACCAAGGTCTTTATGCGCTGTGCCTTTTACATACAGGCCACGGCAGCCACCCGGAAAGGAAGACAGTAATGCTCAGGCGGTGCCCGCCAAGGTAAGGGTGTTTTCCCTGGCCAGTGCCAGCCAGCAGCTCTAGGTCAAGGGCTGCAGCGGCTGAAGTTTTTGTGACACAGCCTGTGTGGTTTGCAGTTGCGATCCTTCACAGCAGGCAGGTACTTGACCCTCGTGGAGGTAAGCTTGGAGGGCTTGCAGGCTGATCATAAAAGATGGTGCCTGCTGCCATGCTTTGCTTACGTCGTCTTGATGTCCACCACTACAAAAATCACCACGCTTCGTGATGATGACAGCCAACTGTAAAAAAATCATAAAACCACATGGGCTTCTACGATGAGCAATTCAAGTCATGTCTAAGTCAAATATTGGGAAAACTGGGAAACCCTTAAACTTCATCAGTTTCTGTTTTGCAGTTAAACAAAGAAATCATCTACATCCAAGGCTGGTGATAAATTTTTCAAACAGGATCATAAAAAATGAGAAAGGTATTACATTATGTACACTTAGTAAACAGCCTACACTCGAATTTCACTGCCATCTAAAAGATTATTTTCCATAGCTCTTTTATGGGGAAAACACATGGAATGGTTAGATTAAGCATTAATAAGAAATAAAAAATTGCTTGCACAACTGTATAGGACTATTTAAAAGAGAAGCAGAAATGTCTCAAGATGAAGCAGCAAGTGAATATTTAAAACAAGTGTATTTTTAAAAATGTTTATTGAAATGCCTTCATTGCATCATGCAGGATACAAAAATCATTATTAGAAAACCTTTATAACCATACTTAGGAGTAAAATCAAAATACATCAGGGAAAAATAATAATTATATAAACAAAAGCAATTTGTTTCTGATAGTGTTCTAAATCATTAGATTACAAGCTGTGATCTGCACAGTTGATAACAATTATCTTGCGATAACAGTCCCTTCTTTAATGATTCAAGTCAAAACAGATGTTTGTCGTGCTAAAGCAACCATATCACCTGTGTATACCACAAAATATTCAACCTGTTCATTAGATACAGGGTTTAAAAAGTATAACAAAAATATTCTGCCAGCATACTTCTATTCTGCTTTCAGTTTTTTATTTGTTCCATCAAAAGCTATTAACTTTTCATCAAGGAAAAAAAAAGGCTACTGTGCTTTCTTCTATTACACAACATAGCACATAAGTTTTGATTACTGAAACAGAACCTCTTTAAAGTCATAAGAGACTTTCTTGAAGTTCAGTTCAATTAAATAATTTATGTTTTTGCAATATTACTCAAGGACTTGGAAGTTATTTTAAAATGGGAGACTGGTGCACCCTCAGTGTTTTTATCATTTTAGGAATTGCAATCTCTGCTACTTAAAATTTTCAGGGTTTTTTAATTCATACACTGCTTAGTGTAAACTCTTAGAACTTGCCTCTCTCTCTTTTTGTTCTGTTTGATAGCATTATTCTGTGCAGATAGGCTTTTTAAAAAACTCTCTGGGGCTGAAAACATGGCTCCAAAGAATTTAGATAGGTAGAAGATTTTGATGCTGGCTTCAAGGGGACCAGTGTTGGAGAGGTTTCAGTAGAGCATTCACTTGGCACAGAGTAAGCTTAGAACCATGCTGGGACCTTACTACATAAAAGAAAATTGCTGCAGGATCTAGAATCAGCTTGTTCTATTCAACAGGGAAGAGAAAAAAAAAACCCTCCTTATGAGGAAGTTCATACATGTGTTTCTGTTTCATATCCTTGCGGAAAAATGCACCTTTATAAAGCTATCCTCCTCTTTTTTTTTGTTGAGCTCCATAGATGCAGACTTTAAACATACAGTTAGTGTCACTGGGTGTCTGAACACACAGAATATCGTAACGATTTCATTACATTAGAAGTCATGAAGAGTTTTGGCACTGTCCCTGTACAGAAAGTTAGGTACAACTAACACTTTGAAAACATGATAAGGGAATCGTAGAACTCTTTGGCTCTGTTGTAATACTTAACTACTAAGGCAAGAACTGTGTGTACCTTAGGGTTGCTTTTTTGTTTATATTTTTATAAAATACTTGGCTAAAAGTTTTAAAAAGTCACCTAATCATCTATAAATGTCAAATGCTGCATATTAAAATATATGCTTATTACACCTTTTTGTTCCATTACTAGAATTTTTGCATACTGATGAGAACACACACATTTGTAAACTGTTTAGTGTGAGTTTATGAGGACATTCTCCATACAAGAGAGTCTGCAGAAAATTATCATTGAATCAAGATGCTGTAATATAAATTGCCCGATTATCCATTTTAGAGCACTACGATCCTCTCAACAGCTTTAGCTCTTTCATTCCTATGAAGATCAACTAAAACAAGTAACAAGCCCCCCTTTTCAATGCCTTTGTAAAACCGTCTCGTTGCGAGGTTTCAGGTGCACATCATAAGGAAGGATATTTCAGAGTATTCACTGGCTTTTCAGATTTCACTACATATGGCTAACTTCATATGCTAGGTTATTGCAGTATGCCCTGTTGCCCCCTTTTATTATAACATGAAGTGGGTGTAGCCTTCTGCGCCGGTAACAATAACATCCATCCATATCCTCATGGCTTCTGGCGAAGGAGCAACCATATAGTATATCCGGTCATGCGTCTTAACGCTGAACGTGAGCAACGGGTTGGGACTCTAGAATAACACAGAAAGAAGGATATCAAAAGAATGAAAGCAAAGCCATTTTCTGGCACCAGAACCAACATCCCTTACAGGGAGATATACGATGGGGTTATGGAGAACGACAAAATGCAAAATGCTGTAGCACTTCACCCTGCATTGCAGCGCTGGAAGCAGAGATGTGTTTATAGCATTTGCATCCAGCATAAACACTTTTTACAACATATTTCCACTCACCTATTACACTGTAGTACAGGGCTTCAAACTGTCGTTTCGTGCCCAAATAACATAAGTCCTCCACTCTGTCCAGTGGTCAAAACCAGCCTGGCTTTCACAAATCCCCGCACCAAGGATATATTCAGCTTGTTCACAGCTCATTTAAATTACAGATGAGAGGCAGGGGGTGCCGCGAGCCGCGGGCACCAGTTACCTCCTCCCTGTGACAGACGCATGCAGCCACCCCGTGATTTGCAAAGCCATAGATTTCAGTGGTCTCACCCCTCGACTAAGGAATTCCTTGCAGCAAATCCCACTTGGCAGGGAGGCACTCTTATCTCTGCTTTCATCAGTATTAAAAAAAACCCCACAAACAAAACCAGTGCTAATCACTGATCTGGCTTCATCTTCCTTTTCCTCCACTCCAGGTTTTTTTTGTTTGTTTCTTTTTTTCCCAAATAATGTCAGCTTTCCCTTTGACTTTACAGCAGCTACCATACTTTGGGTACTGCTATACGATACTCAGTTTAAACAACAGTAACAATAGTTTACCTTATATGCATTCTTTAGGTGATCATAATAGACTTCTTCAATAGCTTGAAAATATATTACACCTTTTAATTTAGTTTCATGTTTATCTAAAATGGAAAAGAGAGAAAAACTTGAGAACTGAAATGAACAGCCTGATTTGCATTTCCATATATGTTAGGCTAATAAGTAATTGGATTAACACTTCTGCTTGTGAAATCCTACAGAAACCTTCCACCCTTTCTTACCAGTTGCTCAGTTTTGTTGAGAGATGCATTTCCTAATTTAATAGGTTTTCTTTTCCACCTGGTTTCCAAAGAAATAAAAGCTTTTGCAGTTTCCTCATCTATCTGCAAGTCACCTCCTTCACTGATGTGTCTAAACATTATGGCTGGTATTAGCCAACAGAAGGACAGATGTCTCTGAGATACTTCCAATCTTCCAACTCCATGAAAGCCAGCCAGACTTCACATAGCTTACAGGCTAAGACCTACAGTTTGCCTTCAAAGGAAAACTCTTAGGATAAGCAAATTTGAAATACAATTTGATAGCAAAAGCTTTACATTAGAACGTCATTTGTGCTTGTACTTATTAAAAAAAGTGCTTCTTCCTGTTTATAATAATCTCCCTCAGTCTCAAGCTAATGTTTATTATTCAAATGCGAGGGTAGCAGATTGTAGGCAAATTTCTATGAGCTCTGACACATGGAAAAGTTTACAGGAGGTTAAAAGTTCCTGAGCACCAGCTGCAGCATCGTAATTGTCTGTTTGCACTCTCCTACTCTGACACCCAAGGTAAAAGCCAAATTAAGTAGACGCAGTTTGCCCCTGTTGTGAAAGGGAACTCCCTGTTTGCTTCAGAGCGCCTGAGGTAGAACCGCCTGAGGGGATAGTTACTCCAGGGAGGCTGCCAACAAGGAGTAGGTTGTTACCCAGTGGTACTGTGTTTCTGGTACCAGTATCCCATGGCAGCAAAGCTGACATACAGGGTGGGAGTCTTCTCACTTAAGTTCTCATATCTACAACAGAGACACAGCTGACTTAATCTCCCTTTGAAGGCCATAGGAAGAAGCAGACACATGCAGGGGGTCAATTCTAAACTATCTTAACACATCTTCTGATGTTGCCTTCTGCCCCAGCATCAGCTAGTGAACGGTTAGGACACAGACTGTGAATTTAAAATCTTAGCAGTCACAACTGTAAAGTTTCACCAGAAAAAGGAACAAGGCAGATAAGCATCTACAGTCCCATCCGGTTTCCTGCAATGGAGAGGCATTGCTGAGTAATCCCAGAGGGTGTTAAGAAGCATCACAACTGCATGTGACTCTGAAGGGCAAACTTCTTTCCACTCCCAGTGCTTTTATATTAGGGGAATGTAATGCCTTCTGACCCCGAGTCAGTACCACCTTAACACTGAACAGTCATGCATAACCTCTTCATCAGTCCCGAGAGAGATTCTGCTGTCATTTTGAATACTCACGAAACTCAGCTTACATCCTACTGGTAGCTGCAGGCAGTTTTGAAAGTGTCGTGCGATGGCAAAAATGAAATCCCAGCAACCAAACGATACAGCGCTGGGAATCACCTTGCCAGCCCCCAGGGGACCGGTAGAAGTACTGAGGTATAAGATTATGACCTTTTAGCACACATTATACTAAGCTAAATGCAATACTATACAAAGTACACTGTCTATGCAGTACAGGCAAACAGTGATCCATTCTCCTTTTCAAGCCCCACCTGGGGTCTCGGTTACAAGAGCATTTCAGGTACCCACCAGCTCCCACCGCAACAGTCTTTGTAGAGTTCCCCGTGTGCTTCAGGTCAGAAAGTGCAGATGCTTCAGTCACCCTAAAGCTTGACAATTTAGTGCAGCAAGTTCTTTGTTCAGGACACTTACAGAAGTAAAACAATATGCCAGTGTATTCACTTAGAGTTCAATTACTCTGAATTTACAGTATCAATTTTTATTTTGGAAGTCTACTATATATTTAAAGATCTAGACAGATCCTCGCTTGTACAACCAGATGCATTTTTGTACAGCTGGTACAGAATTCTCATGAAACTATGTTTGTTGGCCGGAGTCCTTGAGACATTATGAAAAGTTTTCCTTGGTAATTGAAATTTCATTATGGCAACTGTACTGCACACAAAACTCAAACTGTTAACTATTAACATAACTACTGAAAAAAAAAATTGGTACCAGATGGGAACACTACTGTATGTTACAGGCCTTGCTAACCAATAATCCAGATGTTAAGAACAAAGTAAAAAAATGTTTGTTACATTCTTTATAGTATTACTGCAAACTAGTAAGAAATACTCAGTATGTAGTGAATGAATGTAATGAATACAAATACGGGTTTTAAAAAAGATGGACTGAGCAATGCATAACCCTACCATCAATTTTAAGCTCCTTATGAGTTGCTGGAAAGCACTAGTGTCATAAAAGGAAATGGAACTGTTTGGGTGTTTTTTGTACTCGATGGGTTCTTCTGCTTCTTAGCAATGACCATCCTACATATGCCCCTGTGTCTGGCCTCTCCTAAGAATAAATATTCAGAACACAAAGTCATTTTTCTGGCTTCCTCTGAAACTTCAAAATCAAACCATGTGTAGATTTGCACAGCAATTGCAGAAAAATACATGTTCTTAAATTCCAAATTTCAGGGTTTACCCCAAGATAACAAATAAACATAATGCTTATAATGGCTCCAGATATCATATAACACAACTTAGTGTACAGAAACCTCTTTAGCGTATTGCATGTTGTTAATTTGAAATTCCTTGGACTCTCAAAACATGGCAAACTCAAAAAGCCTACTCCTGTACATTTAATTTCCTGAAAGACTTTTCAGCACGTCAAGCAGTGGGACTGCAGAAGCATTCAATTTAGTTTTCATGGGAAGTATAATAAATCATATTCTTGTATGAAGGGTAC
The DNA here is from genome assembly GCF_964289735.1 of Phaethon aethereus. Classification (NCBI taxonomy): domain Eukaryota; kingdom Metazoa; phylum Chordata; class Aves; order Phaethontiformes; family Phaethontidae; genus Phaethon; species Phaethon aethereus. The sequence continues at coordinate 99,824,984 of NC_138575.1, read as the reverse complement.
AAGAAATCATTCTGTCATTGGGGAAAGTATATCAAATTTAAAAACAAATTATGTGGAGCCATTATTCTGTGTATTAGGAACCTGATGATCTTCCATTTTTTCCTCTTGCCTATCTACATCTCTCCCTTTGTCTGTTACGCTCATTTCTGCCTTACCTAGCATTAGGATTGAACACTACAGGAAAGGGATTGCACGAGCTCCGAGTGTATGTTTAAAAAAGCCGACGAGATGGAAATGTAAGTTTTACTCAGGACTCCCTACACGTTCATAACTCAGCTGAGGTTAACGGGAAAATAGAGGGACAGGTAGCCTAGTAGTGATCCTGCAACCTACCTGCATAATATGTAAAAGTTCTCTTGTTTCTGTCAAAAACAAACCATCGTTTTTTCCATGTTTTAATTTTTCCTCCCATTTTAATCAGAAAGCCTCGGCAGGTCTTCTCTGTGAGGGAGACATGGTAACAGGTCTCTATGTTGTGACCGGCTGTTTCGATGTGACTTCGTAGGTCAAAGTCTTCCTTTCTAATGGGCAAATAGCGAGTCAAGGGACGAGCCTACAGTTAAGAAAAGAAAATCGTATTTTTTTTAGCAGAAGCATTAACTTCTCCGTCACTCTTTCTGCTGCACGGACATAACTGTAAACTGCCCATAGATTCTAAGAATGAAGGTAAGAAAATAAAAAGCTTTTGCCGCAGCCCTGATTTTCTTTAAAAGAAAAATGCTAAAAACTTGGAACTTTACAAAATGTTGGATAACTTCATAAAAGTGAGATTAGAGCATAGGAAATGATAAATTAATAAGCTGGTAAAACAGGGGCCACGGCACAGAAAGGTTGGTTTAGAATTAAAACATTAATTAAATATAAAGGTGTGTTGCTGCTTTAGTTGAAGTGTAAGAACTTAATTTGCATGATGTTAAGCAAAACCTTTATTTCTCTAGGCTAGATACTTGCTACACGTATCTCACGCATTAATATTTTACTGCTACAGGTATTTTCATGCGAAGTATAATATAAATAATAAGAACATGCTATCACACGAAAAATTAATAATAAGAGTGAACTGGAACCACTAGTTAGTTTTTCAGAGATTTCTGTGAACGAAATAGGATTTTTCTCTTCCGAACGAGTTAAATGTGGTATCTGATTCACAGTGGCAATACAGTATGGAGAGCCGAAGTGCACCCCCCCTGCAAGAGACCGCACAGCCGTGCAGGAAATGGTGCCTCATCCTTGACTGCAGTTCAAGACTGACTCTGCATCAAGCCTGCAGGGTGTCAGCTGGGAGAACAAGCAAGAGGAGGGACCTCTGCCAGCCGAGGGAATATGCTTGTTTTCTGTGCCTGAAGGGTCTGCGCGCCCCCCTTCCCCATTTTAAACACAAAAGGTAAGTCTCCCAAGGCTCCTGATGCAGTCAAGGCAGACAGAGGCTACAACACAGGGCAATTCAGAACAGAAGCTGAATTTAGGTTCTTTGAATGACCCATGAAAGGGGCATCTCCCTCTCTCCCCTGACTCCCGAGAGGTCAGTGATTTGGAGAATCTAATCTGCCCCTGCTCCATGCCTAAAGTTAGCCTGTTAAACCCCACTGAGAGTCGCAAATCGAAGGGACTTTCCCTCATTGCATTTTCAAGAACCTCTTGGGGCAACGGGAGCTGTGTTGCCCACAAGAACTCTCAGCACCCTTCTAAAATTATGCAGTCCTGTATGATACAAGCTGGCACCAGCTTTGGCAAGTGCAAAGATGGAGTTCCTTCTCCTAGCTGACGTTTCTAAGTGTCAGGAAGTGCTGAAAAAAAGAGAAAAATTAGGTCTCACTGTACAAAGGAAAGAAAAAAGTTAACAAAAAATCATAGTTATTTTTGACAGACATATTTTGTCTTCCTGCCAATTCAGTCTTCAGCCCTTGCTGCCAAGTCTGCCAATTATCAGTAACTAATAAGGGCATTCTATTACAACATATGCATGCTCCAATTTGGGATAGAGATATAAGGATTGCATCATTGTTTACGCCATAGTTGAGTTGTCATTAAAATTTCTGAGAAAAAAGAAGGCATTCAGGTAAAGTACACAAAAAATTAACATTTGGTAATTACATTTTATATAAAAACAAGGAAATGGATTTATTTAACCAGAAAAAGCTTAAAGTTCTTCTGGGGTTGTCCTATTGTTCTGATTTAGTGTTATCAATTAGAAAGGCAAGTTATATAGAAATGATCATTAAAAAAATGTAATAGTGACTCATGAAACAAAGATTTAGTAAAGGTAGCACAGATAAAAGCAGAAAGGTATCCAAATATGCTATATGGAATCTTCTGAACTCAGATACATACATTAAGATGGAGACATTGTCTTGCTATACTATACTAATGATAAGATGACTGTCTGATCTATTTGCTGTACCATGTAGATCTCATTAGTTGTGGTGGAATAAACACATAGGTAAGACCTTTAAGCCTAAAGAAAGCTCAAGATACCTCTAAATCCTAACAAGAAGCAAAATGATGTAGGAGGTAACACTGTTTTAATTAAATAATGTTTCTCATGTTGTATAGTCCCAGTAACATTAGAAGAAATACTGTTTCCTCTCTACAGTAGACGTGGAGCTGGAAAAGCTTCTTTATCTGTTTTTTTTGGTCAAATATTTGGAAATGACAATTCACAGTCCAAGATATTGTACATATTAAAGAAAAAAACAAACACCAATTGTTTATAAAATTAACACACTCACAGACTTCTGTTGTTTAGGCTGAAAAATTCTGCTCTGCCCATACTCAGTAATAAACCCTATATAATTAATATTTATACTTTAGATATAAGATGCTAATAGATATCTATGCTGCTATTTATCTTTAAATGAATACTCAGACATCTATCTAAGGCTCCAAGAGCCCAAACATACTTTTAGCAGCACAGTTACACCTCAGAAATACTACATCTATCTATTCAACTGAAAGCAGTTCTCTTTACCATTGGCAGTTACACACTTAGTCCCTTCTGTATATCAAGGGGAAGTCTTGCACTTAAAAACCGTTTCATGTCAACATATCTCACCTGTGCTCTTTGTTTCTCACGTATTTTGACTTCCTTTTCAATTAATTTTTGCCTCTGGCTAGTTTCTTCTTCCAATCTTTTCTCCAGTTGCTCTCTGCGTCGCTTCTCTTCTTCCAGAGCTCGTTTTTTGGCTTCCATCTCCCGTTCCTAAATACCACAGCACATGCAGAACTTCAATTATATGTGAAGCTATAGTTGATAGTGTAATTTCTAAGCTGGGACTTTTTGCCTCTTAAGTAGGCAGAAATATGTATCCAGTAAAGTGGACTGAAAATTGGAATCAGAATTACAAAGATTACCACACTGTAAATTAAGATTCTTCTTAAGTAGCTCTCCTAGCAGGTGTAGGAACAATGCTGACCTAGCTTCTGATGGGATTTTGCCATCAACTCACGCACTGAGATAGCAGCCATTGCATACAGTATCAAAGATATAGTATGAGGATGAAACCAGACCAAACTAAGCGGGGAGAGGTAATTTTTAAAGTGTCTATTAGATGCAAACTATTTAGGGTCCAATGTTGCATTTAGGAGGAAATTATCTAACATGCTCATTCTTAGTTTTACTCATAAAATTATGCTTACCCTGGTCTCAAGCAGCCTAGTCTTTTCAGCATGTGCTTGTTTCAGAAGTCTCTCCATCTCTTCTATTCTTGCAACATTTGAAGTGCTAGCACTGCACAAAAAAAATTCAAAAAGTTATTTAAAAGAATACTTGGTATTTAAAGATGTATTTTACAGTCCTACATTAGACAGTTTAAGAATGGAGTTGATACTGTTCCGATCCAATTCAGTGCAGTAGGCACTAACAAAAAATGATGTATAATATGGTACGCTCTCAATGTACACATTCCCCATGCAGAGTTGTGAAAAATGCAGACTTGAGTGCCTAAAAATGCATCTTGCTGGTCCCCTGTGATCTGCCATCTTCTCCCAGATAACAGAATAGGGGTGCAGGAGGTTACCATGTCCTAACAGAACACACCAGTAATCCTCAGAGATGGCCTTAGTAGCCATCTGAGTATACCAGTCTTTGGCTGTAGACTGTCTCTGTTTTGTGTCTCCCTGAGCTCACCATCAAAAAAAGCTCGATGAAAATAAGGAGGGTTAAGAGGTATGCATAGAGGCCATTCAGTGACATAGTAGTGTCAGGAAGGATCTGCTAGTTAAAGTAACCAGCAAGCCAAAGGAACAAAGGTAATCACAAAAGAGTGCTGGATCCTGGCCCAGCACAGCACAGCCGTCACCTTTGCTTGTCCTTTTTTATTTTGCTTCTCTTCTCCAACACAATTTCTTTGTTTCATCTCAATTTAACAGCCGTTTCAACAGTGGCCATTTCCATGGCATGCTCTTTAATTTAGTTTTTATCTTAGGCCGTTCAAGAAAAACAGTTGATGTTAATTCTTACTGTATTACCGTTAAATATGCCATTAGACTAAGGCACATCACGAGGAACCAGAATGGATTCAAACGTTTAGGGCAGAGAGAAACTTGACGTGGGACTGCACTGAAAACGCTATCTGACCACTCGAGTGGAAGTGGGTGTCAGATGGCAGATTTTTTCATGCTGCTGAACAGCATACAGACCAATTGCAGAGGGACACAGGTAGAATGGAAGTAGTCCAAATATGTGTCCTGGGCAAGGAAAAGAAAAAAAAGTAAGAACAACATCCTTTGCTTTCTGAGCACGCCTCTGATGCTCCTGTCTGTACGACCAGGATTTTTGTCAGAAGTGTGACAGTCTTCAGAAGACATTTCAATGTCTGGGGATATGTTTCCTGAGCGGATACAATACAAGGTGAAAATAACATACCTCATTTAACCCAAGCTTGCAGAAAAGGTATAATCCACCTGAAATCTATCTAAACTCTAAAAGCTTACTGTTTTAGAAAAAAGGGAGGCCACTGACTTAGATGCCTAAGCCTAGTTTGTCCAAAGTGTGTTTAGTTGATGGGCCAAAAGAATCTGGCTCAAATAACTTCAGTAAAAGCAACGGGGCCGTAAATTAAAAGTCGTGTGAGCAACCTGCAACATAGTTAATCGCAGTCGGTTTTTCCATGTTAAACTGGTTAACCCTTCAGTTTAGCTTAATGCTTGATTTGCTTATCCTGCTCACAGAAATTAATGCACAGCAGATCACAATCTCTGAAACCTTGGCCACAAAAAAGAAGTTGCTAATGAACCTTGGAACAACTAGTGCTTGGCAAGTTGAATAACTACAGCAGTTCTGTTTCTTCTGTACTTTGAGCACAGGCAGATTTTATGCATTTCCAGCAAAAAAAGTCTCTCTCACCTTATACAAGGTAAAATATAGCATATATTTTAAATATGTCAGAACAAAGCATCATAATTGTTTTCCTTTAAAGTCTGATATGGCTGGAAAAGATTCTCAAACACCATCTAAACCAATCTGAATTGATTTTGCTTAAGGGAAGTTTTGTTAAGGAAAAGTAACTGCCTGTCTTCCAAGTTTTATCAACGAAGTCAGCCCACACTCATTTCTTCCCTCACCAAAGTTTGCCTTGTAAGAAACAGAAGAGTCTGTCGTAATGGGTCCTTTTCTGGTTTTTGGATTGGATTGTTTTTTTGGTTTTGTTTGTGTTTTTTTTTTTCTTCTGGCATTGGCTGGAAGCTGCAGAAGAGCCAGAGGGAGGCAGAAGGGGAAACAGCACCAGTGAAAGTCAACAGCCATCAGGGCTCCCGCGTCCTGGGCTGGAGATTCCACTTACAAGATGGCCCTGAGGTAGCTCAGACACACACCATCTTCTTCCAAATGATCAGAGCAGTGAAGAGGCAGATTTCATACCACTGCCCTGTTAGCTTGCTGCAGAGACAGAGTTAATTCCCAGCCTGTCTCCAGCTATCAGAAACTTGCTGATAGTGTTTCTATTTAAAACAGAAATCCTCAAAACCTGAGTCCTAATGTTTTTACTTAAAAAAACCCCCAAAACCACAAAACCAAAAAAACCAAACTAACAACAACAAAAATACCCCAGCCAGCAGAATGAGTGCCACTGGTATTTTCTGAAACCCTTAACACTGCAGTGATAAAGACTATATGAGGAAATCAGCAGGCTGATACCCTGTTACAGGAAACAGATGCTGAATAAAAGACAACATGCTAGCCAAAAAACCTGTCCTTGTGATTGCAAGGGATTCTTAATCCCGTGACAACATTGTACTTAATTATCAGCCTCCCCTTACGCTTGTGAAACTGCTGGGGCAAGACTGCAAGCAGAAATGAAAGCGCTATCATTAAAACCAGACTGTCAGAAGAAAAATTGTTTGCACACAGTTTTGAGACTCGGCTTGACTTTTAAAAGGAACATCAATGTTCTGTGTTATCTGAGGAGTGGTGTCTAGGCTGACACACTCTGAGGATGAGAAAAGCCACGGAGGGCTCTAAGCCTCTCAGTGTCATCTCTTTGTTTTTACTGACCCAGAAGAGTGAGAGGAAAGGGCAGAAAAGACTGCCAGAGGAGCCCTAAGTGTTTCAGCATACGGCTCTAGTAAGTTAACCTGCTGGACTTGCAGAAGAAGTGTAACATCGTCGCCAGCAGATGTCTTTGAGAAATTTCCTATCACAGGAAGTTCCTTCCCTGTAGTGACCAGGGAAGGAAGCTCAGGTATACCCACTCTGAAAAGAGCATCGACAACTGCATAACTGCAGTTCAGGACCGACACCGATTTCTCTGTGACCTTCAACTTAGCCTCCCCATGTGTTTATTTTCCATCTTTAAAAACGTGAGATGATAGTTAAACCTGAGTATGAAAGGCTACACAAATACTAGCTATTATGCCTGTCTAATGATCTTACATTTTCTTGACCAGTTAGCAGTATTCATGTACATATTCTCTTTTTTCGTTATAACCCTGTGACCATTACAACATGAGAAAGAAAGGTGTTTTACCTGGAAATGTTATCTGGTGAGCATGCCGATATGCTTGTCTCCATACTGTCAGAACTGTCTAAGCTTAAGGTATCAAAGGCATGGTCCTTGTAACTACGATCTGGGTAATGGAAACTATTCAAATACACATTCGATTCGGATGCTGTTCTGCTGTAGAATTCAGGAGACTTCTGCCTTTGGTTTTCACAGGTACGCTGATGGTTATACCCTACAGAGCACAGAGGAAACATTTATTTTACACAGGAGTTTTGTGACTCAGAACATGTTAGCAGCACAAGCATTCTGAACATCACCTCAGTCTCAACTGCACTGTGACCAAGGCACTACACTATTACGGTTAATTTCACAAGTTAATCATAACTGAAATAAAACCTTTAAATACCTGTTTTATCTATGATGGACACAAATATATGCAGATTAGTATGGCTGACTTTTCAATATATATTCTTGTATGTGTAGTATGAAAATTTAATTTGAATGAATGAAATTTTCATTTTAAAATTAAAATTAGACTTAGTCTGGAAAGTAATGCAGCTAAATTCAGGGATCTAGAAGAACTGGCACTGATTAAATGAAAGAAAAAAAAAGAAAACAAAGATATTCAATCATCTTGAGTACTTGTTTGGTTGATTTTACTGACTCTGGATTATTTTTTTGTCTGTTTGAAGAACTTTCTCTTCTGGTAACTGCAAGTTGGGCTTTTAGTGTCAGCTGAAATAATATGGGCTACTTGTCACATCATCATAGTTACTAGTGTAGAGGTAATTTCCTGGAGTTTTGAAGCTGCAGTTCACCCTAAATGAATGAAGCAGATCCCTATAGCTCAATGACCGTAAGGAAAAATAAGGTTCATGTAACATTTAAGTCCGTTGTGCTGTTATTTTTCCACAAAATCATCCTTTCTGAAAAGCCATCCTTCCTGTACACAGGGAAATTTGTTTGGCTACATCTCCTTTAAGAAAAAAATTCCTCAGAATTATTTTTATCTCATGTCTCCATTGCTCTTTGTAAACAACGCAGCAGTATTTATACAGACTTCCAGAGCGGTGGTTGAGCTTGCCTGATGAAGGAGAGTAATGACGGCTGTTGTTTTAACTGCTGAAGTTATTTTACGGTGCCCTTTCAAGGTCTCTTTAATCCATGTGATTACAAATGCAACTGCACTGCTCATCTTTTCCTTCCACCAATGCACAAAGTGAGGCTTTCTCACAGCCCTGACACTCAGTCAAGTTTATAATACTCTCTGCACATTCTTGACCCAAAATCTGAGCTGGTGGCAGAGTTGGAGATTAGGAAGGACTGTTAGACTACATGAAAACCTCCCATTCATACAGGAAGGCAGACACAGACATTCCACATAGTTAATATAAACAGACACAGGAAAAACACAGACAAATGTACAAATGCAGCAAAGTCCAGATAAAAATTTTTACTAGACACCATTAAGAAACTGATGTTAGCAAAGCATGCCTGAAGTGGGAATATTTGCCTGCCTTATTCTCATTCTCTATCTGCAGGTAGAAGGTTACTGTCTGGTATTTTTTGCCCATGACAGAGTGAGGAGAGTCCCAGCTCAGGGAGCCAACAACTGCAGCTCTACCTTGGAAAGGCTATAATATTCCCCAAAAGGTACCTGAAACACATGACTGAAGCTGAGTAATTAAAGCATATTATTAAGGAAATCATGCCCTACAAGCATTTCCAAGGCAGAGAGTTTTCTCTCTACTCCTCGCTTCCTTCTGTACCATACAAAGGTTTCTTGCAGATGATGAAAAGATGGTTTCTAAGGAACTAATAGGACTTCACTTGCCATTTGAAAGAACACTAAATTTCAATAAAAGTTCAATTGCACCGATTAGTAAAATCGGTAAATTAGTATATAAATTAGTAAAAAGAGACAAAAGGGACACAAATACACCTCAGCAGTCATAGATAAAGCATCACACAACACAGGTGTTACTGATTCACATGTGCAGTTTGGGGTTTTTTTCCCCCATTATTATGGCAAATGTTATTGCAGATAAGCAATTACCTTTCATACTCGAACCTTTGGAATGATTAATTGCTCCTGTGATATGGTTATCAATTATTCATTATGGAAAGAGAGGGAAAAAAAAAATTACTGAAAGAACTTTATTCAAATGCGTGTTTTTCTACTGAGCCCTTTGCAAAACCTTGCCTGCTCAGAAATCTTAATTCCATATCTCATATTTCACTGAAAAATAAAGCCATCTAAAAAGCACAGAGAAACATAGCAGTTTCACAAACACTCTCCTAAAGGAGGATAAAGAACCCATTTTTAAGTAAAAACACTTGGTGGTTAAATTTATTTAAACGTGCAAACGTAACTAAACACTGCAAGATATATAGTCGTTAGGTCACAAGATGAGACGTATTCACAGAAACAAAGCACAACGCGATGTTCTCATTTCCTCCTTGTGCCACAAGCAACAGGCAGTTCAAAGCTTAGGATCAGCTGCGTACAACACCGAGAAGCCTCACAACCGACCTGCCTCCGTTACAGCCCCACTTGCACGGCGTGCAGGCACAATCTGTCGCTTAAGGATTTTTTAAGGGCTCAGGTGCCTATTCACAGAACATGCACTTAAAAATATTAGACTCCTCGTAAGATCCAGCACTTCACTGAAAGTTCCCCACAAGCCAAGACTTCTATCAGCCAAGTATAAGCTCATACAAGAGCGAAAATGTTTCTTGTTGCATTGGCTTGTGTTCTCTGTAGTAGAACAGTAAAACTTAACACTATTAACAGCCATACTCTTGAGCAAAAATATCCATAAAGCCATATCATTAAAAAAAAAATCCAAAGGAGTTATTGCAGAATCACAAAACCCACATATACCACCACAAAATTCTGGTGAGCTCAGAGTTACAGGTGAAAGCTGTTACTGAAAGTGGCACTGTCAAGTATGTAAAAAAAACCCCCCAGTATTTCATAAAAAAGATCACAGTACATTTTCTCCCATTTCTATTCTTTCTTCTTTTTTTTTTTTTTTAAAGATTGACATTAAAATGTCAAGCTACATTTTTTTGTATGCAAACATGTCAAAGTAGGAAGCCCAAGTCTGTCTACCTTGTCATTGTCACCCACAGACCTGCAAAGACTTCTAAATTTTCTGCTCTACTTGTGTGGCTATGAGCAAAGAAGCAAAAAATTAGGCCTGCGCAAAGCTGTAGCTCTGCAGATATTAGCATTAATCATAAGTTTTGTTGTGACAGTTTATTTGACAGGAGGGAAAAAAGAATTTTTGAAGTGCTATCATTACTTAACAATTATTTTAAAGTTTTCCAAGATTTTTGGGAACTACTTGACAGTGCTGATGCAATCAGTACTTTCGCCAAAACATGACAATGACAGCTACAACCAGGTAAAGGGATGTTTTCGTACCTTTTCTGGCTTTCCCTGAGTTCGACAAGAGAAACGGTGGGAGCGGGGGGGAAAAAAGGCAAACTGCTTTGAAAAAGCTTCTAACTTGTTTGTACATACACACCTTGCCCTCAGTACACTGGTTTTCTGTAGAGCTTAGGAAGAATACAAATAATCATCTTGCTGGTACCTAATTTCTCTGTCCCAACGGTTTTGTTCCTAGTGCTGTGGCTGGGAAATTACGTCTTAGCTCCCGGCTTACCCATCCCTCTTCCCTTCCGCAGCCTGCGAGCAATGGGGGCTGATTTGGCCAACCCTCCCTCCTTGCTCCCGCCTGTACTCGCGTGGGCTTCTGGCACCCCGAACCCCACGGGAGCTTCCTGGGGCCACGTTTTGACCTGTGCAGGGTGAGGTCTCGAGATTGTACCGACTAGCAGCTTCTCCACCCTTTATTTTGGCACGTGGTTTGCTTACAAAGGCATGTATGCAGGAGGTGAATTTATAAAAACAGCCCTTCAAAAATACCTCAAGAATGGCTGCTACGAAATAGCTTTTTCCACCAATGACTTACAGCAAAGATGCGTCCTCGTAATCATTTTAGAAGTTGCTCTTAACTTGGGCTATGATTGCTGACAGTGGCTTTATTTCAAGAACAATTCTTGAACTCACGTGACTGACTAAACGCAGTTTTGGTAATCCTACAACGAAGGCTATTTAGAACTTTAAAATCTTTCCTAATCTCTCTCCTACTGGATAGACATAGACATCACGTGTTCCTGCACAAAGACGAAGAGATTGAAATCCGTGTTCAAACTCAAATGGCCGTTCTTCATTTCCAGACTTCATTTTTTACTTTGAATTTTTTCCTCTCAGACTTTCACATTTACCTTCTTGGACTGAATTAGAAAAACTGGAGAAGGCAAATTAGAGAAAACTCATTTCGTAGCACTACTAATTTAGTGACGATTCTCAGATAATATCTTCACATGAGCTAGGCTGCCACTTCTTCCTCCAGCCACCATTGAATATGTTTTTTTTCAGATCCCTATGAACACGCCCAAACACCTGGCCTGGAAGTTCTTTCAATGCTTTTAAACCCTAAGGTAAGCTACTAATGCCGCTTCGGGACCGCATCATCCCCTTTGCGTAGCAGCTCGTGGGACACCGCCCGATGGCCAGCGCTCCAGAGCGGATGGAGCGGCATTTGCCACGTGAGACCCCGGGTCTCCACCGAGTCGAGCGCACCCGGCGCCAGTGCAGCCGGCGCAGCTGTATGCTCGAGGTACCGGTAACTCCAGCCCTCCGCCTCGCTTGCAACGCGTCACCCCGGACGCAGAAAACTGACGGAGCGAAAAACCTGCCAAGTGGGAAAAGAAACGCAAGGAGAGCAAGCAGTGGTTCAATACACACAAGTCAAGGACGCTTTTCATCTATTCATCACCTGGTTTAGGTGAACAACTTATTTTTGGACTGGGAAGAGAAGTGAGCGCATATTTATCAGCATAAGCAGTATCTATACATTCGCAGAGTTCCACTGAACTGGTAGAAAGATCTTACTCCTCCAAAATATCTACTTAGTCCAAAAAGGCAAATCTGACCTACCTGATCTACCTACAAAAATAATGTTTTTGTAAGAAATACAGTGTATTTATTACCTAATAATCATTTATCACAGAGTGATGGAATAAAAGAACATCACCAAGGATGTCCGCTGACATGAGATTTGGCTTAGTTTTTAATGATGTATTTAAGGACATCTGCTGAAATTAATCTTAGTTACACAGACACAAGTCACGCCAGTTTTAGTGGAAGCCACATAAGATTTGAGAATTTTAATTAACAATAGTATTCCATTTCAGTTGTACTGTGTGCTCTGTTTAAATACTACGCTGTGTTCAAAACACTTCCCAAATCTCACCGTCCCACAGAAATGCAGGTCCTTTACTCATGACTTGGAAGAAAATCTTGCTTCTCCTCCGTGCACTCTGCATGGGTATGAGGTGCTAGGGGAAACCAGAAATCAGGCCAAGTTGAACGCAGACCCCCCCGGGCTCATACCACGACACTCGTTAAGGCTATGCCTATGAGGCTGAATGAAAGATGCCGGAAGACTGTTCCTCCAGCCCCAGCTGCGGGTTATCTCATGGCATAGGGCTGTCTCCCTTCACGACCACATTCGTTGTGGAGTGAGCTAGTCGGAGCAGCCCAGAGCAGTTTGGGGGAGGGATGCTGGCAGACAGTTACACGTTGTGGATGGTCACACGTGTCCAGCACGCCCTGGCCCTTTTGTACAGCTGGGTAGAAATGCTCTAGGATCTGACTCCAGCCACCTGACTTGGGACATCTCCTTGCTGAGCTCTGCACTGCACTGGGACAACTACATACCAGCAGGAAGAGCCATGCAAAAACTTTTGTGGTGTGTTACTGAGACAAAGAAACCTAGAAACACAGCACTTCAGAGCAAGAGAAAGCAGTTGGACTCTTCAAGCTCCTCCAACAGCAAGAAATTCACGGAGCTCCATGTTGAATGCAAAGGGAATAAACCCTTCACTGATTACTAAGAGAGGTAGTCAAGCCACAAATAATCCTTGCATTCCCATATCCTTTGCGTTTCGACTCTCTTTGCAAATCCTGTGAGACTTCAAGTAAAGCACCTGCCAGCAGCATCATTTCCCTTTGACAAAGCTGATGTTTCAGAATAGGCCATCTAGAACTGTCCTCTCTCCTAGCAGGAATTAATCCTGTAAGGCTCTCTTCATAACTTAGTATTTCCATTCAAACCATTGGATCTTTCAAAGAATAATGGTCATCATCTAGCACGGCAGGCAGTACAGCACACATGATTCTTCACAGCATATGGCAAGTACTGTGCCAAGCGCCTTAACAAATGCCTCTCTCTCATTCTCTCTTGCCTCTTTTCTTTGTCGGGCCATAATTCAGTTTTGGTTTGTGGGTTGTTTTTTTTCTTTCTCATTCTTCAGTCAAGAAATCTGCATGTACTCTTAGGATTTTCTTAATTGCGTGCTGACAAAAAAAGGAACATTAAAACTGATCAATTTATTTTTAAAACCTTTATCTTTGCCTATATTAGATTTGATAACACTTTGTAATCGTGTTTTAAGTCACACACTAATGCTCTTTTGCAACCATTTTATACAGAAATATTTCCAATTTTAAACACATGTTCTCTTGTCATCAAAGTTTAACCAAACCAACCTTACTGATTTTCAAACTGAAACAAAAGCGTGTTCTGCACAACGGCATAATGATGAGTATGAATGTACTTGCAAGCAATCCCACCCTTGCAAACGCATTACACCAAAGAAGCTTTCCAAGCTGAGCATGATGCTCCTTTTGTATCGCATCCAAAATAAATACATTGGTAACTTAGCCACAACACGCTAGGTTTGCGGAAGGCCTGCTGCACATGTAAAGCTCAAAAAAACCAAATCACAACTGGATGAGCTCTATAAACTGCACCAAGTCATGATCCCTTTTCAGCAAGCTTGTTCCATCCCTGTATGGAGTCATCTTGGCGCGTATAGCTGACCTCAGCTGGGCCCCCTTGACCTCTAACAGCTGCTAGCTCTGAGAAGCCCTATGACAACAGGATAGATCCTGTCTCAGCTCAGGCTTAGTCAGAGCAATTCTACACAAGGACCTACTGCACTTACATTGATAATAATGCTGCAGATGCTGGAAAGAAAAGAAACCGACAGCTGGCACTGAAGCAACTCCATTTGAAGATGGGACACTAATGAATAATGCAGTTAAAGCAGAAATTAAGTGTATCGATTCAAGTAGACAAACAATAGACACAGAGTGCCACAGCCTACAAGCTCATGTTTCAAAGATGCAACTTCCTTTTGGACCCAGAATTGTCACGTTCCCTATTACAAAAATGCAGCTATCTATCCATGATGAAACACCTCTCTCCTTTCCTATTTTCTAGCCCAAATGTTTAAGACCAGTGACAACAGCAGTTGCAGATTCTCAAAGTCATGATACTGAATCTTTGTCTGGGGTATTACTTTCTCGAGGCTAAAATACATGCCAGTGAAAAACCATTTTTAAGATCACAACATGAAAAGAATTATTTAAGGGGGGGGGGCGGAGAAAAAAAGAAAGCAACATGTAGTATCTTTAATACATTGCCTCAAAATCACTCACAGAAATTACCCAGTTAACCCAACGTGTATTCTTCAATAAATTTTTCTTGCTTACTTGATTATATTTGGTGACCACGTACTTCAAAACTACACGTGCACCTATCACCATCTCACCTGGTATCTGCAAATTACATTTAGAGCTTGCTTTTTTCACCAAGAAGGAAACTTATTTTACAGCCCTGTTGATTATAGCAATATCCCTTTCAGACTTATTTGCTGAAAAATTGAACACTGACTTTTAAGAGCAACGAATCAAATAAAAAGGTCTTACCTTTGTGCATCCTTCTCGACTCTGACTCTTTGGTCATGGTTGCTAGGCAGTGAGGAAGTACGCTGCCACAGCTGTTGCTCTGTCCTAATGGTAAATGTCCCTGCAGGAAATTTTGTAAATATGTGCTTAAAATTACACTTCAAGACTTTTTTTTTCCTATCAGCAACTAATGCTAATGACGTGCTTTGTCATGGGTATAAATGTCGTATCATGTCATGTCAAATCAGCCATGGATATTTTAGTTGTGCAAAGCCTCTATTAGACCAAAACGTTTCCAAAGAAGTATCTCCACCTTGCTGCTGTTCATTGATTTACCAGATCACAAATAAAGAGTATTTTCACTTTATACACAACCTTTACCATTTAGAGGCCTTAGGTAGGAATGAAAAAAAAACCCCGTTGTGTCTCCAGAATCAATTTAAACTATCCCAGAAATACAATCATTGAGATACATTAATCACAAATGCGTGATTACTATTGCAGCACAGCACTTCCAGAGGTCACAATAAAGGCTTCATGTGTGTTCCCACGTGTTAATATACCTGAATTTCTTTCAAGGTCAATTTCAGAGCTGAATTTGGGGGATTATGCAAAGCTTACAGCGCCTCTAACATATTACAGGCTTTTATACAGACGTTGGAAGGCTATTAATAGCATGCAACTACGTACTTTAGATGCAACGCTTCGTCCAAGCGTTGCGCTATTGAAGTGCGGTGATACAGACGGAGTCGTTTTCTTGCGAGGTAAAGTATCACTCATGTACATGCATTCCCTGTGCTGCTTCTTTCGCTCTTCCAGATTTCTGAAATGCTTCAAATGTAATTTGTTACACAGTTTTGACAGAATGAATTGACCTACTTGCTCAGTTATACTCTATATGGAATATACTGAAGGTGTAAGTCTGGGAAATTCACTATAAAGAACAAAATCTAAAATACAGAGTACCTCCTGCTTCACAGTGCTTTCCAGAATTTCTTCAAATACCACATTAAAATCATGCTGATTAACACGATACATTAAATTCATGTACACATTTTGTATACATGTCCGGGTACTTAATTTTTTATAAAAACCCCTCAAGTCTAGTGTACACATGGAATCAAATTACAAAGAAAAACATTTATTTACAACCTATTCTAATGAATTGGTGGCTTAAAACCAATACAGCTTTTGAGAGACATTGTTCAAATGTATTTGAAAAATTAATTTAGGATTTCAAATGTAGCCACCTGTACTTTATTGCTGCAAGTCTTCTGACAGTTACAATGGCTCCTAAATATTAGTATTTGCCTCTGGATTGCTTATATAGAATTTTTGTTCAGTAACATTCTATAATGCATTGTGCTCATTTTTAAATGAGCAGTGCCTTTAAGTGCAACACCCTGCGAGCACGATCAACTTATGATCCATCATATCACTCTAAAAACTTCACATATAAATCAACTTCAGGGCCACCACAACAAAAACAAACAAAAATAATAATCCCAAGTTATCAGCTTTGACTCTGTTACCTGTTGTTGCCTGCGGTGTTTCTTAGCTGGCAGAGGTGGAGGTGTATCAGATAAAGGAATAGGGTCTACATGAGTAGCCATGACCTCAGGCCAATGGACTGGTGGAAGTTGAGCAATAGAGCGAGGAGAAAGAGAGTGAGGAAACACAAATCCAGAACAGAGAGGTGATCTTAGCTTTATAGGAAAAAGAGAAATTACACACAGAGTTTTCTTTTTGGAATTGCTCAAAAGATACGGCACATACAAGCTGCAGTTCTAGCACTGTGTTTTGTTGGGGCATTTAGCAGGAGAGAGATGTGTTGTATTGCAACTCTCGAGGCGTATTTAACTACCAGCAGCAGCACAGAAATGCCAAATTCTAAAGCAGTTGCAACACAAAGACAATGGCTTTACATTCATAACATTATTCCATTCTTTTAAAAGGGGATTTATTCAAAATTTGCTATGGTCATTACAAAGGCAGAAACATCACAAAGAATGAAGAAAAGAAAGAGTAAGCTAGAAGACACAGATTGGACAGACTCCATGAAATAGCTGAGATAAGTAGAAGCTACCCATGTCCCCCAAGTATTCAAGGTATACTTCTTCTACCACCTCACAGGAAAAAAAAAAGAAAAAAAAGCTACAAAACACACAAAATTAACACCTAAGCACCACTGAACGAGTAATCATTAAATGCGTCCACAGACAATTTCTCCAAAGGTGCATTACATTATAGTGTTTGACAGGCAAAGATGGTCACTTATTGCTGCTTGGGTCATAAGCATTCAGGTTTTTTGGCCTTCGAAGTCCCATCTACATCATCAAAGACACCTTATAACTGAAGCAGTCCTTCAGCTTTACTGTTAAACTGTTATTTGAGTCGGTAGCAGGCAGACAGCAGCTTGCCTTAGGGTCAATTTGTTACATGTTGAATTATCAAAAAAAAAAAAAAAAAAAAAAAAAGAAAGAAAAAGGCAGCCATAAAAGAACAATGCAAACAAAGGGAAACGTCTCTCAAACAAACCTCTTTATTTTGTGGCTGGCTCGTCAGCACAGCCGTGGAAGGCTCAGTGGCAACTGCTTCAGCATCTGTGGGGGGCTGAGTGGAAGGGGACAGATTCGTGGAATTGCCATACAGCTCACTAATTTCACTTACACTGATATAGCCCTAAAAGGAGGAATTCAGAAGTTAAAAGCAGCAAAAGCCAAAAGACGTGCAAGAGTATTAATGTATCCAGTACGATGAAAGTTAGTTTAGAGCGGTACAGCCAAATATTTGTTATCATTGAAATACTTCATCATAAATAAAATAAAATTATCACCAAGCTTTTCAAATGTTGAATACTTGGATTCTGAAAATTGTTCTTCATTTAATTCCAAAAACATTGGTGTAATCAAAAAGCAAATGTTCATTAAGTGACCAAAAGACTTTACTAAAATGTAAATACCCTTTAGAAATTATGTAGCTCTTTCTCGGGAGAGCAGACTGGGGGAAAAGGAATAACAAATCTTATTCACCCATCTTTTTATTTCTTTTTTTGTTTATGTTTAAATTAAATAACTTACCCTGATTTGTTTCTTGCCTAACTATTAAGCTAGTTTGAGTAACCCAAATCACTAACAGAACCGGAAAGAACTTGCATAGGGACAAGCCATTGCTACTCTATAAATCACGCTGACACAACACCTCCCATTTGCATTGTCTGGAAGTGGCTTCTAACTTTTAGGTGTTACCAGGAGACTCGGGTAGATGCCATTAGTGCTGGCCCCATAGCCATTACAATTTGCCTCTTTTTTCTTCTTTTAAACAATCACAGGGCATGTGACGGACTGAGGAAAGGCACAGACTTAAGAGTGTGCTTCAGCCTGCAGGGAAGACTTATGCAGGCAGATTTGAGATATAACGGTAGAATACAATTATTGCACGTGTTTTGGTGTTAGCTGAGCAAATGTTATTTAAAAAGTAAAATACGGATTCAAATCTGTGGTATATAGGATGCCAGACTGTAAAACGTCAGATGTCCTAACTTCTTACCATAGAAAACAAGGCTATGCGAAAAGAAAGAATAAATCACTGCTGAAGCAATGTCCTAAAAATGAGACAGAAATATGCTTATTTTTTAAATCAAGATGGTAAGCTGCTTTTAAATTGAGACGGTGTCAAAGGGGCTATGTTTCTATTACGGTACCAGCACACTGACATGCCAGTATGTATACTTCAGCAATTCAGTAAGAGAAGCCACAGATGGCTATACTATTTCTTCTTTTTAAAAGTGCATAAATTTAGCAATGATCATAGAAGGTAAGTGGGAAAAAATACCAACCCTACTATCTATTAGCATCATTTTCAATGCATTTTATCAGCTATTTCAAGCAGATATATACAATGCTGGAAAATTAAGTATCATACTGTGAACCCAGCACTCTGGAAATAGGAGGCAAATCTTAACTCTGATATTATTTGATGAACTAGTAAATGAGAAGGAGACTGAGTAAGATACTAAAGTTTACCTCTCAAAACATGTAGCCATATTACAGCCAAACAGAGTCCAGTACGAATAAACATAAAACTTGCTTAACCAACTTGTAGTAGCAGTATACGAGTGACTAAAACTTGGCAAGCCTATGAATGCAATATTGTATTAATTTTTATAGAGGATAAAAGCACTTCCACCATTATATAAAAAACATCCAGTCCAGACTCACAACCCCAATGGGGATTCACCCTGGGGTTTAAAAAAACAGAAGCAAACAACAAATGACTGTGCTGCACATTAGCCCAGGCCCCTTTTACATTAGATTAAATAAACGGTTTCACGTCAGATTAGGCATCCGAGTCATTTTGTCAACGCTGAACTTTTAAACAGCGCTGATTTTCCTCCCTTGTTTAAGTGCCGGGACAAGCACCTTTACGTGAGGCCGTGTTGCTCTCCGTAGCGGCGCGTGCGGGGAGTAAGCTTCGGGACGGGTGGGAGAGAGGTACAGATGTGTGCTTTGGTGAGGGGGCTGGGGGGCCTCGGGCGGCAGACTCGGCCGATGGGTGAGCGACCGCACGCTGAAGTTCCCTTCTGTGCGCAGGCGGGTCTGTTGAAGCCTGTGTACCATTCGGTGCCCCATTTTCCAAGGTGCCAGAACAGTCAGAGAAAAATTAAGCCGGACTGAGGCAAACGTAACACCTGGTAAGGAACGGCACTTCTGTTATAGGATGGAGCCTGTGGGGACGCTGAGCACGAAACAGATAACCTGCGCTGCTCCTTCTCTCATGTGCCTTGGAGCAACTGGCTTCACTGCAGCGAACAGAACGACACCGCAGAATAATCCATTTCAATAGAAAGAGCGTCAGGCTCACTTAATGTAGTTGCATTTTGACATATCTGTGATTACAGAAACCATTATGCAGGTACGAAGATAAAAATCAGAGATAGCACCCACTCTCTAGTGAGAGAATGAACAGATCCATCTCAAAACGCAAAAAATGAAGCTTAGACTTGCCAGATGCCCTGGTGGGAGGTCAGATACCCAGGTCAGAACACAACCTAGGACACTGGAAGTCTAAGCACCTGCAACATGGCTTGCACTGAGGAAGGGTGCTCAGCCCTGCTGGCATGTGCTGGAGGCCACTCGGGTTCACGAGGAACTTGGAGGCCACATACGCAACATCACAATTCCCAGCTGCTGAAAGGACAGGTGGTTGCTTTCGACTTCAAGAGCCCAACTTCCCGCAGCAAAACCTACATCATCAGATGTGGCAGACCTTGTTCAGGGCTTCCATACAAGCAGATCCCGCAAGTCCAGTCAGACCTCTTAGGCAGAAGTCAATGAAGCAGCCATAGACACCTGCCAGTGTATTTTAAGTGCTAGATTTTCTGCCTCTCCATTTATAACTTCACGTTTACCTGCGATGTGCAGATTCATCAAGTCAGGTCAGGAAGATAAATACGGGACATGTGCTAATATCATACGTGCTGACTGAATCTGGAACGGGCTTGCTGGCTTACCTTACAAGCCTTACCTTGTAAGGCTTACCTTACACTGACCTTGCTCATAGACCTTGCGGCTTGAAGCGGTACCCTCAAAGCTATGAAGTCTTGACAGCTGCAGGTAAGCTCTGGGTCTCATCATGTATTACCCAAACTAACTTAGTTTTTTTTCAGCAAAAATATTTTACACCTTTACTGTAATTATTCAAAACAGTTAAATGACAATGCTTTACTACAGAGCCTTAGAATAAAGGGAGGGGAGGCAATGATAAAATCTACAGTGCAAAAATAAGACTGAACTGTATTTGTACTTGAACGGAGTTATTCCTGGACCTCATTCTTCTTCACTTCAATGAGGTTTAATTGTCTATTTTGAGAAAATTAGACACACACACACAGACACATAAAACCGATCATTTTTCTGGAGCGAGAGATTAAGGCGATACCAGCCACACCTTGGAAAATGTCAAGAGAAGCTATTTTTGATCACCCATGCATTTGGACTTCCATGGATAGCTTTACAAAGGAATTTCATCACCTCTCAAAAAAAACCCCCAAACTACAAATAGGTCTTTACTAAAGTGCTTTTGTATGAAGTGTTATTAAAAGTTACTTATGGTAAAGTCAAAAGCAGTGAATCTCTTTACCTCTTTTAGACTACTGGGACTGACAGGAAATCCCTTTCCTCCGGAAAGCATGGAATATTTCTTTTCCAGATTACAGAGATTCTCTTTTTCCTGTTAAAAACAGACATTTTATGCTAAATACCAACAGCCATGTAGTGAAAATAAAGGCTAGCCATTTTCTTAACCATGTAAAGAAACACGCTGGGATAGAAGGCTAGAAACTGCACAGCAGAGCTTCAGCTTCATCCATTTACAGCAGAACTGAACAAAAAATGGAGGTACGGAACGAAAAGCTAGTGAAAGATTTCAAACCTAACAGGTCTTCCTTCAGCATTTTGAAAATGCTGTTTCTGCTTAATGAACTACAATATGATTTCCCTCCTGATTAAAAGCAAAACATAAAACAGATGCGAAGGGTACATTCCAGCTTCTTATTAACCGGATGTCAGCTGATGTTAAGTAGCTCATCTTGTGGCCGAGTATGGGCTATCACAAGCCAAAAATCTGAGCACTCTGTGCACAGTTCCAGCAGCCACACAGGGAACACAGGCTTCCAGCTTCAGCACCCGGGCGGGTGCCTCTGGTTGAGTCCTCTGGAAGGGAGGCACATCTAAAACCCTCTCGGTTATCAAATGCCACTAGCGTTTTTTCTTAGGAAATCTAACGATTAATTAAAAAGATTTCTTTTTTTTTTAAAGTTTAACGGATACAACGATGTCTATTACGTTATTACACTTGCTAGCTTCTGCACACCTGATGCTTTTCTAGTGCTCTATGTTCTTTTCTTCTATGAAATGCTCTTCTATTACATGCTAAAAATATTTGAAAGACAGCAAGTACTTACTCTTTGCAGCATCATTATTAAGTTGTTTTTCTCTTTTACAAAATGATCTTGTTCTCTTTGTGCTTGTTGGACAATATGATTGGCTTGTTTTTTGAGAGCAGAAATCTTTTCCTAACATAAAAAGAAAACAATCACAATTTACATGTTTTATTTTCAAAGCACAAGACAACCTGCAGCAAGGATCCTATTCATAAGAGTTCTCTCACTCATGAGTGAAGCAGCAGGAAAAGAAGTTTTTACAAGACAGCTCACTGCTCTGAAGGAGATAATTAAATAAGATTTAGACAGTAAAGAGACAATTTATTCAAGAGACAAAACAAAAGAACTGCACATATTCTTTGATAATATGGTGACTAACATCCATATACTGAACGGAACTGGTTTAGAAATGCAACTTCTCACCGCTGGAAAACTGGTATTTAATTGGTTGAGATAGGACCTTTACAATTGATTTTAAAAATTAAGGAGTATTTAAAAATACACCTTACAAATGCAATACAAATTTAACAATTTGGTGTTCTATTATTATTTTAACAAAATCATTTAACATCAATCATGAGTATAAAATAACTGTAGTTTTGTCCAGAGTGTACAAATCTCCTTTCTTAAAGAAGGAAAACCAACTCTTTGGTACTTTTTGTAGCAAACTAAAGGGTTTAATTTTCATATGCAAATATGCAAACAGGGCATGAAATTTTATTGATTTATTTCCTTTTGGAGAAGTGCATGATTTGATCTGTGTCGGATGTTCCTGGGCCATCATCTTTGCTCTGCTTCAAAAGCTTTGTCAAAGAGGAAAGTTTTGCATTGTTTCTCACAGATGGGCAGGCTGTAGATCCGTTTAATCTCCGTTATGCTCAACAACAAAGAACAAGTGAACTGTTAGTGCTTTTACCTTTCTACTGACAATGCTGCGCTGATATTCAGCTACTTCACGTAGCAGCTGTTGCGTCAGGTTTTCTTTCTCTTCATCTAACCTGCTTTCATGTTCAAGCTGCTGAAATTCCAAATCTTCAAAGTGTTTGCTTTCTATGTCCAAAAGATCAGCATCCTTAAGGGGGGGGGGGAAAAAAAAAGGCAAAAAGAAAGTAATCATGCTTTCACTGAAACCAGAGTAGAGATACTTACAAAGACACACACAAGTCAGTCTAAGATGGTATTTAGGTATCTCACACAACATGTTCAAACAGGAGCCCAATGCTCTTAATGACCTACTGTCATAATCAGAGAGCAAATGGAGCTAATCGTTCTTTCGACGTTGCTTCCTCCATCGCTCCCACCGTCCCGCCCCGCTGAGAAAGGCGAAGCACCTGCGTGGCGAGGGAGCGGCTCGGCAGCGTTCGGAGCAAGCTGGGCACCCAGCACGCCCTGGCTGGGCAGACCGCTCTGCTGTAGCCTAGCGGTGGCACCACCGAAGCCTGAACCCATTCGGTGAGGTTGTCACATGCCAAACCAGGAGAGCATCTGCTTACCAGCCAAAAAGGACAGGAAGTATCATCCCAGCCACACCAGGGAATGGCACACTGGATTAACTACTTCTGGGAACCACACACTCAAACGATGGAGCCTGAACTGCAGTTGGAACTTCTTCAGGTCTAGCCCAAGTACCAGCCCTGCTTTTATTAACAGACCTACAGTCAGGTAACACAAAAGAGACGTGGAGCCATGTGCCGTCGTCAGTGCATGGCCATCACCTCGGCGGCGATGTCCAACCGTGCAAGCTGCTCAGCCAGAGGCTGATGGTGGACCACCAAATCGGAGCCGACAGTTGCTCCCCGTGCAAATACACAATTAAGGACGCTAGCCACCCCCCCTAGCCAGTAGGTGTATGACTTCCGAAAAGCGTATCAGCCCACTTTTAGGCATTCCCCTGGACCAACGCCAAGTTTTGCCAGGAAAAAGAAGTTGAATGCTGCAGAAAAGACCCAAGAAATAAGAACACACCTGCCTTCCGCTTAGGGACGGCAAGATAAAACTGGCGGTGCTTTTCAGCACACGAACCGAATGCTAGTCTTTCTCCTGCAACAGCTGTGTATTCCTAACACACGTTCCTACTTACAGGTTGCAGAGCCCTGATGAAAAAGGCGATTTTAGTAATCGCAGTATTATTAAGTGCTAAGGCTCTATAAAATAGGCACATTGTGCATAACTTGTCAGGCAAGAAAACCTACATCCTGTAAGCAATTTATCATTTTAGGGAAATGCAAGCTTACTCCTTTTCTTATTTTGACCTGAGGCAAAGGTTAGTGACAGAGATAAGCAGATAGGTCTCTATAAAGGCGTTCAAAACCAGCTACCAATGTACCAGGGAAAGACAAGGGATGCAGAAACTGAAGAATCCAAGTTATTATATGAAACACCAACGTCTTCCCATTATTCTCCAAAGAAGTGCCTTTCACTGGTAGGAGATAGTGAAGAGATCAAAAGCAAAGGCGTGGGCTAAAAATTACAAGCAAGCAGTTACCTACAATACAGAAATGTTTCATTCAAACCAGCCAGCCGTCTTCAGCATTGAAAACAAACAGAAGGGCTTTGCCTGGGCCACGAAAGTCAACGAATTCAGCCTATTTCACATCACATTAATTGCTACTGAAGCAGAAGAGCAGACTTCAGAGCCAGTAGGGCAACTGGTAGCCAGCTGAGCTCACAAAACGCTATATTCTTTGCCAGATGTGCTATGGAACAAGAATTTCACCATATCCTGTAGCACTGTGTCCACCAAGGAAACAGTGCCAAACAAACACCACTGGAGAAAATTCAGTGGGAGAGAACCTGTCCCTTACTTCTGGATGCCCTGAGAGCTCCATGGGCCCACACCGCCTGTAAAAATTAGGAGAATTTTATCTGAAGAGTAGGGTATTTCCTAGCAATGGTCAGAGTCTTTCCGGATCTCTGCAGGAATCCGGGCATCTATTCTCATCCCCCATTTACGCGTCTCTCCATAAACCCAGGCGCGTGAGAGCAAACGAACAAACGCTGGTGCTTTCACCCCAACAGCGAACGATGCTTACAGTAATTTCGCAACAGCTCTCACACTTGATGTGCACCTGAGAGCTACTGTGCACTAGTTCAGGGGTAACTTCTTCTGCTTTGACCACAGCAGCCACAGCTAGCTTTCACTGCCCTTGGCCTGGAATAACGTGCAATAGGACTAACCGGACATTTAACTGCACCCCCACTTGCAAATGCAAAATCGTCATTAAGCCAACTCGGAAGGACCAAAAAAAAAAAAAAAAAATTTAACTGAACAGATTTCTAGAAGCCTCGTGGTGGTCAATAGTGAAAAATTATTTACTACCATCCCACAGCAACAAGATTGCAACTTGTCATGAATTAATACCTTCAAGTATGTGACTGCACAGGAAAGGCTTCCTTTCCTTTTAATATGTAGCAGATATTACATCATACTGCCTTTTTTTTTTTAAAAGGTAACTTAAAAAATCCTCAAGCATCTCAAAACCAGCAAACTTCAGTTGCTACAGAATAATTTAATATTGTTATTTCCAAAGCTGGACTTTTTTACTTTTTGCTCTTTGAAAAAGACTATTAAAATAGAGTGCTGCAAATAAACCAAAATCTAAAGAATACTTCCTAAAAAGCAGAAATACCCTTTTTTGGTCACTGCTATTACAACCCTTATTCCTGAAACAAACACTCAAGCAAGAAAAAAAAACAAAATTAAAAAATCAAGTTTGACTTTCAGATGGCCTCTTGAGCTTGCTGTACTGACGCTTTGAAAATTATTCCCCCTCCCCCAAAGCTAACTATATCTGCTGTAGAACCCACTTAACATTAATTATTACTAAAATCTTTCCACAGAAAATAACTCTACCTTCACAGACAATATTGTAGCTTTTTCACTTACAAATAATACAGAATAAAATCAAGTTGCAGCGAGACTTTATGCAAAGGCTATTATACCCGTGTGCAACTGTTGAATATGTAGGAAAAAATAAAGCTATTTTGATAAGTGGTATAATCTTCAAAATGAATTTTTCAAAGCACAGTTCAGGCTGACAGCTAAGTTATCTACTGGAACAAAGAAGTTATCCGTGGCTTCACTGAGACAGCCATTTACAGCACTGCAAAGGAGAAACACACAACAGGATCAAACGACGAAAGCAGGGAAGGGGTGCTAAAATGGCTGATCCCACTGACCAAAGTTCAGTTCCTGCCTTTGCTCACACAGGTAAAGAGCGATGCTCCACCAGCCACCTAAACATCACAACAGCTTCCACACCACCCAGCAGCCCTAAGGTGCTATCTACAGGCACGTAGCCCAAAGCTTTAAAAACATTCAACGCAAAATGAGTCCTAATCAGCCCGTTCACACTCCACGCCTTCGCCGCCGCGCACGTTATCTATTACAAGCATCCGACAAAAAAGCGTAACCCCCGTGGCTACTAACAACTGTAAGTTGCAAACACGTTCAGGCACTGGATACTTGAAACAGAATACGTCACACAACTAAAAAAAAAAAAAAGTCAACAAAAAAAGAGTTAGTGCAATCTTGAAACTTGCTACTGACCCTCTTCAGCTGCTGCTGTAATTGTTCCCTCATGGACTCAGGGCAATTATCAAGCTGCGTCTTCTGCTCGGAGTAAAGCTCCTGAAGCCTCTCTAGTTTTTCCCTCTCAGCATCAAGTTTTAATTTTTCCTGAAGCATGAACCAGAAAATAAACACAATTACCTTCAAACCCAAGCACTTGTTAGTGATTATGACAGCGTGTGGCAAAACTTGAACGAACAGTTGAAGCACAAAGGTTAAAGACAGAAACCTCTTGTTAGTTGAAATGCAACGGTGGGATGCAAAATGATAAAAAAAAAATTAATCATTTCAGTGCGGTGATTAATTCTCTCCCTCGTCACTGTGTTTTGTACTCATGCCTGGATGATGCCATTGAAGCCCAAACACTTGTCTCACCTAATGAAAAAAAAAAAAAATTAAAAAATGAGGAAACGGTAGCCATGTTAGTGAGGTAACTGATGGAGAGAGACAAGAGTAGCTGTTGGAAAGCAAAATGGATGGAAAATGGCTGTAGCCTGGCAGTGAGGGGAAAATGGATCTTCCCAGGAGAATGAATCACATGCCTATGTGCCTCTGTACAGATAAGTACATTTAGCAAGCAGTGAAAAGGCAGAACAAGACAGAGCTTTGTAAAGAAATAACTCTGGGCCAGGAAATCTTCTTGCAGCAGAAACACCAAGTGATTTAGCACATTTGCTTCAGGATGCAGGAACTGTAACCTGTTCTCAGGGATCCAAGGGGACCGCTCCACCTCCCTGGTCTCCTCCAACTCGTTCAGCTTTCCTCTCGTTCCACCCGAGTAGCAGCACTCGGCACACTGCTGCTCACCCTCAACAGCCTTTAACCTTTACACATTTGTAATGACATACTACATGATTTACGGTGCAGCACTGCTCTGAAGACTCACTTAAAGCTACCTTGTAGACTGTTACTTATCTATGGACCAAAGTTTGGGAACTAATAAATCAGAGCGCAGAGAATTTTTTCCATGTCTTTTACTTGCATCTACACTGGCTGACAGAGCAGATGCATTTTCTTCCACTGAGCTGATGATAACTGGAAAAACCAACGTGCCTGATTATTTATGCCAGGCATACATAATCAAGTAAGTCCTTGAAGCCCAGCTCTCTGCTACCTTCTAGAGTCACACTGGTATAGTTCCCTTTGCCTACTTCTTGTTCTGTTGTTATGCATCACCGCTCAGATGGTCTTTAACTCTCCTTAATACTCAAAAATTAACAGTATCAGCCCCAAAGTTTCAGCTGCTTCTTTTGGATGTTCCAAGAAAGGTGAATTCTGTCACAGCATCCACTCATTTGTCCTCTTTCTGGTCCCAACTATTATTTAATTTTAAAATCAAGCATGTGGCTCAGCAGGTGCTATGTGATCAGGCACTCTGCAGCACCCTTATGGCACAGGCCATAGAGGAGGAACTTCTTTTAGTATACTGTACTTGCTGTTTCAAACTGTGGGATGGTCTTTCCCCAGAACCTTCTCTTGGTTGCTCCGGACAAGGTTCTCAAACCCTCACGCACAGTGGAGGTACAACCACAAACATATGTTAGCTGCCTGCTTTCTTTACGGTTTTATCTCTAAATCTGAGTGGGATCAGGGGCTGAGATTTCATTTTCCCAGTATTTAGAAACAACAACAGGAAGCATTCCCATTCAAGGCCAATATCAACCAAATTCCCAGCTCTGTTGTTTTCATTTACACGTGCAGCTTCCCAGCTCATACAATCAGATGAACAAAATGCTGAACACAAAAGATTATTGTATTTTTTTTTAAGCTTGCAAAAATGAGCAACTGAGCCAGCATATTCAGCTACCTGGGCTTCCTGCACTAGCTCCTGCCTTACAACAGCAGCAGCAGGGCTCAGAAATACAGAGGATGCGGCACGCTCCTCCCTGGAGGAGCGAGGGAGGAGCGTGCAGCTCTTGAGAGGTCACCTCTAGACCTCTGTCCCCAAGGAACCCCATTTGCTGAATCACCCTTACTTGAACACGGCAGGAAATCTATGAATAAACTGGTAGTTCCCCTCCTCACAAACCTTGCTGTCCACTTAACAAGTCAACCTACGGCCTGCCACATCATTTCTCGCTCGCCCTTTCTGCCCAGCTAGCAGCCTAAGGCAGCAAGGACTTCTCTGACCGTAGCTGCAGCACCGTGCCTCTGAAGCTATTAATAGCTCTCGAAACGTCTACGCGCTGCAACAAGCGTGCTCATTCATGAACGAGCAAGTCAACTCTCGAGTGCGAGGAGGCATCATCAGCCCGTATAAAACTCCCCGGGAAACCGGCCAGAGATACTGTCACTTCCCTCAAGAAATTAGAAATGTATTCCTTTGAGATTGAAAGTGATACTCATCTGGGCTATTTATAGCGTAGGAAGCGCTGATGTCCCACCGAACCGTCTCCCTTCAAAATGTGCAGTCTTAACAGGAAATATCACTTTCAGCACTGAGAGGCACTGTATGTTTTGCAGCTGTGGAGTTAGGTTAGCCGACATCCCTGGCCCTGCATTGGTGAAGCCCATTTAATTCACAAAAAGTAATTTGATAAATAAATGAATAATCAGAATTTTTCCGTACAGTCTCTTCTATTAAGTGGATCAAGGCAAGTTCTTTTAGAAAGGAAAAGACTAATAACTTTGCAAGCTGAGTGCACGATGCAGCGGAGGCAGGGCTGCGGCTGACTCCGCAGGCTCTTCGCCCGAGAAAAGCCAGCGGCAGAGCTGTGAACGGAGCCCGTGCGCTCCAGCTGCTCATCCTCATTTCACTGCATGAGCTTGTACTTGTCAAAACATTTCTCTGCAGACAACTGCTTCCCGGCCCCAGCGTTGACTCCGGAGTCGCATTAACTGCAGTCTGGCTGAATTATTAACATCCTGTTTCCAGGGAAAAGAAGTACAGCTCAGTAAAGCATAACATCTGGGCTTAGCCTACTGCCCAGCTTGCCTTGTGGTTTGCCGCTAGATACACATTAAATGAACCTGGGGTCAGCCAGGATACAGAGCAGGACTGGCTTGAGTTTTGAAGATGCTGGGGCACAGCTTGGAGCAGTTTGGGAAGATATCTGAATATTGTGAAGGACTGCAGTAGAAAGAATTGAGGTGTGACACTGTGCCCCAAGAGCACAGACACAGGATGTCACCTGAGCACCCATGGGATGAACACAGACCAGAAGTGACCAACATGGGTCACAAAGGAAATCAACCTTTAGATGTGGTAGAATAGATTTTAGGGCAAAGAGAGAAAAAAAAAAAAAGAGCATCTATCCAACAGATCTCATAGATGCTGAGAACACAGAGGAGAGAAAAGGACAGTATTAAAGACAACCAGAGCCCCTAGAAGAATGGGAACAACAGAAAGAGAGAGACCAATTGCTTCAGCGTAGTCTCCTGTGGTTAAAGATGCCCTACACCTGATCAATACTGCTAGGTATTAGCAGGTCCCCACATCCCTTCTGCAGAGAAGTTCTGCTTTTCAATTTGTCATTCATCACATTCTGCTACTGCAGGCAGGCAAAAATGGTAGAGTAGCACGTGTCTGCACTTATATGTGCCTTCTGAGCCAACCTTCCTGCATCAACTGGTTGACTCTACAGAAATGAGTCAAAGTGGATGAAACGGAGAAAGCTCCTCAAAAATCCAGATAAAAATTGGAAAAAAACAAAGCAAGAAACCTGTAATTTTTACCAGGTCACTGTGAAATGGATTGCATGGCTAGAGGAATTGGGCTCACTCTACAGCCTTCCAATCCTACCCCACAGCCCCTCCCCCAAAAAAGAACAAAAAATTCCCCCAACCAAGATCTGTGTTATTTTCAGACAGAAAGAGAAACTGCAAAGAAACCTACAAGCCATCAATGAAGAAAGGAAAAAAAACCCCAACAACCAAAACTGAATGCCTTCCCATCCAACAGGCTCTTATACTTTAAATGTTCCGGTCTGAAGTACTCCAGGATCTTCCTCGGTCCAACTCACCTGCAAATCATCGCGTTTTAAGGTAGCAACATCTCATTACCCACACCAGGCTTCAGACATGCACACCCTGTCTCACAGCTCGGGTAGTCTCACAACTCTCAGGTTTCTGAGAAATAAGGAGAAGCGCCTGGAGTTGTTTGCTCTGAAAAGCTTCTCCATCTCATCTTCATGCTTTCACCTCTACCCAAACTTTATTCTTTTACACTCCAAAAAAATATCCCTGCCCTTCTCAAAAATAATCTACTGCAAAATCTAGAAGTGGAGGAAAAAAAGCAGACTGCATAAATTATTCCTTTCTGCTTGGAAGCGGTGTGATGCTACAGAGTTTGTCCACTCAGTAAAAAGTTTCGAAGAATAAGTGGAAGAGCAAGAAAATTTGACTTTAACATTGGCTTAGCCCTTGCCATGAATCTAGTAGTCTAGTCCCTAACAGAAAGCAGGCTAGGAAATGTTATCTGTTCTTCAGTGGTTACTCACTGCAAGGGGCAGACGGTACATTTGGGGCAAGTGTTAAACCTGAGGTGTACCAACCCGTCCAGCACTCTTGCAAACTGGAAGCATTTCCAGTGCTATGGCTGATACAAATCAGACCGCATACAACTCTGATTAAAAAAATACTGTTGAAATGAAACAGATCCTCCCGTGCACAAACTGTACATGATCCTCTTCTGTATTTTTCCGACAACTATTTCCTGCATTCCTTGCTGTCTTTCAGGACAGAAGCATGAAACCTGTCACAATTCAGTTATCTGTCCCTAAATCCCTGTGGGTTTCATGAAAGAAGCCATTAAGGGGGGGAAAAAAAAAAGTAATGCCAGGCATGTGAAAAGGAGCGTAATATGTTAGAAGAAGGTATTTCACAATAGTTCTTTTTACTGTACGAGTGGTAACTAATTTATTACATAATAACAGACTGCATATAGTGATGGCATCTATATGAGATCTCAATGGTTTTGTTTCACATGCATGTATACAGCTAATGTTAAAAAGCATTTTAAATCAGAGTAAGCAATTCTGCTGCTGCTAAGTAAAAAAAAAAAAAAAAATCACAATGTTGCACACACGAACTTGGTCCTAAGACAACTCAAGCTTTATGGAATTTCTAAGCTCATTCTCCAACCATTGCAATGTGTTGTCCTAGTGAACAGATGGGGAGGCAAAAGAAAACCCCCAATTCTGAAGCACCGTTCCTCCATGAATGCAGAAGAAGAGGAAATAATCATCCAAACCACGAGAAAAAAGTTTCAAGTGAGAAGATTAAAATTCTATATAGTCTTCAACATCTAGATGACAAGAAGAGGATTTCCCTTAGTGGTACAACCCATTCTGCTACTTCCCTCATGACTGTTTTAAAAGAAAGCTTGTGAATTCAGCTTTTTCTCCTTGAGTCTTCAGAATCATCTTTTTCTTCATTAGTGGTCTTTCTACAGGATATCCTTGTGTGGGTATATCCAGTGGATGCAAGTATTCCTCAAAATACTTAATCTTGCATATCATGTCTTAAGGAGGTTAATAATGTTATAGAGACGATAACTCATCCATTTAAAACATTTGCTTACATCTTGCTGAACTGGAATCTGACCAGGGAAGATTTAAAAGGCTATGCTATGAGGTATAAATTTGTCAGATTCATCAGGATAAAAAAACAACAGCAGGAATTCTGAATTCAGAAGAGAAAAGCTTGAGAAGGGACCACCAGTATATCTCACTTCGATTGCTGGTGGCTCACCAGACAGCTGCTCTTCCCTTGACTCAATTCTTGCAACTCTTTGCAGTGCTAATTCAGCAACAAGGCCGAGCTTCAAATGTTTTGGCACGTCTGGGATATTCTGTTAATGACTGAAAAACATTTCCACAAAAGCACGTGGACAAAATTAAACATATTAAAAAAAAAAAACCCCAGATGAGTTATCCGCTGCCAGCTGCTCCTGATTTCTGCTCTTGAAGAGGGACGGGAAACCTGGGTTGACAAAGTAGTCCCAGAGTACGTATTTCCACCATGACATCAGGCAAAGGTCCTCCAGGAGAAAAGGAATAACCTCCCTCTCCTAAAACACAGCCCAAACTTTTGCATAAATAATTGTTTTGCAACCCTCTGCCAAAACTCTCATTTAGCTATGATTACCTCCCACAGCACTTCTGCCGAATTCATTACCCACTTTCAGTCACTCCTGTTTATTCACGCTCACTGATTTATCCCCTCTTTCCCCTGCTACGTTTTTACTTTCAAACCTCACGCTTTAACTCGGAGACGTCAGGCGTGGCGAGCCATTAAGCACCCTTCTCCACGTACTGTGCCGGACTGCGCAGACTACGGAAGCACTGTACGAAAAGACAAATCTGGGTAACATCCCAGCGGGCAAATACCATTTTCTCTCCAGCTTCCTTACAGACAAACATCAATCCTGAACCACGTCTCATGAGCGAAGGGTCATCAGGAGGAGGTCGTAGGTAGCACCATGGACCTGAGGTGCTATGTACACCTAAAAAAAAAGTGTCCTTACCGCACACCTGCGGTGTTACTTATCAGGGCCGTCCCTGCGCAACTGGAACTTGCAATTAATAGCTCAAATGCTGCAATTCAAATATGTAGTTGGTCATCTTTTTCTGTGGATAAAACCACATGGTAGTTAAAAAAAAAAAAAAGATGATGATGATTGTAAGCTGTGCTCGAGAAGCACGGCCATGGAGGGAAAGCCAGACCTTCCTCCATGCAGGAGCGTGGTTTCCAGCGTAGCTGAAAGCACAGGCCATGCCAAACAGCTCTGGAAGCGGCTGCCCCAGCCAGGACAACCGCATCCTGTCAGCACTTCTACCTGGCAGAGACGCACCGCAGGCAGAACCACACCGAGTCCCGCAACGGCGCTGAAGGGCTCTGCCACCTTCTTTTCAAAACGGCAACCGCTCATAGCGCTTATTTCCAAAACCTCAGTAAACCAACGCCGGTCGCTCCGTTCCTGACGGCGCGTGCGGCCGCACGCTCACAAACGCGAGGGCAGCGCTGTCAGCGCGCCGTGGGCGGCTGCGCGCCACGTCATCGGCCCCACCGATGCGTCCGTCCTGCCTCACCGCCGGTCCTGCCGCCTGTTCCGGCAGGGCCGAGCGCCGGACTCGAAGGAGACCAGGCTGCAGCACACCATATAACCTACGGACCCGCTCGCAAAACCCGTTCCTGATTTACGGGCAAGGGGCTGGGACACACAGAGACGCTGAACCACAGCGAAGAGCGTGCTGGCGCAGCCCGAAACTGCTCGCAGCTCTCCTGCCTTCAAGTATGTTTTCCAGTTGATTCCCTTGCCTCGCAAGGGCTCGAAACTGGGGCTTTAAAGCTGTGCAGAAGTTGGCAAAACTTCGTGTCCTCATCTAAATGAATTGTGCACAGGGCTTTAAAAAAATTAAATAACTTAAAAAAATAAAATCAAAGAATCGGGTAGAAAGTAGTGCAAGAGCTTCCAGTACAAGAGCTTCCACCTGCAGTCTATTTCAAGTACGTAACATGGCCCGATAATTAGGTTGCAGTTTATGATCTTTCTTTTCAAGAATTTCACAAGCTTTTCAAACAGGTGCATGGGTAAGGATGAAACACGACCAGGCAGGGGTTTCCTGTCAAACAGGTGCCGAGATCAGCGGTGAATTCCAGGAGACACTCAAGTCGCCCCAGAGACGAGTGCCATCATGTACAGCCCTGGCCCCACCGTCCTTTCATGAGCGGAATTAGCTCTCCCTCTCACTTCAAGCAGACACCGTGCGGCGTATTCAGATATCACTCCCCTACCCTGACAGAAACGACCAAGCGATGGGACCCGACAGCTTCTTGCCATGAAGCACCACCAAAACCAAGACCATCAACATGATTAGGGGTGAAATAGTCAGGCAACTAGAAGAAACTGTGTCCACTGTGTGGACGCTGGGACACTCGTTCTTGCAAGAAACAACACAAGAAGTACCATCAGCAGGGTAGCAACTACTGGCCAAAACCTGAGGCTTAATTCTGCTGAGGAGGTCATAAGTTTCAAATTATTTCAGCAAAACGAACCAACTACCCCCTCCACCCAAGCACCCCTTTTCTGGGGGGGTTGACCCTGTACTGCTACAGGGCCAAGATGTTGCCTGTCTTGCATCAGATCTGCAGGGCTGCAACGTACCGACACACAAATCAAGCTTTAAAAAAATGCTGGCTTCTCAAGTCAGCCAGAACTTCTGTTCGTTGACATGATCCATGCCATCGGTTTTGCTGGCTGACACTACTTTCTCCAGAACACTTCAGCTGTCACTTTACACTTTGTCTGTTCGCAGAAGCTTGTCTCTCATGTCTTGTCTAAACTTTCACTTTTATGCAATGCTTTAAGACATCTTCCAGAACAAAGCCCGTGGGCTCTCTTAGAGTTTATTTCTACAAAGATAATTTCTGTATTAACTGAGCCATGGCTTTAAGTCTAGAGCACGCACTCACAGCTGGGTTTTTGTTTTTGTTTGTTTAAAAAAGAACACAAAAGAAAAGACAACTAAAATATTGTAACTGATCTGACTAATGGTGTGCTTCATACTGAAAAAAATGTTGTGAGTGAACTTGCCTGTTAAATAACAAAAGTGGTTCTTCTAGGCTGCTTTCCATGCTTCAGTTCAACTGAAAATTTAAACTAGACCTGGAATGTTAATTTTCTGACTGCTACACACTAATGTTCCATCACATGATTGCAAGGAAATTTAAACAACCTACAGCTATTAGAATAATTTCCATTAGTTTAATTGACCTTTGAGGCTACTAGCGAACAAATATAAAAGGCAAAAGATCTCTTGAATTTCCAAGTATGTTCTTTGTTACCACCTACCAACCAAAACTTATAGCAGCATCCTTTTGGAGGGTATCTGCTTGCACCACCCCACCTGCTGTTACCAACTTTAAACTCATCTTTATACTAAAAACCAAGTACAAAACACGTTCCATGGACAACTAACTTAAAACGTGCCCACAGGCAACACCGAAAGCTGAAGGATCCCTGAGGGGTAGACAAGAACAAGGAAAAGTGCAGGCAGGAAAGTCCACGAAAGTTCAAGCTTAAACTGATGTTTGCTGTTGCTCCACAGGGCAGAGACAGTGGTGGGAGCAACATTCTCCTCCTCAGACGCAGGCTTGATGAGTACAGCCACAAAACAGCATCTTTCAGGCTCATGACAGGGTAGGCAGAAATTGAAGACAAAAAGCTCAGAATAAAGCAATGCAAGCTGTAAGGCGTGAATTAAATGGGAACTGTAAAAGAGCTAAAAACGCGCAGCTTGTCTAAGCAAGAGCAAACAACGCAGACGACTCCCAGATATTTCTGGAAAGCTTAAAAAAAAAGAGGGGGAGAGACTAGCTAGAGTATTTCCACAAGTGGCAGGCTTAAATTATGAGGTAGAGGATGAAATTTAAAAAGGAAATGTTACTGGCTGAAAGCCCTGGAAAAACTTCCTGACCTTGAGATATTATTGTCCGCGGCACATCCCCTGTGGAGAAGGGAGCGGAGAGCCTGCTGGGGAGAACCCGCGCTCCCTGGTTTGAGGGGGACGGCTTCATCCTGCAGGCCCTTTCCATTTCTGAACTTGATTTCTTATTATAGTGCTATCCTATTTTGCAAATATGTGCTTATATTTTTGCTGAGTATCTGAGAGCAAGTATCTGACTCTATAGGAGAACTAATTAATTCCTTGTATTTAAGCACAGAATGTTCTACAGTATTAAAATTGTCAGTCAGTCAGCAAACAAAATAAACCCACATAATTGCTTTAAAATTACGCACTTGACAGATATCTCATATCAATCTATATAATAATAGATAAAGCCATTTTCTGAAACCGCAGCCTTTTTTCATTCTGTTCCTTTGCTGAGAAAGGATTTTTTTTTTTTTAATTCAAAATATATAACCTACAATGGAAGGTAGAAGAACAGTTCAATTAATACTGTTCTCTCAAACAACAGGTAACCCAAGTCCTATATGGATTTTTTTTATTAATCAAAAATATATTCACAGTAGGTCAGGTCTTTTTACTTAAGCGTACTATATTTTGCTTGTCAAGCATACTTGGGGAAACAAGATTGTTACAGGGAGATGATGGTGAGACAATTATTTTCTTCCTTCCATATTTACCAAGTAAGTTTAATTATAGACAGTACTTCATAAAATAACCACAATCAATATGTTATATATCATATAAATGTATTTTGAAGATCAAGGGGAACAGAGCACACAGCTAGCTAAGATAATTCAATTACCTTTGTCTTTTCACCAATAACATTTCTCTCCAGCTCAGCTATTTTTCTGTTTAGATGATCCAATATTTCCTTCTCTTTCAGCAGCTCTGTCGTTTCAGATTTCTGTTCCCCATCCAAAAGGGCACATTCCATATCCAACTAGGAACACAAAATATTTTTCAGAAGCAGTCCAGATTAAGAAGAAATCTTGATACACATTATTTTCTGGGGGAAGGGGAGTGAGCTGGTCATCATTCACAAGAGAAAAACATTTTAAAAAGAGGGGAGGAGGCGGGGAAAAAAAAAAGTAAGTTTTACTGCCACAAACGTAAGTTAAAAAGAGATCACAAATCTGAGAAAAAATAAAACTACAACATAAAATACTGCAAAATAAAGTCCAAACCAACTTTAGTTTGAAGATTCTTTTTTCCAAAACTTTTTCTTTTCTAAGTCTTCTCTGTGCTTCCTCCTGTTACGATACTGTACCGACTCCCTGTGCCCAGGCTCCATAGGAAACCCTTCTGGAACAGCTGTTTCTTTCCTGTCGCTGATAATTGGAGCAAGCACAACCCAAATGCCTGGCCAGCCTAGACTGCAACTGTGAGATTCCAGAAGTCAAGAGGCTGCCAACATACCCTTGCCACCGTAAAGCCAAGGAGGTTTGAAAGGAAGTTGTCTCACTTCCTTTCTCTCTAAAGGGTCACAGGAGACACCCCCATAAAACGCCCCAGTGACACAAGGTATTTAGATCAACTGAGTCACCATTAAACAAGCAAGATTGTTCTAATTCCACTTAGGAGTATCGTGATTACAGCTGGGAAAGGCTAATCCGAGCATCACATCCACCTCCCAGCTGGGGAAAAATAACCTTCACAGTAGGAGGCTGCTAGGTCTGTGATTCTGTGCCTAATCCTGGTGGAAAAGCACAGAATATGAAGGCTACATACATCCATGAGTTCCCTAAGCACTTGCTGAAGCCAGACTTATGCTATGTCGACGTACCTAACATGCAAGACATTTAAAACCAAAACGTATTTCATACCTCTCTCGAGGATTCATCCATCTGGTCATTTAAATCTTTGATCTTCTGCTCAAGTTCTTCCAAGTTATTTAGTATTACTATGCGCTCCTCCTCCAGTCGACCGAGCTCCTGCCCTCTTTGCTCATCACTTGTGCACTCTGGTATCTGCAGTTGCATGTTACAAGAGGCTCATTAGAAAAAGAGTTAAACACTGTTTTTCCTTCCCCCTTTCATATTGTGTGCATTTTAGACAAGTATGCTACTGCTGGTTTTGAACACGTTCCGTATTTCATGCCTACTATATTGCTGTTCCTATATTTAGAAGGTGTACAAGAGAAACAAACACGATACTTCACTTCCAGGCATTGGAATTAAATACTATACTTAACAGTAAATACTATTCATTCTACAGGAATTATTAAAACCTA
Source organism: Phaethon aethereus (assembly GCF_964289735.1). Classification (NCBI taxonomy): domain Eukaryota; kingdom Metazoa; phylum Chordata; class Aves; order Phaethontiformes; family Phaethontidae; genus Phaethon; species Phaethon aethereus. The sequence goes on along the minus strand of NC_138575.1, from coordinate 99,787,062 downwards.
ACCCTTGAGAATACTTTACACGCTGTGCTATTTAGGTTGTAAAAGTCCAATTTTTCCCTTATAAAAATAACACAGATAGATGAGGATGCTTTTTACGTAAATCACAGCTGTTCGTGTAATAAAAGCCAGGAGGTAGGATAGGGCATTTTTGTAACCAGCCATTAAGATGGGCAGCTTCTGTAAAATAAGGACAAAAGTTGGTTCTGTCTCCCCAGTTAGCACTGAGGAAGTAGGTACCCTTAATGTTGCTCTTTTCACTGCCATTTACTTACTATAGATAACTGCGCCAAGAATTAAACGACGTTATTAAGAAAATACCTGTGATCTTATACCAGCAAAGGCTAAACCAAAGAGTATTGGGTTTCAAGGGTATTCTTCATGTTCACCTGACCCCAGGGGCTTGCAATCCAATCACCCCGGTCAGGCTGCTCGCTCATTGTCCCCGGCCGGAAAGAGGAGCGGGCTGTGCGCGGGGCTTCGCGTTAACCGCCGGACCGCACAGCCCTGCTCAGAAGAGGCTCAGCTCGAGCTACTGGATGGCTATTCCGAGAGCAGGCATTTTATCCTGAACAAATCTCATCTCCGTGTTTCAAAACAATGAGCTGTGCTTCGTTAACAGAGTTGCTTGTTACTGCTTTTCTCAGGGCTTGGCAGAGCACCCTTCACAACGAACGAACGGACGGCATTCCTTGACTAGCATTAGTAATCCTAGCAGGAAAGCCTCTTTTTGTCCGGTATCCTGTTCGGATAATGCTGACATAACATCTTCGATTTCAGCTTCCTAATAAGGATTTAAAACAGGATCTCCGACTTGCACGAAGAAAGCAACAAATGGGAAAGAAATGCAAGACCACAGTTAACTTGCGAGTGAAACGTCTTACGAACTTTTCAACACGGAAAGACCAAGTAAAGCCACAACGGCACGCTCCTGTTCAGCGGAGTTTCACACCGAAAGACTCAGCAGACAGATTTCCAGAGAGATACCCCTTTTTAAGGCAAAAATGTTTTTCTATCACACCTCTCTCTTCTCATACACGTACGTGCTTCTATTGACTATAAAGACGTAAGCAAGCTAAGCAGAGGTTAAATACAATTCACGTTAGGCGTACAGCTGTGCTGAAGCTCACACAGTCTGCACATAACAGTAAAAAGGAGAGGCACAAAGTATTTTGAAGGTGTGAATTCGTTAAACAGAAACCTGCTTTTATGGCTTTGCTTGGTCACCTCGTGCTCCCGATTCTAACTCCTGAATAGGGTTATTGAAGGCGCTGCGCTGCTGGTCTGGCGCAGCAGAGCCGCGGCTCTGACCCCAGACGACGCAAGGCCCCTGCCCCAGCCCGGAGGAGGCGGCTGCTCTGCCCTAGCTGAAGGAAACTGTGAGCAAACGCCGTCAGCTTGTTTTTTTAAAGGACAATTTCCCCTTCAGCAGCGTCAAGGACCCCGGGGAGGAGCCGGGAGTGGGGCTAGGGAGGCGGGAGGCTGGCTGCCGCCGCGCGCCCCACGAGAGGCAACGGCTGATTTGACAAGCGGCTCGGGTCCAGCCCCGGGAAGGGAGACAGGACAGTAAATTCGGCTCAGGCAACGCCTCTTCACCTCCCGTGCGACTGTTGTGGTCTGCCCGCGGGAAAGCAGGCCTCCTCTTAGAGGAGACGGGAGCCCCAGGCTGTGAGAAGATGGCAGAGCTCCCCTTCCCTCCCACATCCCAGCAGGGTGCTAAGCAGGGCTCCTGAGACCTTCCCTGCTCAAGCAGCTACAATCGTTCCAAGGAAATTCTTCTCCCTCAGAACAGCTTAAAACTCTTCCTGAACTGTACATCCCTCTGAAATAAAATAAAATAAAATAAAATAAAATAAAATAAAATAAAATAAAATAAAATAAAATAAAATAAAATAAAATAAAATAAAAAACAAACCCAACACGCTTCCAGTACCAATAGCTTCCGCAGAAAATGAAATAACAATTTGCCGGCTGCAAAGTTGTATGAGCTCCGAGATTAATTCTCGCACCTAAGCCACCCTGGCTGCGGCCCTGCCAGGACCACCAGCTCCCAGAGGAGGGTTGGAAGAGGAATGGTCCTCTTCCCTCCTGCGGAGCGTTACCTTTGGTGTGATGCTTAGGTAGGACGATTCGGTGGCGTCCTTCAGGAAGCCGGGAGCAGCGAAAGGTGGAGGCTTCGCGCTTTCGTGGAAGGGCTCGTCGGCTCTCAAGCCTCTGGAGGGGAGGAAAGCAGCGGTGCCGCGGCTGTGGTTGCTCAGCTCCGAGAAATCCGAATCGCTTGCGGATGATTTCAGGTGGCTTCTGAACCTCGTTTCCAGGTTCATCTGGGAGTCTTCGAACACCGAATCCTCGTCGGAGAGCTGAAGTTTTTCAAGTTCTTTGTTAATTTTTTGAACATCAGCAACTGTTGTGGCTGCAGCGGGGTCGCTGTCAGATTTGGAGTATTCTGCACACAGATTGAGGATTGTCTCCAGCCGCTGTCGTTCCTAGTTTAAAACAAGATAATAGCACCAAGCGTCACACGTGAGCTAAAGTAAAGATGAAGTTAAAAAAAGTTTGCTGGGTTTTTGTTTTGCTTTGCTTTGGGTTTTTTCATTTTGTTTTGTGTGGGTTTTGTTTTTTAGTGTTGGATTATTATTTTTTTTAGAGGGAAGGGTTAAAGTCTTCCAGTTCCATGTATGTCAAGCACTTAGAGATAATAAGCAGATATACATAAGTAAATTACAGTGCAAGATGAAGAATCAAAGTTATCGTGGAAGAAGAACTTAAAAAATTAAGAGTACCTTTCACTTAAAATTAAGAGTACCTTTTTTACTTAAAATAAGATGTCCTAACACTTACTTATCTTTCCAATGTAGAAAATTGTAATATTAATATTGTTTATTCAGGTCTTTGTAATCATACCCCATTCGCATGTAGACATGTCCAGTGAGCTCACTGTATAAATGACTAATTATTCCACTTAACACTTATGCTATACTCCTACCAAGATACAAAATATCACACATATTTTCCATGAACTCAATCATTTCTGACGTTTTTGGCGTTTTTGTTTTGTTAACTTTGATTCCCTTTTTGGGGAGTGAATTAGTCCACATGTTGAAACACACAGTTCTTAGCAGAAAAATGAGGCATCACTTGTATAACACAACAGATGTCAAATGGACAGAAGTGGGGGAAATCTTTATTTACCAGTTAACTCAAATTCCCTATGGATTCATACTAACATTTCAAACTTGAGAATCTGAATAGCTGTGCCAGTTGGACCTGACGTGCTTCAAGTCGCTATAAACATTTAATTCCTGAAGGATTTCTAGATCCCTATATCTCTCCTTATAAAAAGTATTAGAAAGCTGTATTTGCTTTATTCTACTGCATGCACAGCTTCCTGTAACTTATATTTCAGACGAAATGTTTTTACCTTTTCATATTTAAGAGGTAACGCTTTTATGTAATTTCATGTTTCTTTTGCTAAAGAAGAAAAGTAATGTAAATAAAAAATTGCTTACCATAAGCCTATTGAAAATTCTGCTGGAAAGAAAGAGCATCGTGAGAGTTTCATGCATGGCATTAATACCTGCACTAATGATCTCATTTCTGATTTCTAGGAAATCCTTCTTATTTTAGTAGTATTTAAAAAGAAAGCCAAAACCCCCAAAATCCTCAGCCTCCTTCCCCGGCAACCACTGCAGCCGTATTCGCTTCCCAAGCTCTACCTGACATTGCATTTGCAAACAGGATTTGCAAAGCGGCTATTTCTGGTGGCCCGAACTCTCCCCACGCCCAACAGCAAGTGACAACAAGGACCGAGCAAAGCGTTGGGGCGACGCGTCGCCTGCCCCTTTCCCTGCGGCAAAGCCACTGGGGTTTTATGAAAACTCAATCCCGGTTTACGAGCACCCAGCTTGTCGTACGGCTCCCAAGAGATGACCCGGCTGCAGGCGCTGCCTATTCCCGTCGCCCCGCGCCACCCGCGGCGCAGGGCTGCTTTTCTGGGCTGGAGAACCTGTCCGAACCCACCCCTTTCCAAGCACCACCCGACCGAGAGAGCACGGCGAGGCAGGAGTTTTGCCTTCAGGTAGCTTATTCCCAGGTTCCCACTGCAGGTCTCCTCTGAAGCCTCCCGTAACGGCACCGGCAGAGACGAGCCGCCGAAATAACAGGGCGGCTGCGGGGCGGCAATTGCAAGCTTGTATTTTCCATGAAATGGGTCCAGCAGATTCTGCAGACATGCTCCAACCCCAAACGATCGACATAATTATAACTCCCCAAAGCCTTGTTCCCGCCGGGCAACCACTGCCAGACCCTAAGCCTCTTCCCTTACCCCTCCAATGCCGCTATCCTCCCTCTTACTAAGTCTTTTGGCCACGCAACCCAATTCCTAAAGCGCTGAGCAAGTGCTGGCTGGGATGGCCGGTAATTACGCAGTTCTCCCTGTCGTGACAGCACCGGGCCTGGCCCTTCCATACCGTCGTCGGAACGGTTATAGGCGGGAAACAACGGCATCGGGACATGAAGTCCCACCCTTCCCTGCAACAACTGGGTATCTCAGGTTACCCTGTGCCAAGCCTTCATCCCTTCACTAATAATAGCAAAGGGCAGATTTCAAAGGCGCTGCTCATCCCAGCCTAAGCGCTCAGGTAAGGGGCTCTCGCTGCAAACCTGCCCTTCGCTGAGCAATCAGGAAAAAGAAGAAAAAACAAAGGCGGGCGGGGGAATTCTTTTTTCCCCCCAAGTCTCAGATGCTCAGGAAAGCTTAAAAATTGCAGGAAAACCGCCGCCAGTCTTCAAAAAATTCCTGATGAACTTTCAGACACATTACAGAAATAACGATACCTCTCACTTCTATTTTGACATGGGCCGAGAGGCTTACGGACAGGAAGCCCTGTGGTTATTTTATACGCTCTATTCTCATCACTTTATCCCGGCCAACTCATTCCAGCTCCAGCACACCTGCATTTAACTGTTTCCAGCATAAATTTCTGAGTCAAGCAGCAAGCTAGGAAAGCACCCCTGCAACGAAAAGTGCAAAAGCAGTAGCACAGGGAAAATCCAGTCGATAATTTGGTAAGAAATACCACACAAGTTATTTGTGACGCTGAACACTGGCAGAGGGGAAAAAAAGGAAGGTCAAAAGAAGGAAACTGGTTTAAAATTGGATCTGGTGGGAGGGAGGGGGTTTGAAACAAGCCTTGTACGCCTTTCAGTGTATTTCCCCATAAAATGCCCTTTCTAACAGGCTAAAATGTCTCCATGTATTTTCAGCGGATCTCTTACCCGCTGCGAGAAGGGGGACGTGGGTCTTGCGCAATTTCTGCCTGAGCAGTGTCACCGCTCCTGGCTTTGAGAAAGCTACACACCACCTATGGATGGCTGCAAATTTAGGCGCTGGAGGAGAAGGATGGGATAAGGGGATAACAACCCTCCACTGTTAGTGATTAATAATGACATTAAGAGATCTCTGGCACGCTGTAAAGAAAAATATTCCACCATAGCAGAGATGAATACCTCCCAATTTTTTAACAGCAACCACGTCAGTGATTCCTGGATTTGTTCATCTGCTGCACGTCACGTATATGAATTTTACAAACGTGTAGAGGTGATGCTATATCTAGGTATCAAGGCAAGACTTGGTTAATCAGCTGTGGCGAGCAGGCAGCTTTTTAGATAAGTGCCATTAGCAACTGGCTAACTCCAGATTTCATTAAAAATACACGTGCAGGCCCTCCTTTGCGACCAACGCTGATGAGCATTATGGTTATTCCGTGCACGCAGGGCTCCCTTTGCCTCAGGAAGAGGCAGTTGCTCTTTTCAGCTACCAAAACCAGCACTTTTCCACTGTTGCTCTTTAAAAACCTCAAGAGCAGGCAGGCAACCAGCTTCACAGCGAAAGCTTCGAGCAGCAGCTAGTCAAAAAGGATGGGGCGGGGAGGAGAGGCAGAGAGTCCAGGGAACAGAGGAGGAGAAACTCCCCAAACTTTCTTTCTTACAAATAAATAGAGTACCCCATGGACAAGAGGCAGGAGAAGGGTTTCTCTTTTCCTTCCTGCATTTCTACAGAGCTGGTGATTTCGTACCTGTCAGATACCGAGAAGTTTATTTCGAAGCTAGACTTTAACCGGGTCTGAGAACAGCTGGCCAGCTCTTCGTCCCCTTCCCTCCAGTCTGCACCAGCCTCGCTTATTTTCTCATTTTCAGTCCTTGTTTTGCCGCAGTTAGCCTTTTGGCTCCGAGGTTGCCGCTAGCAGCACCGAATTCAGCGGAGAGCTGCCGTCCCTCACCCGGCTCTCTCGGGGGCGACGCGCCGGCTGCCTCCCGCCCCAGAGGCGCCCGCGGGGCGGGGACCTGCAGAGCGCAGCTCAGAGCCGGGGAGCGGGAGCAGGGACCCCGCTGGCACGCCTCGTCCTTTCCTTCCCTTCCCAGCACAGGCGCAGAGAAACAACCGGAGCCGTAAAAGCAGAAGAGACCAGTGGCAGCCTCCAGGGAGGAAGCCAGCAGGTGACTTTCGGCAGAATTAGCTCCTGCATCTGCAGGCGAGCGTTCGGCTCCTGAGGAAACGCTGTCGGCTTCCGACATAACAGCGTTGTTCAGACCAGTGCCCTTTTGCCCCTACGGTACCGCCTCTTCACATCACGCTGAGGGCAGGAGCCGGAGGACTCGAGCTCTTAAGTTCTGTAAACGAGAATAGGTCTCCTAAACCGATTTCTTCCTGGCCCTTCCTGTTCATTTACATGAAACATGTAGCTGCAAAAATTGAGTTTATGTAATACACACTTCGGATTATTAAAGATCCCACAGAAATGTTTTGGAACACAACTAAAACTGAATGCTCCTGAAAGTTTACTGAGTCGCCAGTATGAACTATATTCTGCTGCGGGGGTGGTGGTGAGGGTGGTTCTCCTATTATATGGCACTTTTTCATTTTGTAAACCAAACTGATGTAAAGTAGCTATTCTGTAACACTACAGAGACTGTCAAATACTAGTGGTGGGAAAAATTACCTTGATCTAGCCTTTCTGTCCTTGGCTGGGGTTCCTGGAAGAGGGAAGTCACTTATGCTTTTACATACAGCACGGGTACTTTATGTTTAAAGAGTCTATAAAAAGACACAGTGCCAATATAAATTTATAAAACACGTATATGAGGTTTTTCCAAGCTGTATGGGAGATTTATGTAAGCTCTATCAACCATAATTTTAAAGCAGTAGCACCTTGAAAATTCCAAAAGATTTTAATTTCATTTTCCCCTCACATGAGCACAGCTTAATAAATTGTAATGCATCAATGCAAACCAGGCACAGGGATATTCTGTATTACTTCCTACCTGCTGAATAAACTTAATGAAATTCAATGCTCTTCTGACTGTGAAAAAGTGGACTATGAATAAGTTCCCTGAATTTTATTATTGCTTGTTTAGGCACCAGTCATGTAAGCCGAAATCTCTCCCAGCACAATTCCTGCACCTAGTAAAATATCATTAACAAGCATACGTTTAGAGATCCGTACGGGCAGCTGGGCTATGGAAGGTATCACACAGATACTGCACATGTAATTTTTAAGTACCTACCACCATCTAGAGGAAATACATTGTACTGCCTAAAAACCAGCAGTAGAAAAAACAAGTTTAGTGCTATCCAAATGAGAGGGTATCAAACAAAACAGATGGCCTTAACATCTATCTGACTATGTTGCCCGTGCTGTTCCACTGCCGACCTCCCCACGGGCTGAAGAGAAAGACTGCCTTTCAGTTCCAGCAGCTACCACAGTTGGGCTTTTATCTCAGATGGGGGAAAAAAGAGTGAGATTTCCTCTTTGGGAGGGGAGGGGGAGGGGGGGAACCCAAAACAGTAGCTAACTCAATCTCATTGAATATTCTTAGATCACAGTTATAAATGTTTTCCATGTTTATAAGGCTCCTGGGCTAGCTTCAGCAATAGCTAACGCTGACTTCTACTTGTGCAAAGCTTGTGTAAACATCCCTACTCCAAGACATGAGGTCCGGTCAGCTGGGCTGGAGAGGAAGCAGAAGCAGATGGGGACCCCCCAGCCCGCCGCCTGCGCAAGCTCCAGGAGCAACCTCTGCCATCCCACCTGCTCCCACAGCCCACCGGTCCCCAGGGCTCAGCAGTAACGGGAATTCCGGTTCCTCCTGCTCCTCAAGTCACAAAGGAATAGGCTGGCAAAACAGAAGTGGCACCCATCTTCAGCTAGTTTGGGTGAACCCAGCCATAAAGGGCAAATCAAAAGAAAGAGAGAGGGAGAAACACCAAATCCTACACAAGTACGTACATGCCTTTTCTGTTTGGTGCAAATTGGAACAAATTAAAACTCAGATGTTTAAATCATTCCAAAAAAAAAAAAAAGAAAACCAGCCCTGCAATGCATATTTTCACTATTTGTAGTTTTTTAAAATTCTCTGTTTATTTCTTTGGGCAATGACAGCAGATCATTTGATTTCATATGCAGGCTGTAGCAGCAGCTCAAAATGCAAACTTCCAGAAGAGCCTGTTACTTTCAAAAGCAAACAAAGCACAAGTAAAACTCATAGAATAATTTATATGGAAAAGAAAAAGAAAAAAAGTGAAAGTAAACAGAAGAGACCAAGGGCAGATACTAGGTCAGATTAAGTATGCATAGTTCTTACTAAAAAAAAAAAATCCATAAGTAAATAGTAGCTATCAAACAGAACAAGCCAAAACTGCTCTGTGCCAGTGGGCTAGCTACAGGGGCAGTGCTGGTGCAAAGAAAGATGCTCTCCACCTCGTATCTGGCCCCCAGAGCAGTCTAATCATCTAAAATTGAGGCTTGTTTCTGATCAAATTCTGTGGGTAGTCCTACATTTTTCTTCTGCCTACCTTGCTTCAAAAACACACTATGGAAGAGTCTGACACTGGTGCACAGAGAGACTACGTTACCCCTGTCATTTACCTACCAGCTACTCAATCTGAACTTTTACTTAGCACTGAAAACCCAAAGCACACAGTTTTGCTATCCATGGGTGCTTGCTTAGTTGTTTTTTTTTTTTATTCACACCTTCTCCCACCCCCCAAAAAGGAGAGACCTGAGCAGACCTGGATGTCTAACCTTTGTCCATCTTGGTGCACAAAGTCAGACAAAAGTGCTCTTTGGAAGCTCAGGCTGGATATATAAAGACCCTGTTTGGATAGACCCATGACTAGATCCACACAGAAGGATGAAGATAAAAACTAAAAGGGACAGGCCCTAATGTATAAAGAGCTGATGTGTGGATTTTTTTTTTTAAATATATTCCGTCTTCTCAGAGATCTAAAAATCTATTTATGGCATTTTTCAGACCCTCAAACCATTGGAAGGAGGCACTCTTCTGATATTCAACTATTCCACCAGATAGCTCTAATGAAGGGGAAAAAAAAATATTGAGCATGATCCTGAACAGAAGAGGAACTCAAGCAGGAGGAAGTTCCTTCATGTTCCAGTTAGATGCAACACACAAAACATCATCTTTTTTCAAAAACTTTAACTTGCTTGGAAAAAAACATAAGCAAATCCTCTTTTTAAAGAATCAGGACTTGAAGACAGTATTGTCTGACAAGAAAACAAATGGGGGAGGGCTTTGGAAATTGTAGTGATTACATCCAAATATAAAACCAGATCAATTTTTAGCATTACTGAATACTGAAACAACCCCGTATTTTCCACCTCTCTCTCTCAAAAAAAAAAAAGAAAAAAGAGAAAAAAAACAGAAAAAAAAAGAAAAAAAAGCGCTGTTCTCTTTGAAATACAAACACGCCCTACCACATTGCCTTTTATGACTGATTATCCCTGGCTTTACAGCACGACTGTCTGGGAAACCCTCTGATAAGAAGCGAAGACCACCCGGCGCACACAAGGCACCAGGACTAGGGAGAAGGGAGGAGATCCCCTCGGAACGGCAGGGAGGAGGCGGCGAGGGGAGAGGGAAACAACCCGCCAGCATTTCTGCTGACGCTTCCCACGGTCGCGTCCACGAGCGCAACAGCCCTTCCCACGCCGCCCGGTCACCTCCACCCGCAGCGGGCCCTCCTCGCCCCGGGGAGCCCGGCTCCTGCTCCCCAGAAGCCGCAGCTTCAAGGGGAGCCAGCGGAGGTTTCGGGGGGCACAGGGGGCAAGGCAGGGCAGGGGCGCGCTGGCGCGGCCGCTCCCCGGGGGGGCAGAAGGGGGGTACCTTACAGAGCAGAGCGCGGAGCGGAGCAGGGATGAACGGGCAGCCTCCTGCCCGCGTAACGGGTTCCGCGGCGGCGTGCGTCAAGGACGCGGGTGAGGCGGGAGGGGGACAGCTGAGCGGGTTCCAGTCCTGCAGCCGAGCCCGCCCGCAGGTGCGGCTCGACATGGCGGCGGTGGCCCCGCACAGGCGCCGGGCCGTTGCTAGCGGTCCCCGACGGGCACCCCCCGCCCCCGCCTCCCCCCGCCCCACGGCTTTTCACCCCGGCCTGCCCGGGAGGCGAACCCCCCTGCAGGCTCGCCGTGTGTACGCAAACTAGGCAGCTTGAAGAGTATCCTTATCCCCATTTTGCTCGAATCCATAAAGATTTGAATTAAAGCACACACCTGTAAAGTTAACGTCTCAAATCTCAGACCCCGTAACGCAAATTGGCCCGTCTAACGGCCTCGGTTTCCATGTGGACAATACGATCAATACAATATGAACGCAGGGTAATAGGGTCAGAGATTCTTGTAGCCACTGAGAAAACTTTTTTCAGAGAAATACGAAGTATCCTTTCAGAGGCAGTTTCAGTACGAAACCGTTTCAATCATCTTTGTGTGTTCTGGAGAGGTGGGGGTTTTTTCCTACCCAACAGTTGTTTCAATAATACATAAATTACATTTTACTACCAAGTTTAATTCTGACCCGAAGCAGTATGCACCGCTTTATGTTGACTAGAGACAAAGAGAGGAACTCTGTCTCCCTCTGCGACTCTGCATTTTGGGAGGAGGCAAAGCAAGGAGACCTGTATCTTCATGAAAATACCCAGAAGGAAAAACTACAACCACGCAGAGAAAGCTCTGATGATGGATGCAGAACCCACACCAATGTATACCTGACTCCGCAGCACACATGGCTGGGCATCTTATAGCGGAGACTTTTTTTTTTTTTTTTTTTTTTTTACCCACTTACCTCAAAACAGTGCCATCATCCAAAACAAAAAGTGCTGGATCCCTGCAGTGCAATTTGTGGGTTTTATGTACGTAGACATTTTAACAGAGCCCACAGCATGACTGAACGCAATTTACATGGGTTCCAACTTTTTTTTTTTAGGATGGCTGAATGGCACTGTCTACGCGAGCTGTTACAGCAGCACGCTATTTAAGCATTAGCTTCACGAACTGCGATAATAAACAATGCACCTGAAGCAGGCAACATTCGAATTTCAAAACATGGCAGCTTATGCTTTGCTGTACCCTCCTGACGGCTGGATCTGGGACGGACATTTTGCAAAGGCTAACTTGCCACCAAAAACTAAGTGGAAGAGAAAAAATTACCAGCCGTTCCATCTCCTGCTCCCGAAGCCGCTCTTCCCTCTGCCTCCTGTGATAGTCCATGAGGTCTTCTCTTCCCGAAATGGAGCTAATGCTGTTCTTCCGCTCTCGCATGGACGCTTGCAGCGAGTTTGGCGTCTGTCTGTAACTTTCCAGATCCGGGTCGTCAAGTTCCATGGAACTGGTGGAAAGGTTTCTTCGGACAGAAAACGACCTGTCAAAGTCCACCGGGGAGAAAGAACTACTGGGACTTGTTCCTGAGAGTCCAAGTCTATCGAACTCATCAGAAAGATGTGGGGAAGAAGGTGCTAAAAGCATTTTTTTAGCAATTCGAGGGCTTGCAGGAACACTAAGAGTTGAACTGACGTAGGGATTAGTCCCAGAGACAGAGTTTGCATGTGGTGAAACCCCTGAGCTGCAAGAAGAAAAATTCAGGTAATTATCGGCATCTGAAGCATTCTGAGGTAGATCTTTTTCTCCAAGTTTTTTCCTTTTAGTATTACCCAGAGAGCTTCTGGGGGGCAAACTTAATGGCACCAGCTGGCTTTCTGTCGATTTATAAAGTCTGGGTAGGGAACGACTGTACATTCCCATATGACTTAGAGATCCACCGGAGTATTTCCTAGGCCGTGAACCCAGAGTCTCCATCATCACGTCCTTGTGCTTAACTGGTTTTATGTGAAGGGAGAGGCTGTCTTCAACAGCCATCCTCCTGCCTTGCTTTGGGCTAGAAGGCATGCTGGCCGCCCCTGAATTGCTAGCAGGCGAAAGCATCAGCTCGTTCCCTGAGCTTCCATTCCACATGGTCAGAAGGGAGCCCGAGATCTTCTTTGTCTCCAGCATTCCCGGGAAGTAGACGTTGTCGTACGATTTGTTTTTCTGACTGTACTTTGAGTAGTGAAACTTATCCATGTGTCCAAGGGATTTTTCATTTTCTCTGCCGGCGTGAATATCAAAGTCTGTCCTTCCTAAACCGTACCCACTGAGGGATGGACACATGCCCGATACAGAACCCAAATGCTTTACAGGGATGCTTTTGTCTGGAAGATATGGGCTTTCACAGGGGAACTGTTTGCCACCTTGAATTTTGGTAATCGAGTGTGTATTTTTAACACTGGAGGAAGGGTTAGGTTTAACTGGCATAGGTTGTGAAAGGGTTAAATACGAGCCAGCATAGTCCCCGTTTGTTTTAAATTTAAGACTTGATGAATATTTCTTCGGGTTGAGGTTTTCCATAATATCCTGGAGACCATTTTCAAGGGAATTTGCCACAGAACCCTTTCCCAAACTAGCATTTTGTAATTCCATCTGGTTTTGTGTGTGGCTATACTCTGCCATAATCTTACTGGAATCTGTAAGGAACAGAAAACAAGGAAAAAAAGGGTTTTAGCAAGTAAGTAGCCTCTTGCATGTGCATGCCTGCATATTAACTTGAAAAGAACAGTTTTTTTGCAATAATTGCTGTGCTTGTAATAAACGTGTCTCAGATAATTAAGCAAAGGAGGGGTTGCACAACTTTCCCATCTCTGTTTTTGCAAAAGATGGAGATTAAAAAAGAAGGGGTAGAGGGACAACATCAAATTCGTACTACAGATCAGCAACACAGCTGGAAAGAGGCTAGACTCTTTCTTCAGTGTCCTATCCATTGCAGGAGTCTGTGGCTGAGCCTCCTAAGACGTCCGCGCAGTGAGGAAGCGTTACTGTCCTGATGTTTTACAGCTGAGGAACTGAGGTGCTGGGAGAAGATGCAAAGCGGGCAGCAGAGTAAAGGACTGAACGCAGGTCTCCCGGACCTAAGCTACTGCCATCTTAGGTCTTCCTTTTCTCTTCTTTTAACCTGTGCAGCCAGTGCATCCGAGCCCCAATATACCTAATGAGCTCAATTCAAAGCTCAGTAGGAGTTTGTCACCTTTCTGCTTACTTTGTGGATTGTCATGCAAAGCTGCATGGAAAAGTACAAAACCAAGGCCTGTTTTTCAAGGTGTTTCAGCTCAGTGCTCTTAAAATACAAAGCTGTAATTACATCTGCAAAGAGCACTTAGTTAAAAGGTAGCCTTAAGGGAGTATAATGCTAGGCTCCGTGACTTCATTCCAAACAACAACAACAACACGTGACCGTAAAAACACCGACAGGGGTTTACGGTTCCAGGTCCTAATGCTTGTTCAGAATTATAATTTATATTCTGGAAGAGGACACCAATCAAAAACCCCTTTGCTGTGGTGCACGTGGTGGACACGTTCAACGATGAGTCAAGCTCCAGCCTACGGTTCCAAGCCCCACTTTGCTGAAAGGAATTTGGGTCCCAACAGTGTCTGTCACTGCAGGACATAAACAGGAGCCCCAGCAGGCTTGCACTTAGACCTCAGCTGATGTAGAAATGGCACCATTAACATTTACAGCAGCTCCTTGGATGTGCTAGGCTGTGCTTTGAACTAACAAAGCACCCTTCAGTGTCAGCTCCTGCAGTGCCAGCGAGCGTTGCTTCTGAAAATAAGGGTCAAATCTGGGATTTACTCTTGGCTCGGTCACTTTTCACCTGTGACTTCAGCCACCTTGTGAGAAACCTAATCTCAGCTTGTCACTCAGCAGAAAAACCTAGCATCCAAACCTGTAAAGCACCTTTAAAATCCTCAGAGGCAATACTTTAATCCTCTTTCAAGTGCCACTTCAGACAGTTACGTGAACCTAGACAGAAAACTTGGATTCCTGCCCTCCACCAGAGCTGACATGATCCGGTTTCATTGAGGACCACTAGCTTCAGATACCTAGTGGAAGGCGGCAACGCATTCTCTGAGCAGGTCCTCGTTTATGGGACCTTCCTTGCTAACAAGGCAAAAAAAACCCTAATTCATTACTGCCCAGGGCAGGATTGGTGCAACATCACCTCTGTTGCACAGGCTTCCTCTACGCAAACCGTGGTAGGTCTAAGTGTGTAACAACTCATTCTCCTCAATTCTTAAGGAACAAACCCGTAAGTTTAAGAACAAAGGTAACCATCATTAATAATGTAATTGAATAGGCAGAAGATAAAAGGAGTCTGCGTTATGGGAAGAGGGGAACAAAACAAATTAACAAAAAAAATTACAAGACAAAAATCAAACACCTTCTTGATCACAGTAGACCTGGCTGAGCATGTATTAATTACAATCTCTGGTAGTGGCCAAAAACATTAACTTGCAGCTTCAAAACCAAGCCTCAGGTTTACTGTTACACAGAATTTAATATTTTTATGCTGACTGTGATTTTATTTGCTGTAATTTCAACACATTTGTTATGATGATACAACAATCTAAGCTGCCTTTGAACCAGTAAGTTCACAGTGCTCTCCGTCAGACTATTACCGCTGTGAGAAGTGAAACTGCAGTTTCTTATAATTTGACATTTTACTTGATATTTTTTAGCTATTTTCACAACTTTTGATCAACAGCGATGATGAAGTTCAAATGAACAAAAGAAGGAATGTGACCCACGTTCAACAGAACTCTTGTCAGGACAAGACAAAATCATCTGGAAAAGATCAAGCATTCATCATATTAGTGGTGTTATGAAGAAGAACAAGATGTAGAAGTTATTTAAGAGCACAGATACAAAGCACAATGTATATGCCTTGTATATTTAGACTTCCATTGTGGAACAGAACTTAATTTCCACCCTTGTCTCTTTCTCCTTCCCTCTTCCAAATCTCTCTTAAAATTGAAAGCTGATCTCCTATCAAAATTGTACTGTCCAAACCATAACATGAATACAGCTGAGGTTCAAATGTTTTTGCATAAATTCCACTGGCTCCTATATAAATAGCTTAGCAGACATATTAATGGGACATTAATAATTGTTTATTACTCCCTTGCAACACCAGTAGGGCACATTTAATCCTACAAAGACTGGATGCTTTTGCCAAAAAACAAGTTAGCTCATGGAAACTTTCAGGCCCATTCACCACAGCAATGAAGGGTTCATTGTACTTGAAATCCAAACAAGTACAGTAAGAAAAGGTCACGATACCTTCATGTAGCCACTCAGACTCAACTTTTCTCAACTATACCCTACGCCAGCTCCTCTGCGTTTTTGGTTCCAGCACCACAGTGCCCGCAATCACACGGTTAAATCCCAACTGGACGACAGCACATGTTCAGCTGAACTGTAGCTGCTTCCCACAAACCAGATCTTGTTTGTTTTGTTTATTTTTAGGGTAACGTTTGGGATGAGACTCTATGAACGTGCCAGGATGCGCTACACATCGCATGCAGCTGTAGGGACCGAGGCCGGGAGCTCCGGCACGTGGTCTGTCCTAACCCCATCCGGCATCCGGGTCAGCCCCAGCTTTCGCTCGGTGACCTTCAGCGCACAGTGCAAGGCTCCTCCGTTTAGCAAAATATTTGCTGCCTGGAGCTATACAGAAGGAAATTATTCCCTTTTTTTTTTCCCCCCCTCCTTCTTTTTTCCCTTCATTCCTTTTCTTCCTTTCCCTGAGTTGTTTAGCTGGGAGTCACCAGTATCTATTCCAGCCAGGCATTAAACTGATGGGGGAGGGTTGGCCGTCCGCAGCGTAACCAGCTGTGGCCTTATTTTGCCTGGTAAATGGAGTTAGACATGGAATACGAACAGAGCCTTGATCTCACCCATGTGTCAGGAGAATTAAAGGACCAAAATCGATAACAAATTCTGAAAGATCGCAGTACATTTACGAATAAACTTCATTGTTATTGAGTACCTGATCCAACATTCTGAAAGGAGGAGAGGTTACTTCTGTTCGGCATCATATTTGTCTTCTATAGGATGGTTAAAACAACGCTAATTTGAGCGAACCAGATAAATTTTGACCTGCAAATAACATAACAAAAGAAAAAAAAAAAGTTGCATTAAGAAGTGTATTCTGAGAACATTTTTCAAATGTATAATATAGACTAAAACTGACTTTTCTTATGGTAAAATTTCCAGAGGTAACTCAAAAAGAAATATGTTAAAAGATATTTGGAAAGGGCATCCCATGTTTAATGTGGAGACTGTGGGGAAAAGAAACGCTGTCTGCAGTTGTTTTATCAGTTTAAAAGTCCATATAATTTGATTTGATAATCAGCTATTATCTGTGGTCCTGACTCTGTGCAGGCAGTTACTAGTCACAGCTCCTGAGTTTTGTCTGCGATCCTGTGGCTTCCTTAAGAAATCATTAACAAGGTTGGACTTTTCTGCTGAAGATTTTCTCTTTAAAAGCCACAGCCCAATTTCAGCCCACGCAACACCAGCATCTTGCAATCACGAAGAAACCTATGCAAAAAAGGTACGCGATCCAAAACACAGAAAATGTTTTGGCATGCAATGATTTCTGAGGTTCCAAAGAAGCCAGACTAGGAATGCAAGGAAATTCTTTAAAGTTCGTTTTGAAAAAAATACAAAAAAAAAAAAAATTGATATGGCTACAAGAGAGACTTGGCTTAAAAGAAATGCCAAAATTAAATCCCAGCCGCTAAAGACTAAAATTAAATCCAAATAGAAGATCTCTAGTGAGTTGCTCTGTTAAAAGATTTTTTTTTTTTTTTATGCACACATCTGTTTTTAAAAGGTCGGCAAAAAAGCTTTAAAGAAAAAAATTGCATCAAGTGACAAAATTAATGGTGACCATCTGTAGGTCCTCTGGGCTTTAACTCTGGACAAGCAAATAGAAACGCGGCAGAAAAACAAGTGAAGAATGGAGACAGATGTCTGAGGCTGTCTAGAGACGAGCCACCTATTTAATTAACCGCAGTCGTCACAGCCGCAACGTTTCGGGTCTCCCTTGCAGAGGCTTTTCGTGCCATGCTTTTTCACGCTGTCCTCCTGGGAAGACAGCCCTTGGGAGGAGGGAGCTGGCTGCCAAGCCCTGCGGAGGGAGGCTCCTTCGCCGTGACCCCTGGCTTCTCCCTCGCCTGCTCCCCCCAGGGTGCTCTCCCACGGGGGGCAGGCCCCGTCCCTCCCCTCTGCCCCCCCAGCAATCCCCCGGCACTGGTCTCACACCGCAGTGCTGCTTCTTCCTCTGCAGCGGTTGGTCGTTTCTCATTCCTAAGGAGAGAGTTTCCACCCCCTCGGGCACCTCTCGCCCCTCTCACAGCGAGAGGTGGGCTTCACCCCGACAGCCTCCTCCAAGAGCACGCAGTCTTACCGTTCCCCAAAAATGGCGCTGCTCTCCAAGGAGCCAGGGTGAGGAAGGAGACCCTCAGAGCACCGTACCTCCTGGGGGGACTCGCCCACCACGTCTGCCCTCTCCAGCACCACAGGACTGGAGTTCTCCAGAGCAGATGGTGGGAAACAGCCTGGGCAGCAGACAGCTTTTCAACACAAGTTTCATGCTCAACAGCTTGACATGAAGCATCTACCGTCCTTTTCACCCCACTGGGTCCTCCACCTCACGGAAAGACTCCTTCCCTAATTCCTTCCAGCTTGCCTCGCATCCTCCAAACCCAAAACCTGCGTAGCATCCCAGGTGCCTTCCTTGCCGGGAGTGGGGCTGGGGGCTGCCTGTGGACCCCCTGGCAGGGCAGCAGCTGACCCCGGCAAGAGTTAGCAGCGGTTCTCCCACCTGTGGAACTGGCACTCTGCCTTTTCCCCACCTACGAAATGTGAAGGACTAGGACAGAAATCTTGTTAAAGCTGCCGCTACGTTGCCGTCTTGGCATATGGCTTGTGTAATCTCTATTAAAAATACTGCACTTCAAGCCCACAGCTTCCCAGAAAAGAACCAAAAAATTTAACTTTTCAGGAAACGTTTAAGTTGACACAGAAAACTAGTGACTCTCAACATCTCGCCCCGTTCTGTAACAAAAGTATAGTTATATCATCAAACAGAAAACTAAAATACGGACAACTTGGAATTAAAAGAGAGAAGAAAGGGTTGCTTTGTAAGAAAGGAAAGTGTTTAATTGGATTTCCCGTGTCTCTAACATTGCTGCTTTATGGTTAAAATCATTGGTAAGATCACCAAAAAACCCATCCTTTCTATCTCATACGATGATGGCTACAAGACTTAATCAATGTGACAAACATTAAGGAGAGAACAGCTGAGAGGGAAGCCTTTCTATGCAATTGAAAATTCAATCTTCAATTCAGCTTGGTGAACACCTGGGTTTGCCAATAGCCGAAAGGAAAAATGTCTTTTTTAAGGTTAAATATTTATATGGTTTCGGTTCAAATTTGAGAACTCATTACACACGTCTCTTCTTAGAGGATGAGAGATTGGAGAAGTCGTCACCTAGCAGTAATTGGATTGGGGGGTGGGGGAAGAACTTTCTAAAACTCTCTGCTGTGAGCATAAACAAGAAACAATTAATGAATTAATTAACTGTAATCAATAAAGAAAAAGAACAGCTCAAAATCCACGGTTTATCTGCTCTCATGAAATCATATTCTTTCAGATGAGGGTTATGCAGGGCCTCATCCAGCAAGCAGTGAGGCTGACTCTTGTTACAGAGCACACACCACGCTCTGCCTTGGCTGGAACAAAGCAAAATGATTTCATCTGGGATTTATAAAGTCATCTGAAGTGAATGTATACAGCATCACCAATCATGTTTCATCTCTAGAGCGCCCAGGCCAAATTAAGTTTTGTTTCACTAACAACCAGAAGAAACAGTGATTCACAATTCAAACAAGCGGCAAGTCAAACAAAGGATTCCAGTTTTAAGATACTATAACGCAGGGTGGCTTTACAGTAAAAACTCCTTTCCCTTGGCGTAGGAGCTGCAGCTCAACCAAGCCGCAGGTACAGCTCTACCCAGCACTTAGTCCATAGATTTAGGGCGACGTTTTCTCAGCACATAGTTTCTCACCCTTCTTTTTCTTCTGCCTGGGCTGATACCCACCTCCCTTTAGCAGAGTCTGCTACGGCATCCAGTTTGATCTTACATTATGGACTGAGTGCGTTGCGATGCCTCGGGCACTGCTAAAGTGCTCCTCTGACTGAAAACGAACAGTCAGTTTTAAACAAAGTTCTCAAACTTGGCCATCTCTCCTTTAAGGTTTTTCTGCTCTTCATTGTTTCTCCATTTTCAGTTTCTTGGAAAACATTACCAGTGGTTCCCGGCAGCTCCTGTCCCCTCTCCTGTCTCTGACACTTCCCTTCAGAAACTCCTACGGCAGTGTACAGCCACCCATGGAAAACAGATGGAACCTCAAGTGATGGAGGGCGAGGACAAAAAACCCATCACTGCCACCGTCCGCACAACATCACCGGAGTTTAATTTGTTCTGAAACAAGAAGGTTTGATTGGGGTCTGTTTCAACTGTTCCAATAAAACACACGCTGTTTTGGAAACAAGAAAGCCTGTTAAATTTTTACACCCTGAACAAAATTTGGTGAATGAGTGCTGATGGCTTCGGTGCCCGGAGATTTAACTTTCCCACGGTATAGCATGCCTACATGCATAAATGGACTGCTCCATTACCAAGCTGATTTACCTTTTTCCTGCATAATCTGAGGACAACGTACTTGCTCCTGACTAAATCAAGCTTGTCTTTTTCCCCCGACTTACTTTGCTTATTTACAAGCAAAAGTCTCCATAAGGCCTGAACTGATGGGAAAGTAAAACTCATCGGGATCTATACTTCACCTCCAAAACCACTTCAGTGTAAGTCCATCTTTTGCCAACCCCTTAAAGCCTACTGTCAGGCTAAAACAATATATTCACAGCAAGGCACCTGCATAATTTGGTGGAGATTCTGTACCCATACACTAGCGAACTGACACACCCTTAAGAGAGAGCACAGCCACCCCTGCCAAGACCTGGGCAACTCAGCAAGGCTGTTATCTAAAGGTCACCTTAAACATCCTTCTTCATTTCCTCCTCCTCCTCCTCCCCCGCAACACAATATACTAGACCCTAAACTACAGCTAATTTCCTGCCAGCATAGCCCTGAAATCTGCTCAGTCCCTGGTTTTTGACGATATAGGTCCTGCAACAGATTGTGCTCTCTTGCACTGTGGGGACCAAGGTCTGGTTACGAGCATAGGGTGTTTTGGTTCCCAAAGCTCACAGCTTGGCACCTTCACCAACGCTAAATAAATTATAAATCAAATATCTGTGAATCAGATTTGACTAAGTCACTCCCTCGCAATCCTGCAGGTTTCCGATGTGGAAAAGGGAGCGGCAGAGGAAGTCGCTCTTACAGCTTATCTCTTCCTCAGAGAAATTATCGTGCTGGATATTGGAGAAGAAGCAGAAAAAGGGCAACGCAACAACAAGAGAAAACACCCTAAATGACTCTATTCCCCACATAAACCACATCAATTTTACTGGAATAACTACCCCAACTACTCCAAAAATTGCACCCAAATATGGCATTTGTAGTCATTCTGTCCTACTGTATACGCATGATTCTCTCTCACTTGATAAGGACTGATGTTGTAGGCATTGTCAAATCAATTGCCCTTTCCAGTAGATGGAAACCACGTAATCATTTTAATCAGGTCATGGCAACTGACAATTTTAAATGCGCATCAAAAATGAAAACATTCATTACCGTGTAAATACTATAGTTTGGCGAGATTTAAACCATTGACATAAGAGACACCGACTGCTGAGTGTGTCCAAACAAAAATGACAGTGAAAATGTTGAAGCTTTATAACTTCTGTGCCATAATAGCTACTCTCACCTGAAATTTAAACTGTTAAAGTACACGTTTCAATGAATCTAATCTCATTCCTACACAATTGGTAGGACAAGAGATCAGATCACCTCCTCAAACCACAGTATTTTATTGGACATCGCTGCCTCCTCCTTATTTTGCAGTCACACAAACCACTGTTTCATTTGGACTAGTTCGCTGAGGTAAGATGAGGTGAGAAGGAGAGAGAATTCTTTTCTGTACAAACAAAAGCCACCGCCAGGTAGAAAAGTATTAGAAGAGATTTCTGTTAAAACAATGAACTCCTTTCTTCATGCAGAAAAACACTGATGGCAGAGGACAAGCCAACCTCAGGTCATACTCCTCTTTTCTATCTTGGTACCCTCCTGGTAGTTAAGAGTCAGGTTATCTGACCCAATGACTGATTCACCTCATGTCAGTAACAACGAGCTCCCTGGCATTATTCTGACACTATTTCATTAACTCCCTTCCTACTGAAAATTTGAGCATGCTCAAAAGATTTGCAAATTGAGACTTAAAAAATTCACACAGACATGGCAAATAGAAAGCTCTGCTGGTGGCTGGTGGACTGTGATTGCTTCTATCTCATTGTGCAGACTAACAAAACCCAAACCAAACAATATAGCTGGCGTAGTAATAAATGCATATAAATATTCTAGACCAATATATAATTTTCACTCCTGAAGCCCAGGAAATACAGACCTTCTTCATCTAAAATTTCAGGAAGGGGGTTGAATGAAAAACAATTATGAATCCAAATTCATACTTATAGGAGCAGAAATTCTTACTGTACAAGAGCAGAAAGACCCTAAGGAAAAATTTCTCTTTTCCCATCCTACCTGACATGATAAACTTGCCTCTAGGTCACCCCTAACAAATTCAAGGAGAGTTTGCCATACACAGCAGGTAGGTAAGTCCCAGAAAATCTAAGCGGCTAGAAAAACTAATCAGAACAGCTTCAAAAATCATCTATTACCTTTTTCTTTTTATTGGGCCATCTCAGATTATGGTCCTTACCATTTTTTTTCGTGTCTGATGCATTTTCCCACTCAAGCAACCTTTGCCCACGATCTGCTTTCCTCTGTGCCGATTTCTTTCGCTGCCACTCTGCGCCTGCCAGTTCCTTTCCTCAATCAGTTCCCTCCAGTGCCCACTTATTCTGACGGTTTCTGCCTCTCTTATTTCCTTTGTCCATTCCTCCTCAATTTGTCTCCTTCCCGAGGTGCTTGCCCCATATTTGCAGACGTCCCCTCTAGCTCTTTAACGCTTCTTCATTTTCCAGCACTCCCGGGGCAGCGAGCATGCCCCCAGACTACATGTTTCTCATCACGCTTGCCTGGCAAACCACATCGTGACAGCGGCAGCTCAAGTGGCATCCGCCGCGGCTGCGGTGCCACCAAGCCGTGGGCCTGCATGCACCGAATACGGGGCAGCATTCATCAGCAAGTCCCAGGACTGCGCTCCCTCAAGCAAGGAATACAGCTACTATACCTGCTGTTACACCATTTAAAATAATTAAGGAAGTTAAATAAAATGGTTCACTTAAAAACTGATCCCAGCTGCACAAGATCCGAGTAAGAAGAAACAACCTGGTCACTTTTGCGGAGTTCACTCCTGTATCGCAGTCTCTGGAGGACCTTCTACAGGGGAAACTCCCCTTGGATTTCCGTGGCATCTTGGACGTGCCCCGCAGGTCTAAAACAAAACCTAAATGAACAGCATCTGTTCTGAACACCCGAAACAGGGCACTGCCTTAGAGCTGTTTAGTTAATTCAGTGGGAAGCAGTGTTTGCTACACTGGCAGTTACTGCACATCAGAATTAACTGTTTGTTTTAACAAATGAAAATGGAGAGAACGCACCCCACGTGCAGTGAACACAGCATTAATTCCTTCATAAATGATCAGCAGCACTTGCCCCCACCCACTTTCATTATTTCAGCTTTTCTCTGGATCTTCAGGTGGAAAAGACAGACAAGATCTTCCCATCCAAACCCCTTTAGTCCTGATCTGACTCCAGCCTCCAAGCAGACCTGTAATCTTTACCTCACCCATCCTCTGCTTCCTATCTAAAAACTAAATACTCCAGATTTTTCATTATGGACTTTGTTCCTTCCCAACAATGGTCAACTGGTGTCTTCGCATACTTTCAAGGAGCTGGTTGCTAATTGTATCTGATAAGCACAGACAGTAACCGATATGGAAAAAATTATGATGACTCCTGTCCTAGTTGCTGCCAAAGATAGCCATTCCCTCAGTGAAAAAATGGACACCCAAAAGAGTCAATTTAGCACCTGTCAAAATGGAAGGGAAATAAATTTCTTGCGTGAAGAATGAACTGCACAAAACGAACAACAAAAATGGTACTATGGGCTCTGGAAATGAGACGGTGTAACCATTCGACTGCCCTGAAAGTATTCCTTTCTCTGTTACTCTCTTCGTTCAGCCCCTCCCCTCGACAGCGAAGGTAAGCATTTTCTGACGACTTCATCTCCTTTCTCTCCTACATTGCTTCCTTCTGTTGTGGGGAAGCAAGCCCATCCTCGTCCATTTGGCACGACCATGCCTTACCTCCTCCCATCTCTCTTCCTTTCCCCATGTTAATGTCTTATTTTTGGGGACCTTGCCTATGAGAATACAGAGAAAGGAAAAACTGAGAAGTTCACCAAATGCGAGAGCTTGCAAAACGGCCTCTTTCATCTCTCTCTTCCCCCAAAAGACAGGGGACGTGCGGCACAAAGATGAAGTATTCACCACGTTCTGAGTGGCAACGTGTCCACCCAGCTGCCCTGGAGGGGCAGAGATGGAGGATGCGGGCAGGTGCAGAGCCGGGGCGAGCCGACAAGGCGACAAGTTGACCAGATGAGCATTGGGGCGGGGGGAAGGAGCTGGTGACAAGAGCTCTGTGTTTAAGATCACCCAAGCACCCGGAGGCGGGAGCAGAAAGCCCATCTCTTGAGCCTTTATGTAAGCACAGCCCGTCTATTTACACTTCTGCTCATGGGGAAATTCCTCAGGCAGCTTTGGGGCAGGAGGAGAAGGAGCGGGGTCTGTTAAGTTTCCAGCCCGTTCCTCCCTTTGCTGGTGGGCAGCAGGCAGCTTTCCGAGAAGGGTCCGGTGTCCAAACCGAATTCACCCCAGCGTGGCGGAGGGCCGCTGGCAGGGCTGCAGGGGGGTGACTTACCAGCGCTAAACCTGCCAGGGGAGACCAAGCCCCAAACCCTTCGGTCTCCGCAAACCCGTCAGACGTAAATGCCGGATTCCTGTCGCCAAACTCCAGCGATGCCGAGGCGGCGTCCGTCCCCAGAGCCGCGCTGGGAGAAGCACGGCCCCGCCGGGCACGGCAGCCTTCGCACAGCCGCGGGAGGCTTTAAACGCCACCAGCCTAACAAAGAAGCGCGGACAAAGAGCCCCGTCCTACGCCTTCTCCTCCGTCAGGTAGATTATTGACGATGGAAAACCAAATCGAGCCCAGCCCAGCCCCGCGGTTTCTCCCTTGCCTCCTCGCCCCCACGGACGCGCGGGGACGGACGCCCTCGCCGCCGGCCAGGGCAGAGGCTTTGTTCGCCGGCGGGGAAGCGGCAGCGCCCGACAGCACCCGGGGGGAAACACCCGGACAAAGAGGGAGACGCGGCCGGCGCCGAATGGGACGCGGGGGGAGCCCCGTACCTTTTAGCCGCAGGGTCTCTGCCGAGCCGGGCGGCAAGGGGGGGACCCCGCCGCCCCCACCCGTCAGAAACGCGAGGGGGCCAGGAAGGGTGGGTGATTGGCACAAACTCCCCTAAAAGTGGCCAAAACCCGGGGACAGCTGTGAGCAGCTGGGCCGGCGTCAGCCCGTGCTCTGCGCGCCCGGGAAGGACCCTCTCCCCAGTCCCGGCGGGCAGGAGCCGAGCCGCCGCGGCCCGGGAGCGTTGCACCCACCCCGCGGGACGGCGCTTCCCCCGGCCCCGCACTCACCGCCGCCGCCTCCTGCCGCCTCCCGCCGGCGCCGCCGCCCCCCGCGCATCCCGCCGCCGGGAGCCGCCCCTGCCCGGCAGCCAGCGCCGCCCCGCGCAGGGGCGCGCCCGCCCCGCCGACGGGGCTGGGGCGTGGGGCACCCCCGCGGGCGGAATGGTTTGCTCCCCTCAGGCCGGGGTCGGGGGAGCGGGGCGGCCGAAGGGGAGCCGGAAGGGGGGGGGCGGTAAAGGTGGACGGGCGAAAAAGAGGAAACACGCACACAGGTACCCATAGCGCGGGGGGGCCTCGGCTGAAGAGGCGGCGGGGTCTTGCCGGGGCTTCCCCATCCGTAAATACGAATGGCAGGCGGTTCCCCGCCCGCGACATTAGCTGAGCGAACAGGGCGGCGCTGGGAGGGAGCGGGCCCGGTTTCCCTTCCCTGGGGCTGGGGGTGCGTTTACCTGCGCCCTCCCTCCTCCTCCTCCTCCTCCTCCTCCCCGGGGGAGCCGTGTTGGAGAGAGGGCTGCCCTCCGCCCTCCCAGCTCCGGAGGGAAGCCGGGTTGCCCCCGTGCCCTGGTGGGGTGTCCCCGCCGCTCACCCCAGCGGCGGGGTCACACCCTGCCGGAAGCCCTTCCTGCAGTTTAGCCTTAGCTGATAAAGATACTCATGGGCACGTATGTGTGTGTACATATATATGTGTATACGCACACAGGCTCCCCAAAAAACGGCGTCCGGGCCCCACACATGGGCGAAGGATGCGCGCAGGTGGCAGCTAGCACCACCAGCATTTCGCCGTCCCAAAGTGAGGAGGGGGCCGGTGGGCCCGGCCAGGCCTCGCTGGCAGGGCTTTCCGACTGAAGCAAGCGTGCAAACCAACACCGTTTGTCTCGCCCCTCCTGTGTTTGGCGGGAGGCTGGGGGCACTGATCCAGACCCCTTCAGCCGTCCCCGTTTGGGCGGCTGCTTGGTGGCAGAGGCAGGGAGGCTCACCGCGGGGCTGCAGCCCTTACCGAGGAAAGCAAAAAGGGTGGCAAAAAGGGTGAAGAGCCCGCGGGGAGGTGTCGTCCCACCCCCGGGATCGGCGGGTGCTGGCAGGTAACGAACCTTCGCTTTCCGAGCGTACGGGTAGCGTCAGCGTGGTAAGGAGGACTCCCGCGATGAGAGACGCGAGTCAGCCCAAGGACTGTGCTCAGGGCAGCGAGCCAGAGTATCCTGCGTAGCGATCTTGTTTCGTGCTGTGTGGCCTCATCGCTCTACCTTTCCCCGTTCACTTCCCAAAGAGGAAATTCGGGGACTGCAGCACGTACCTGCTGTGCAGGGGCCCTGCGGGGTGAGTCGAAACCCACATGGCGCTCGGCAGGTGTAAACAGCTACCGCGATCGCCGACTGCTCCCCTCTGCCATGGGGAAACGGGGTTACGTTGTGACCTGGTCCCCGCCTTGCATATTGCAGGGGATATTTTACTTGGCTGAAACCGTTGCTTTACAACAATATGAACTTTGTAATAACTCATTAAAATCTGGAATCTGTATAGTAACACCCACACTACCAGGTATATTAAAAAAAAACCCAAACAAAAAAAGAAATGGCCTTGGCTGTCCTGGTGTCTACTGTAGTGTGCGTATAAAAAGACAGGCTTTTGAGACAAATTACCCCAATAGGCCAGAACCTGGATGAATTCTTCTTCTGTGATGCCTCCACAAACCTCCGAGTGCTATGTTTACTACTGGCATCAAACCTGGCTCTTCTGTTCTGTTCACTGAAGGAGCCAGAAGAAGTACATGCAGTTAATAAAATAAAGGCATATCCGTGTAAGGAATGCAGAGTTAAGGACGTGCCCACAGCTGGAAGAGGCGAGAATGACTTTTAACCCTGCCAGAGCCAAAAGCAGCCAGCCTTCCCTTCGTCTCACATGATCTTTCTTTTCCTTTTAAGTGGGAAAACTGTAAGTAATAGTCTGCAAAAATCTCCCTAGGGAAAATAAAGCCTAATGGTAGGGAAAGGAATAACTTTGCACTTGCGGTTAAACTGTTACTCTGAAGGACTTTCGATATGGCGGCTGAAATGTTCCTTTAGCTGGTTCTTACACGGTAGGTGAGGTGGCAGCAAAGCTGGGTCAGGCAGAGCATGTGTTTCCCCTCATACATGTATGCTGGGAGAATTTTATCTGAGTCAGTGTCATCTGTTTCTTGGCAGCAAAGGAGAGAAAAATAAGGAATAAAGCTTATTTCTAAAATAACAAGAGCTACTCAAAACCAGCCATAGCCGAGGCCCTAAAATAACTTGATAAGTTGGAATGTCTAACTGGCAAGAGTCTGGAAATTTAAAAACAAAAAAATACTCTCTTGGACATTTTATGAGTAGGAAATACTTCAAAACTGGCAAACTAGTGAAACTCCAAAAACTAAAGAGCTGAAAACTCCTGTTGGAACAAAAGCAACAATACTACTATTAAAGAAAGTCAGGAAAAAGGGTATGGAAACTTGCACGAGAGCTACAAGTCGCAGATGGGTTCAACCCAGCTTTAAACAGCTTTAGCTGTTTTCATGGCAGTTGCATGGCTACATCAACTGTACTGCATATCACAGAGGCTTTTAAAATTCTCCGCCCCTGAGCATGCAAGCATGCCCAATAAAAGTTTAGTTTCCATGGTAATTCATATAAGTAGAAATCAAATGTTGGAATGTTTGCAAAAAGTATGCTTTAATCAGGAGCATTGAAAATGGTAATAAAATACTGCCGTGCTGTGCTTCTGTAGGAGGGAAGGAGGGATCACTTTCAGCCGCTTCAGAACTGAAGTCACCTCTGCATTACCTGGTCCCTTACCTTTACAGATTTTATCCACACCAGGTGTGGACATGACTTCATTTCTGTCTAATGAGCCAGAGCCCACAGCTGGGAGCTGGTTCAGGCTTTATGCTACCTGCAGGAGGCGAGACAATACCCAGCCTGACAAAAGCAGTTGAGATAAAGCTACTCGTTGATGACGGGGTGTAGTTACACCCGGACTTTTCTGTGGTGGCAAAACTGGTCCAGTTTCTTCCCTTTCCTGCCTTAACTATTCATTTGGTTCCCAATCTATAGTTTGTGACATTCTTTGGTGGGCTGACGCAGTTATTTCTGAAAATCAGATGAAGAAAATGATCCAGGTGAAGCCTCTTCCTTCCCTGCACCTCTCCCCCTTCTGAAAAGGATCCAACAAGTACTTGCATTAGCGTGACCGATGCGAAGAGGAACAACATAGGTCTGAACAGCTGTGCTTGAGACCGAGCCTCTGTTCCTTGAACCTGCATCACCAATACACCAATGGATTAATAAATTGCACCCTTTTTGAACAAACATGTCACAACAAATGAAGTCGTAAGGATTCAGTGCTTTCCAGCATGTAACCAGAGCATTTTGAACCACTGCCTCAGTGAAGAAACCCAGCTGTCGCTTGCCATTGCAGAATAAAACTGCTATTATTTATAGCCTGAAAATAATAACAACAACGGTCACAACCACTGCTTCTGGTGAAACTTCAAAGCAAGCAGTGATTCTTCTGTTGTAACTTCCGGAAAGACATTTTGAGGCAGTGGATCAGGCTGGATTCTAGGTACTGAAAGAAACTTGATTTTTAAGGCTCATTGGGAATCTCTGCAAAATAAAAAGGCAACCTGGAGGATGTCTGCGTTCGCCAGTACCATTCCAGTGAAAAAATCACACCTAGTAGTTACACTGGTCGTCTGTGTTAAAAATTTAAAAATCTGTTAATGCAGCACGCAGTAAAGAGGTATATCAAACGATAATAAAATAATGTAAACTGAGGTTCAACCAGTGGAGTGTCCTTGTGCCTTGGCCTGAAACTTTCTTAAATTGTCACACGAGAGTTATCAAAAAGAAACTGCCTGGAGAAAACAAGTTACATGAGTAATCAAATCTCATGCTCCAGGGCACAAGTCAATTGCTGGAAGGGTCAAGAAAGGAATTTCCTCACTCTCTTCCTTTGCACAGTTGTACACAATTAACTAGGTTGTAATTGCAAGGCAAGAGAGCGGTTAGGTTTTACATTCCTCTGAATCATCAAGTGCTGGCTGCTTTTGCAGCTGAATTCAGAGCTTAAGGGACAGGTCTGGTAGGTGGGTTTTGTTGCGCTTCTGTGAGGCTTTGCCTAGACTGGCAGTGCAGTTGTGAGGTCTGCTCTTCCTCTGATGCCGACTGCCTAGCTCAGGGTATGGCTGCGTTGCAGAACTACCCTTAAAGCGAGGACTCGACTAATTTAGGCCGTTAGTTTTCTGTTAATACTAAGTAGTTACCTTAAAAATGTCTCTATCGAGAAACTGCACAACTCACAATGACTCATTTAAGTAGTAGCGATGCTGTAGCCATAGTGACCTAGAGACATAAACAAGACAAGGTTTGTTGGAAAGGTAACCATTTTTATTAAAGCAACTGGACCATTTAGTGCAATAAAAGATCATGCGATTTCTTCTTTAAATGGAACATTTTAGTAATCAAAAGGATTTTTGCTAACACAGGCCAGTCATTACACTCAAATCACAAGAGCACTACCCTATTAGCTTGTGTATGGCTATCTGTCTTTGCAGCTGATTAATTGCTTCCCTTTGCTGGAATCAGCATGCCTCTGAGGATGGGGGTGGCGTAGGGCTGAATTAGGTAACTCTGATACCACAGCTAAGCTCACTACGGTGTTACTGAAGTTTTCCTGTACACAAGTACATTTTTGATATACGATCTGTGAGCAAACATGTTGAAAACTGCAAGCACTAGGTCTACAGGCAAAGCCTTGGTCCCCGCTCCTCATAGATGCTACGTCAGTAGGCAAACAGCTGGCAGAAGACACGGTGCAAACGCCACAACCACGAATTGCACTGGTTTACGACTACAGTCACAGATTAGGGCAGCTAATAATTTTGTTCTCGGTGGTTGCATGCAAGGGTATCATCATCCTACAGCTGCCCCTTCCAGACTTCTCTTTTTCCCAGCAAGCAATAAGCTGATTCGTAAGGTCCCATATGCACCTTAGTTTGGGGCCTTATGATTTGCCTCTGTGGCCAAGCCAGGGAAATTTTCTGTTCTCCTTTGGTCTCCTTATTTATCAAATCTGGATGCAGAGACCTTTTATATAACTAACATTGCGGTGGGTCACGTCAGCGAGGTAGTACTTTCTTTAGCAAGAAATGAAATCTAAAAGCAATTTAAGCCGCTTGTCCAAGGTTACACAAGAAATCTCAGTGGGAGCAAGGTGTGGAATGTGAAAGAACCCAAGATACTACTTTAATTTTGCAGTTAGTCTGTTGTAAAGATAGATCTCTGTGTTGAAATAAATACTCATTTGGTTTCTACCTCCTGCAAAAAAAATATTCTTCCCCTTCACGTGAAAGTCAATTAATTAGTACAGAGTCAAAAGAGGTAAAACAATGAATTTCTACCAAAAGGAAAGATGGTTGACAAAACTTCATTCATTCTGTTTGGAGTCATTTAGGCTGGAATTGATGTAGTGGCTTTCATAAAGGAAAAAGCTCCGCCTAACAAAGTTGAGATAAAATATATCCTCTCAACCGATTCCTGAGGCTGCCTTTGCTGACAAGTTTTTGTATGTGCATCGAGAAGGGTTGTAGAGGTTTTTTCTCAGCAGGTGGCCTCCAAATGTGAAATTAAGTCCCATTAGCCACACAAAGGATGATACAATATAGCTACTACTTTCCTGAGCTTATAGGGGCAGAATAAGATGCAGAGATGTATTTTAGCCTCAGCTTTATAGGATTTTTCTCCAAATAGAGGTGGGATTAAAAGCAACTGAAAAATATAAGTTATAACCATTTTCTCCCTATGTAGCCCTTACTCGAAACTGCCTTACGTGCTTAGACAAAATAAACAAAACCCAGAGATAAACATCCTGAAGATGCACTAATGCCCAATGCCAAATCAACCTCAACCAAAACAGTCGTCAAGTGACAACCCACCATCTGACCTCCCCACCGCGCTTGCACCCCTTCAACAAAATCCTAAAAATATAGTCGGGTAGGGAAAAGGCTTGCAGAATCGAATACATTTGGCTCCTGTCAGGATGTGCAGGGGAAGATGGACCAGCATCTCCTTGCAGGTGTTTTAACTGATGTGCGCTGCAGGAATCTGGCTCCTGAGGCCAGGACAGCTTCTCTCCCAGGCAGCTTCTTGGCGTGCAAGGCACGGTACGGCACCTGCACCTCGTGTGTGCCCGCTGCCAGATTTATCCGTATCCCATTCTTCCCTTTTCCCCTTATGTCAGGACCATTTTGGGTTACCCTAGGGAATAACGGGGGAGCATCCTATCGGTAATGCTGCTTCCCTGTGCCCGCTGTTGGGTATGCCACCTTCCTCAGGGGGTCTGTCGGCATGCCGGTGAGAGGATCGGCCTCCGGCAGGCAGGGCAGGGGGTGAGCCGCGGGAGGCCCCCCGCGCCTGCGAGGAGGCTGCAGGCTGCTGGAAGAGCTGCCGGCGCAGGGAGCTTACTCTAAAGAAAGTAAAGCAGTTGGGTACTTGAGAGTCAAAGCTCCGCATCTCCCCGCCTGCGGTGGCCAGGACCCCTACCTAAAGCTGAAGCTTTACGGGGCAACACCTCAGCTAACGGTACGAGGTTAAACTGAAAAGCGACCAACCTCAGCTGTTCGGGGAACACGAGAAGTTTGGAAATGCTATTTTACAGGAGCTGGACCGTGTAAAGCCTGCTGGCTTACGCACGTATTCGTGTCCGTGTTGCTCACCCGAGAGCATCCCTCTCCATCCCTGCAGCCTGGGTAGCCTGTTGGCGAAGAAGCGCTAGACGTGCTCTTCACGTGGGCTTGCACCGCTGTGGCCATGACACCACGCGCTCCCAGTGAAATTCCCACTGACTGGTGTAGGATTAGGCCCACAGGAAGCAATAAAATATGCTTGCTGATCCCAGAGTATCACAGGAAATTAACATGCGACAATCTTTAACACATTGTTTTAATAAATTATAGTTTTTTACTGTAGTTTAAAGACCACTGTGAAATCTGAGATAGGAAGCTGGGGGTGGTCTCGCCGCTTTTTCATAATGCCTTGTTTGCACATTGCATTTTTTTTCCTTCCTCTTTGTACTACTGAAACCTTAAAACAGCCGGGGAGGCATCCCAGCGTTCGTGACCGACAGCCTTCTTCTTGGTTGCAAGCTCCCCAGACCGCCCTGTATACTAGAAGCCCATTCTAACCAAGAGGAGAAATGCACTTAGTGATACGCTTTGCTGACAGGACATAAATTAGGTAGCAATATGAAATGGGGACACAAAAATGGCCCCTCGGAGCCAAGCGACTAATGCATAAAGAGAGGAAAGGGCTGACAGCGGATCCTCATTAGACTTCGGAACAGTTTGTCATTAGCATGCTTTTTTAAACCTCAGAAGTTTAACGGGAGAAAAAAATGTTTCTTTATGCCTCAGATCTCCTCTTTGGTTAAGGAAAGTTTCAGGTTCCCCCTCCCCCCTTCATTTCTGGAGAGGCTGCCAAGTTTTCCCAGAGCTAAAAGCAACAACTTTTTGTTAAACGTTACTTCATGCTTCTGGTATTAATCTAATAGGAGGCTAGATGGGGAGGAGGGGGAAGCAGCAATGAAAGCTGATTTCCTGCCATGCAGTGGGAAATCCATAGAAAATTCAGGTCTAACACTAATTTTAACAGCTGGATGACTGCTTTGGCTTTTACTTGCCGTAGGAACATGCAACTCCATACTTTGTTGTTGTTGTTGTTATAAAAGGAAAACAGACGTCAAGCAAAAGGCAAAATGAAAAGAAGGCTTGCAATTGTAAATACCCTGATTAAACCATCCTATTCAAATATCAACACATTTTGCAAATTGCCTCTCATTTCTGTTAACATTTCTAATACGAATGTTCATGGAAACAGAAAATATACAAGGAAATCGTCTTGCTAATAAGCACTTCAACAAATATTTACTCAGGAAGTGCTCCAGCAACCACTTTGAAAGGAGACTTAGCGGGTTTGAGAATCACGCAATGGGGACATTGAAATAAAACTCCCTGATGGAGGTGAAAAAAAATCATAGCAAAAAGAGCAGATTGCGAACACTCAACATGTAAGTCAGAGACAAGAGTCCTGTAGCAGTTCATGGCCAGGTGTAACATACACCCGAGAACTGTTAGCAGCACCTCTCGCAAGCGTGCAGCATGCCGGCGGATATCTTCTTATGTTCGGCCTCCGTTCGCTGGCTAAGTTCTTTATTAGGAGGGGCTTGACTATTTAGTCTGAGAGTAATTGTTGGGAGTGTGATGGCCACAAGTGTAGTTCTTTATCTTCACTATTAAAAAAAAAAAAGGTTTTTTTTCCTCCTTTTATGCTTTTTGCTCAGCTTTTGCTCCACCTGTTTCTCACACGCCATATGGCTCAAATCACGACATATTGCAGAAGATTTTTTTACACTGATGCAAAGAAAGCTTAATACAGTACACATGCTGAAATGGAACCTTGTTTTATAGATAAAGCAGGGCTGTAGCTTGTTTGTGCATGCGGGGTATACCAGGAAGGATGCTTACCGCAGACTATCTTGGTTATAAAGCTTTACCTGCCCACTGATGCATGCCATCAGCAGAACACGGCAGCTGGTTTTTATGTCACGAGCTGCAGCCAGCTGTCAGACTGAAAGTGTTAATAACCATTTTCATCGGTCCCAGGCTTGCATTAAGCCAACTGGAAGACTCCAAGACTCTTGGGGGTGGTGATGGCAGAAAAATCCCAGAAGCTAACACACAAAACACAAAATAGAAGCTACGCTATGTGAGCCGGGAGGCTTCTCACGGGGCAGATAAACACAGGGCTGGAACATCTGATAGCTTGAAGTACCGATGGGCAGGAGAGACGGAAAATAAAAGCCTTGAAAACAAGTGAGAGAATGACAAAAGTTGATGTGGATATCACATTAGAAAGAAGTTTAAGGAGATGGAGCTTCTTAGGGGTGCAGTACTGCTGAAAAGGCAGAGGCATCTAAAAAGAAAACTGTTTCCAGTTTCTTTATTCTGTGTTCATAAAAATCAGGACATTATGCACAGTTTTTGAGTCAACAGGACCATTGCCATTGCTCCCTCTGTGCTCCAAAAATTCCAGCTGGTATCAGGTTTTCCTTGTAATGGAAACAAGCTGGCAGAACTTCAAAGACTTGATAACAGCTTATACAGAGAAAGGACAGCAATAGTTAGTTATACTTCACTATTAAAAATTGTTTGCACCTTTTTTTTTTTTTTAAGAAGTTGGATAGAATTTGGCAATGCTTAAAACGGTGCCACTTGTATCTGGTCACAACTCATGAAGAGAACGTAAAAATGCATCTGTACTGGAATTTGTTTGGGAAAGGCTATCCAGCAGCTCGACTTTCGTCAAATATGCCGTGGACAGGGGCTACAAGCACCATGATATCGCTCAGCTCAGTCGGACAGCTTTTAAATGACTGCAAAACTGAAATGGGAGTTTTGAAAAATAGGGATATATGAGTACCCTATTTATTTCATTATTTGAAGGCACAGAAATCACCCAACCCTGATAAACATTGTCTTAAGAGCACAAACACTCCAAAGAACATAGGAAGCAGAGTGAAAAAAAAAAGTTAAGTAAATAGAAATAAGCCTTTAATTTATAATTTGATATATCAAATTATCAATTTGCCTTTGGTGGACAAATTCAGGTCTCGGTCTTAATGTTGCATCTTTTCTTTTCTAATTTTTGACCACAGTGGGATTGTAGGTTCAGTTTCAGAACTGTCCCAACTTCCCATGTAGTGCCAAACCGCATCTGTACTGCGTTAAAGCAATGTGATCCGTGCCACTTCGCAGAGATTTGAGAATTGTGCTGGGGCTCACAGTAACCAGAGGCTGAGTATCTATATAAATGAGACATTTTTACTTCTCTGGAAAAAATGTTTCTCTCTCAAAAATATTACAGTCCCTCCTTTCTTTTCTTCCTCCTCCCCTTCTTCCCTGATCATATGCAACTGAAGAAACGGCCTTTGTTAGTTCTCTTTCTGGGCTGGCAAGAAGCCCAAAGATCCAGCTGACAAAAACCTCAAGTCAGCAAACCCAACGGGAGGAATGTCCCTTTCACAGCCCCCGTTTCACAGCCTCCCTCTCACGGAGCGTCTCGGCAGGGCCACACGGGAGAGCCTGGCGTGGCCCTTCCTTACGGGGCCACCCCTCCCCACCCCGTTCCCTGTGCTTAAGTAATTAGCGCTCGTTACCCACCCCGCGCCGCCCGCCGCTCGCACGCCGGGCGGGCGCGACGCCGTCGCTCCGGAGGGCAGCTCCCGCCAGCGGGCTCGCGGAGCGACTGCCGCGCGTGACGCGGCTCCCCGCGCCCGGGGGGGAGCGGCCTGCGGGGGCTGCCTCGGCCCAGGCAGCGCGCGCGCAGCGAAGGGCCCCCGGGCTAAAACACGCGCGTGCCGCCGCGAGCCCTAGCCCGCCGCCGGGCCACCGAGCGTGCGCCAGCATTGCGGGACGCGCGGGGGGTCGAGGGCTTCACAGGAGCTGCGGGTTCACGGCGGTCAGTAGTCAGGAAAACAGGCGCTGCAAACAAACTCAAGGGCCCGTCTCGCGCATTAGTTGGATAAGATGAATTTTAAAATTTTTTCTCCAACGGAATTCAGTGCTTTTGAAGGAAATAGAGAACACGGGAAATAAAGATTTTACCAGGCGGCACAGCGATCTGCACTATGGCTTTGCAGCACGGAAGTGGTGCGTCCTGCAATCAGAGCGCTCCATATAACATCAAAATAAGGCCTTATTTCTCACGCGGTTTTCTTTCCTGAGCCTTTCCTTAGCCAACGAAACACGCAAACACTGTTCCTTCTGTTCTTTCTCCTCCCCTTTCCTCAGCGGTCCTTTGGTATTTACCTCCTCTTATTTTGGATTTCCTGTCTGCACCCTAGGGAAAGGATTTTCCTGTGAGAAACAAATGTCACACTGCTGATCGGTTTTGGATGCCAATAGACCAAGTCTCTCATCTTCCATGTGAAGCAAAGCTCTCATCTACCTGCTCTCAGAATAGTACTGCCCGCAGATTTATTTTTGTTTTCCCTGGCCCATCTTATTTAGAACTAGCTTTAGAGAAATAGTTTTCTGGTCCCTAGCACAGCTGCTATTTCTATGTATTAAATTAAGATGAATGCAACTGTTCTGGGTAAATGAAGACCTAAACTGGACTAAATCTCAAAATTAAAACCAAACACCAAACATTTTGAAAATGTACCTGCATAGCACATATCTTTATGGTTACTGTATTTGATGTTTTGGTCTGGGAGGGTGAGAAAAGCAAGGGAGAACATTCCGTATCTCTTCTGCACCTGTACAGAGAGCAGGGCACAGCGACTCCACCAGAAGCATCCAGATATGGTGATATTAAACATATGCAACTGTTTCTGAAATTACAGAAGGTGCTTCTCCATGAGGGAAGAAATCTTCCTGGCGATTCAAACCTAATTATTCATGGAAATGAGAGACACCAGCAGGATATGGGAGGAAAAAAAGCTCTGCATCTGAGCAGCGAAAGTCCCGGGAGATGTGTCTGTTCAAATAGCTGGGACCCAAAGCTTGCTTCACCTCAAACACAGATTAGAGCTTTTGTCTTTCCCCAGCTTCCAAGGAGAGCGGTAAACCTTTAGCCTCTGGGCCACAGCCACGGCTGCCAAGCCCCCAGGCAGCTTGCTGACAGGCTTTGGAAGTGCTTGGCAAGGATGGAGGTGCCACCTCTCTTCTCTGGCCCTGCAGAGGCCCAAAGACACAACACAGTTGTGCCATAAAGGCAGAAAAGTAATTTCTGGAAGACCATCAGGGGATACGTTTATGCACATGCATGCTCCAGTAGAAGGTGTGCGTGCTATATTGAGCATACGTAATACCAGCAGAGTGCAAAAGCCTGGCTAAAGAACGTGGTGGGATATATTGCTCAGTGCTTTTTCCTTGAGTTTACTTCAGGGTGTTTGGTGCTTAGGATGTTGAAAACGCCTTAGATCTCTTTGCTCTCCTCTTGTGGTACGTTGTAGGAGAAGCTATATAGCCATGATTGCAACGGCCTGACTGACAACAGTCTGTGGCTTTGAATGGGTTGTACTATATATCTTCAAGCTGTTATAGGGCATTGGGGAGTGTTTTGTGGCTTGTGGTATATGCCGAATGGGTGATTTGTAGACCTTCTGGGTCTAACCAGCTATTACCCCTGTGCTTGTGAGGCACTGGATTGGATGACCCTGGTGGCTTATTCCACGTACGGTGTGCGGTATCTCACACTGCTCCCTATTTTGTAAGAAATAAATAATCGCCTTCGCTGAATTCTCACTTTGAAAGTTGACTGAAAACTTCTTTATTACATATGAAAGGATTTTTGCTTACAACAGTCTAGAGGTTCAACTCTGTGTAATGCATTCTGGAAAGCGCAGAAGAGCCAATACTCTGTCCAGTGCATCACCAGAGAGCTAGCTGGGGCTCAGAAGAACGCAGCAGAATTATGTACAGCCTTCCTTCAATTTTACCTTACGCCCATTCACTTTGCATTTTCTGCAATGTAAGCGTAAGAAGAATCTAAGTCTACACTTAGATCATTCATGGGACTAATAAAAGTCAGACCCAGTTGTACAGGAAATTACATGGAGCCTGCGGACACTTTAAAACCAGAGGAACTATCTGTGGAAGGCACTGTTTAGATGGTCTTGAACTTTGTCTCAGTTGTAGCCCAAACTCATAATGTTAGAAATCTCTTAAGGTCACGCTTATAAATAGACTGTCAAAAGTCTTTTTCAATTAAAGACATAAGGGGCAACCTTTCTGTCACAGCCAGACAACCCATTCACATGCTAAATCTAGTCAAGAAAGCAAACGTTTGTGCAAAAAAAATCTGGTCTCTTCTCAGCAATGAGACAGGTGAATAATGAAGTAAAGCTCATTCAAGAGAGCGAGCATGTGGGACACTGTAGTAATCGGAAAGATGGGTAAAGGTTAACTGTGGTCAAGCTGACCGTACAACAAAGAGAGAAAGCAAGCCTCCAAACCCAAGTGCAAGTCTCACTTTGCCAAATTCAACTCTGTAGCAAGTAAATATTCCTACATGGAAAGCTCCAGTAGAATCTACTTAGGCCAGGTGGGCCTGGTTTGTGTTTTATTCTGACCTGGCCTTTCCCTTCTAATTGATGTTCGTTTATATTTTCCACACTGAAATCTGAAGTTGCATTCCCTATAAAAGATTCACTTGCCTAACTACAGCAAGAAGCAGAGATACCTGCTGCTTTGCCATTGCAGTAATGAGGAGATCCATCAGAGAGTTGCCATGTTCTGAGCTGGTCAATGCTTCTGCATCATTTCTTTCTGGCAGATGGACAGATGTTGGAAGCCGGTACTGCATTTTTCTGATACAAAGCCTTCTGATTTCAGAGCAACTCCTTAAACACAAGTTCTCACATATCAGTAAGAACTTCAGAGCAGGTAACACCTTGCTTGCTTGGAGCTCCAGGTGCCTGACTTTTGAAAACTCAGCTTTTATTCAGTCAGGCAGTAAATATTTATTTTGCTGCGACATTCTTGATGTCTTTCTAGTTTCTCTTCCACATGAACAACATTCAGACACCTGCATGTTAACTCAGCCTGTTATCAAACCCTCCACCTACACAACACAATCTTAAACAGCTTTGTATGTACCCTCATTTTTGGGGTGGTGGCTCCTATTGTTTCAGCTATCTGTTCCATAAAGCTTAATTGCACTTTGTAGCTGACTCAAATGAAGGGTGGTTGTTACACCCACTACCTTCAGCGAGACTTTGTGCGACTGCTGGCATCACAAGATGTGCATTTTTAGTACCCAGGCAAGCCATTGCATTTATGTCCCTCAGAACTACTCAACAGGACACAAACCAATGACAAGAAGTTTTCTCAGACACACAAATCTCTTCCCATAAAACTTCTGGAGCTGCAGATCACCACCTTCTAGCCTCTTACAGTAAAGATGCCCTGTATTTAAATGCAGCAGCTCCCTTTTCCTTGACAAACGGTAGAATCTGAGTACTACAGGAAAACAGCCGGTTCCATTCGTCCTCCTGCCCTCTAAGTTACTCTCTTCTCCCCAGCTCATTCTCTTTTCCAGTTACATCTGCCAATGGGCTCTTCCCTTTGCTACAAGAGCTAGATTTTCCCTTACTGCGGATTCATAACTTTATGAAACACAACTCTATGCCTTTCAAAACTAACCTGTATCGTCAGCTAGCCTCAATCTGGTAAAACACAGTGTAGCCAGAATATCTTGGGGGTGGGGGGGGGAGGAAGGGAATTTTTACCTTTCAGTCAAAGCTGGTATTTTTGGCAATGAGAAGAGGCCGTTTTCGTTCTCTGGAGAGCTCTTGACAGTGGGACACCCACGTTCAAGTTCCTGCTGTGTTGGTCTGAGAAGGCCTGGAGTTTAAAACCTCTGCTCCAAGTTAGGCAGAATTACCGCTTTGAAGTGGGATGCATCCCGTATCAGGTCAGTGTCTGATACCACAAAACAAACGTTCACAGATTAAAACATCCCATTAGCATCCAACAGCAGACATTAACGCAATTGAGTTAAGAAGAAAAATACATATGTGAAAGAGAGTAACATTTCGGCCCGTCATCCTTTCACTCCAGCATGGAATAAACAAACTTCAAACCTCCGGC
Source organism: Phaethon aethereus (assembly GCF_964289735.1). Taxonomy (NCBI): domain Eukaryota; kingdom Metazoa; phylum Chordata; class Aves; order Phaethontiformes; family Phaethontidae; genus Phaethon; species Phaethon aethereus. Next base: position 99,747,340 of record NC_138575.1, on the reverse strand, counting down.
GCTGCCAAGGAGCAAGCGTCGTACTCCAGCAGTGACAGATCTGCAATGCTGGTAGCAACACAGTTCAGGCAGAAACCTTCAGGCTTCCGCTGTTCCTGTGGTATTTCCAGACTTTTGGATGATGCTTCAGACAGGAGCCTCCTAGGAACTGACTTGTGCTGACTCGGCGCTCCCCAGCTCGTTCAGGATTTTTTTAGTGCCTTTGCTCGCTGGGCAGGGGCCGGCGGGCGATGGAAGGAGGACCGCTGCCCCTTGCGGAGCTCCGCACAGCACAGCACGGCGCTCTCCTCCCCGGGCCACGCGCCCGCGTAGCGCGGCATACCCCCCACCGCAGTCCTGCCCTTTGCCGATCGTCCCCCTTCGCGCAGCTTCCGAACGCTCACCTCTAGATTGGGCCGGTTCCCAGGCCGAGGAACAACCCTCGTTTACCTAAAGACACCCTCCTGGCCTCGAACAGGGATGTCCTTTCTCTGACCCATTTTGACACAGGAAATTTATCAGCTTTGGAGCTTTTCCACTGAAAACAGAGAGGCTTGTGCGAACGCCGCTTGCCAAGACCTGCTGCAGAGAGCACACAAAGGAGCACAGTGTCACGGGAATAAATGAGCCGCTTCCTTGCACAAGCGCGGTGGTATTCTTCAGCCTGGCGGTCATGCCCTGGCAGGAACCTCACCTGGCACCTATTCTTGCCAACCAACAGGTCATAACCTGGAGGCAACACGCTGATGAGAACAGACACAAGCTCTTCACGGGAACAAAGAAAACTGAACGCATGGGCAGGCTTCGGAAATCCCATGGAAGTTTCATCCGATGAGTGACGAGCAGATTGTATAAATTGCTTAAGTATTTCTGGGAAGTACCAGGTCCCATAATTGCTCCATCCCAGGAAACTGCCTCATCGTTAGGCAGAACAGTCGTGCTACCTCTTGCTTTTCTCTCTGTGGCTTGATGAGTCTTCCTTCCTTTCCTGGCCAGATCACGACTCCACATCCACAGGTGAGGTGGAAAGTGTCTCTGTGCCAGTTCGTTCACTGGATAAGCCAATTATCCTGCACACGAGGTGTAAATTTGAGCTGCCTCAGGCAGGGGAAGGAAGCTCATGCTGAATCGGTACCCCTGGCTTCCCAGATGAGAGGTGGGCACCGCCACAACTCGGAAGAGAGCATCAAATCCCCCGTGCATAAAGAGACGACGCAGGTGCCTGAGCCAAAGCCATGAATCCTGATTTCAAATAATCCCTTATTTCAAAGTTGTGAGTATGCAGTCAGCCTGGGAAAGCACAGGAATTTTTGGCACATTTTTGTTCTTGCCAACAGCCTTTCCTTGGCCGTTTGCTCTCTCCAGCAGGCTATGAAGCCCCTTTTTGGGCACCCGGACCAGGACTGGGAATTGCAGTACAAGCCCTGAGTTTTTTAAAAGTTGGGCATCTCGCAGCTCAGTGTTCCCGTGCCTGAGCTGCTGCGGTCTGTAACGGCTTGTGCTGCAGCACAGACCTGCAAAGGGTTCGCCCAGGTGACTGCCAGCTGGGAATTTCCTGACTTTCAAGTGCTCAGCTCTCTTTTAACAAGATTTTAGAAACACAGCTTGATATGTTTCTGAAGGAAAGTTTAAAAGTCTGGAAATGATGTCATAGAAACTTCAGAACTTAGTGCGCACCTCTGATCCCTGGGTTTAATGGTAAAATATGCTCATGAGCCAATATCACATCTCTGCTTTAAAGCATGAGGTACTAATACTTCCCTCCAAAAAGGTTCAAAGAATTTGTATCAATCACAAGCACGTGCATTTCCCAACCTAAGCTCAGTAGCCTTTGGTGAAATGACCTGTAAAATTCAGCGTGAGGCAGTCGTCCATTTACTGAGTAGTTCATCCTTGGCTTTTGAAATTCATAACATCCTAAACAATCAAATGGAGCCCTTAATGTGTACATTTTAAAGTAGCCCTGAACGCATACCTTTGTACCTGCTCTTTCCATAACACTACAGTGCTCCTCAAGGAATGGCTGGCAAAGCATGGATCCTTACTACACTTTAAAAATTGGCAGTCTAGAAGAGAGCGTGCTTTTGCCATTCAGTCACAGAGGAGCTGGCAGAGGAGAGGAGGTAACAAAACCGGCTGTTCTACCTAACTGGCTCGTCAACACCTTGTCCCCATAATTAGCCATGCCCTCTGCAACCTCTTATTAGGCCAGCTGGCCTGCGAAATACCAGCATCTCCTCAGAGCGGAAATGTGGAGAGTCCCACTCAAGAAATGGCGTGAGCTCACCTTCCCAGCGACGTGGTAATCCTTGGTGTGAGCGACCCGCGCCCCTCGAGTCTAATCGTCACTCTCTGAAGGCTGGGGTCAGGGCGCAGGACCCCATCGATGAAGACACACTAAACCCTCTCTGGCTCAGAGCACACTGAGCTGGAAGGCAGAATAACCACGCAGACGGAGCCAAGTCACACTGATACTGTATGGAGTCTACTTGGAGGCTTGGCCTCAATTAGCATGTAAATGAAGTGATACACGCAGCCGCAGCTTGCCAGAAAACGAGACAGAATAATCTCCCCAATTTGGCAGCTCTCTAGAGCATTTAGTTTGTGAATGAAGAGCCAGGAGCACTTTGAAGCCAAGCTGGGTCCACAGCTTACAGCCAATTGACTTTACATGGTCTGGAGAAGTCGTGAAGCAGACCAGCGCTTTTCCTCCCCTTAAACTAAGTTGCTATTATAGGAAAGTGACTTTAAAGGTACTCATCACTGTTCCAGTAGACCGATAGCGTTTCACCTATTGCATCCACAGGCCCAGATGAGCCGTGGTATGGCCCTCCCGCTGCAGGCTTCTGGCCATTAACAGAGTGCTTGATTTTATTCCAAGTAAAGGAGAAGGAACTCAAAGTTCACAGGAAAAATGATACGGGGAAGATGTGACCACATGAGCTTAGACATAGACAGAAATTTTACTTACGGATCTTTACCAGAGTAAAGAATGAGGAGGCAAAAATAGAAACAAAGACTTTCAAAGCCGGCACACAAGAGCATGGAGGGAACCGGTAGTTGTATCTGTTTGTATAGCCTATGAAAGCCTTTTAAGGTATTTCAATTAAGACAGAGGGAAGAAGGCTTGTATTTTTTTTACAAATGCCTTTCACATTTATTAGGGTTTAGTTTTCCTTCTTTAAATATTTTCAATTGTCAGGGGCTCAGCTCAGACGCAAAAGCAAGGAAATCTAAGCACAAAGGCATGCAGATTTTTCCAAGAACAGTGCAGTCTTGCTCCTATAGCTGCGTAGTCTGGGGAGGATTGAATTTCTAGGGGAAAAAGCAAAACAGATTTAAACGTAGGTAAAATGTAAAAGTAAATTCCGTGCTAGGCTAGGATAGTCTTTTTCCTTCAGACATTTTAACTCTGGTTTAAATACACTGACTTGAAAAAAAAAATCCATTCTCCACTTACATTAGCAACTGCAGTCAAGCCTAGCTTGACTACGCATGTAGCTGTATCTTGTTTTCCATCCTGGGACAAATACTTCTCTTCATTAAAGGCTTGGAGTGACAAGAAAATCTTACGGGTCTCTCTTAGAAACCTCTTCGCTTCCCTCAGCTAGCTTGTACTTTCTTTGTGTACTGAGTTTGTCCTGTCCCCTCATTTTGAAGCGCCAGTTTAGTGCTTTCCTACCACGCCGTAGCAGCTGCCGCCTGGAACTGCACCGATGACTCGTTCTTTGCAAGTGCCCCGGGCCCGCTGCTCAGCTGGGGTGAGGTAGGTGCTGGGCTCCTGCCCCTTTCGCCTTGTAGGCATCTGAACACGTGCATTCCTGTAAAAATCCACAAAGTCACTACCTGGTCCTGGACTTGCTTTAGCAGTCAGGTAGATAGGATCCCATCTGCTGTTCACAACTAGGAAAGCCATGATCTGAATAACCACTTCTTCCTATGACATGAAATAGTCAAACAACCTTAATGAAAAGCAGGAATGACAGCCTGCTTGAGCAAGAGCTGGGAATTTTAACAACTTGGACCAAAGAAATGTGTGACATTCAACTTGATTCAGTGCAAAAAAAAAAAAAAAAAATTAATGTCACAAGACAAGAAACATCAAAATATAAATACTCCTTGAAAAGCCCCCCTTGTCCATTTCATTAATGCTACCCACCCCTAGGCAATCTGCTTTCCTGGTAAGCCATTTCTGGCACAGCTATTGTGTGAAGGGTGGTTTCTGATCTTGCGCTCTGGAAAATATCCCATTCAAGTTTCAACAGGGGAGAAGTATTTCATTGAGGAATTAACATTTGCTTAACCCACCCTTACAAAAAAAAGGAGCAAAGTGGTTCATCAAAAACGAACATAGCAGAATGAAATAATCCCATGACTCAGGGTTGAACCAGAGTTATGATGCAAATCTACTAGTGACTCCAACTTACATCTGTTCAAATTAAAGGGCAAAACTGCTCTAATCTTGTTAGGTCTTGCATATTCTGACAACACCACCTGAACTGGAACAGCAACATAATTTTCCAGTTGTCTCCACACTTTGCTTTCTTGTGGTCAGAACCTAAGAGTAGCTCTGACAAAAAGAGAGGGCTGCTTCCCAAAATTTTTGCTTTGTAAATACAGTTCTTATTCATGCTTCTAGGCACATAACATCACCTCCAGGATCATGAACCTTTTATGACCATGACCTATAGCTTGGAAATTACCGTTTATTATGAAATGAAGATGCTAGCGCTGTCCTGAACTCAGCCACAAAAGGTCCTACACAGATTCCTTCATTAAATCTTGTCTCTGTCTCTCTTCCCCACCACAAAAAGCAGAGCAACATAGCCCAGTAGAGCTGGAATAATGATAACCACGTGGAGATTTTGCTTGGTTTGTATTACCTCAGCACTGCAAGGCCCCAACTCTGTTCACAGGTGAGGAGCCTTCAGGGGACCAGCTCTGTTTGGCTGAACCTTCTGCATGCTCCGTAGTGAAATGAGACCATGCAACACGAGCACCCTTGTTTGGGCTTAAGCTACCTGTCTCAAGTGAGTTAAGTAGCAGGCTGCAGAGGAAGTCTGGTACTGAGCTACTGAAGCTCTTTATGGGCTCCGTTACTGAGCACGTGACTAATGACCTTCACCACACGAGACGTAGCCTGGGGACATGTGCGCCTCAAGGGTGTTACCCCATGGACAAGTGCCACACACGTCTTTCTCGTCTGACACAATTTCCAGCCTCTGGCTCACCCCAATTTTAATTGCTTCCCTTGCTGTCCAAGAGCAGGGGAGCGGCAGAGGCACGCTGGCAGGTCTCACACCACCTTCCCAGGGACCACCGTGGGGACAACCTGTCAGACGATCGCGTCGGTCATCCCCTTCCCCTGCTCCCCTCGACGGCTGCCGGTGCCGCGTCCAGCCCGGACAGCAGCTCCTGCCTCTGGTGCAGCTCCCAGTTCGGAAAGTGTGCGCGGTGAACGGTTTGCAAGCCTTAACAAAGCGCCCGCTGTGTTCAGCGAGCCTTCCGGTACCTGTAGCCTGTAGAAACGAGCGTCGGGAAAGGCCAGGAGCAAGGCTGATTCCTTGTCCAAAAGGACCCAATGCGCAAAACAAAGAGCTTGGAGAAGCTAACAATCTGCTGTGAGGTTCAGCATGAACTACAGAGACCAGCTGCAAAGTAGCTGTTGGCTTTCAGCTGTAAACAGACTGAGTTTTACAGCGGGTTTATATATTTCTATTTGGGTGAAGTTATTTATTCTACAGGAAAAATGCTATTTCTAAGGCCCCCGGAAAGGCTGGGGGGACAAGAAGAGAAAAGGAAGTCGTGCTTGTGTTGTTAGAAGAAGTTTCACTTCTAGACTCGGAAGGCAACTCTAAAATAAACATTTCACACAGCTATAAATTTGGAGAGTCTTCAAGAAAACCGTGCTTTTTTTTTTTTTTTTTTTTTTTTTTTTAAGATAGGATATTTAAAGCTACTTTCCTGCCTTTAAAAGCACACCCTGTTTTTTGTTTCCTGGCTGGGGGTGGGGAAAAAAAAAAATCCCACAGAGATACAGAAATAACAGCCCAAGGTAAATAAGAATAGTATGTGTTTTAGTATCTGCGTGAGGCAGCGAGGTAAATGGAACGAAAACTAGACTGAATATAAAGATGAGGAGAAGACAGACACAGACTGCCCAAGTCAAAGAATCTTTGAAGATTCAGGTTAAAAACTGTTAAGACAGGAAAATCTACCCGAAGCTGTAAATTCTGTGCAGACTTAATACAAACTGTCTACTTTAAATTATTAATTTCACGCAGTAAGTTGCCGTGTAAAGGTAAATTCCACACTGAAACCAGGGTGGCTCTAGCCAAAGGAGGCTTCTAAACAAAAACAAGCAATATGTGTCATCTTTATCTAGTGTAAAACAAGCAAATACTAAAGCTTGGCATTTCTCATGCTATCCTATTTTGTCCCTCAGAGAAGGCCAGCTTCTTCCATAGCTAAAAATGAAAAGCAGGCTAGTTTGTTTTCTGTAAAAACATTTCAAATGAAAAACAAAAGGTGAGGGTTTTTTTTTTTTTTATTCTCAGATTCCTCCAAAACATGAACAATGATGAAGTGGTCTGGAAACTTAATCATGAGTAACAGGCACCCAAGCAGCATCAAGACAGGAAAAAATTTCCAGAAGCTCTCAAGCCTGTAGGATCCAGAGAAACCAGCACAGCTTCACTGGAAGACCTTACTTATTCCTTCCAAAGATGAGTTTTGGGGCACGAGGAGCCGTAAGTTGTAAGTCTTAAGACTATGCCAGCCACTGATTTGTCGGTTACTTGGTTTCCTCTCCCACCATGACCTATTCTACAGACATTTGTTGTTTTGGGTTTTTTTTCCCTTCTTAATTTTTAATCAGATTCAACAGTAACACAATAGCATTGAGGTAATGATAATGGAAAAAATAGAGCATCCTTGGCTCAACGCATCCTAAGAAAGTGCCATCACCTCAGTCATTCAAAAACCCAGCCACCTATTCACAATGCAAGATGAACATGCCAATAAATGTGCATTCACCCCTCTGAAAGTTGTTACGAATCACCGCATTATCAACATATTATATGTTGCCCCCAGGTGAAATTACATCAAAATTAATATGATCAGCACATCTAGAGTTCACTCTACAAGATACCAGGCTCTCTGCTCAGTTTGCTGCAAATAGCTATCTGGACTTTAATGGGGAAGACCAAGGCACATTTCTTCCTCATACCAGAGTTTTTCATCATAATTGTAGAATTGAATTTGCAGTGTGCATATTTACAATTTTAAGTAGCACATTTTGGCTTCTCAAGATCCAATGACAGCCAGCGACCAGTACAGGTCCTATCAGCTTTTTGCTTTCAGATCCCAATTTTAACAAATGCCCCATTATTTTTGCTGCAGAGAACGGCAAGCAGGAGAGCCTCTGCCAAAGGCAGGAATGCTCATAGCACACCAGGCTCACAGAAGATCTCCACTTCGCATGTTCCCTGACTCAGTGCCACAAGAAGACGTCAAAACACAAAATCACAGAAGTACTGTGATTTTGAAATGAAGATGTAATGAGCTTCCCTGGTCAATAAAAACATTTCTCTATCTTTTTCTTTACTCAGGACTGTCATTTCTTCTGCACAATTAGATTGTTTCTTCAGAAGCTAAAGTCATCTGTGATGCATTTTCTGCCTTCAAAGCTCCCCGTGCAAAGGTAGGCATATAGCTTTGTTGTTGGAGGGACACAACTGGGGGCCTGGTGAGAAGAGCTCTACACCTTCTGCCTTGCAAGGTAAGGTTTTAATGTTGAATTTGTCCCTTTGATTTTGGGGAGTGGAGGGGGTGCGAGGTGATTTAGGAGATAGGATTTGCATTTAAAGAATTTAATATTCCTTTAAACATTACTTAAGCTAGTATTTACAAATCTAATGTTGTGGTTTTTTTCCTCTGATTCTTGACTTTATTCTCTCTCCTGTATTAATCATGACTGAAGTCTTTTTCTCATTTAACATACAATAGATACCATATATAAATTGCTTTACCCTGCTATTTCTGTCATTTGTGTATAACACGACATTTAATAATTTAAGCCCAGAGCATGCTCTGCACTCCTGCTTCATGAAATTTGATGCACAAAGAAAAGTCTTTTCTTGTTCAGTGTTAGCAACAAAAATGAGTATTAGCGTAATATAGTGACAAATTTATTTGCAGAAATACACAGGTTTGTGGGAACTAAAAGCACAAGTTCAGATCAAATTTGCTAAACCATTTTAGGCTAAAAACAAAGCGCACAAGGACCAACATGTTAGTTTTGCGTGCTCCTCTTGATGGGCTCCAAATGCACACTATTAGAAAGAAAAGCAAACCATGGAAATATTTTAGTTTCACTTTCTAGAAGGCAAATTAATGACATTTTAAGACTGCCTAGCTCATTCAGAGTCCGTTAGAGTCACGTTTCAGCAGGAGGCAGTTCCATTTTAGTATCTCCAGCAGCAAACCTCTCCGATTTTGGTTATTTTTGGGCAGGAACCACTCGGACAAACAGCGTCCCTGCCCACCACCCAAGCTGCTGTGCTGCCGCTCCGGAAGGGGCGAACAACCGAGCGGGGGTCCTTCCACAAAGGATTGGCCCCGGAGAGACACTAACCTCGACAGGGTACCTGCCGTGTGCGTGAGCTGACGTCCTACGGGCTTTACGTGAATTTCACATGTTATCTTTTTTCTCAGCACACCAGCTCAAGGCTCAGGAGGTATCCTGCTGTGTCTGGGGAACTTGGTAAAGTGATACGTGCAATCAGGGATTTACATGAAGCAAATAACTCCCATTTTCTAGGAACCATTGTAAGGACTGTAACTGAAGAAATGTTCAGTATTTTACCTTTCTTTGGGTGGGTTTTTTTTTGGGGTGTGTGTGTTTTTTTTCTTTTTTCTTTTTTTTAAAGAATTTCAGATTTTCTGTCTGTTTTTAACTAGCAGGTTGTTCTTTTAGACATTAAGCCAAAATGACACTTCACTATTACCATTTTAATTTGAAGTCTTCGTCCTCATTGGTTACTATTTCTAAGGCTCCATGCCGGCAACTAGGCTGTTAAAAACAAATTCAATTGATGGTATATTACACATCCATGTATCTCCAAATAAGCAGCTTTTCTTTCTTTTTCTTAAATGTAGCTTTCCACTTACTGTTAAATTTCAGAAAATATTTTAGCAGGATGTAACCAGTATCAATTAAAACATGGCTTTCTTTTCCACAGACTGCTCTACACTCTCTTTCAATTTGAAATGATGAACCAACAAACATAGATTTTAAGACTAATGTAAACCTTTTAAAAGCTTAATCTGAGGTGATTCATCGGAGAGAACTAGAATCTTTTATCAAAGTTGCAGAAAGTACCTGAGCAATATTCAGCTCACTTGCCTGAATAGCAGTGTAACTATGGGTTAGTTACTGATTTTGGAAGATTTCTTACAGATCTTCAGTCTGAGTAGGGAACTTAGACCTTAACAGTGTAAGGGAAAGGACTCAGAATAATTTCCTATCTCTGCACAAAATGTTTTCTTTTTCCCATTTAGTCTTTGGCAATTAACAAAATTTATTTTAATTCATCCCAAATGTCTTTGACATCTTGGTAGCAAGCCAAAAGCCTTTTCTTTGAACAGTTGTGCTCAAGTGTCACATCTGGAAAAGCTAACATTTTAAAGTCTTGCTACACTTCACTTTTAGTTTTTGATTTGTGATATACAAGAAACAATCTAGATTTGCAGAAAAAGGTTGTTAAAAGTCACCATTTAACCAAACTTCTAGTTATGATATCCAAACCAAACAAAAGTGAAAGCTAGGATTTTCTCTGAATTCAGTCAGAGCAAACAAGTCTTTTAAAAAAGGTTGGGATTTTCTTTGCATTATAAGAGTTGGAAGTAATGCTCCCATTGCTATGGTACCCACAGTGATGGTAATGAAATTGGAAGACTGACAGTTTCAATGTCAGTGGTGATATCAACAGAATTACTCCCCAAAATTAAAAGATGAAGAATTCATTTTTAAATATTCCAGTCAATATTTTCTAAAGTAACTGTGAGTTTGGATCTCTCTGATTCTGCATATGCAACACAAAGCATCTCAGAAGGCTTTGGTTTTCACACAGCATTGAGGACTTCCCCTCTGAAAACCCAGATCCTACATGGTCCCTTTTAAGACACCACTGGGAAGACAACGCCAATAGTCACTTTAGAAAATCATACCATGCAATTTCAGCCTGTGCCTTCAACAGGGACTTCGTTGTAGATCACCCATGATCCACATGCGGGTTTTGGTCACAATACTCAAAGTAAATTTTAAACAGCTGTTTTCATTGCCAAGGGAAGGATGGGGTCATTGCACCACCTGAGGGACCTACCACAGGAGGTTACATGCCAGGACCAGTCTCCTCATGTGCCCCCTTCAGTCTTTCATTTTTCACATCAGGGATATATAAGCAAATGGTGACACCAATAAACCTTTGGAGAAGGGACAAGAGAGTATCTGAGGGCTGTCATGAGAATCCTTTTTTGCTTCCTTTGTGAGCTGACAGATACCCATCCAACTGCCCCATGCCATAGGATGGGGCAGCTCTGGTCCAAGGGGAATTTTAATTCCCTCAATTTTAGGAATTGAGGAATTTTAATTTGAGGAATTTTAATTCCTCAACAGCATGAGGTGGCCACCTCTGCAGATCATTCTGTCACAGGTTGCCTGGGGCAGCAATGGCCTGAACTCTACGTGTGAGCCCCATGGGACTGCTGGCTGCTGTAAGAGTACTCACCCCTAGCCAGCTGCTACAACAGCTACTGACCACCCACCACTTCTAGGACATAGGGTATAGCCAAGTCCTTCACTAAAGCAACACACCTGCTTCAAGCTGCCTGCCTGAGGAAAGGCTTTCCCAGCCTTGCCCCACTATTTCGGTGGGCCCAGTGCCCTTGGCACTTGGCTGAATGATATAAAACCCCTGCAGACATCCAGCCAAGTCCTGGATTTTCTGCCCAGCTGACATTTGCCTTCAGGAGTATCGTGCTTGACCTTCACAGCATCCAATGTGTGTAGGGATTTATTGGGTGTCTCGCCCTCTCCCACCACCCGTCATAGCTGTCTACCTTCCCATCACTGCAGACACCTCTTGCGTGCCCACATCCTTCAGAATGCCAGAGGAGCCGCATGGCTGCGGAGAAGCTGGGCACGGACATGGGTGAGTGCATCCCTGCAGTGTCTTCTCCCAGCTCCAGGCCCCCAGGCCATCCCTATGCTGTAAGCCAGGATGGGAGGAGTTGTTCAGCTGCCTCCCTTTCGGTTCCCCATATATATATGGGGAATATACCAGGGCTGCCCATGTTCACTGACACCAACCAGGAGTCCAATATGGTCAGACACATTAAAAAAAAAAATCGGGAATATCTTCTAGAGGTGCAGAGAAGGTAAGGACACGGAATGGGATGACTTGGATGAAGGAAAATATGTTAGGAGTGTCAGTGTTTAAAGCCAGAATAAAGAATGAGATGTAAAATTGAAAACAGATCTTGTATAAGCTTAAGAACTGTTCCTATGCAAAAACCATCGGTCAGCAGAAATAGCCTAAGGAATGTTCCTATTGGTTCAAACCCTAAATCAGTCACAGGCTTTATGCAGGTGTATCTTAAATCCTTAATAAATTGAAAAGACTGCTTTTCTGACTGACTCTTTAATCATGACTAATACATGTGTTTTTAACCGATCAGAAGCAGCTGTCCCTAGCAGCTGGGAGGCACTGGGCAGAGGTTCTGCTATCACACAGCAGGCATCTCAGCTTTTGGTAGGTACCGGAGAAGCCCAAGCTAGACAGCATGAGCAGGCAATACCTCGCAGTACCAGACCAAATTCAGCCATACTGGAGTCCATCCTCACTCTTTTTCTTTAGGTTTTGCTTTAGTAATGAAGAACGATGACAGATTAAACATCCTCCTCCAGACTATTTACTCCCTGTGCCAGTCGCAGGGTTGTTTAAGCTCACAAACCAAATCATCTTGGAAAACCATCTTCAAATACTAACAAAGTAAAATAATCATGTACCTATGCCAAACGAGTCCACAAACACACACAATCCTTTCCAAGCAGAAGTAATGGCTTGCCAAAAAGATATAGTCCAGTTTAGGTAAGTTCTACTGCTTATTAGAGACAGGCACATGCGTAATTATCAAAACTGATGACATTGGAAAAATTGAGACTGCGATGTAATAACTTCTGGAGACCAGTGACTCTCTGAGGGATGGAAGATTACTTTTTTCGCCTATGCTACTAATCTTCTCCCTCAACCATATCATATACCCTCACGGAGAGACTGCTACCGCCTATATATCCCTTTACCTTATTTATCCTCTGCGGCTGCAGCAGTATTCAGCATGAGACTGAGGCACTTTAACCCATGTGCTCAATGGATCATCAGAATTTGTTTGCCAAATGATCCATTAAGACAAAGCATGGCTTTACAAGACGAAGAATCACATCCTTAATTGCTTTCTCTGAACAAGCAGAGGTAATTGCAAAGTATCTTGTATTGATGACTCCTCTACGCATAGGCCCAAAAGGAGGAATGAGTCTGAGATGTATTCAGCATGGGGCTAGAGAAAGTGGTGACTCTGCAAAGCTGCTTTTCTTATAAGAAAAAAAGATTACTCAACCAATGCTGACTGTTTAAGAAGCAAAAAAGAACTTCAAGGAGCAAATGAGCAATACATTCAGCTGAATATTGTTGCACTCCAGTGGGGAAGAGTGAAGTTTTTACTGTTAATTGTTTAACCATACAATTTGCCCCTCAAGTATAGCAAACCATTTGCATGGTCCATTCAGAGACAGAGCCATTTGCCTACCGCTGAGACACAGCAGGAGATTTATTATGCTCATGTACATCAGACATTTCCAAAACATTGTGCAAAGTTACACAAATATCCAAGGAGGTCTCAGCTAGGGTAAAGTTTAATTTTATTGCCTGATATTATAAAGCTGTATTTTCCTCCTCAGATCAGAACAGCCGTATTTTTCCTCCCCAGGTTAGCAGGACCTAACAGCAAAATTATTTTGACTTTCAAAGGCTAAGGGACTTGTATAATTATATACTCTGCTTAGTTTGTATTTCAAGTAATTAACCCTAAATTTTAAAAGCCAAACAAAACAAACTGTAGCTTCCCAAGAAGCAACAGTTAAAATTCTTGCAAAGTTTTGAGCCCGTGCCTCTTAGTTGCCTGTTCCACTCTTAAAGTCTCCTTCGGTAGTCATAGATCCGTTATTCGCGTGCCAAGAGAGATGTGCAAGACAGATGTCACTTGTTTCTTAACTTTTTTCAAGGGGTCAAGAAAAGCAAAGATTAGTTTGAGCTCTGGCACCAAGAGTGAGAGCTCACAGCTGAGGCTCTAGGGGTAGGTCCATGACATCTCCTCCATTTTCTACAAGCAGCCACAGATGACCAATGCTGCGGGACCTGAATGATCTTAATTAGGGTTTCCCAGACAAGCTGCATGCCAAATACTTCACATGTTACAGAAACACTGCCTCAACTGACGACCACCTCTTTCTGCTCACACACAAAGCTCAGATCCCAGAGCTGCTGCTGTTACCAGTGGCAATACTGGTGTATACTTTTGGGAACCATGCTTCTGAGCAAAGATCTAGCATCAGCGATGAGCAATTAGGAGATGGTGGAGAGCGGACGGGGTTCCAGCAGGAAGATAAAGGATCTATGTGGGAAGCAGTGCTTGCTGTTAACAGGCATGAGGGCTGTCTGGGGACACTGGTCAGGAGCTTCCACCAAAAGCTTCCACCAAAAGCTGTTGCACCACCCAACAGGTACGAGGACCTGTGCCAAAAAATGCATTTCTTGTGCTCAGTTGAGTTCACGTAATAGCAACAAAAAAGAAAAGAAGCCAGCAAAGCAATTGTGCGCACAGCCTTGCTTATGGCAGAGACCACTAGAGCGAAGTGCTGTACAGCAGTGCAGCAGGAGAGCTCCCCGCCTCGTGAACCCGAAGGCTTTAGCTTCCTGTGGAAAATGATACCCTGCAACAAACGCAAACCCCTGTGGCTAGTGGCAATTTCCTCAAACGCAGCAGCATGGGAGCAGAAGAGGAAGCTAAAAATAAAGCACGACTCTAAAAAAAAAAAAAAAAAAAAAAAAAAAAAAAAATTAAATCCATAGCTTAGCTTATGTTCATTTACCAGACCAGAATATTAATTGCTTATAAATATTTGGAGATTGCCAAGTATTTGTAAAAGTGTTTGTGGCTGCTAAAACATTGATCGATATTAACAAAATCGATCATGAAATTTAGAATGCCCAAGTGCATTTCCTTTTTTCTGCTAATGCTCTCTCCAGCATCTATCAGTCATGGAGTAGGGGAATAGAAATAGCATCATCGGGATTACTACACCAAGCCCACAGTAAGAATAGCAAATAATCAAAAAAATATTAAGCAAACTATATATACCATACAAAAATGACTAATGCCACATACATCTGGAAGAAATTAGAGTTAATTTGAAATAATGAACTAACCAAGCAGGGCCAACTTCATAGTCACTGTTATTTGTGGTGGCCAGCACTAGCAACAGTCAAAAGATACGTCCATATTTGTATGCTCCATTTTTTAGCTGTCACTGCAGGTCTGCATAATTAATTCTATCACATCCCCCATCATCCAGACATATTGCCTAATACTTAAATATAAATTGCTGCATTTCTTCTCATCCCTCACATCCAAACCACAGATATCTCCCGTATGCAGCATATTATTAAAACTTTGACAAAGGCACAAGTTAATAACTGGTTTCTGCACAGGAAAAACATTTTATGCTACAGAGGGATTTATTATCTGAAGTCAGGCAGGCTGCAAAGTTTGCTGATGAGAAACAACCCCTCTGCCATATTCAACTGTTTTGACAACGGTTAAATACAAGCGATAACACACTTGAAACACCTAGTCTGAAACAAGATAAGATGAATACTTCATATTAAAAGCTTTCTTGTACTAACGCCTGTTTTTGCATGTATTAGTGCCAATAGCAGAACAGCACTTGATACAGATGAAAGCAGAATTGGACTTGTGACCTTTAACGTGAGTCAGACGTGATTCATAGCTCAAGCTATGTCATTCCTATCTGGACTTGCTTATTTTATAATAAATAATGGACCCTTTAAATACTGCCTAGCTGGCATGGGATTCATAGCCCTGCAGTTACATGTTGGCAGTTCAAGCCTAGGACGGGGCATGAATGCAAAAAGCTGTTGCTGCTGAAGGGGGGGCTCAAAGGTACCCCAGAGCCCCACCTGAATCTACAGCGGGCCAAACACGGGGATCCCTCCACCTCTGCCGGCTTCCAGCCTGAAGCCACCCCGTTCCCTCCACTGCCCTTTTTGAGCAGCAAAACCACTGAATTGGGTAAAGGAGGCAGGCCAGAGGCTCAGAGCCTGCTTCAGCTCATGAGAGAAAATCCCTGCGCTCAGCAGCGAGACCTGCCCAGCGTGACGGCAGCTCTCCAGCATCCCTCCAGAATTTCCTCAAGGACCCAAGCAGACTGGAAAAAAAGCCCTAAACTATCTCAGTGCACAGATTTATGCTTGAAAAGATATTAATACGTCAATAATGCGATAGAAAAGGGCAATATGCAAGCAGAATGGAATCTCTTTGTAGGTAGCTTGCCAATAGTCCACACAATAGCTTGTGCGAAATGAATATTGAAAAGATAAAAATAAGTTTGTTTTCAAAGGCCAGTGGAAAGACTCTGAGAAAGACTAAGAGTAAAGACTATTAGTCTTCATAACTGTAATGTATCTGCTGTGTAGCATTTTATAGGCAGGTGGAAAACACCATTCTGTCTGCAGATAGACCAGCCACATATTAGCAGACCCCCAAACTAAAGCTGATTTTTTTTTTTTTTTTTTTTTGTACTGTGTGGATTTCTTTAAGTCTAGCTTCCAGGTTTAGCTAAAGCAATGTTTGTTTGTTTTTTCCTTTGATACGGACCATCGATCTCATGAATATTATAACATGTCCAAGACCAAGCAACTGCAAGCAAAGTCAAGTGCTTGCAAGTAGTCAGTTACAGCAAACAGAACTATGAATGTTGGTAGTTATGGGATTTGTCTCTCTAAAGACCATCACAGGATGCCAGTGCACTAAGATGAAACCACACTTAAAACCAAAACATTTCACACAGCTGCTTCCAGAGCTGGGCAGCGACTCTTCTGACTCTAGAAAGCTACCATAACTGGTTAGATAACCGTGGAAATTCAGTCTAGAAAAGTAAAGCGATTGAAGAAGCAACAGAAAATTTCACTTGGTATTTCAACGACAACCACCACTAGTTTTCAGCTGTTCTCATTTACACGTTTCTAGCCCAATATGTACAGTTTGGCAAATACCATGGCTCCTCCATGAAGCTCACAGCTCAAATGGCAGGAGAGGCTCAAGAGAAAGGTTATCCAACCCCAAAGTGAGCTTCCCAGCCTCATGGTGTGAAAAGCACCAGCATTAGATCAACAGCAAAGCACACCAGGTTTGCTTTGTTTTAATAGAAATTAGTTAGCACCAGAAACCTTTCGGGGCAGGGTAGGGGAAGGAGCTCCAAGTCAGTGCATTGCAAACTGAAGCCCACTGTCAGTAGTATTTTCTGTACTTCTGTAGACACACCTGTATCTGTTTCATTTAGACATTGTGTAAAACACTTTTTCGGGCAAAACTGACAGCTATATGTCAGTTCAGAGCAATACCATAAGGCAGCCCCATTTCTGTTCTACAGCAGAGAGAAGAGCTGGTAGTCTTTCCACATCACTGCTCCTACTCAGCTACAGCAGCATCACAACCCTGCCAAAGCAGACAGGGTATCTTGTCAACTATTTAAATATGAAACAAAGTCCTGTCAACTTCTCTCCTAATATAACCAGCAGGCCCACTCAAAATGGATGAGGTTAACAGGGGAAAAAGTAATCTGCAAATGCAGGTTAATTCACAGGCAGCTGCTCTCTGACTTTTGTGCCAACAAACAGATGTTCAGGTAAAGCCAAGATAAGACTGTGACCATATCTATGGCGTAAGTGGTTATGATCTGCACAAAGCCCGGCACTAGCTAAATGTTCATTTCCAAGTGTCTTGTTTTTCCCAAGAACTGATTTCCAATTCGTGGGGAAAGACTAACATGTAATTCATTTGGCCTTCGTAGCAGCTGTTGTCCATACTGCAGATCCATATTAAACCCGGCCGAGAATATTTTAACACTTCTATTTCATCACACTTAAGTCTCAGCCAGTAAATGGAAGAGGATTCTATTTCTGCCCTGCCTCAGAGACATGCAGAAGCATTGGTCTTGGTCTTTCTGCCTGTTTTCCCCTCCCTCATGCAAGCCAGATCGCTGAGCCTTTCCTTACAGCCCCCTAATTCAAACACTGGACAAGGGTAATCACATTTCACACTTCATGGTTTAAACTGTTCACCATATGGATTAGGAAAGAAACTGTGTCTCACTGCATATGCAACTATCACACAAGTTCATAGCTCTCTTAGTGGTTCCTTTGCTGTAGTCTCAAGAATTGGGTATTTGCCACAGCCGGACACATGAAGGCAGGACACGCACATCTTCTCCTTGCTGCTTTATTTTGCTGGCTCTGTATTTTTGAAACTTGTCCAGAGCAGAAATCATGAAGACAAGTTTTGTTGCTCTGAGCTGAGTGTACTTCGTTGATATTTAACATGTTGCACTTTCACATACTAATAATGACTTGCTAGGAAATTCCCTTGCTGTGCTGGTTAAAATGCACTGGAAGAGTGACTTTCATCATCTTCAGAGATATTCTCCTGTATTTAGTCTCTGGGGAAGATTTATCATTTCAGATTAAGACTTAACACAGTCCCCATTAAGACTTTTAGCCATTTGGGGTTTTTTTTGGTTGTTTGTTTTTGGTTGTTTGTTTTTAGTTTTGTTTTTAGCACAAATTCTGCATTTTAAAACTAGTTTTAGAGAAATCCAAAATTTTGTTTTAAGAATTTTTTTGCATATGTGTCTACCCAGGTGGCTGTCCTTAACAGCTTCGAGAGACCCACTAGGTAAAACACCTAGGGACCTTCTCAACAACTTCCACAGTTTTGGTGGGGAACATTACTGTGGTTTCCAGGGCCTCAATCCCCATTCAAGAGATGCTGCACCTCCAGCTGTCTGAAACAGGGCAGAAAATACAAATAATTATGCCTGGTTTCTGCCTGCCAACCCAGAAAGCAGATTTGGCAGGAACGTTTGGAGGCACACAGCAGCAGAGCAGAGAAGTGGAAGAGGAACAGGGATTTTGGCCCATTTCAAACAGCTGTGTATTCTTCAGTGCTTCGCCTAAGTGGTGCCCAAGCAGAGCTGCCATCTCTTCGGAGAACGTGTCCGAAGGGCGTCACTCAACTTCATACCCTGCATCTTCGGCCCCTATATCTCACCCCCTCCCCAGCAATTATCATTCATTTCATCTCACTTCAGAAACTCCAAAGACTCTTTTCTCCAGCTTCATCACCCCTTTTCCCGACAAACAGGCTCCTTCAGCCCTCTTTCCCATGGCTAGGCTTTGCGCTCCCTTTGGGAAGGCTGCGCATACGTTTCACACAATAGGCACCATCTCCATGACGCCGTGTGCTGTCTGCACAGGGAAGAACTGCAAGTTCGCCACATAAATCCTACCATGTAATCGATTTTCATGCCAACATTTGTGGGTCACAGCAAGCGCTCATGCTCTGGGGAGCCTTTCATAATCAAATGACTTCAGATTGCTCTGCTCTGAATAATCTACTCTGACAATGGTTATTGTTTATGCTTGAAGCACCAGTCAAAACTGGAGACCCACTGATGCCAGATAAATAGGCAGGTAAACACAGCCCCTGCCTGAAAGGACTTGCTGCATAATTTATGGCAACAAGCAGACAGAGCAAAGAAGAGGAGTCTGAGGTTGGGAATCGAAAGCATAGGGTTGAAGAAAGGCAGAAGAGAGTGCTGGCCAAAGTGCTGCATCAACGCAGGTTAAGGGTTCCCTCCGTGCCCCCCCGATTTGATCACAGAAGCACAAGACCGAGTGGGCCCTCATGAATTTGCGCCACATAGCCATGCCCCCAGGCAGGATCAGCTGCACCCACACCATCCCTGACAGACACGATCTACATGGTTTGAACAGAGATTCTGCAAACTGCCTATCCCAATGACTGTTACTCACCGCAAAATAATCTTGATGCCTGTTCTCACCACTGTGGACCAGAGAACAGATTGTTGCTTTTGTCTTTGCAAGCAATTCATTTATTTGAAAACTTTGATTTCTTTCAGCCTTACCTCCCTAAATTACACAACCCCATGCCTTCCTCTTCACAGTGTAGGGCCCTGGTCTTTCTTCTTGTTCTTTTCAAGCCCCTCCAGTTGGTTTTGCTGAAAAATTACTGCTATTATCTCCACATGGAGTAGCATCCCTTTGCATGTCCTGTCACCTCTGTCTGTCTAACCTTGTGGAATAACTGACTTTTTCGCTATAATATATTGTCTCAGTCACCGCCATTTTTGGATCTTTTTCTGCAGAACTGCAACCTATCCATTTGTTTCCCACCTTGTAACCAACTGACCAACTGTTCTGGTTTCATCTGGGATAGAGTTAATTTCCTTCACAGAAGCTAGCGTGAGGATATGTTTTGGATTTAGGATGAAAATAATGTTGATAACACACTGTTTTGGGTTGTTGCTGAGCAGACAAGGACAATCCAGCTTCTCACGCTACCCTGCCAGCGAGCAGGCTGGGGGTGCACGGGGAGCTGGGAGGGGGCACAGCCAGGACAGCTGGCCCAGGCTGGCCTAAGGGATATTCCATACCGTATGACGTCATGGGCAGTATATAAAGCTGGGGGGAAGAAAAAGGAAGTGGAGGACATTCAGAGCAACAGCGTTTGAATTCCCAAGTTGCCGTTCCACGGGACGGAGCCCTGCTGAGATGGCTGAGCACCTGCCTGCCGGCGGGAAGCAGCGAACAAATCCCTCGCTTTGCTTTGCTTGCGCGCGCGGCTTTTGCTTTACCCACTAAACTGAGTCTTTAGCTCAACCCGCCAGTTGACTCCCTTTGACCCTTCTGACTCTCTCCCCCATCCCAGCAGGGGCGAGTGAGGCAGCGGCTGCGTGGGGCTTCCTTGCTGGCTGGGGTTAAACCATGACACCAATTACTGCTTGTTACAATGTAGAAATTCACATTTGTCTTCCCTTGACTACAATCTATTTTCAAATAATTTTTCCAGTTTCTCTTAGTTCTTTTGAATTAGAAGCTTGTTGCCTAAAACTCCTGAGCCCCATCCCCTAGCCTGAATTTTCCATTATCAAATATATTTAAGCATGAATCACTGTTCCATCGTGCAAGTCATCAGAGAAAATACAAACTGACTTCAGGCATTTCTGATGCATTGCCTCATTTGGATGATGATCCCCTGACTACTACTCGAAGAGCTCTCTCCTCACCCACTGTTTTATTATATCATATTTCCCTCAACTTACCAAGAAAGACAATACCAATGTTTAGTTTGAAGGTTTGATTGATAAAAGACACATTGACAGTAGCTCTATCTTTTAAAGACTGATGTAAACTACTCTGGTGTTGAAAAGGGACTGTCAAAATGCTTCCCTCAGCAGAGGACTGGCAGAAAACTGGCAGATTAAAACATCTTCAGCGAGCATGGATTTACCAAGCGGAGGAGGGAGAGTGATAAGTGTCCCATGTTCCCTCTCTGAAGGTACAGCCACCTTTTGCCCTCTCTTCCAAAAACTGATCTCCTAATATCTATCCCCGAGTCCTCTCTGAAGCAAATCACGTTAGCCATTGCTCAGCTATTTCCCACTACTCCCTTGAAGAACAGGCCCTAAGATGTTCTTATAGAATCATAGAATGGTTTGGGTTGGAAGGGACCTTTGAAGATCATCTAGCCAACCCCCTTGCCATGGGCCAGGGCATCTTTCATTATATCAAGTTGCTCAAAGCTCTGTCCAACCTGATCTTGAACACTTGATGAGGCATCCACAAGTTCTTTGGGCAACCCGTTCCTGTGTCTCACAACCCTTACCAAAATCATCATTCTTCAAGAGGATCGGAGAGGTTTGCTTTGCTGCTGCATCAAACAAAACCTCCTTTTTTCCCCAGTTCAAGAGATTTGGCTGACAGCAAAACCCATGCTAGCTGCAGACCGAGGACATGCCTGCAGTGCTTACGAGGAGCAAGCCAGCCTCACAGGCAGCCACCGCTCCTTTGCATGCCAGATCCTGCTCCCTTTCACACACACGGCCAGGCTAGGTCTGGTGTTTGTGCTGGGTGGAACAAAATCATACTTTCGCTTGCTGTGCCCTGCAGAAGGCAGAGTAAAAGGAGAATCGCACCCATAAGCGTAAAGGCTTAGGGTCCAACCAGTTTCAACAAAGCCAGGATCCAAAAAGAACAGGAAAGGAACAGTGGCAAAAATACAGTGCAGCTTAACTTGAAAAACATCAGCTAACAGTATCAATAATCAACATGGTCTGCATATGCTTGGTTTTATTTCCCATTAATTTCCAAGGGGAATACAGTAGCATGATGAAAACACAGGTCTAAAAGGCCTGGATCTAAAATTAGTATTTGACACAAAAAAAAAAAATTCCATCACCTGAAGCTCAGAGAAATTCAAAATTTGGCTTTCCAAAACTGCTAAATTAAGCCCTTTTGCAACAAATTCTGTTCTACTGCTTGCAGTTGTACTGTTCTCTCCTACAGTCAAGCATGGCACTGCAGAAACTATTCCCTGTTGACTCTGAAAGCACCATTTCTCATTAGCATTGGTCAGTGGATCTTTCACTTTGAAGACTGAAGTGAGCACGGTCATTTGACTTGCATGAAAAACAATTATCTTTGCCTTCAAAAGGCATTTAAAGCTGGAAATCAAAAGAGGCACCTTGTCATAATGAAAACTTTTAGAATGTTACTCTCTCAATTATATTTAAAACCCGCTTACTGCAATTCCCTGTGGTTTTTTCCTTCACTTATAAACTTCAGTGTACTATAAATCTTACTATTTTGCTAAAGCCAAGAATTTAACACCGTTACATATTACTCCATAAAATAATACGGCTAACACATCACTTCCACAGTATAGGAAACAAACCATAAAGCAGTAACTTGGTCTTTATGAGAATCTTTCAAGACAGCACAGCTTTGCCACAGCTACAACCATTAGCAGCAAAACTGCCATTTACACTGTATTGCTGCTTTAGCAGGACTACCTGCCACAGCAAAATATTCCTATTTTGGCCGTCAACAGGAATATGCAAGCTCTGCTTGCTGAAGAACAGGCTTTACCCAGCTTCATAACTCAGCCGCCATGGTGTGGGGTACTTCAAGTTCACTCTTTTTGAGCATCATCCCAGCACGGTCACATCCTATCCCACCCTCACACAGGCTACGGGACACTTTGGAGCAGGTTTCTTCCCTGTAAGCACAAGGATGAGGCTTTGATCAGCCACAAGCAAGAGGAAGTGCCAACACCAGGATCATCACCCAACACTGAGTCACTCCACACAAACCACCAGAAGCTTGCAGGAGGTATTTTTCACCCCTCCCAAAGAGTCGCCCTCTCACTGAAAATCTGCAGTCACACATGCCACCTGAAAGGAACCACGGGCAACCCCCATGGCAGTAAGAAATGAATGCTCTGAAACCCAGCACTGCAATGAGATGCTTGAGAGTCAAGTTATGCAGGACCTCTAAATTGCACCTCTCCTTCGCAGGTCCAGTGAACAACCCCACCATCTAGTACTGGCAAAGCAGTACTAGGAAAAGTGTGCAGAAATGCGTTACTTTTTGCATCTGTGAAAAGCAACCTTGTAAAAGGCACGTTCTCTCCCCACCCCGCCCTTTCCCATTTTTTACACATTTACAGAATTTTTAAAGACAGAAGTAGCCTTAAATCTATCATCTTCCCCAGAAGACGGGACATAGAATCACTGTTAATAATATTCATCGAGTTAATAATGTGTTTAAATCAGAAGATTCTTTCAGAAAGACTGCAGACAGCAAGCAGTGGAGAGCCCAGTAGGGTCTCTGCAATAACCACTTCATACCCCACATCACTGGGGTGGGGATTTGCACATCTTGTCTTCACATTTGTTGCTAGAGGCACAATTTTTGCCCCCTGCCATGTTGCTGGTAGGGGCTCAGACAGATGAGCAGTCTTAGCTCTGTGTTCACAGTAGTTTGGGTATGTATTACCCTCAGCTTGCACGGAGGGGACAGTGCCCATCACTGCTGCCACACTCTACCATCTCCACTCGCCAACAAACGAGGCTCTGCTCAGCACATCATTGTCTGACCATCCCACTACAAACATTTTCCGTAAATATGAAATATGCTAAAAGAATCGAGCCTACCCCCAGTACAAAAGGTGGAAGTAACTGGCTGCTTCTCTCTCCCCTGACCGGTAGCAAGGTGGTGGTGGCAAGCGCATGGAGCCAGCAGCCACAGATAGCAGGGATAGCACCAGATTGACTACGCACACATAGCTGTTTGTTTTTTAATTGCTTCTTACGGCTTCTCTTTAGTTTCTTTTAATTGCGTCTTTTACAAATTGCTTCTTTTACCAAGCCTTATGGCATTTCCACATCTCTTCAAACACTGCCCATGCTCCTCTCTTACTAGATAGGGATCTCTCAGCTATACTAGAAGCAGTTCCCGAGGGAGAGGGGGCTGTGAAGCCCAAGGTAGGGACAGCAACCTCCCAAGGCAGCTTCCCCTGCAGCGGTGACATTCACAAGGGCTCCTCTGCAGGTATTCTCTGGTGCCCATGAAAGGTTGCAATCACCTCTCAGCTCTCTCTGGGGGACAGCAATGGCTCCTCCATCCTTTTGTTGGCTTTCATAAACCTTGGCAAAAGTTAATTACGCTGAGTACCTTCCTCCCTCTACCACACTTAAAGTTGGACAACAGATGCAAAGAGTTTTCAGGCAGACACATGCAGACATAGTAGCAGGTCTGACCAAACAGCTCTGCATCCTTAATAAATCATGTTATTTTTTACTTGTGTTAACCTCTTTTTGCTGCTAGTTTAGCCTTTCAAATTTCAGCGTTACTGGACTCTTCCATACAGCCTTGCCTATTTCTAGGTACAATGTAAGAATCAGTGCTTGATTCATATCACTTTGCAATGCTAAAACATGTTTAAAAATAACTGTGTACTAAAGCATTTCCTTTCACATGAAGGCTTAAGCCATTCCTCCCATTTTAAAATTAAACCTAGATTTCAGATCTAAGCAGTTCTAATTCACATTTACAAAAAGCTGGTACATGTAAAATATGCAACACTGGCTGTAACTGGCTACAGACTGGTGCCAGTTTAGAATATTTATGCAAGACGAGAATAGACAGAGGGAAATAGTTCTCAAACCCCACCGAAGAACATGCCCTTTCCCAGGCCCTATGTTTTGCTTAACGCTCAGTCCATAATCATTTTCCAATCTGCTGGAGGCCACTGGCCCCACTGCTAGGGACAGAGCCTCTGCTGACTCCTAAAGCAAGGTATGCTAGTCCTGCATTTCTCATTTCCACTCCTGCTTTGTCTCTCACACTTCATTTCCCCATCAGAAACACACTTTGAATCTTATAGTCTCATGGCTTTTCCCCCCGACCCTGGTATCCTCCTGGACCACTACAGCATAACCAAACACTAGTGTCCTCGCTATCCTATCTATGTTTGAGGACAATGAGCGTATCAAACAACAAAAAGGTGTCCACAAAGTGGTAATTTTAAAGTAAGTTCCCTGATGTCACAGGAAGCTATTGAGGAGAATCCTATTCACGTTCCTCCCTCTTCCAGCATTGCACCCCCGAGGTTCAGCCCTGGAAAAAGCTCTGCTCTTCCATTAAGGTTGCTGCTTCCCCCGCTTTCAGCAACATGATGTGAACAAAGCCCAAAATAACAGCTCCCCCCAGCGTGAGCTGCGCCATGAGGTCTGTACGCAGGTGCCCTGCAATAACAATAACTATCAACCTGTTCCAAATGTCATTTTTCACAGAAGAGTGGAAAAGGCATGTCATGGACCCACAGGGTCTCCCACGGGTGGTGTTTCAGTCTTCACAGCCACGTCCTTCCCTCTTCCTCTCTTCTGTGCCTTGGAAGGCAACAGAATCAACCCTACAAGACGTTGCAGAGCAGGTGGATCCACCAGCCAGCAATGGCAGACAGGGAGCCCAGGACATCCAAGCATTAGTACAGTCGCACTGACAAAAAGCTACTCCCACCGTCTGCCTCTCTGCGATCACTAACAGGGACACTGGTTTTGAGCCCACACAGCTTATCAGTGCTGCACCATTTTTTTTTCCTAGGTGCTGGGTGATGCTGGGCTGTTTACGTCTTCTCTGCCCGTCCCTTCTTCCCAGATGGTACAATAAGCTCTTGGTGAAGCACTGTGACTGGAGAGGGAGATGCTGTTTAAAGTTTAGAAGTTAACAGCCTAAATTAAATAATTAAAGACTAGTGTCCTGAAGGCTCTTAGCAGTTAGGTAGATATTTGAATTAAATACTTTATTGTAGATAAGCCAGTCAAAAATCAGTTCCTGTTCTCAAAAAACATTCTGATGTTTGGGTAGGTCTTAACAAGAATGAAAGGCTGAAAAATTCCCAATTTTAGGTTAAGACCAATAAAAACCTTTTAGATGCAATTTTCTGATTTCAGTAAAAGGTAACCATTGTCTTAAACATTCATTCTTCACTTTCAAATGCACCTTAAAATAGCAGATACAGTTTGGTTTAAGTATACTCCCTAATAAGCCAAACGAAGCATAATACCTTCAAAAAATATGATCGATTAGACACATTTCAGTTCAAAATAAGATATTCTGATTATATCCAGCTAAACTTAGAGGAAACTAACCACTCCAATATTTGCCAAGTATTTTCACCCCAAGATCCACAATTTCATAGGAAGTGTTTTAATTTTGGTAAAACTGCATTCTCTATCTCAGAGAAAACCTTTTCATCAAAGCTTTCCCAAGCATGTCAAACTGGAATGCTGGAGAAACCTTCCACCTGGGAAGGGCCTCATCTGTGGCCATCAGTGATGCCTCCCGCAGTGGATATGAGTGTTTGCTGGGAGCATTACAGTTTCATCCTTAAGCTGTCTGAATGCTCTTGGCAGACAGCTACTGGGTCTGCATCAATACAGCTGCTATCTGATAATCCGAATCCCACATTATTGTTTCGAAAGGAAAAGCATGCTTCCCTTCTTTCTTCTGATTTCCTGAAAAAAAGAACAAAAAAAAGCAACCCACAAAACCCCACTATTCCCTGATTCAAGAATCTGACACTCATTTATCCACGGAGTTGTTTCAAATTAACTATTCTGCTTGGAGTTAATATTCTACTTTACTATAGAATAAGGAGTTTGTTTTGTATGTTGGACATGATCTCATTCCCTAAGGCTGCTGCTCATCCTGCATGCCGCCCCTTCCACGTGACAGGCAGCAGCTCCCCCCTGTCCTCTCAAGACTACCTGAAGAGCAAGTGTTGGGTCCCAACTCAGATATTCCTCTCCCAAGTGTCATGCTTTGGCTGGTGTGGCCAACCACCATCAGCCGTGGCACGTTGCCTTGGGGAGATGGAGTCGCGCCCATCCTTCCAAGAGGAAGCCGGAAGGGTAGATGAGGTTATAAACAGTGACTAACTTGTAATTAGTGGCAGTACAATTACACATACAAAATACTGGTTTTGAGTGGGCTACACGGCTACTTCACAGCAACCCTCATACCTGACGAGCTTACGTGCCCAGCTCCAAGGCACTGTGCTTTATTAATACTTTAAAACAGACAGTAAAGGAGCCTCAGTGCTATAAAGGAGCACTGACAACACACCATTCAAACAACTTTCGACTTTGCACAGACACTTTAAACCATTCACCCACAACACAACGTGTCAAAGGCAGCACGGGTCAGATGCTGAATGGGAAGCACATTCCACCCCATAAATGTTTAAGCCACCAGTAATTAACTTATCGGAGGCCGTGAGGGCCCTTTGGTCTGCCGGTGCCTCCTCCAAACAGGCGGGCGGTAGGAGTGGGTTTGTTGGTATGCACCAAGCGTTTCGGGCATGAGTCCCAGCCTTGTCTCAACGTACCTCGGTACGTGGGCACGGCCAGCCGCCGCGGGGAAAGCCTCGCAAACCATCTCCATGCTCCGAGGACGTGGGCGGTGCTCGGAGTCAAAACAGAGGCAGCATGAAGAGCGATAACATTAGTGTTACAGAAATCCGATAACCACGTTACTGAAACTCACCGGAAAGCCCACGGTGGCTGCAGGAGCCGTTTCATTTCTGCGGCACGCTTTGCCCAAGCGAGAGGAATACCTTAGCTCCTGCTCAGGTCTTTCCCCTGTGAAAAGCCACAAGCCTGCTGCATCCCCATCTTTGCACAGATATATAGTTTCTCTGAGTGCATGAGAAGATACAGCTTATCCAAATCCTATTGCTTGTCTGTAGAGATGATGCAGAAGAAATACTCAAAATCACTGCCCTTGGGTACTGGCCCCAAGAAGTAAAACAAGCAACCATTTTAAGGGGACTTTGATGATACTCAACTCTCAGTTCTAAGTCATACAGCCAAGTGAAATCAGTCCCTAGCAGTCACCTTCTCCTAATACCAGCTCATCATCATGCAACAGTGGTGTAAAAACAGCACCAGCTGTGACCAAAAGTTGGAGCAAAACTTCCAGGACAAAGTCCCTAATCCTAGTGTGGAGCCTGAGCGGCCTTGAGCGTAAGTTGAGATAGTCCTGAACCACCTGAAACTCCAACCAAAGTCATCCACTCCTACAAATACTCAGGTACAAACCTGGGCACTGGAGGGGGAAAAAAAAAAAAAAAAAAAAGATAAAATCAATGGCCAGTAAAGTTCTGTTGTCCTCGGACATGCAAATACACGAGAGTAAGAATGCCAGCACTTGGCTTTATTGGAGCTCTTTGCTCTCTGTCTTTCAAAAACTTTTACAAAAAGACTGAGAAAGTAATTTGCACCAAAAATAATGGAGGGTTTTGTAACACTTCATGTGTTCAAAGGTCTGCTGACACTTTATTCCACACAACACTTAAGAGAACCAATACTGTCCTCCATCCCACCGCAGAGTACAAATCTTCACAGGAAGTCTGAAGGCAAGACTCCTTAACTTTAAAAATCCTTCTCTCATTTTAATGGAAACTATTTTGAACAAAGAGCAAGAAAACCCTCAAAGCAACTATCCAGGAAGAGTTTTCCTTTTCCATATGAAATTTTTATTTTTCAGTAAAGTCCTTGTCTGCAAGACTCTTCTCACAAAAAAATTTCTACCAGCTCTAATCAAAACATTTGTACAATCCAGGTGGTAATGTATAAGCATACGAAAATAAGACTGGCAAGTTTAAAATTACTTTCCCGAGAACAGACACCAAGACAGAGTTGCAGCCGTGGTGCAACGGACGCCCCATCTGCTTCTGTTCACGATGCAGCCGCGCTGACATGCGCCATATCGTCGGCACGCCTGCGAGCTCTTGTGGCTGTCAGGTTCCCAGCATCTCCAAAAAGCATTTTCACCACTTGCATAGTGAGCTCGTGAAGCAACTGAGCCTGAGATGTAATGTGTTCCTAACCCAAGCCTCACTGGGACCTACCCTCCCAGCCTTTCCTCCATGATTCACCTGAAGTCCCCCTTAATAGAACAGTTAAGCTTTTGCTGTGGGGTTTTTTTTTTTTTTCTTCTAAGAATTTTTTTGTGAGCAGAGAACCATCTATAAGGATTTTGGCCTGCAACTATTTCTAAGGAGCTAAATCTCTTTGTTAACTAGAATAAGGGTCTAGCTTATATTGTCCCATCAGCGGTGCCCAAGCAAGCAGTAGGAGCTGCTTCACTACCTACACCTTTTTCCTAACATCTGCTCTGGGCCTGAGGGCTCCCTGACAGCCTCTGGCCATACCCCCCTGCTTTGCTCCTGCAAGAATTCCCCAACCTCCTTGTTAGATTTTACAAAGTGGTTATACCGTTAATGCTTTATGCAACACATGCTTCTCCATTACTGTCCACCTTCAGCTTTTCAACTCAGCCCAAGCGTCAACAAGTTCCGTACCTAACAAAGCTCTCGCGGGCAATATTTTAGTCACAACACTTGTGAATAGCGAAATGAAGTGTGCAGCCAGCAGAGGTTTTTTAATCTGATACCGATGTCCCAAGAGCTACGTTTTATAAGGCACACTTCAATTGTATCACTTGACCAATATCAGACTAAGTCAATATTTATTCTCTAAAACTATGCATAGTATTTGGCCATCTTATGTTTTGTCTACTTGCATTTTTCAGATGGAGAGTAGTCATTCACAGGAAAGACTACTAAAAAAAGGAAAAATATTAACAAAAAAAGAAAAAACGATGACATACAGTCTAAGCTTACAAAAATCACTCAATTCTCATTCTCTGGCCTGCTTGGTTTCATTTCAAGTTGTTGTTTTAGACAACTCTAGCTATCTTGTACCCAAACTACATCTCACTGAAATCAAAACAAGCTTCATCACTGTCAGTGCTGGCACATCCCGCCGCTCCCCCCACCTTCCTATACAGTCGCTTGTCAAAGTCACAAAGCCTGATGCTGAAGGGCTGCTGCGCGCTCGCCTTCTTAACTTGAAGGACGTTGGGAGCCTGTAACTCTGCCAGAGAGCAGACTCGTTTGTTATTAACACGGCCCATATTTAGCCATGTGTCTCCAAAGTAAAAAAGCACATACTTGCATCTTAACAAAGCCCCATCTCCACACAGCCCAGTCCCCAGGGACTGCTGGATCCCATTTTGCATGGCCAAATAAGGTAAAACAAGAATTCGAAAAATGCAAACCTGGCCTGAAATCGCCCACAGCTTTGAGGAGCTATTTTTGGATTTGTTAACCTTTTGTTAAACAGAGGGTGCTGCAGGGCCTTCTTGTTACTGCTTTTCCCTGAATACCTAACTTCCAAAAACGTATTTTAGAACAGAAGTAGGCTTTAAGAAGATGAAGTAGCAGGAGGCCAGGGCTGAGCACAGCAATAGGAAGCAATGCTGAAGAAAAAAGTGCTAAAGCTTCACCCAAAATAAATACGGTGTGATTTGCAAACAGATACTGAAAGGACATTCTCCAGATTAGAGGCAAGCACTCTTCTGAAACGCACACAAGAGGGATTCCAGTAGGTTACATAACATACTGTAACATACCGAACGTGTCTCAGGATTTTACAGAATCACAGAAGCATTAAGGTTGGAAAAGACCTTCAAGATCATCAAGTCCAACCATTAATCCAGCGCCACCATGTCCCCTAAACCATGTCCTGAAGCGCCACATCCACATGTTTTTTGAACACTTCCAGAGATGGCGACTCCACCACCTCCCTGGGCAGCCTGTTCCAATGCCTGACTGTTCTCTCGGTGAAGAAATTTTTCCTAATATCCAGTCTAAACCTCCCCTGGCGCAACTTGAGGCCATTTCCTCTTGTCCTATCACTAGTTACTTGTGAGAAGAGACTAACACCCATGTTGCCACAACCCCAATTTTAACTCTGGCTTCTCCTTGAACTTCACTAGCTTCCTTCTGAAGGAGTGGCCAGAGATGTCTGTCTAATCAGACGAACTATTAGGCACTGAAAGTGGAAAAGATGGGATGAATATTCTGTGTCTACATGTGAAATATCTTCTTTGCAACGAGTTCCTGAGGAGGAACTCTGACTTGATTTTCCTCTGTGCCTCTTCAACCACAAATACATTACCTCTTGTCCTCCAGCACTCTTTGCTTCACGACCTGCCACATCTGAGAAGCATGCAGCTGTTTCATGGGAACCCAGAGGTTCAAGATCCCCATTATGAATGTGCATTGAAACTACAAGTATCTGAGACATGAGAAAAGCAAGCAGCTTCCTACCATTCCAGCTGAAGTACGTGTACACTGAAATTACTTAGCTTTACATACAGCAAGTGCGAGAAAACCACCATGGAGACTATTAATACACGGACCACATCTTTATTCAAGGGTGTGGAGAAAGCACAGATTCTTCAACAAGCTGGAATTGAAAGCAGAAACTCAGAAAAAATTGGGTTTTGCTATTTGTTCTAACTTGGGAGTTATGAGACATGATTAGGCATTTTGGGCATTGTGTGACTGAGAAGCTTCTCTCGGCTTCCCTAAGAAGTGAAGACATTGTCATGCCATGAAGCATTTTCTTTTTTTGATCATCAGTCTTCCATAAGGTGATTTTAATGCTGACTCAGCACCTCAGCCAAGTACTAGTTTTTGTGGTAGCACCACACCGCTTGAGTTACCTTGGCGCACTGCTTGCTATTTGCATGCAGATATTGAGGAAATACCCTGTATCCATGCAGAACAAGCAGTTGAAGGTCATTAGGGAGAAGAAGCAGTTATTCACTTCAAAAAACCCATGTTCTACATGAGATTAGCGACTGAAACTGTTAATGTGCTAACTAATTCCTTTAAGCAATCTCGTATTAACAGCACTCAGCCTACTTGCCCAAATTAAAGGTGAAAGAGCAGCTTTAAAGGTTCTTTTCCAGGAAATGATTCAAAAGAAAATTTAGCAAAGTGGAAAATCAACAAGTTTAAAAGTGAGAAAGACATACCTTTTGCCACATAGCATACAAGACACCAGGGACATAGATCAGGTTCAGTCCGGGTCACTGCGTTCAGATTCCTAAAACTGCAGACCTCATCATACTGTTTTGTACCTGAAGCCAAGACTGTGGCCTACAGAAAAGAATCAAACAGCTATATTGATGCAGCAGGACCGTCTAGGTTTCAAGTCAATAAAGGACTCAAGAGAAAACTCTAATCCAAACTCACTAATTTTGGAGAAATCAACATATGAGGAATTTGGAAATTCTTCTGCTATGGGCAAATGACATCATATATGTGGGCCTACTTGCAGGACTTCTGTTGGTCATGTCAACAGGAGAGCTTTGGAGTAGGCAAGAACAAATGGATTTTAAGAATCATGATGCAATTTTTTTTTTTTTTAAATAGTCAAATTGCGAAAACAGAGAGAGGCCTTGATTTATTTTGGGGTCTTCCTCAGCCAAAATACAGTTCTCATTTTGAAGACTGTAATGCTCTCGAGGTGAAAACTAGTATAATGATTTTAATAAACCTGTGAGCCTGAATATCACTCAGAGTTGGAGGCTCAGAGCTAACTTTGCAGCAGATTTCAGCCCTGTTCCACTCAGTATGGGATTAGGAAAGAGACATAGAAAACCCCCCATCCAGTCATGCATGATGGAGACACCTCCTTGCTTCCAAGCTGATGCTGGTATGAAGGTCCCAAGGGCAGTAGAGGCAGGCTCCTTAGAAACCCTCTCCCTGCTTCTGGGAGTGTCAGGTCTTGGCCTGCTGCATCTTTACCCAGCAGGGCCATAGCATGCCAAATTGGCCAGGACCCAACTCTCCTGCCCATGGCCAGCCTCCATGGCTGGGCTGCTGACCTGCAGAGAGCAGGACTCCATGGGGAGGCCTGAAAGCTACACCTCCGCCAGCTGGCTGGTGACCAAGGCAGCTCCTTCTCCAAGCCAAAGCAAGAAAATACAATGGAGGCTCTCACTGCAGAATGAAACTAAATGTAAAATTATAGAAGCTTCCTCTTGCTTTTTCACAAGGTTTTAAAAACTGAGCATAAAATGTGTACCTTTGCCTCTAATGTAGGGGAGCTCAGGGATGGAAATAAGGTTGAAGCTCATGGTTTTTTAGGTTTCAAATCACAGCAAACCAAAACCAAGGCAATTCTTGTGAACTGAAGGATCCAGAGGTGTTGGAAAGCTTTAGCCACGGTCACCTCATTCTTGGAAGCATTTGGGTTTTCTTTCAAACCAAGTCAAGCTAAGGAAGACAACCATGCCATAAATAAGGTCTCGTAACATAATGAACAGTTGTTTCCCTATTTAGTCTAACTCAGGATTTAAAAAAAAAGGTCCACGTGGAAACATGGATTCCATATATATAGACTTGGGAGACAGGGAAGGAAAAAGTGGTGGAACTTACCTGGATATCACCTCAGGCTCCAGGTCCAGGACAGAGCTGGCCAAGGTCTCCAGCAGAACTGGGCTCCACCAAGTTCAACCATGAACCGCTCTTCCAGAAGCAAGCTTGAAGCAGGAACAGAGGGTGGAAAGCATTTGGGCAAGAGGCAGCAGAAATTTCTT
Source organism: Phaethon aethereus (assembly GCF_964289735.1). Taxonomy (NCBI): domain Eukaryota; kingdom Metazoa; phylum Chordata; class Aves; order Phaethontiformes; family Phaethontidae; genus Phaethon; species Phaethon aethereus. The sequence continues at coordinate 99,714,122 of NC_138575.1, read as the reverse complement.
CCTACAGCTGGTCACATCTGGAACCTTCCCAGGTACATGCCACCAGCAGCCCCAAGGGATCTCCACTGAAAACTGCCAAGCCCAGTTCTTTGACTTACATTTCTCATACTACCACATCACTTCCACCCTCCCCTGGAAAACCACATCAAAACAGAACAAGACCAACCAAAAAAAAAAACTTACCCAAAAACCAAACCAATACTAGTCCTACTTCTGCTAGCTGGAGTGAACGGAATTAAATAGATCTTTGTGTATATTTTCTATCTGTTTTCTTCAGTACAGAATAAAATGCAACTTTATGTTTAAAATCTTCTATATAAATCCTGTTCTCATCAGGATGAAGGACTGGAGTAAGGACAAATTTTCAAATGGTGTACTGGAACCAGGGCTACACACATGCTTGAAGTTCAGGGTGTGCTTGTATGACAGGCTTGGGATGTAGATTGACAATCTGATGACTTCTTCCTCATAGTCAAGCAGGCTAATGCTCTGTGTGCTTGGCTAGGGCCTGGATCACAGCATCCAAGTGCAGGTCTTAAGTTACCCAGTCAAAGCAAACAAACTTAGGGTTTGGCTCCACACACTGCCCAGGCTGAACTTCATCTGGTTTTGCTTGCGGCCCACCTCCATTCCCTATTGCTCTCCAGGTTCAGCTCCACTCACAGGGCTTGTGCTCCTCTCCTTCACATGCCTGGCCACTTTCATCCTTGCATTGGGAGTTTCCAGTGAGTGCCCTGGGTAACTTCCCCACTGCCTGCCTTCTCGTGCAACTCATCACAGCAACACTCTCAAGAAGCAAAAGTGTTTGAAAGAAAACTATCCCCCTGTAGTTTTCTATCCATCCTTCACAAAGCAGCAATGTGGAGAAAGGAATCAATCCAGAGAAACTGGTAATGCTACCCAAGAGGTATCAAGGACAGGAAAGAAAAAAACCCAGGGAAACAGGGGAGACAAAAGAAAAAAAACAACCTACATCTAAAAGACTGTTTTGTTTAGTTTCTGAAAGCACGATTTTGGAAAAAAGATCTTTAGCTTTGGGCTGGGAGTACATATGGAGTTGGCCACTATATTTGTGCCCAAAGGGTACTCTGGGTCAGGGGTTCTCACAGCTGGGGAATATAGAGAGTTGGTGTGCCTGTGAGGGGGCCTGGAGACCGCACGACTGTTCTGAGGTTGGGAATTCAAAGCTCTATGACAAGGGACAAAATGAGGAAAAGCTGAGGATCGAAGAGGTTTGCTGGTCCAAGAAGTTTGGGAAACAGCGCTGCAGCTTGCAGCCATGCTCCTTCTGAGCAGCACACAGACATGCTTTAGTTTGCAGAGCTTCCCAAATGAATTGCAGTTACAAACATGCCAGTTTATAGGCAGAGGAAATCCTCCTTTTATGGTTTCCATATTCCCACTTGTTCCTCCTCCCTAGAAGTTTTTATCCTCTCAGTTGAGCCAAGCGTCAAATGATTTCAATGTGTGGTTATGCTCTGAGAAGGCAGGGACCCTGGGGAAGCAGACAGGGGTGGGGAATCCACAATCATCACCTTTGCTTTTCCCTGTGACGCAGTTGCAGGCTATTCCAACAAGACGAATTAAGTACTTTCAATTTACAGCAATTTTTAAATAAAAAAGTTGTTAAAATCAAAATAAGTATTTTCACATTGAACTGCAAAGCTTAAAGAAAGTAGTTCTTTGCTGGTCACCTTAATCTGTTTTACAAAGACATCTAAAAGGCATTTTATCAGCTGCTGAGTAGTATTTACTCATGAAACTGTTCTAATTGCTTTGGAATGTGCACCCTTGCTGCTGGAACAGCTCGATCCTGCTGATACACTGAGCAAAGTAATACTGGCTCATAGGACACGCCACTTCTATACAGCATTCAGTCTTCGTTCTCAAGGTAAACAGCATGACATTTAAAAAAAAGAGACCACATAAAAAATTATTTTTGTGGAGCTGCCCTACATGTTTACAAGAGCATCAACTCATCAGCAAAATAAATCACCACCATGACCGAAATCCCCACAGATCAGTAATTTAGTACAAAACCTATCTTGCAGCTGGATATTTCATGGCTGAATATTTATTCCTGGTGCTTACTAAATCAGTGCTGGAGTCAATATCCAGGATGAAAGTAGTGTGTCCTGGCCACAAGGAAGCCCTGCCATTAGCTTGCAGCCTTGCTCTCTCTTAGTAGTAAAACAATGGATGTCTTGGTAGATTGAAGGTAATCTTACTCAGTCTTGCCTTCATCTTCTAAAACTGAAGAACAGCTCTGGTCTGTATTACACATGCCCAGGCCCAGTAACAGCCTACCAAAAAAAATTGGTAATATCTGTATCTGCCTTTAAGAGAAAGCAATCGCAATACTGAGTCACAATCTGGAAGGTGCAGTGGTTTGAACAGCACTTTCTCTTTGCGTGTCCATATCTCCAAAGCCTGAGCTAACAAAGTCCTTGGAAAAAAGCAGCTTCAGACGAAACGAGGCCAGACTTGGGGATAAACAGCCCTGGCGACTGCTCAGAGCCCATGGGCCTGGCCATGACAGTCCTTCTTCAGTACTGAGTTGTCCAACACAAGATAAGCACTCTAGGGTGTGTGGTAGTTACCTTGAGTTACCTTCTGCAGGAAGCATCGCACATGCATCGAAGTCTGTGCGGACACAAGGGCTGTGGCTTTTTAAGAGCACGGTATTTCCTAAAAGGGCAGGTAGGATACGCATGTGGGAGTGGGCACATCTTGGAGAAGGGTGAGGCAGGGTTAGCGGCTCTCAGCCGAAAAGAGAGCGGGCTTTTCTTATTTCTGACTCATGCAACAAGAAAGCCTCTTGAGTTTTGTACCTGACATCCCCACCCAGGTCTCCTCTGATCCATGAGGGCACTGTTCGCAATTCTCTCTGCATCTCCTCTCCAGATCCAAGCTGTACAGGCAGTCCTCAGCCTCAACAGCAGCTTCCACTTTAGCTGCTGCACCTTTCCTCTCCTGCTGTCAATCACAGCCTGCCTCTCCTGCTGACCAAAGGAGCAGCTACATGCTCCACTCCTCTCCTGTCACCAGGGCAAGGGTAGATGTCTCCTGACCTCCTGCTTTCCCCTGCCTTCCCTCAACCATCCCACAGTTAACATTTCCTTTTGTTTTTTTCCCCTATAGCAAATTTCTTTTTTTCTTTTTTTAACAAGGGCTGGCTTGTTTTCTTATTGGAAAGCCTTTCGGCCATACGGCAGCATGAACTTCTCCCCGTTTTCTCCTGCTGTGAAGGGACCTGACCTACAGGAGAGAGCTTTGAGGCTGCAGAACAGATTTGCCCGCATGACCTTTTTAATCCTTGGCTTCCATTGCTTCAGTCAACACCGCAAGTGCCTTCTAGTATGACAATCACTATTTGTTGCTTAGGAATTAAACATTGACTAAACACATCATTCTGCATAGGCCATTGAACTGGAAGAATGTTTAGCAAACTCAGCAGCTAAAGCTTTATTAACCATCTCTGGTGACCGTCTCCTTGAGCAAGGCAAAGGCAACACTGGGGCTCAATCTCAAACCTTTTCCAAGGGCTCCTTCTGTAACCCACAATACTTTTAAAGCTCTAATATCCCCACAAAAAAGGTCTACCAGCTCATAGATGCTAACTTATCCATCCCACCATGATATAAAGTTTATAGTTCCACACTTCATGCCACTCCCAGTTCTCTCCAAACCAGTTTAGCACTGCCCACAGCACATCTACCGCTCTTTCTGCCACGCCAGTTAGTTTCAGTGCTGCACTCCAAGTTAAAAGGCAGATTGTTTTCCGTCCTTTAGCATGTCTGCAATGCTTCACAGTGCTCTAGAGCAGAGGTCAGCTCAAGGTGCGTTGAAACAGAGCAGCTAACAGACAGGAGAACAGCAAATGGGGTTTTACAAACAGCAGCAAACCCACTCATCCAGCAGGGTAACAGGAGTCCGAACTGCCCCTGGGGGAGGATGCCTCCTCCCCAAGTATCAAAACTAGGTTGAAATGTGTCATGGAGGAATTATATTCTGAATAGAAGTCTGGAAAGCCTGCTAAGGTACTGGCTTCTTGCTCTCAGGCACTTAAAAACGAGGAGGGAGAAAAGTGACATGAGAATTCCTTGAATTTTCTGCATTCTCCTCTTCCTTACTTGACACACAAAAGAGAAAAGCACAGGAGACAAGAACCCATAACATTTCTTTCAGACTCAATGCCAATATATCCTGCTCCCATCAAATTGGGAGGGAAAATTCTGATGGGTGTTAGGTTGTCTTTTGTGTTGTTATTTAAGAAAAACAAAGTAAGGTAGCAGCTCTACCACCTCGCTGGAACTGGACTCTGTCCCATTCAGTGGCATCTTGCCAATGCTAATAATTTAGTAGGATGGTTAAGTGCTTTTGAAACTAAAAGGCAGCTTTCAACACTAGTCCTAGACCAATCAGGTCTGGAAAAAAAAAAAAGCAGACTGAACACTGTCTCAATCTGGAGCCAGAAAGCCATTCCTAATCTCATTACATTCTCTTGGGGAACACAACTACACATACCAGCTACCTTAGATTTAGGAAAACAACAGCACCAGCATTAATGATGAGACTCACTGGGCAGAGCAGATATGTCCTGACCCATGGGAAACCAGGAAGACAAGGACAAGAGAGGTCTGAGCATGGGCTTCAGATTCCTCACTGGAGACACTATCTGATTGTCTTTCTTCGCTTGTTCTATCGCATACAGGAGTCTTCAAGGAGAGAAGAATAAGGTGTGGTGCCCTGAAATGTTACAGATGGTATCTCAAAGCATATGCTTGAGCCTAACTTTGACCCTGGGGGTCCACATTCCCCAGGGAGGTGTGTTGCACTCCTGCCTGCAGGAAGAGCCAGGTGGGACATGCACCCCTGCACTTTGCAGAAGGCATTCTTGAGTCCGTAGGTGGGAGTTCAGTTTCAGTCTGTTTAGCCTAGAGCCCGTGTTGGTCTACATATTTGCAGTCCTCAGTACTGTAGCAGCAGCAGCGTTCCTCAAGCTTTAATGAATGTAGTGTAACACCTCTGTGATCTGGGCAGGTATATAATGATCACCACTGTAATTTTCAGCATATTAGAAGGTAGTAATGGTTTTGGGTTTTTTTTTTTTAAATAAACATAATACAGTTTTTTCAGTTTTCCACTTTCAAAACTTTTCGTAGTTTTGGCAAGGCTTGAGACCCGCAAAGAAAATCCCACCTATTGGTTCCACAGGCACAAAGGGTGCATGAAGACTATTAAAGCCATACCGGCCCAAGCAAGGCAAGATCCCAGAACAGGAGAGGGCAACTGCACATCTCTAACAACAAAACACATGGTAGAGACCTGGGACATCACATTGGTGAGCCTCTGGATCTACCAGCCCATGCCTCTTGAGAGGTGGGGGCACAGCAGCGCATGCCTGTTTATTAAATATCACACTTCAGTGGGCATAAGGACAGTAAAAAGGATTTTCCTCCTCGTCTTTTCTAAATCATCCTAACCAACCACTCCCAGCCAGCGGGGCAGGAAAACAAGGATTTCAAGTTGACTGCTTGTTAGCCATCTACAGAAGCACACACATTTAGTGGGAGTTCTAATGTCCTCCAGAGGCTTGATTTTCAGCTTGTTTCCCTCATTCTCTGCTAAAAGCATTGCTGTAGCAGATTCTACAGCTTCTTCTGCTCCAAAGAGCCACAGTATAGTCATAGAGCAGAGAACAAATTCACTGGCCAATTCTTTCATTTCACTTTTGGGTAAACAGAATTTGGCTATAATTATGATCTTGAGAAGCCGGTTCCCTGGCGCATGTTATTAACACTGCCTGCATTATCCTTCAGGCTTGGAAAGGGAACAAACCTAGCCCCAAGACAGGAGGAAGGAACTAAATGCAGAAGGGAAATTAAGCTACGCAAAAGTTCCTTGTTCTTGGCAATAAATACAAGAAGAAAAGATTGTAATTGCTTAGTTTATTGCCATAAACAAGCAAATTTTCAGTAGTCTAGTTTTTAGTAATTTTTTCCAGGAGATGGCAGTCGAAGAACCATCCAAGAACGCAATCCTCCGTGTGCACAAAACCCCGGTGGCATGAAGACAGCACCACCACATCTCTTTCCAGATGTAGTACTATGAAAACAAACGATTACCTGGTAGGAGTTACTAGGATCCTCCAACTTACATTGGTTGTTGCTAGTGTAAACTATCCTTGCAGCAGCCTTGTTCTTCCTTTGCAGACATATTTCAGGAAACCTACACTGAGTTTTTGGATTATGTTCTGAATCTTAAAGTCTGGAAGGATATATCTGGTTTCAAGCGTTATTGTCAGCATCACGCCTGGCTGCACGGTGAACATATCCAGCATACGGGGAGGGGGGAGAGCCTTGAGAAATACCAGTTCATTGCTCTATAAACATGTTTGCAGTGTGCAACAAAGGAGGCAAAACCTGGTGAGACAGCTTATGTCATTCATCCTCAGACAATCCTGTTACTAAGGGCAGTTTTCAAGACAGATTTATTGAGGGACAGAAGAGGATTATCTTTGTGAGACGTGCTTTTTGTTTTGGCAATGACCAAAGCACATTTTCCAGCAATAACCACTATCACACAGGATAAGTTGACTGCCTCTAATGCTTCAGAGTTCAAATCACAATTCCTCTAAGAAATGCAAAGTTAGTGAAAAACTGTTGGCATTTGAGGTATTTGGGCTGAAATAGCGATTGTTATTTTTCTCCAGAGAAATGCCTGGCACATTGTATTTTATTTGCTGCCAGTGTAGTCTTTCAAAGGATGCAAGTTAAATCCAGCACTTTTGTAAACGTGCAACTGCATTTAACAGATCAGATGAACTTTGTACTGGATGTGACTCAGAGTGAAATTTGTGTAATAATTTGTTCTGTCTCAAAAAAGCCCCAAACCGAAAGAACTTTATTTTCCATTCCAAAGGGCAAGTTGCAGCACCATCTCTACTGCATACCTTTCCTCCTCCCTTTCCACTGCTCCAGCCTCTCTTTCTGAGGATGCTTTTTTGTTTGCTTCTTGCACACGTGATTTTTGGTTTCGCAATTTCAAGCTGGAAGAAAACCCAGGAATACTGAAACCCAACTCCTTTGCTCAGTTGCTCTGAACAAAAAGAAAAGTGAATGCTCAGTAGTACAAAGTTCAAGAGAAGTATTTTTACCATCTTTAATTCTCATGTACAGAGACCTCACCAAACAAACCATGTATGTTTTTCTCCACCCAGTCTGCCACATGATTACTTTGATGCAGGGAGGAACACCCCCTCAGGCAGTCTTTTATTTCCCTTTTCTTAAAGTGTATTTGCAAGAAGCAACATGATAGAAAACAACTCCGCTCTCAATTTCTTCTGTACTTTTCATTCCCAAATTTTCAACCCAAGAGGAACTGGTCTCAGAGTTACAAAAACATCTGAAGTGCCAAGGTGCTGTTCGCAGTACGAAGTGAAGGGCTGGGGGGACATCACTCAGCCTGCTGTTTGTCTGCCCCTCTGCAACCCAAACAGTATCTGCCACAAACAATCTCAAGACTTCCTCGTGATTATAACAGAGATGAAACACCGAAGGCATCTACAACTCTGATCAGACACAGAAATTACCCTTTCAAACCCAAGGATGAGATACCATCCGGGCTTTGCGCACACCAGTCAAGCTTTTGGCCATTTAAATGAAACCTGCAAGTCTTCGCATGAAGACCAACTCATTCGTTGTTCAGCATCTCCTGAGTCACTAGAACTCTTTCAAAGGTTCATCCAGCAGCTGTCTGCCTCAATTACAAAGGGGCAGTCTGTGCCGATACTGTGTCATACAGTTTCCACTTTATGCAACTACTGGCTAACTACCTTGATGCACTCGTGCCCACGGTACTGCCAGTGGCTTCCTTCCTTCCACCAAGAAACTGCTCACACAGATATGGCAGCACAAAGTCTCCCCTGTAGCCAATTCTGCCCCTAAATTAGAAGCCAGGCTGAGCAATGATACCTTGCAAACAAGGTTGTTTTTGTTTTCAGTAGTTTAAAAATAACAAACAAAAAAATCACAAAGCAGACAAGAGAAGCCTTCACCCCTCTGACGTACCACCTAGTTCACAACCGTACGCAATTTCAGCCCACAGGTAATTATGCTGAAAACTTTTTAATTCACAAACTGGGCAATGTAAGCAGTTCTTCCATGGGCACATGTTCTCACTGGTTGCTGAAAGTAATAGTACCTACTCACCGAGGGAGAGTTTTTGTTGAACCTACAGCTATAACCCTACACAGCTACACGCCTGACAGTAGCTTGTCCCTCAAGCAGACCCTGCATCATCCTGCAGTTATTCCCCCAAGGTATATTTATTTCTACTACAGATAAGAGATACCTGAGAAAGGACATAAAAAACCAACCAACCATTTTCTACTCTAAGCAACCTTTGCTTTTAATTTAAAGGTAATCTCTAAATTGAGGGACAGTAGATTCTAAGCACAATTATCTTAACAGCTTACCCATACAGCAAGTTACCTGTTAATGAACCTGGTCGCTCTCACTGTCTTCTCTGGAAGATTCCGCTTTTGACTTCAGGCAGTGGCACTGCTATCAGCCGAGCAGAGCAGGAACGAGCATAAAATTCTGGATCCCTGAGAAGAGCAGCTGGACTCACTAACGCGCAGTAGGTGAAAAATCACTTTTTTTTCCCCTGCATTCGCTCATCTGAGAGCTTGGCAAACTGGCCCCAATTACTACATTTATATTAGAGAGAGGGTTTTTGGTCCAATGCTTTTCTAGTCTAATGCAAATGACTGGTGTGTCAACCTAACTGATCAGAAGAATCGGTGACATTACTCAGCTCCAGAGCCTGCCAGCATTTTGCTCACCTTCCAGCTACATGTGGAACAGGAGCAGTTCACAGCAAAGAACACAGTTCAAGCTGACATTCTTTCAGACAGCATGGAAGTGTTTATGCTCAACAACTAAAGATCTGCACGCAGGTTCAGCAGTATCTCCTAAGAGGCAAATACTAAGCCACGTGCAATTCAGAAATGATTCTGTTTGAAGAGCTAATCACAGGTTTGTGGCAACAGCGAAACTCTGTATAAAGGGCATGCATAAATTTGTCACAGAACACGCATCTAGTTTTTGCAGTCTCATGCTTCATAAAACATATCTGCTTTGTGCATATACATGCACGTATATACACGCGTGCCCTTGTCAGCATTGCTGAAAGGCACACAGACTGAAAAAAAACCCCCATCAGACTGAAAAAAAACCCCCATCTATTAAACCCCCTAGGGAAGTAATATGATGAAATCACGCTCACTCTTGCACCCGAAGTCCCCTCTAAGGTATACAATCCCTGGCCTGGGGAAAGAATATCTGGGGGGGAAGTAACAAACCATCAGCATAAGCTGCCAGTGTGTAAAAATGTTATTTACATTAAACTTACACTACATTGGTATATATTGTGTAAAACATTAGTGGCACACTCCCTGCCCACAGCACATTTCAGACAGATTACTGAAAACATGGGCTAGCTATGTACATGACTCACTGCTGATCTAGTCTGGCTTGTAAACACTTACTTCAAGGTCTGAAACAACAGGTAGGGACAGTAGTGATTAGGCTCTGAACTCCCAGCTCTACCTTTAGGATTTAAAAATAAACCTACAAACACAGCACCCATCAGTTGCCAGTGTCTGAAAACACAAGGGAATCAGGGTCATCCATTCTCCCCTTCTCTCCACCCCTGGCACTCCCACATTCTCAAGACAGGCAGGCTGGAAGTAACCCAAAAGAAGGATGTTGCTGATCTCACTGAAACATCGAACATCAGCCCAGGCTCTGGGAATCATTACCAGTTTTTTGTTTCCTGATCAAGCGTTACCATGGAGCTTCATCACCTGTATTACAGCAGTAGAGGCTGCACCAAAGTTGTACTTGCCTTTCAAGGTACAACCGGATCCCTTGCATTGGCATGCTTTCATCCCGGTGTGTTCAGGCAGAGATACAGCTATGGATGCATGTGAGTGCATACAGTTTTCTAATCACTTTGCACTACTACCTCCACAGAGAAGTTTCTCAGCACATCCTCAAAATCAGCATGTTGTCCAGGTCCAACTACCCAGGGAACACAAGTGCAGCAAGATGCAGCACCTCAAAAAAACAACCTTTGATGACACCACTTCTGATGCAGAAAAGTAACTGAGCTCAACCGATGCTGATTGACTCACAATGTAATCATCGTGTATCAAACCAGTCAGCAGTACAGAACACGCAGTAGATGATTAACTCAAGTTTGTACATTTATTTTCAGGATTAAAACCCACAGTGATATAGATGCAGAGTAAAGCAGAAACAGATGTCAACCCCAAGTTTATCTGCAGTTCAGGTGAGGCATCCCTGTTTCACAAAACTGAATTGGACAGATACGTAGAGCACAAACTGCCAAGAGGAAGAAGAGAAACCACACAAAATATAAACTGAGAATTGGTAAATCCTCTTCACCTGGATCCCTCTGCCCCCTTCTACAGTATAAATAGCACAAATAAAAAAAAATCCAACTGCAAAATACATTTGACATTGAGAAAAATCAGAGCGCCACCAAAATTATTTTACATACGATGTACTGATGAATACTTTTTTCAGAATTAAGAATACACTGCAGTTCAATTTAATTGAGATACAGAAATTATCACAGGCCTAACAAAGGGTAAGAGAAGTCCTGTTTCAATGAAAACACACAGTAAATAAATATTCAGAAATATAAAATATAATCAGATTCAGCAAACAGTTCTAAAGCTGACATACCTATTCCAGTTCCTACAATTAAAAAAGTCAAAGCTTGTTTACATAAGACTTGTAGAGAAATAAATATGCTTACAGAAGTACACACAATTCTCCAAGACAGACACATTGAATAAGTGGGACTGATTTTTTTTTAAATACAAAAGAGACTTATTTAACAACCTAAACCAAACAACTAATAGGAATATCACTGAAGGGTGTGACTACATAAATCACTATACTTTTACCACGGTTAGACAAACATACATGTCCTTAGCATAAAATTTATTTGCTCTTCAACATATGCTCTGGCTCTTCTACCCATCTGTTGAGTCAAAAAATGAAGCTGGAATAAGAATTTGTCAGACACAGAAAAGCGAAAAATAAAATCTTGTTTTCCACAGATGAAAGGACTACATCTTGACCTGATCTGATTTTTGAATGAAGTGTCAGGTCAGTCCTGTTCTTCACATTGGATAATTCCCCTGTGCGTAAACAACCACTGAAAATTTGCCTGAAGTTTTATCCCACCAGTGGTCATCTGACCAAAGAATTTGCTTATTAGGGATTAGTAACAATATGCTGAAGTCTAGGTGAAAGTCTTAGTAAAATATGGACTTTGTATTAAATATTGTATATTCAAGTAAACCTCAAGTCACACATGCTCTGTCAGACTTCCATGGGTAAGCCAATTTTAAATCAAAATGGCCATGTCCTCTATCTATCTATAGAAGTTCTAAACCCTGGTCTGTAGATGATACAGCAATGAACTCTGACACCTGAGACAGGTACGCAAAGAAAATATTTCCAAAGGCTTAGCCAGATAGGAATAGACAAGCATCTTGGCAGACGCCCTACTTCTGTTTTGAGCCAAAATCCCTGCTCAAAAGTGCTTCTTCAGCTTTACAGCACAGGTGCTTTCTAAACTCCAACATATTAACTCAGTACCAACACAACAGAAAGCAGCATGTGTTAGGAGCAAAGATACCATTTTCCCATTATTGCTTTCTTCTCCAAAGAGTCTGTTTAGCAGAATAGGGGCCCTTTTGCAGTCAGCATTTCTGCTTTGAAGACTCCCAGACATCTCACTGACCACAGCACCCCTGAAACTTGCTGTCTCTGGCAGGATCCTCACCATCACAGCAAAGCACATGCTAAGTTGTTATCCCTTCAGTTCTCGAGATAAAGTTGGACAGCAGGAATGTGTCTTTCATTCTCAAGAAAATCAACATTATGACCCCAGAGCTCCACAGTTTTTAGATATATTAGGACAGTAGTTCCTAAAGAAGGAGCTGAGAGATTGTCAGTCTGCAAAATCTAGTGATACTTCCTCTTTGTTTTCACCTACAAGCACACAGTAAGATACTAAAAACTTATATATGCTTCCTAACAACCATCTTCCTACTGCTTCCCATCAGGAATACATACAGAGGTCCCCTGTGCCTCAGGTATGCCCTTGAATTGCACACAGCAGTGATCAGCACGAAGAGAATGGGCATACCAGCAGTGTGCTTGGCATTCAATGACTGCACATTAGGAAAAGCAACGACAGTCATAAAACAATGTATAAGTAAACTGAATCTGTAATAACAAACTATACAAGTAATTATTCAAGAATATGCAATTCAAGTACTTTGCCTCAAGCAGCTACTAGTTCCCTGGCTTATCCTCTCCCAGCACATACAGAATGGCCAAGTCCTCAGAACAATTCTTCTGGGGGAGTTTTCCACCTGGACTGTTTAATAGTGAACCCTGCTGCTTTGGGAATACACAAGCAAGACTACAACACTGTATTCAACAGCTGCAGGTCTACACCAACAGCAAGGAACCCCCAGCCTTCTCCTGCATTCATGCCTACCTTTATTTTCCTCAAGCTCATATATACATGACCTTGCAGGTTGTTAGATGCTCCATACTCGGCTGCAGCCCACTCAGAGGCCAGACTCTCAGCAGAGTTTCTCAGTAGGAGCTGCAGTCACTGTCACTCACCTGCTAGACCTGCTCCACTCTGCTGCCTGAAACCTGGCTAAACACTGCCACACCTTCGATGTGGTCACTGGATGCAAACTACTGCCCTACTTCCTTGATTCTCCCTTCCTGCCCAGCTCACCTTTTTATTTTTATAATGCTGGAAAATAGAGTCCGCAGCCCAAAGTCCAAGCCTAGACGAGCTCTGCTTTGCAAAGTGCAGGGGAATCTGGATATGTTGTGGTGCCATGTCAGAGATATGCCTACTATACAGGTAGCTTTGTTATGGGCTAGAATGTGTAACAGGAGAAAGGTAGTTCATGTTGCTTAGGATGGTTTAGGACTTAGCCTAAAACCAATTCTAAACACCAGCAGTAACATTGCCCAGAGTATCCACAGGAGATATCCTGTTGCAGGCAATGGTATCTGCCAATTGCCCAACCTGCTATTGAGACTGCCAGGCTCCTTACAGAGGCGTAAGACCAAGCACTGCTCTGAAGTGACACACGAGTCTTCAGACAGGCCAAACTTACAGAAATGGGCTTTTTCCCCATTTTGTAATTAATCCTAACAATATTTTCCATTTCTTCTCCCTCTGCTAACACTCTTAACACCTAGCATGCCTTTGTCCTATTTCAAGAGGCAAGAGCTAACTCCGAGTATCTTAGAGAATCTTCTGAGTTTGTACTTAAAATACCTAACCAAAGCCCTGAGTTACAACCATCACATCTATTCAAATAAATACAACACAAGGACTAACAATGCAGTCGTTACTGTGCACACACACTATAAATATTGGTTAAACCTGATAAATCTCTTTTGAGGTAGATATATACAGTACAAAATATATTAAGGGTCAAATGCAAACATCATACTCGCTTCACCTTCTCGCCTTGTCCTCAAGTTCCGCAGGAAGCCTTGCAAACTTATTATTTCTGCCTCACCAGCATTCAAACCAAGTTTTGTTCTGAGCTCTAATAAAATTTGCAGCTAAAAGACCACTAAAAACCAAGCTCATAATTTAACACTATGGTGGAGTTTCATTTGGGGCCATGAGAACAACAGTTAACACAAAATTCAGCTAACAAAAATCCAGATATTTTAAATAACTTTGCAAACAAAATAGTGCTGTTCAAAACAGGTTCCAACAGTTTCATGAACAAGAAAAAAACCCAACCAAAATAAAAACCTTCTGCTGGGGGTTTTCAAAGGAAGTTTTAAAGTAAGAATTTGAGTTTTAGTTCCCAAAAACTGATTTTCATTACTTGCCCCCATCACTGAAACACAAGAGGAAAAGAGAAAGATGGCTTGAGACAGACACTCCCAACCACCAACTCCCTTAGAAAAAGGATTCAGTTAAAGAAAAAAAAAAAATCAAGGAACTCTAATGAAAACCATGCAACAAACAGATAAATCTATCCTGGCTGAAACCAGGACACTAGAACTCAGACAAGGTTCACACGGGAAGTTTGTAAAGCTTTAGATAAACTTGTCCTGAGTTCAGAGTTTGCGACAAGCAAGCAAAGAGGTTTTAAATTTTTCTGGGCTGTCAGACCATGATGGCAGACACAGGATACGATAACAAATAATAAATCTGGAGATCCACTTTTCTTTTGAATACAATATCTGTAAAGACAAACCATTCTATTATAAATAGCTTCGAGATTAAAACAAATTCATAATCGCTAAATAATTAGTGCACCTACAGTTGCTTTAGGAAGATGACTGAACAGAGAAGTATCTGCTAATCCCTCCCTTCTGTGGGTTTTCTTTTTTAACCAAAGAGAAATCAGACTGTAGGACGGCTATCAGCTAGTCAACTCAATGTTGATAAGTACCAACATGTGACTGCATTTGCTCAAGCAGACATAGTCACCTTTTGTTGTTAATCAACAGAAAAATTAGTATGACTATAAAAAGAAGCAGCAAGTGGGTCCAGGCTGGGGAAGTTTCTCCTCCATAGCTGTGGCTCTGACAAGCACAACTTTTGGGTCTGATTTTAGAATTCACAGTCACATTGCAAATCAGAGATTCAATATTTGGGTTTTGAGCAGTCCCTGTCAGCTCTAGTTCTTTGAATACCAAGCAAACTCCCACTTAGTCCACCTCCTTCCAGAGAAAGGCCATCTGGGTGGGAGACTTTCCCCAAAGAAAACTCAATGGATGGAAAAAACAAATGACCGGCAAGCAAAAGAGAAAGGTTGTGCTGTGGTTTCTCAAATGTCTCACAACAGGAATTCAGACTTGTGAGTTATGATCCTCATAGTTTGAAGACTGAAATATTCTCCAAATTAATGCCAAAAGAAACACACTTCAACATGGTTGCAATAAAAGTATTAAAGTAAAATAAGGAGGTCCAGAAGAAGAGGTTGGAGTCCAAGGAGGCAGAGCGTGCCAAGCCTTTGCCCCTCTCATATTCAACACAGTGTAACAGCTTCCCCCCTGAACACCACCAATATTGTTTCTTCAAGTCAGAGGTAGTGTCTAAAACTGCATGATGAATGCAGCAGCAGCCTCCAGCTGAGCCCAGCTATGCCTGAGGTGGCCAAAGAACAATACCGTCTCGGCCAGCCTGGTCACACTGCTGTTAAGGGATCAGCAGTGATCCGTGGTTTGAGCCCTGGCGTTGAGAAATAAGCAGGACGCACGCACGAGGGCACAGTGAGTCCAGTCACCAGGGAGACAGGCACCATAATCGGGTACATCTGCTCTAGAGGCCAGCCTCTTGTTGGCAGGCAGACATGCCAACACGTCGAACATGTAGCCACAGACATGCACAGAGCAGCACTCAGACAGCACTCTGTTCCACGCAGATCCACACATCACTGGGAGAAGGGACCCGCCTGTAGGTGATGTTTAACCACACTTCCACTAGAAAATTTTTAAATAAACAGCGATTACAATAGGTTTTACTTAACAAATAAAACATTTAGAGTAGTTCGAAGATGTCCACTGAGAGAGCACAAGTGGGGCACAGTAATCAGGATTTAGCTGCAGATTCATCCTCTTCTAGAAGGAGGTCATTTAATGCAATAACTGTAGCAGCAAAGTCAACCAGCTCCACAAAGTCTGATGTAATTATGTTAACACCCATAACACCTGGCTTCTGTGCTTTCACCCAATTCAAAATCATGGGCAGGTTCCTAAAGAAATTGAAATAAAGAAAATTAAACATTTTAAAAGAGACTCTTCTCTATACATGCTGTACTTACTTCCAATACAACATGCTGTTTACACATTATGTTATCTCACATTTCTGATCAGGTCCCAACTGCTGCCCAAAATGCAACCGATGAGAAGACTGCATGCGGTCATTAGCTATCAAATAGAAATATTGGTCAGTCATCAATTCCAACTACCATGCATACAAAACTTTGCATTCACTGAACAAACTGTGCTTCAGGATTTAATGCTGCACTACAATTTCCTCCAATCCTGATTTCTTTTTACCCAACTACGTGTTGAACCAAAAGCTTGATTTCACACAGCAGACTTCAGCGTAGCACAAAGCAATGCTCTTGAAGATGTTTGACTGCTCACCTCTGCCTTAGGGTGGGCAGGAAAGAAGTTGTTGGCAGCAGCATGCTGCTTTTCTGCCAAACTTCTTTCAGTCTCCAGACCCACCCAGAGCAACAGGATCAGGGAAACCAAACCCAGAATTGAGCCCTCAGCTCTACAGGGGTTGAACATCCCACCATACCTCACTGTAACCAGAGAAAGGCGAGGTGTCTTCAGGCATTGAGTTATATGGAGTTAACAATTCTACTGTGGGGAGAAATTTCAAGTAATTTCTTGGGCAGAGTGCAAGTCAGCAGCCTGCACGAGCTTTTTCGCACTCTAATATGCAAACACCAGGGTTTTCAGGACACAGACAAATGACTATATTAGAATTATTTAAATTAGTGCCATAATACACATACAAAATTATACAAGGCAGTGGTAGGCAAGTGAATTAGCTAACAGGATGGGGAAGGAAAAAAAAACCCTAAAAACACCCCACAGCTCTTGCTCCAGTAGAAAAAAAAAAAAAAGAATCTTGTCAAGAACCAAGAGAGAACTTGAATGAAAGCATGATTACTGTCCCTGTCAAGAGACAGACCAGACTTCAGCCAGTTAAGTGTGAATGTTGCACACTACTTTAGCAAGAGCTTAAGAACGCTTAAATATTCATATTCAGGGCAAAATTTCCATATAAGAAGGTAGACATTACACAGAGCTGCAAAGACAGATTTAGATATACAAATCAGCTAGCATGTGTAAATGTATACGAGCAATCATGCTTTAGCAAACAGCAGCATCTATTTTAAATTTTCACAGTTCACTTTCAAACAAGTGGTAACGATGGGGCTGAGGGAAAGGGATGGTGTGAAAGCAGGCTTACAGCCTACCAGTGGCTTACAGCCTGGATTTGTGCCAGGACTCACTTGAAAAAAACTGCTTGCCCATTCCATGAAATTAGATGATCCTTTACTAGTTTTAAAATAGAAATTCAGTATAACCTTTCCTTAACCATGAGACAACAGCACATTTAATATGCAGTACACAGGTGTAAGTTACCTCCGTGCTTTCTGTGAAGCAATCCCACCAAGCACACATATTTACATTTGTGCAACTTGTGACAGCAAACGCCCGTCTTAAAGCCCCTGAGCACCATCTAGTGTCTAATGCTGACCACACAGGTGTGGGCAAAAGCGCAAGCCAGAGGGGAGGCCTGAATATATTGTGGCAAATATCATTTGCATTTAATTATCTTTTGCTAGATTAATGTCTGTAAACATGAAGGAGACTGATTAATATACTTCACCTGGAATTTTCTTACTTCTGTCAACAACTGTTGTGACTGAAGAAGCACAACACTTGCTCTTTTCAGAAAGGATTTAAAACAAGTTACATTGACTTTGGCTTCGAAATAACAATACTGTAATTACTTCTAGAGTGGCCAGCGATTCTGCCAAAGGGAACATGAATTGGCTGCTGAAGATGTTTATTTATCTTGCTGCTTAGTGTTAAGCTCAGTTGCTGATCAAATTAGACCAGTTGTGACCACCTGCACAAGTGTAATTTAGAATTTACTAGCATTATGGCAAGATAAACTGTTAGTGACATCAAAACAGGCAATATTAAACAGTGAGCGAGGAGACCAGACCCCACCAGGACGGTTACAGTTCTAGCAATTTTTAGCAAACAGGCTACAATGTGATAATACCATAAAATGAAGTCACATGGATCCTACCCTGGTCATGCTGTTAACGCTCAAAAATCCCTGGCACTCTGTGCTACTGAAAACAAAACCCTCTTCTAATAATCTTACTCATGGGCAAATTAATTGCCCAACAGTCAGTGGTGTAAAAAGGTCAAATTGTTAATCTAATTTTCGGTAGAAAATCCCAAGATAATACTGCCCCATGTCATACATCTTTGGCCATTACCTAAGTTAGAGACAGATTTGTACAAACAAATACAAATCTGAGCCCACAAATATGCAATTTTCCTCTGTGGCACAAGCTTCCCCCCCCCCCGCCCTGCCAAAGTTGAGCCAATTTCAAATTAATTACTGGTTTAAAACAACAGGTCCAAGCCGTATTTTATGAAATCACATCACATTCAGAAAGAGCTCCAATTACCAGGAAACACACACTTACATATATACCCTGTTACTTCATTATTTTCAATAATTCTTTATTTTTAATGACTGCAAGTATCCCATGAGCAACAGTAATGAAGCTAAATTGAATGCTTTCATCAAGTTTTACTTCTAAGCAAAGACTTCATAGTTTATTGCTTACTCAGTGCCTCTTTCAACATGAAACACAGTAAGTAAAGAACTGAGAAATCAAGAAAAATCCTTACCTATGAACAAGTGTGTTCTTCAGACCACGAATTAGGTGCCGTGCAATCGTTTTCACTCGAGGCGTGAGAATTGCTTGAGAAACATGAAAAGTCCCGTAACGACTTCGTTCCTCAAGAGTGGTCTCCAGGAACTGCAACAGTTTGTGCACGTTGGTTGTATTAGCCCATGGTGCTGGCATTTTATTCCCTGGCCACAGGAAGGGGTATTCCCGATACAAAGGGTAGTGGTAGAATATAAGAACCTAACAGAACAAAGAAAAACAGGAGAAAAAAAATCAAAACCCACAACTATTTATCTTTAAACAGAATGTTGCATTAGTTTATGCTTATGCAGTATTGCCGTGGGTAGCATAGCACTTAAGAGGACCAAGCAAATAGAAACTGCTCCCAAGTTATAAGTGTCAGTAAATTTGTTGCACTGTTGCCAACAAAGGAGATGGAGGTCAGTTTGGTTAGCTATGAGGACAGGATTGCTTCAGGCTTTGAGGGTAATCAGTTTAAAAATGAAAAAGTTGCCAGGAGTATACTGAAATGTCATTCAAAGCACTGTCAGAGAACGTTACCACCTGTACTGGAAGTTAAGGATTTTAGCTGTCTTGCAATCTTATGCAGAACTCCTATTAAGTGGCTAAAGCGTACTGGGCTGACTGGCACAATGGCATTCCACTCGCACTTACTGCATGAGATGCCAAAGCCAGTGTTGCTGTCAGCAAAATCTTCTCTAAATCAGAGGTCTGTATTTTATGCCTTGTAAGGTGGTTCTATATCAGAGAGATGCAACAATTTTTATTAACACCCAAACTTAGAAATTATTCATTTTGGACCTTAGCACTGACAGCACCAGTTCAGAGGAACTCCTCAAAGCCTCACCTATTTTACAGTTTAGACATTACATGCAGTTGCTGAAACCCTTTTCTCAGTTTGTGCGTATACATGTGAGCAGCTACCACAAAGAGGCCTTTAAACCCTGCCACTATAGATTGGGGCAGCTGCAAAGAAGCTAAGACATTCTGTAGATACCTTAGTCATGTTAAAGCTTATATGCTTCACACTGGCAAAAAGACAATGGTTTATCAAACTCTCACCACCACAAGTCAGCATAACATGGTCTTCCAGAAAAGGGAATCATTGGTAAGGAGCACAAGGCCCTGTGGATACTATCATTTACTTAAGGAACATGCTTGGGAGCAGGACACAATCTAGCCACACTGTGGGTAGAGGGGCTACATAGCTGCAAATAAACAGAGCAAAACACGCACACTACATAGGAGGCCCTCGCAGGCTTTAAATTGGCTGTCAGCAGCATCCAATTCCTCTGAGTGGAACCAAGCCTAGCCTCTATTTAAATCTTAACCTTCTGGGTTTTAAAAACATTACACATCCTTTCCCTACCTGCTGTTTCTTCTCCCACATGTACTGTAACGTCACATACTCTACACATTCAACAGAACAAAGCTTGGATCCAAAGGCTGAGCGGATCCTGTTGATCAAGAAGAAGTGATGGCTGTCATCCATGGCATAGAAGTGATTGAAATCCAGGAAGATTACTTCCTTGGGGTGCTGCTCAAGAAAGGTGTTGATCTCCTTCAGTCCATCCCATACTTTGATGCCAAACAAGCCATGTATGAAGTAAATCTCTTGTCCTATTTCCCCAGGTTTGGAAGATACACGAAGATCAAAGTAGCGGATCCCACCTTCCAACTGCTCTTTGAAAGTCAGATTTTGAGTCACTGACCATTTCTTCATGATCTTTTTAACCAAAGAAATTCTGGCCAAACGTTTGATGGCTGTGGCTTGGTCTGGTCCCACAGGAGATTTCTCATCAACCCAGTAGCTGAAAGAATCATGTGAACCTAGAAACAAAAGCCAAGAATATTTAATTTTAGAAAACTGACTCCCCCGAAACACACATACCCATGTGCCCTGTAAACAAAAGAAGTCCTACATGCATGGCAGGGTCGCAGAAGTTATGCTCAAGTGTGCATCTTTAAGACTATCCTTTACATCTTAATCTTCCCTACCTGTACAACAAGAGCTATGCTTAAGGTTCTCCGTTTGAACCGTTTTCTTGCGTGAACTCCCCAGTTCAATGCATTCTGAAAATTGTGACCATAAGATAAACATCAGCAGTAAAAGAAACTTTCTTCTAACCTTCCTTCATTTACAAACCATCAGTCTACCTCCAAAGTTTTCCCAGAGCCTTTTACATCACTGATTTGAGATAAGACTCCAGCTTTATTTAAAGAATCTGAGGCTTTATTTTCATTCTACCTGGTAAACCAAATCTTGGCCTAATACACCAAAGTTCTTGGAACAGATATCATTACTCACGTGATAGAAGGATTTATACATGCATGTGCCTTACCAGTGCATCTCAATTTAGCCCCAAAATGGTAAATAAATGATTAGTAGTTTGAACAGTGGGCAACAACTGGCTGAGCTTAGAGGTGGAACAATTGAGTACACCACCAGTTACTGTGTGGTTCGATACCAAGCTCGTGTTAAACAAGTTCATGCACGCGTCTTTTACCTGGCAGTGCTTTTAAGTGACCACAGATATTGCGAATATAAAATTCACCAAAAGAGACGACCAACAATAAAAATTGCCAGTCCCTGCCAAAATAATGCATGTCCGACAAAGCTCCTGTAACACAACCTGTACCTTGGCAAAGAAACTGCATCTCTAGTATAAAATTTGTGCTAACCAGAGGAAAACCTCCAACTGAAAATTCAGTAGTAATTGGAAACAAAACTGAGAAATAACAAAACTCCTTCAAAATAACAGCTTCAGAGTCAATGAAAGATCCCTCGCTCAGCCAAATCAGTAACAGAACAAAGGGTAACAGGGCAGTGTATCTCAGTTTGCACTGTACCAAGGCAACATGAAGCAAAGATGGGCAGAAGCTGATGCACCACGGACTGAAGTTGACCAGGGATTTTAATAATTTACACCAGGCACTGACATTCTGGCCAAGAAGCTACAACCACTCCAGGCATGACTTCCCTGTGAAGCCCCTGCTAGGAAAAACACTGCAGGAGCTCTAACATCCCTGCTTCCCTTTCTTTGAGACAGCAGATGGGAAGTTCTCGACTGAGCCAAACCCCACTCCCTGCACACTCACTTTGCTGAAGTACAGGGAAAGCATCTTCACCCCCTGTCACCACAAGCAGCTCCTTTTCCAGCTGCCTTGGGGGTACAGTGACCCCATATCATGCTGCTGGCACCTGCCTTTTCCCTTGCTGCATGCCCCAGGGTTCCTGCCCCTGCTTTTGGGACTATCCTTCTCTCTAGAATTTCTTCCTCTACCTCAGCCTGCAACTCTTAAAATCCCATTTTGTCATTCCCAATTTTAAAACATTTGAGGCATCCACAGCCTCTTTTATCCAAACCTTTTATTTATGTACCAGTGCTCACTTGAAGACTGATGCATTTCCTGTGATGCAAGGTCAGAGCTATAAACAAGATTATGATCTCCACAGGATTATCTTGTCAGGACTTTTTAACCTAGACACAGGTACAGACTGTGTGCAAACCAAACCAGTTCACAATTACCTTAAATGCACTCTTTCTCCATGCATTTCAACTAGTTCAAAAGCACTGAAACTCAACCGTGAAGTTTAGTTTACTGCCTTTACAAGTGAACACTAAAAACTAATTCTGATCAACTCTTCACGAATTCTTCAGTCTTTGTAAAAGTGTGCCTCTTATGTGGCTTTCCATTCAGCCTTCTAGAAACAAGTAACAAGTAACAAAACAAGCAGTTTTCAAAAGATGTTAGCTTACAAAGCTGTTTAGTACCTGGGTCACAGTAAACTACATCAAAAAGTAGCTGTCAGTTTTGGATTACACCTAGATTTTTCCCATGTCCAAATATGTAACCCCAAGCAAAGTACAGGATCAAACATCTAGAAAACATTTCAGAAGTCATATAAGGCCTGGTCATACTGCTGCAGCTCACAGATGTTTGAGTTCCATACACCTCCCCATACAGCAGAAGGAGCCTTTTGAGCTTCTACAATATTTAGAAAGGAGACTTCAATTGCAGGGAGCTTATCTTCTGCCTCAGAATAGGTCACTTTGCATAAAGGAATCACAGGGGTTTTTGTTTTTCTTTGTGTGGGTGTTTGTTTGGGTTTAAGTTCTCAATTCTATCCATTTTAATTTCTTCCTCTATTTAGGCCTCTGTAGAAGATTGTTTAACATACTACTATAAGGCCATAAGAAACATTTTCTTTTCCTTTTAACTAAGGCTGTGCAGCAGCTGCTAGCACTGTCTACAGCAGTCAGTCACACTATTATGCTCCCTCAGACAGTGTCACTGATAAATCTGACTTAGGAAGGAATGACAATTTTATCTAGCACCAAATATATTGTTGCCAACTCAGAGTTGCCTACGCAAATCTGGGCCAAGAAACTACTTGTTTTCTCAAGCCTGATCATATACTTTATAGCTACAAAAGCCTTTCATTTGCAGATTGCCCCATACAAAGTACATTTAAGGACACAAACCTCAAATTTCTCCTTGCATTATCACAAACCAAATTCTATTCATAGCTCTAGAAAGTAACAAGAAAGAAAACAAGCCACATGCACATTGCAACTTTTTCAACACATACTTCAAGAACTGCAGTCCTTAACAGGGCAGCTATTTGAGAAACTGAACTATGTGACAATACTTATATAGTTAGAAAAGTTCCTTAAAACTGCACCTCTGCTTTTAAGCCTAGGAAATTGGACTTCTCATTTACAATGAAGTCAACATGTACACCTAGATATAACCAAATAGAACATGAGCTGGAGCATCTAAAAACAAGCCCTCCTTTTCACAGTTGGTAGAAGACCACCTTATAAGAAGGACAGGGGAGTATCATCAATAGTGAGGCTCGAAATACATAGCAGAAGTTCAATTAGATTTTCAGTGGTCATTTACAGAAGGCAGCCACCAACTATGAGAAATACCTAAGTCAAACCTGGACCCAGAACATTTTTACTCAGGTAAGAGAGAAAAGCAAACTGAAAACCTGAAGCAACAGAACTGGATACTTGTTGGGCTGAGAGGTAAGAGCTGGGTAAGGATCCACATCATCTACCAGACTCTTCTTAAATTAAAGATCACTGTGTTATGTTACCAGCTCAGCCACTGGCTTTTAATATAGCTTAGCTGTGATGTTAAGCTACATGCTAAGCTGATTGCATCATGACATCAAAATAATCCCTGCTCTCCTTCGCTCTATCCCTAAACTCCATGAAAGGCCTAGCCACTCTGTAGCCATGGCATGAGCCAGGCCGATTGCTGATCCAGCATGATTTCATTTTGAAAAAAGCATAGCGTACAGCAACCCAGTCCTGTACAATTTCAAAGGTGAAGGCCAGAACCTACACCAGAAGCATGGAGCAGACCAGCTGCATCTTCTTAGAAGCTCAGTGTTAGAGCTACTAACCACATTCTCAGTTAAAGTCTAACGCAAGAATGCGTGAAGATACTCAGATGTTGTAACATTGCACAGTAACAGCAAAGGGCCTGGCAGATGCTGAACAGAGCAAGCATCACAAAACTCACAGCAACATACACAGAGAAGTCTTTTCTGTGTATCCTTTATGGTTTGTGTTCCCCCCAGCCCAAATGGTGTGCATCTCCAAATTATACTGACCACCTTCTTAGGAAAATTAAAAAAGCTCAAGAAGTCTCATCAGCAAAACATTTCAGATAATACCTGACATCTTAAAAAGTAAGTAACACTCTGTATTGACTCAATAAATCCATTGTTTAAACTTGTTGATTGTGAACAAAGCAACTAACCCAGGTATTTATAATTTCCATCTTACAAGACTGCGAAATCAAAAGGCATAGAAAAGGCAAAAAAACAGTCTTTGTTGTCCTTTAGGCAAACAGAGGCCAGAACCCCAGTCTGAACTGCCTCAAGGGCATGTTCTTGCAGACGCAGCACACTTCTTGAATCACTGTACGTGAGAACGGATTAGCATTCAGGTTGCAGACCTTACTGAGCTGCTCCAGTGACATGACACCAATCTGTTGCTCGGCCCTTCCCAAAACCAAGCTAGGCACATGAAATAAAACAAAGAGACAATGATTTGCCAATTGCTTCCAATAGGCTGAAGATGCATAGTATGAACCAGCAAGCATTAAATTGAAGCATGAAAGCGTGCACATTCAAAGAAAAAAAAAATTCGGGGACTGCTAATCAGCTGGCAGCTCTTACAGAGTGACAGACAATGGATGCTCTACTTTGGTTTCATTTCTTTCATCTGACAAAGACTGGAAGCTTCAAGGAAAGCAGTCACATCCCATCAGATGCCCAGATATTTAACCATCAAAGGCTATGATATGATAGAATAGTATTAAGGAGCTATCTTCCAGATGCCAGATTGTTAAAATGATGGATAGTCCTCTCAATTTTATCCCACTAAGTGCAACTGTGGATTAGTTTTTATTAATATCTTTAAACCCTTTTTTATTCTCCTTACACTAATTTCTCAAGTTAATTGTATATTAACTAGATCACTTCTCAATTCAATTTGTATGTTAAATAGATTGTATTTCACTGCTCAGAATGACTTTTGTTGAAGTCTTTGTACTAATTGTTAGAAAGCAGCCTTTTATCATCACATCTGCAGCAAGGTCTAACTTTCTAGTGCGCCTACTTGTCATGCTACTTAGTCACAGATAGTCAAATTAACCCATATTGTAGCTCAAACAAATGACACTAATCAACAGAATGTTACCAACCCTTGAATTTCAACAATTACTAGGCATATCACTTTGTGTTATCTTTTGTTTCCACACCAGTACTTTCTCCATATACAGCTGCAGCACAGGGATAAGAATCGGCATCATCTCACCAACACTGGTGTCCTTTTACAAGCCTGTAAATTTACCTTCAAGAAATGTTAAAAATATGTTTACAAGGCATGAAAAGTGCAGAGATCTTCCAACATAGATCATACTTGTGCACTACCAATTACTTGAAAACAAGACAAGAACTCCTGTTTTTTCAGATACAAGCATGTCTATAGTTGTATCACTAGTCTCCCTGGTTGCAAGGCTGAGGACTAGGCAGAAGCTGCAGTTAAAGACACTTTCTGCAAAAGTCTATCCAAGAAACAAGCATGAAAACAGAAAGGCAGGAAGGTGTGCGGTCAGTAAGGTTAACTAAATCGGACTAATTTGTTTTGATCTTCACATTAATGGAATAAACAGAACGAAAAAATTCAAGAAAATCTCTTCTATTACGTTAAACATTTGTAAGAAGCAAGGTCAATGTACTGTCCAACCCACTAAAAGCATTAAAGGGTCATTTACATCACCCTAGCTGTAGTGATGCCAAATTTCTTAGAGCAAGCTTTGCTCACTAGATGAAGTACATTCCCCATATATTACAAAACACCACACATGACAGCATAGCAAGCATTACATAGCCAAGACATCTAGAAGCACAGTAAGCAAGTTCCAAAAACAGAGGATACAAGTGCTAGCAAGTTAAGGCTGTCCCACAAACATTCTTCTAAACCAGATGTCCTGTGTGTGCCAGAACTGAGGGGAAAAAAGGTATAAAAAGTGCTTCTCAAAGCCCAAAAGCCCTCAGGATTCAGGTCACTAACAATCCAGATTTTCCAATCAAAAGATTAACATCTTAAAAACTCTTCACTAATGAAAAGCAAATCAAATAGTTCCTATTAACTTGCCCAGCAGAAAGAGGAGAGGCAGGCATATAAAACATCCCATTGATAATTAATTATTAAAACTATTGAGATAAGTATTTATATTTTAATAGAATCCCAGAACCACCCTTTAGGTATTCTTAATGCAGTCTCATTAGGCAGGACAAAGACTAGTACAGGTCAAATCCTCTTAAGAAAACTTCCTCTCCCTATCAAAGAATTACCCTAATTTCCCCCACTGCCCCTTTCAGGGTGGGAAGTGGAGTAGGATGGAATGAGGTACAAAAAGAAAGCGAGAAAGAGACTGCTTAAAACTGTCTCAAACACGATATCACTTAGTAGTTTGCTTCTCAGTCAGGAAAAAGCCATTTGGCATTGGTAGGAGTTATTGCCATTAATTTTTTTGTGATTTAGCAATGACTTCCCAGTTATCAGCAACCTCAGCTGTCTGCACTGGGAAAGCAGAAAGTAGCAGTACTTCTCTACCATTTCAAAGCCTAAATGGATCCACCTACTCTGAAAAGAAAAAACCTTCAGTTTAGAGCCCTATATTCCTCTGTTTTCACCACTCGAATGTGTGGACCAATGGCTCATTCTCTTTTGAAAAGGCTCTAGGGAAATTTTTTTCTGGTTTTCATTACACAGTACTTTTCCCTCTTCATACATCTTTTCCAGAAGTGCAAGCAAACTGGAACTTTCACACCACACAGGAGAGCAACAACCATTTCTGTCAACATTATGATTGGGTTTTTCTGTTTGAAGTAAAACTTTCGCACATTCTGCATTCGTTTACCAGGCAGTTACGTCACTCTAAGGCACAGATTTTAACAAAAGGAGGAAAAAAGTTTTTCCCCGATTAAAAAAAAAAAAAAAAAAAATCAAGATCTTCATACTGTCTGAAGAAAATTGTGCCATTTTGAGAACAATTTGGTTTTGGCTGAGCCGATGACAGCAGTCTTTTAAAAAGAGAAACCCCAATATCTGAGGCAGGCTTTCCATGGCAACTTCTGCATACACTGTCTGCCACACTAGTTCCTCACATAGGGACATAGAAAGGGAATACTTTATTAACCAGGAATAGTGGAACAACTTCCATTAGATATTCTCATCAGTATAGCAGTCCAATAGCTCTCTACCAAGAGTTGAGATTTGCTGTGACAATGAAGTAGAGTACCAAGGTATTAAAATAACTCGTCCTTTCAGGAAAAGTTCATCCTGAAAACTCTGTTTTTACAAATCGTATCCAACACCACCATACTTATGCAGATGCTTTCTTCTAATGCTTACTACCTCATTGATTGATAGATGCCAATTAAATTGGGAAGGAAAATAAAGCTTGGTGAATCAGAATATTAACCTTATATATTTCCTCCCTTTGAGCTTTAACCCAACAGATGGCCAGTTTAGGTAATCCAATGATCCCTTTAATTAGGACTTCAAAGGAGTACTGTTTGGAAGGAGGATGCTGTCTCTAGCTCACCACTGTTTCTCCTCTCAGGAGGCACATCCATAGCACACACCAGCCCATGAACAAAGAAACAAGAAAGCTGCAAGTTCAGCAGCTCGCCTCAGGGTCATGCAGCCAAAGAGAAAAATAAATCAAGTCTAATAAGGTCTAGTGGCCAGTTCTTAACTGGACACGGCTGCTGCTTCTTTTAAGAACCGTTTCAGTTCTGCCTTGGCCAACTGAAAGGCAAGCAGCCCACAGGGCTTTTGGTGAGCAGTCACACTGGACAGCAGAGCTGGCTGGAGCTGGTGGGTGGGGAGATGAGAAGATGCCCAGGGCTCCAGCAGCTCCAGGCGTTCCTCGCGTGCCTGACATGAGCACAGCAAGCACCCAGCAGTCAGGCTACAGCACCACGCAGCCACTCACAGCTGCTCACCATGACAGGAAACACCTCGCCACCCTTCGTGTCCCCCCTTTAGGCTTTACTACAGGCTTGGTTAGCAGGGCTACTGCTCATTAAGACTGCCTGCTGGCCATATTTGTAAAGCTCTGCCTTACAAGACTGATCATTTTGTAGGACTTTGATCATTTGGATCAAAACCATTAGGTTTCTGCCTCAGGCTTGTGGGGTGATCCTCTTGGCAAAAAGCAAACAGTGGCATGTTGTAGTACCAACAGTTTCAGCTACAGTCATACTGACACTACCATGAACAAACTATGGAAATTCATTAAATTAGAAGTTTTTTGAAAAGTTACTTTAGAAAGTGTGTGTGTTGGGGTGGGGGGGTGGGGAGTTGAGCAGCTTGACAAATGCTGAGGTTTAGAGCAGAAGACCAACATTTACTATTTTAGAAGGCCAGGGACATCTCAGATATCAGTGAAAAACAAATTAAAGACATTTCAACACCTTTTTAATCTCTCCCATATAGTCTTATTTTAGCCATATTTGAGACAAAATTATTTCCTCTGTTAAAAAAATGCTTCTGGAACTGTAAAACTCCATTCTTCAATCAACTTTAGCTACTTATAACCCAGCATCCCACAGGCAACTCTCCACCAATCATCCAGTGCAGGTACAGCAGTTGCAACATGCTCCTGCATTGCTTAGAAATGAGATCCTAGCCATCCTTCCACATACCTTCAGAGGACAAACGAATACATAATATATTGGGCAGGAGTGTTGATCTGCTGGAGGGTAGGAGGGCTCTGCAGAGGGATCTGGACAGGCTGGATTGATGGGCCACGGTCAACTGTATGAGGTTTAACAAGGCCAAGTGCCAGGTCCTGCACTTGGGTCACAACAACGCCATGCAACGCTACAGGCTTGGGGAGTAGTGGCTGGAGAGCTGCCGGGCGGAAAGGGACATGGGGGTGCTGGTTGACAGCCGGCTGAACATGAGCCAGCAGTGTGCCCAGGTGGCCAAGAAAGCCAACAGCGTCCTGGCCTGTATCAGAAATAGTGTGGCCAGCAGGAGTAGGGAAGTGATTGTGCCCCTGTACTCGGCACTGGTGAGGCCGCACCTCGAATACTGTGTTCAGTTTTGGGCCCCTCACTACAAGAAGGACATTGAGGTGCTGGAGCATGTCCAAAGAAGGGCAATGAAGCTAGTGAGGGGTCTGGAGCACAAGTCTTATGAGGAGCATCTAAGGGAACTGGGGTTGTTCACCCTGGAGAAGAGGAGGCTGAGGGGAGACCTCATCGCGCTCTACAACTACCTGAAAGGGGGTTGTGGGGAGGTGGGTGTTGGTTTCTTCTCCCAAGTAACTAGTGATAGGACAAGAGGAAATGGCCTCAAGTTGCACCAGGGGAGGTTTAGGCTAGATATCAGGAAAAATTTCTTTACCGAGAGAGTGATCAAGCATTGGAACAGGCTGCCCAGGGAAGTAGTGGAGTCACCATCACTGGAAGTATTCAAAAACCATGTAGACATGGCACTTCAGGACATGGTTTAGTGGGCATGGTGGTGTTGGGTTGATGGTTGGACTTGATGATCTTGAAGGTCTTTTGCAACCTTAGTGATTTTGTGATAAGATGACAGAAAAGGCTCTCTGTGCCACCAGAAGCCTTCACTGAAGAGCTGCCCTACCTTTCCTCAGAGATGCAGGCTGCCCGTGTATGTTCCACACCAGCAGGACACCCTGCCTAGCGTTACGTAGAGCTTTAGGCATACCAGTACCTGAAAAATTAATTTTTGATGGCAAAAACATTAGTGTTTCAAATCAGACTCAGATGTAAAAAATTCATCCTACAACACAGGAACATTTATATTTCAAGATTAAAAAAAAACTGGGACATAAACATTGGTGTTAACTGACCTCTTTTAATACCACATTTCAAAGTGATGAACTACAACATTTTACTTTTTCCAAATTTTCTGTTTTTCAACTCTCTAATTCTTTAGAGACTCAATTCAAATTGAGCTTAGTTCAGATTCAAATTAATTGGTTCCTGGCTAAGCTTAATTCTTTCCTCAACAACAGGTTCACTAAAGCTATGTGAAAGTAAATATAATCCCCCATGTTTTCTGAATACAGCCATCCTACCTCTTCTTCTTTCCTGCCTACATCTACAGCACTGTTACATACCATGTTAACCATCACAGTCCCTCAGGACAGCTGCATGCTTCAACACCCATCCTGGGGTTTTTCCAAGCACATGAACAGGTGTTTTGGGAAGCTTTTTTGGAAGGGATCACTTCAACAAAATCTCCCCCCAAACCATTATCATCAACACAGACAAGCTTTCCATCAGGTTAACTCGCCAAATGCACTAATTTATGCTTGTAGGACCAAACAAGCACCAATGAAGGGAAATGGGAGTCCTGGTCTTTTTTTTTCAGGCGGTGGGAGATCAAAGAAACAGAAGAGGGCAGGCAGGGGACAGAAGCAGCATTTGACTAGCTTACTCGATTATGAAGTGGCACCCATAAATATTCTGGGTGCTCCTGCAAGAAGGAGCTTGCTTATCCTCCCATATACTAGTAGATCCTTACCTAAGTAATCATAAATTTCCTCTAGAAGACAAAGAAAGAAAATCAGCACCAGGGAAAAACTCACAGCTAACTATCCTGACCAAAATGGGTGACCAATCCAGGAATACAGTTTGATCAAAAATAGCAAGTATGCCTTCCTGTTGTGTCATGGCTCTTAGTTACTCTAGAATTGAATAACCCAGACAGGATTAAGTAAATGCGTTATTACCAAGACCCAAAGGAAAACAGAACTGCCTACTCTTCTGCTCATCACATTCATCCAGCAGCACCTTGGAGGTTGGACTAATAGAACACTCTATTAGCATCTGCTAGATTGCTTTGCTGTCTAAAGACAACAGGCACAAGCTTATCACAACTGCAGAAAGTGGACCTTGAGAGAGAAAAAGTGTTTCAGCTGTCCTAACAGAAGTATTCATGTGAAAGTTTGATGAAACTGGAAAGCAGTGCTGTATCTTCAGAAGCAGACAGACTTATCAGACTTTAGCACCTAGCTAATTGTGATACTGCAAAAATTACTTAGAAAGGCAAGTAGTCAAAGTGAAACAGTACAAACTGGACATGCCACAGTGCTATGAATTATTAGCAGGCAAGTACAAGCAAGAAACAGGTTAGGCTCCTCCAGCAAATTCATTAAATAGCTGATTTACTTCTAAAGCAGACTAGTGACAGCACTGCAGCTTTTCCTTATGTTCTATTTCTCAAGGGGGGTAAAAAAGAAAACCAACAGATGCAGATTAAGAGATGACCAAAGAAAGTAGTCAGTGTCACAGCTGTATACTATTTAATAAAATTGTTTGAAGAAAACCAGCTTGAGATTAAACACCTACTATAATATACAATACATTACCCTGCCAAAGGTCATTTTCACAATCAAAATGTTTAACAGTTCATTTTTAAATCCACATTCAAAGAGGATTAGTCTGGAATATAATTAAGAGAAAACCCTCAGAGCTTCACACAAGGTCACCACTTGTTGAAGGTGGTTAATTTGTTGACTATACTCTATGCATGGAAGTTGATGACATTTTAGTTACTTGATTTTTGGCAATTTCTCATTGTAAAGATTACTTCTCTCATCACATTGCACAGAAAATCTCATGCCTTTTCCTTGGACGAGACTATGCTGGTTTAGAATTTAGCCTAGAGTTTTTCCAGCAGAAACAACAGAAAAGACTGAACTCTGGAACTGATGGCACACAAGCCTTGGAAGATGACTCCAAATTTTTCAAAGTCTCTCCTCTGTTTTGAGCACAGACTCAAATCAGCATGTAAAAACCAAACTGGCATACCTCATGAAAGACCCATCTTAAACATTAATTGTTACCAGTCAGTTCTAAAAATTGAGCAAATAATTACTTTCTCTGTCCTCAGGTAGCATGTTTCACACCACATTTAATAGCTCAGGGAATCATAGAATAGTGTACGTAACAGAAGACTCACAGAGGTCACTGCTACATTTTTTTTAAAGCCAGTGAAAACAAGCAGCTCTAAAAACAAAGCTGTTTGCAACAGATAAAGAAGCAGAACTCTACACAGACCATCCTTAGCTTCATACAAGAGGGTTACTAAGACTTTCCCCGTACAATACCATATGATGAATTATATCTAAACAGTTTCTTTTCTGTGTATACTACTAATTCTTTCACTTGAAATAGTCCCATCATGCCAACATTTTACCCCCTTTTTTTTTAAAAAAAAAAAGTAGAATCTTTTAACCTTCAAATGCTGCATTTTGCCAAAGTACAACAAGGTAAAAAAACAAAATGAAACAACAGTTTCAGGGTGTTGAATGCTGACTTGTTTTAACTTTATTTAAATTTGTACAGTTGTAACTGCTCCAGCACCTTCACTACTTACATCTCTGCCCCTATGCACAAAGGGTGATTGGGAGGAAGGAGGGAAACAAAAAAATCCCCCGAAAGTTGAGTCCATCAGCCCAGCAGTGAAAACAAATGCATCTGAAGATGGACAAAAGCAGGTCACACCTGTCATATGCACACACAGGTATTAAGCAGAGACAAAAATGCTTCTCATTTGACCTGTAGCCTACCTTTCATCTCTCTTTTGAAGGTAGCATTGGCCTTCATTGCTGTTCAGCATCTGTAAACAGATGCCTCAACAGTAACCTGTTTTGTTATGCAATTCTTTCCTTGCTAGCAACATCGCCTTGGCCCCCAAAAAGCCCCCCCACCCTTTGCTTTCTTCAGCAAAAGAATCACTGGACTGAAGGTAAAAAAAATATCCCCAAACATCTACCCAAAATGTCTTTTCCCTGCTCACAGGTTGCATGAGGTACATACAGGAAGGGGGTGAGAAAATACAGCAACTTTGACTACAGAAAAACATACACTGCAAGCTTTTTCAAAAAACATTAGTCATTTTAAAAACAGTGCAGCATTACTGAAACAACAACTCCTTTTCTTGGTTCTTCTGCTACAAACATCCCACAACCAATATTTTAAGTGATGGACAGCGACAACACACCTAACACAAATCAGTATCATAATCTTCTGCAAACAAAGTTTTACAGTCCTTAAAACTACTACAGCCACAAAAAGTTATTTATTACTGTTCACCAAACCAGAATGAAATTCCAAAATCCAGAGGCTAGAATTTTACATGAAGACTGAACTTCCTTTCTGTCCCCCCAAATGAACAGTGTTACAGAAAATGATCTTGCTACTGTTGGGGCCAGGGGAAAGGTGTTACTTTTGATTAAAACAAGGGATTTCAACTGTTCTAGTTCAGGAACTACAGCAGTGAGCGAGTGCTGTAGTACCCCACAGGAGGTGTGTAGCACCTTCTCTACATGCTTCAAATGCCATTTGGTTCTCTCTGTTGGCAGAAAGGAAGTCACTCTGTTTCTAGGGAAGTGTCTCCGCATGTCCTCTATACAACACACACCCAAAAGGTTTTGACAAGCTAAGGCACTATCACGAAAATCAAGCCTGTACTGCTAATGACCAGCCTGACATCCACTATTAGAATGAACTGCTACAATAGTCATCCCTAGTCTTCTCTACTGACATCTACAAGCAATACTAGATTATTGTTTGTCATTCGCAGACTGAAATCCAGCCTATTCCTAAGTAACTTTAGGGTCATATGTTGTCTTCCTCATCTGTCAGTTTATCTATCTGTAAACCAGAAGTGTTGACACTCACCAACTTCTTAACCTAGAAGCTCTCTGCAAGAGCTAGGAGTTAGTTATTTTACTAACTGGAGAATAAGTTAAAAGAAAAGGGGAACACTTTGTATGTATTTACAGTATTTTATAGTCTTTGGTGTAACATCATGCACTGGGATATTTCACAACAGTGCTGTACTCTTTTACTTTCTGACAAGCCATACATAGGTGCTGCTATAAAAGACAGTTCCATCTGATGGCCCTCCAGCTGGTAGAGTCAATATAAACAAACCCTTCTCCCTACCTGCTTTTAGCCTTGCTTAAACAATGCAAGAAACCTTAAACAGGACCTACAGAGATCACAGCTACCTTCATTTTTTTTTTAAAGCCAATGAAAACAAGCAGGTCCACGGGTTAGAGATTCAGAGTTGTACTGACAGAAGATTAAGCCTCCCTTCCTCTCCTGCAACGGAGGGGGTGCCTGCTAGCCCTTACTCACAGACAGGAGCTGAGACCCCACCAGGCTTCTCCACACGGTGGCTACAGTTCAAGCAAACACCCAGCACCCAGCTCCCCAGCACGGGCAAACGCCTCACGGCCGAGCCAACGGCAAGAGCACTGGAGACAGCAGCACCCGCCCGAGCACCTATGAGCGCTTCACTACGGGGGGACATGCCGCCGCCACGACTCTCCTCAGCGCCTGGCCCCGCCACCCCCGGGGCCGCCCCGGTGGGCGCAGGCCCTGCCGGCCGGGACAGGTCCTGGCACCCAAACAACCCCTTCCCCTCCCGGCCCCGCCGCCCTACCCGGGATGGCCAGGTTGGAGAGCGGGTAGGAGCGCAGCGCCGCCGGCAGCGAGCCCATCCAGTCCGCGTTGCTCTCTGGCATGGCCCCCGCAGCCCGACGCCGCCGCCGCCGCCGGCCGCCCTCCCTCCCGGCCGGCGGCCTCATCCCCGGGCTGGGGAGCCGAGCCGGGCCGGGCCGGGCCGGGCCAGGCCGCAGCGGCGGGTCAGGGACAGGGCCGGCAGCCGCCGACCGCCCACCTTTATGTAACAGGTGCGGCCCGGCCGGGCGCGGTGCTGTCACAGCTGCCCGACGGCCAGCCATTGGCTGCCCGCTGCTCGCCCCGCCCACGGCCCTGCCCCGGCGGCGGCGGCGGCCGCTGGAGGCGCGTCCTGGTGCTGCTTCGGCCTCTCTGTGAGGGCGGGGTAAATCCGCCTCTCCGGGGCTCTGTCGCGGTACTGCCCACGGCACGCGGCAGCGACCGAACTACCCGTCACCGTCGCTTGTCTTCTCTTTCCGCGCCACCTCACCGGTGAAACCGGCATGGCGTCTGTCCGGGGGAGGGAGGAGAGGGACGGTCTGGGGCTGGAGAAATGTCTGCTGAGGGCCGAAACGTCCTCCCGCCGCCGGTGGCGCCGCGCAGCGCCTCGACAGCCCTAGTCACCCGAAATTCAAAACCCTCTGAGCCAGCTGGCTCTCCCTCCACTGCCGGCGGCGCCGGCTGCGGAGCTTTGCACGTGCCCGTGACTTTCTGCCACCGCACCGTGAGGTGACGCGGCGCGGGGGACGCGCTCACTTGTTCGGCGTGCCTGCGTACGTGCGGGCACTCGCACAGGCGCACACAGCTACCCCCCGTAATACCGGGAAGCGGCTGTGAGCTTGGGTTCTCATACCCACTCTACTGTGTTACCAGAGAAGCTACCCCCAGTGTAGAGAGCCTACGCCATGGCTTTATGATGTCGACCGGTTAATAAGTGCGTTCGCTAGAGCAGTTTATGGACTGCACCCGACAAGAGTCAACACGGCCGCAGAATATTTAAGGAGCAAGAGAGGGCAGCCTCAATCGCTTCCACCTCCTCTTTGAGCAACTCCCTTTCCGTGACGGCCCCGCACTCAGCCTCACACTGCATTCAGCTGTCAGGTAAAGCATTTTGTCCAAAATGATTTCTGGATTTGCTGTGATACACAGAATGGATCCTCCAAGATCTATTTTTGATCCCTTGCGTTATTACATATCTTCAAAGGATAATGCCTTGTGAGCAAGTTCTCTTAACTGCTTGTTACAAATATGTACAAACATATTATGTCCATACTCTTCACACAGGACACAGAGACAACCAGGTGTACAACAGTGAGGTCTACTCCATCATATGCTAGTGAAAAAGGAACCAAACAATGCTCTGAAAGATAATTTTTCACTGTCAAATTACTAAAGGCTGAATACTAAATACCAAGGGTATATCTTTCAGAAGTCCTCTGTTTTGTCTGTAAGGAAGTATTTTTTAAATAAACAGGTATTTTTCATTTGCTGTATTAAACTTCAAACATTATTCACAAAATGCGTTCCTTAATATACAGTAAAACTGCTAATTGAACTGTAAAGAACACATCAAGTATCTGTAAATACATATATGTTAACTCTGTATTTTCACTTAATACAACCAGAATCTATCTCCTCCATAAATCTGCACTTTCCTTTTCAAGGAAGCAAAGACAGGCATTTTGCTTTTAGAGCTTTCATATTGACCAATCTTAAAAATAGTGCAATTTCTATAGAGCAAGTCTTGTCTGACCAACCCAGTGGCCTTCTATGATGGAGTGACCACATCAGTTGACAAGGGAAGAGCTATGGATGCCATCTGTCTGGACTTCTGTAAGGCTTTTGACACGGTCCCCCACAATATCCTTCTCTCTAAATTGGAGAGAGATGAATTTGATGTGTGGACTGTTTGGTGGATGAGGAATTGGTTGGATGGTCACATCCGGAGGGCAGTGGTCAATGGCTGAACGCCCAGGTGGAGGTGGTGACGAGCGGTGTCCCTCAGCGGTCCGCACTGGGACCAGCACTCTTTAATACCCACTCTTTAATACCTTTGTCAATGACAGAGACAGCGCGATCGCGTGCACCCTCCGCCGGGTTGCAGCCGACGCTGAGCTGAGCGCTGCGGCTGACATGCCTGCGGGACAGGATGCCTTCCAGAGGGACCTGGGCAAGCTCGAGTCGAGAAGTGGGCCCGTGTGAACCTCGTGAGGTTCAACAAGGCCACGGGCAGGGTCCCGCTCCTGGGTCAGGGCAAGCCCCACTATCAGTACAGGCTGGGGGATGTGAGGGGATTGAGAGCAGCCCTGCCCAGAAGGACTGGGGTGGGGGTAAAGGTGGACAAAAAGCTGGACATGAGCTGGCAACGTGGGCTTGCAGCCCAGAAGGCCAACCATCTCCTGGGCTGCTTCAGAAGGAGCATGACCAGCAGGTTGATGGAGGTGTTTCTGCATCCTGCGTCCGGCTCTGGAGCCCTCAGCACAGACAAGACATGGAGCCCTCAGCACAGACAAGACATGGACCTGTTGGGGCGGGTCCAGAGGAGGGCCACAAAACTGATCAGAGGGTTGGAACCCCTCTGCTATGAGGACAGGCTGAGAGAGTTGGGCTTGTTCCGCCTGGTAAAAGAGAAGGCGCCGGGGAGACCTTCCTGCAGCCTTCCAGTACTTCCCCGGGGCTTCTAAGAAAGACGGGGACAGGCTTTTTAGCCGGGCCTGTGGTGACAGGACAAGGGCTAATGGTTGCAAATTAAAAGAGGGTGGATTTCTACTAGATAGACGGAAGAAACGTTCCACAATGAGGGTGGTGAGACACTGGCACAGGTTGCCCAGAGGGGTGGGGAGATGCCCCATCCCCGGAAACATTCCAGGTCAGGTTGGACGGGGCTCAGAGCAACCTGAGCTCATTGAAGATGTCCCTGCTCATTGCAGGGGGGTTGGACTAGATGACCTTAGAAGGTCCCTTCCAACCCAAACTATTCTATGATTCTATGATTTAGCTGAAAACCAGAATGAAGAGGGAAGGAGGAGATGCATCCATTCAGCACTGCAGGGTGAGACTGGCTGTGAGCATCAGATGCGATGCACAGATACTTGCTGGCAGCAACCACAAGCAGAACTTTCTTATGGTCCAAAAATCCTTCCTGTGCTTTGCTAGAAAAGAGCATTCAATTTTCTGTTCCCTTCCCCAAAACCTCAACCCCTTTCCATCTCCACAAAACTCTGTAATTTTGTTCAGTTACAAATCAGTACCAAACCCTGCAATGATGAACATTAATTGTGATGGCCAGAGGGAACAAATATGCATTAATAATGCAATTTTATTTTCCACAGACTAAACCCACAAATTATCTAGGGTCTTGTCACTTGAGACCATTCAAATGCTCCACTGTAAGCATGTGTTTTAGTGGCTGCAAAAATGAATGCCTAAGCAAGCAGGAAAAACATCCTACTATCAACTTTTTTTAAAATTCTGTATCAAGGTCAGTAGGTTGTTGTATTTTTCCACGTTGCTGGAGCATTCACACATGAATCGCATTCAGCAGTGAGGATGGCCTGGCTAAAACTTTACTCTCTATTTTTCCCCATGGATTATATAGCCATATTTATGCCTTGTGTAGATTTACTGAAAGAGCTCAGCTATTCCCTTGTGCCTTGGTGCAGAGTACAAGCCAATGTCACGGGCAGCCCAGACAATCTAGCAGCTCAAATCCCATTCCCACACCCCTAGCCCTCCTATTTTCAAGTACGTGGTAAAAAGATTAGCTGTGCGGATCAGGCTGATGCTATTTAAGCACTAAGAGGCATATGGTTTCTGCTCTTAGCCAATTCCAAACACACAAGTATGTTTTATTTCAATTTTAACACGTGGCTCTTGGGCTGCCTTATATAGAATATAAAGCCAGAACAATGAGCTTCTTTTAAAAGTGCTTTAAAGCAGCTGAAAACAAGTTGATACCATCAAGTGCTACAGGGAGCTTAGCCTCCTTCTCCTTACCACGTGGAATATGCTGATAACACATTACTCAACAGGGCGCATTGCTACTGTTAAAAAGCTTTTGGTTAATGTTTTCAAAATCTTCCATTGCAGTCCAATATCTACTGTGCCATGTAAATTCCAAATCCTTACATGCAATTTATCAGCAGACAAAAGATCAAATAAGTTATTGAAACAGCTTCTGTGTCATCCGCGTATTTTAAAGGTCACTTTGCTACTGATGAGAAGAAAACTGCAGGATTCACTGTCACAGAGGGAAGCTAATTGCTCAACATTTCATTAAGTATACTCAGACTCTTCCAAGCTGTTCATTACCATTTTTACCCTGACTGTAATGGAATTATTTAACATTTAAAACCATCAGGCGCACTCAATCATAAAACTCTGCAGCCATCACTGCATTTAAAGCGCTGCTTCGTCAAGTGCAG
This sequence comes from Phaethon aethereus, assembly GCF_964289735.1. Classification (NCBI taxonomy): domain Eukaryota; kingdom Metazoa; phylum Chordata; class Aves; order Phaethontiformes; family Phaethontidae; genus Phaethon; species Phaethon aethereus. The sequence goes on along the minus strand of NC_138575.1, from coordinate 99,675,055 downwards.
TAGACCAAATAGCAAATGTAATTTCCCATTTTACAACAAGTCAGAAAAACACCATGGCCCTCACAGCACTTTTTTGCATTTCCTAAGCCCACTGCAAATACTTCAATGTCTATCATATAATATACCCTGCGTAATATTTACTTCCCCATCTTTTTCTGTCCACTGCTCATAGCCTGGGTGTCAGTTCCTATCAATATATTACCTGCTTTTCTCTCTTGCCTTTGTTTGCTCATTTCTTTAAGCCTACCCCTGGCATCTGCGAGTCACCTGTTTGACAATAGTGAGCTATTCAGTACTTTATTTACACCACATGAGGGTGTTTCAAGCCGTGTAGGATGCCAGAGGTAATTTGGAAGTCCTCCTGTTTGGAAAGGAACCAAGGGGCAAACAGATACATATATATATATATTTTTTTTCCCACTGATTAAAATCTAACAGGGGCAACCTGGTATAGGAGACTTTGAAAGGAAAGAGATGAAACATCACACACTAGAAAACAGATGGAAGAGGAGTTTTAAAGACATAATCTGATGTTCTCTGAAATCAAATAATCTTTGCTGGGGACTTGCCCGAGCTTTGTCTTGTTCTTAAGGAATCATTTAAAATATAATATGATTTTATATTATTTCCATTAAAATCTCCTTAGACAGGATTAAGTAATCATTATCCCCCCGTGGAGCTTTTTAGAAGCTTTCCTTGGCTTATTGCTCAAAGTTAATTGCAGAGTCAGGAAGAATTACCTACTAACAGAAACAATAAATAAAACAAAATTGCTCCTTCATATACTGCTTCTTCTAGAGTGTTACAGCACACAAATCTTTCTAATGCTTGCTTGCTCTGATAAGTGATGGCTTTAAATCCAACAAAGACCACATCAGGTAACTAACACCCCGTTCTGCTTAGCAGGTATAATTTCTGTACACAGCTTTTAAAAACAAACGGGTACGTTAAAATGAAGCCGGAACACTTTACAAGGCTTTCTACACAGCTGCAATGAGGAAAACATCTTCCCAAAAGAGAAAACTCTGTGGGTCCGTATTAAGATTGGCTGTTTCCCCAGGGAATCCCAGGTGGCAAAGCCTATTACCGGCAACTCTGAACTCATGAGTCCGGCTCTGGGATCACCAGGCAGCCTGTGCCCTCCCGCCTCCTTTTTAAAAACCAGACACGTGACTCAGAGCGAGGCAAAAGGTAATTCAGGAGGGTTCAGGCTTGGTGGGACAGCTGTCAGGCATGCTAGGACCAGGGCATCCTCTAAGCTCACAGCTGTCCCCTCGGCTGCCAGAGAGGTGGAAACCAGGCAGCGGCTGGGGACAGCCGCCTGCCCCACGCACCCCGCGGGCCCGGGGCTGGCAGCCTGGGAGAAGTCGCCCCCTCCGCTGAAGTCCCCAGGCCCTGCCACTGACTTCACCGGGCACATTAGTAACTGAAAACAAATACTGAAAACAAATTTCTTCCTTTTATCCTTCCCCCCCTCCCTTTTTTTCCTTTTCTTTTTTTCCCTGGACCGTTTTCTCTCTCCGCAGAAGCAGATGAAAACCACTTGTACATAAAAAGACCTTGCTGCTTAGCTTTCCGGTGCGCTGCTTTTGCGGCTGCGTAAGGCACATGTTAAAGACCGTATACGGGAGACCCAGCTAACTCCACAGTATTATATTTGTGTTACACGTGACCTCACATTCTGACTCAGGTCTGCTCTACAGGTTTCGTTGTGCCATGGATTCGCATTTAGCAACAGAATGCTCAAGCCTCCCTTAAGAAATCTTTTCTGTACCCATGTAACAAACTTTGAACATCTTCCTCTTATAGAAGAGCTTTTATCTGACAGTCTGACAATTTAAGGTTTAATCTGTGCCAAATTGTTCCAGGGTTGACAGAACCCCAATCCAAGCTGAACAATTTAAGCCCAGATACTGGGGTTGCTGGTGTCAAAAATAATGTCTTGAAAGGTTTGGTTTTTTTTTTTTCTCTATAAATTAAAGCAAGGGTCAATTTTGAACCTAATCACAATTCTTGAGTCACTATATGTTACATGCTTACCCTGGTGAGGGCCAGGACCAAACAGAAATATAAACTATTTATAGAAAATATTTTTTAATATTTATATATCTTTTTTATATTTATATGAAAAATTTAGCTGCAGAAAAAATGGAAAGATGAGGGCTGGCAGGTGGGCCGGGCCGGCGGGGAGGGGCGGGGCCAGGGCGGGCGGGGCGGGGCCGGGCGGAGGGGGCGGCCACCGGCCCCGCTCGCCGCCGGCTGCGGTGCTGCGGCGCCACCTGCTGGGCAGCAGCGGGAGAGCGGCTGCCGTGCCCACCGGTATTTCCCCACGCGGGGGCGGGGGGGGGTGGTGTGAGGAAGACCCCCCTGGGGAGGCGGGAGTCGCCTTCCATTGCTGATCCAGATTTGTGGAAGCTGCAGCAAGCATCCTTCGGGGATGGATGGGTCAGCGCCCGGGGACGAAGCGCCTGTTCGCTCTCCTGGTGGTCTGGCTCCCTTAGCAAGGTGGCGGTGGAAATAATCACGCCAAGCCTGAGCGCTTCTCAAGGCGCCTGGCAGCACCTCAGTGTCAGGGGGGACATCTCTGACCTGAAGCAACCGTGGGGCTTAAAATATCCGATGGTAAAATAACCACTCTTCCACAGGTCTGCTACAGACAGTCATCCTCATCTAATGACGAGGAAGAAAGTCCTGGTTCTCCACATCCTTTGGAATATGGCTATCCAGTTTTTTGGGGTTTTTTTTTCCGATTTCTTTTTTTAAGAGCAAAAAGCTGCCTTCTTTTGCAGTGATTCATAGTATGACAAAAGTTAAACTACTTCGCTTCTACAAACCCATCCAGACAAGAAACTCTCAAATTAATATTGAGCCTTCCATGCATGCAAAGTCTGTATAGTTCTGTAGGAAGGAGAGTGTTTTCTGTTCAGCACAGATATTCTCTTAATGATGGATTTAGAACTGCTTGCGCTATAAGGTAAATAATACAACAAAATACTTTTAAAAGGTCTGTCCAATCATTCTTTCCAGTAAGTTCTTAATTCATTGAAAGTCCTGGGAAATACAGTGCTCTGAACCCTGATACTCATCGACCAGTGTTTATCATTAAATAAAGCAAATCCCATTCCTAAATCAGAAGACCAATTTTAAGCTTGACATGATTGATTTTTAGTTGATTTGCATTAATTACAGAAATACCATAGTGGTAACAATACATTTTCAAACAAGCTTGGAGGGACAGTTTCTTGGCTGGCTGAAGGTAATGCAAGACCACGCTGCTGCCAAAAGCAGTGCTCCTGTTGCAGGTCTTGTGCCTTGAATTAGCTATCACACAGCTGCTGACTTGGCTGAGAACTGTGCAGCGGGCTGAGCTGATCCCACCCTCGGCACGGTCATTTGGTCATTAGTGTCAACACAGGGAAATACACAGCCCAGGCAGGATGGGGGTGAGACAGGACCATCCCTTTCTCAGGCTTAAGCCACCTGGGAAACTACCCCTGAGGTCTTGACAAATGTGAATATAGCAAATGACTGACCCTCATTAAGCCCAGAGGAGAATAAAATTATTATATTCCTTTTTTTCTTCATGTGTACCATAAATATGATTTCAGACAAGCAGACTCAAGAGTAATTATTATTTCAAAGGCACAGCACTTCCAAAAGGACTGGCATTTTCCATTATCTTTAGGGTCCTTATTCACTTCAGTCTGTAAGTCTCTGGTCCACGGGTGGCTTGTACATGAGCCCAAAGTTGACTTTCTCTTGTGACTTCACCAACGGCGGCTGAGTCTTCTTCACAAACACTTCCACCAGGCCTGCACTATGCCCTTCCATCTCACCAGCCCCTCCCTGTGATCCTGTGCTGCAATCCGGTGACGACAGATGCAGCCCACTTTCTTTCCATGTAAGGTACTGATGATTATTTTTTGTTTGGTTTCACAGTGATGGGAAATTACATATTGGGTTATATTAGTCCATATTTGTATAGTAAAAAATAATAATTGTAAGAATGGCTCATGCAGGTATCAAAAAGCTTGTGTCAAGCCAACATTTCCTGTGTAATCATGATGTCCATATGGCAGAGCTGTCGTCTCTATACACTTAGTAAAACGAAAAGTTTCAACACTCTGCAGGCAGGCTGTCTGAGTGATGTGTTAATCTGCTCCCATTGACAAGACAGCAAATTCCCAGTTCACCGAATTCAAATTAAGCACATGTAATCTCACGGTGACACGCACGACGGTGTTAACGTAATGCATACATAGAGATAGTATGTAAGTGATGAAGTAAGTGTCCTCAGGAGTGCTCAGCTTCCAACATTAATGTCATTTAGGCACTCTGAATTTTAATATGGGTCATTAACATCAAACTCCTGTAATCACTGTTTTAAAGACAGAGCCTTTTAACCATGTCAGTCTTCTGCGCACTACACAAGGGATGCAGGCGATGTTACAGGTTTTCCAGTTCATGGCAGGATGGGGGAGTCCCATCAGACTCCACCATGGAGATGTACTTTATTGGAGGTGGTGGTGGCTTGAAAGATGGAGGTCTGTTCATGCTGAAATAGAAGAGAAAAAAATGCACTATCACACAAAAGCCGTGTAAAAGACTGTTGTAAAACGTTCGCAGGAGGAGGTAGATGGGCACTAAGTCATTATGAGAGCACCTGATATTTGCTCTCACATACTGTGACTTCCCTGTTTCTGTTCTATAACCCCAGCACACCTCCTGGTATTCATTTGGCTTTCTCAGCTCCCACCTCACAATTTTACTTTACTCATGCTTTAAAAGAACAGATCATGGTCCTGGTGAACCATTCAAAACCCTTGAAGAGAACTTTTGCTCACACTGCTCTCTGAGGGTATATTTAAAGACTCATAACTTTTTTTTTTGGTCAATTTATAGGCCAAGATAAAGAAAGGACCCATCCCAAATCAATGAAAAAAATCAATCCCATTTTTACCTTCCGTATACAGGATTTGCAGTCATGTTTCAAAAGGGTTTCTAGAACCTGAAATGATTCATTATCACCATGATTTTTCTAACATTTTAGTAATGTTAGATTAAAAATAATTGGTTCTTAGATACTGTTTTCATCAGTAGATCTCCAAGTGCTTTAGTAGGGAATTAAACTTTGGTAATAATTACAAACTCAATGCTTCTTTAACTGGGATTGAGTTTCAGGTAGCCTACTTTCACGTATATTATTCACAACTCAAATAGAGTTGCCCTAGAAGTACAATTTCATTAAAACATGTCCTCAAGTAACCATGCAAAATGAGAGAGCAAGAGCAGCTGGCAGGGAGGCTAACAGAAGAGGGGGGCTCTGGGGGAAAAAACTGACTTGTATTCTTCCCTCACACCCTGAAGCTGCACCACAGCTCTTTTTTTTGAAAAAAATCTGGTTATTTTTCCAGATAACCCACAGAACAGATGAAAGAACTGAGAACACACCACATTTCATACTGCTGTATGAAAAAAACGGCCTGTGAGCTGTGTACTTAAAGGCCTCGTGCACTGTACGTACTCTCAAATGAAAATGTATAAATCCATACAGCTGGGTTGGAGTTTGTGATGTCCCTCCGTGCCACCCCTCCCGCCCCTGTCGTTCCTCTCCCTAGTACTTACATCTCTCTCTGGTACTGACACCATTTCCTGATGCCTAAAGCTATTAGAAAACTGCAGAAGAGGAGCAGGACGGCTACCACTGTTGGCCAGGGGAAGTGACCAGCTTTCGTGTTCCTCATGCTGCCTGGAAGGGACACAGAAGACAGAACTCAGCCGAATGTCCTCAGAGAGGAGGGAGACCTGGGTTTGCTGCCTGTGGCTCGCCGCTCCCCGCTCCCCGCCAGGTACAGCACCGGTGACAACGCAACCCCAGCTCAACGCCAGGTTCCCGAGCTGAGGATCCCAAACTCGGGAGCATTGCAGCTCTAATCTATGGACTTAACCCACTTTTGGTCTGGCTGGGTTTGCGGGCTGGTTTCAGCCACCCATCAGTTCAGGTGATGAGATTATTGAGGCACAGCCCGGCAAGCGCTTCCTCTGGAAACCATTGGTTTTCTCTGGTCCCCCGCCAACTTCGCTGCCAAGAGGAAGCACGTCGTGGTGCAACCGGGCACAGCTGCCCGCCCCAGCCCTCCTTCCCATTGGCTTATTTTTCACGCCACTGACACCAAACCCTGCCAAAACACCTGGCCAAGGGTGCAGCCGCCTCTTGGGGTGGGCTCTCGTTGGTGTCACAGCATCCCTGCCTCTCCCCAGCTGCCTCTCCCCACCGTGGCGCTGGGCTCCCCCCACCGCCCCCTTCTGCACGGCCACCCTTGGGGGTGCTGGCAGCTGAAGGAGGTGCCCTTGGGGTCCCAGCTACGGGGAGAAAGGAGAGAAGGAGCACGGTCCTCCTCCAGCCACCGCGGAGGGTGCCGCGGTGGTCTGGGTGCCAGAGAGGGCTGGAGCACCGGGCAATACAGCCTCAGCGTCACCTCCCGTTGTGCTGGTGTCACAACCCTTTGCAAGGTTGGTCATACTGGTACGTCCCACAGCCTGGGTCCTAGCCACAGCCGCAGCCAGCGCCACGCCCACCACGCTGCATGAGCCGTGGGTGGCCCCTGGGGCACAGGAGTGTGACTGGCCAAATTTTGATGCTGGAAGAAAACATGCGCTGGGGCGTTACTTGTGGATGCAGGGAGAAGGCAGGAATGCCGAAAGCCTGCGACAGCCCACGGTGTGGGGACGCCGCAGCCGTGACTCCTCTTGTCACCTCTTTTCCCTTTGTGAACTCCCCTGGTCACGTGTACACGATGCTCCAGGTTTCATGCTTCTCTGCTTTTCTTGCTTACTGCAGTGGCACGCTGAAAGAAGAGGACTTGTTGGATAATGCCTCACCAGTATTATTGAGCAGACTGCCGGGAGTAAAGAAATCTTTCTCTCTGGTAGCTGAAATTGGGTGGTCTGTGATACTGAAGGACAGGTTACCTAAAAAGATATGGGGACAGAACATTTTTAGTAACTTATTTGTTTTTTTTTTTTTAAAGAAGGTTGTGTTTTGAAGCCACTGTTATTCACCCTGCTGAAGACTGGAAATCAAATTCCAAAACCAGGGTGTCAAGATTCACTTGGCAAGACGCCTACATTTCTGGCCTATAACCCGGTGTTAGACAAAAAAATGTGCTTTTATCAAAGTAGAGAATATTAGAAGAAAGAAAGAACAACTATTCGAAAACAGCTATTAAGATGGTCCAGCAAGCCAGCGTTGAGCTGCACAGTGGTCTGGGAGAACGGTGAGCTTTTTACCTCTTTGACGGTAATGAAAAAGCCAAAGATATTAAGTGGCTTAGCAGCAACACAAAGAGTCTGCCTCTGCCGTGACTGAGTGAAACCTCAGTCTCCTCTGTCAAGTACTGTGTCTGAACCACAAAAATCATCTTTCATCTGTTTGCAGATAGGTATTTCACCTTTCCTGATACAGCTACGCTATCTATGTTTAAGTTCAGTGCTGCCTAAGGATACATTCCTGTTTTTTTCTAGCCATCTCCATGTTCGCATCTCCCAAAATAATAGCTAAAATATGCGACTAGATGATGGCACAGCGTTTCCAGAGCCGCCATGGCACTTACGATGCGCCAGGGTTGTATTCTCGGAGGAGCGCGTGGCATTCCTGAGGCTTTGCGGGGATTCGGTGGTGGAATTGTTCAAATCTGTACAAAAAGAAATAATATCCTTCAATTATCTTACAAGCTTGTATGTGACTGCTCCATTAGGCTTAACTGTGGCTATTTTATATCCTTCACTTTTCTCTGATGCTGCAAACAACAAAAGAAATAACAAAGATACCTGAAAGTCTCTAGTATAATTGCTGATTTATAAATTCAAGAAAAAAAATCCACTGTTGAAGTTATGTAAATGAATATCCAGACAGAGCCAGGAAAATCTTTCTTATGAGATGCTGGTTCTGATTGAAATTGAGTACCCAAGCATACATATGTATATATGTATGTATGTGTGCATGTATTAAAAAGCCATATCAAAATCAGCCCGATTTTAGAGCACTCTAAAAATTCACTAGGAGTTTTGGACATTAATTCAATTCAGTTCTTCTTTTCTCCTTGTTTAGTAGGTGTTTTAATTTTATAGGGATAAGCATGGTAGAGATGGCATTTTAGAAAGTTATATATATATATATATATGAAAAAAGGATATGCTCTTAGAGATCCCATAGCAGTGTGCTCTATACAGTATGCTGATGAGCACGACTTATTATTATTTACATAATGGCTTGCGTTAGAGCCTCTGAGGATTGAACTGATAACGGCAATCCCTGTTGTGCGAGCCCGGTGGCCCTGGGAGTGCACAAGGACGCATGTTGGTATGCTTCAGCAGGCGCACCGGTGCCCGTGTGCTCTGAAATTGCCCCTAATTACAGCTGCCGGCTTGAGGACCCTTCAAGACCATGCCTCAGCTGGTGGTCAGGCAGGCAAGGCTGTAGGGAAGCCAATGAGTGGTGCAACACACGGTACCTCCTGCAAATAGTAGTGTAATTCAGCATGCTTTTAGCAAAAATTGCAAGCAGCAAGCTGTGCAAGAGCGGGATCGTGAAGCATTAGGAGTTGTCAGATGGCTTCGGTCTAAATGCGTGGTTGTGGGTTATACGTGGGTAAATAAGCACCGGAGTGCTGCCAAAAATATATTCAGAAAATGGAAAGCGTCTGCTATGTTTGCGCTTCTGCCAAAAGACGACCGCCATGCAAATGCAAAAGCGCATTGACAGGTCCTGCCTGTTCCGAAAGCACAAAGACAAACCAAGATGTTAAAAAAGAAAGTAACTTCTGGCTTTCTACTGCTGAGCAGATATTTCCTAAAGGGAAAGTTTTGTGAAAAAAATGTCCACCCCCTAGGGTTTTTTTATTGATTTATTGATCTTTAATGAGGCTGCCTTTCAATGTTCTATTAGCCAGCCTTTATTGCCCCACATTATCTCCTTATTTCATTGCTGCTCTGTGATTTTATTCAGCTCCTCCAGTAATTCATTTCAGCTATAAACTACCCTTGGTACTCACTACATTTACCTAACAACTCTTTCAATTTTAATATTATCATATTAAATATATCTAATAAAACCAGGATACTCAAATATTTTTTTGTTCCTCTTTTGCCACGGCAAATCCTTGATGGCTTGGAAGACTCAAGCCTTTTTCTTATAACTCTGTGGAACTCAACAGGGGAATTGCTTCTCTGAAGTATTGGAAAGCTGGTACAAATGACACCATCTGACTTTTGGCCTCTGCTCAGACCTAACTTTTCCATGCTTAGTAATAATTTTTGCATGGTGATGTGGTGACTGTCAACTAGCAGCTGAAAATAAGCACCACAGAGCTAATGTTCTTGGCAAAGGCATCACAAACTGAGTACCATGTAGAGCCAAGTACCTGCTGCTGTACTTTTTGCAAGATACTCCAGACTGGCTTCATCGTGCTGTGGCACTGGTAAATTTTTTTGTCTCTGCAGTAGAAATCAGCAGTCTTGCCAAAAAACACACAAGCTTGTAAAAATTGCTGTAGAGGACCACATCACTTGTTTTTCATTTTTCCCTCTTTCTTCCCTGTTTCCTGACCAACGAGGTCAAACACTTGTAACCTACTACTTGAGATGCTGGCTTCCCTCAGGCAAGCACAACCCTGTGTCTGGTTTGAAAAATCTATCGCAAGCTAGAAACTCAAGAGGAGTTTGGTGAGATGAACGAATAAACTTTGAGCAAACATATCAGAAATTTAAGCATGCATTTTTGGGTTTCAGATGAGTTTCATCTGAAACTCAGTAGTTCCGAGAGCACTGGCATGTTGCGACCTGAAGCCAGTAAAGCAATGAACAAACATAGATAAATCAGAATTTAGACAGGGTTTCACCAGCTCCAATGAGACAAAACTGTTTTCCCAACTAGCAAAGGGAAGTTTTGAAGAAGTTAGTATACAGAGGTCACACCTGCAATGCCTGGTGCCAACTTATTTAACATTTTCCTATAATCTTTTTTTGAAGTGCTAAGTGTTCTACAGCTCAACTAGCTATTTATCTGATAATCAAACACAGACAGATGGTGGTTAGCAAGTAGACCTCTATTTTCCCAATAGGGGACTATTTCACATTTAACTAAAAAGAGTCCATCTCTCCTAACACCTGTCTCATTTTTGTAAAAGTATCATTAAGCCACCTGAACAAACCTGAGAGGGTGAAATGCAGCTGTAACCCAGCACTCGAAGCCTGAGCCTCTCTGGGCTCAGAGATGGAGCTGTCATGGAAGCTAAAAGACCAGGCTGCAGTTCTAACAGCCTTGGTCTTGTCTCCACTCCTCTTTCTCCTGCCTATATCTGCGAGCTCTTCCTTTGTATTAAGCTGTCTCTTGGATTTTCATTAAAGACTTGCAAAATAACAGGAACTGAACCAAACCCCTTTTTACAATGGTAGACTTGGCCTCCTGACTCAGCTGCAGCCCAAAGGGTCTCCTCAAGAAGGTGATGGTGGCACCAGAGTAGGAACCAGCAGTGAGCCAGAGAGGAGAAGCAATAACCCGTGGTTAGCACACCACGGCTGCCACATGCCAGGGGCATTGGCTAAAAGGCTGTTTTTTCCTGGGCTATTCACAGAAGAGAAACGGCTCAGCTCCGCCTTACACTATGACTTTGACCTCGTACCTCCTCAACCAGCAGAGATATATAATCTCCTCCAGTATTACCCCACACGCCACCTGTCGCATTACTCGCTCATCTCTCGGTGAATACCGCTATAAGTGAAGGTTGCAGGATTGAGTTACACAGCTTACAGAGGATGTTTAGTGCCCCACCGGCTCATGACAGTTAGTCTGTTGCAGTCGTTTTGTTGTTGTTGTTTGGGAGAACAAGGCTGCTGCAAGTACCAAGGGCCAAATCCACTCTGGCCGGCTGTGGCCTCAGCGGTGGATCATTTCTGAGCCAAAGCTTTGGCACTGCTCTGGAGGCGAAGGTGGTGCTTGGCGACGACTTGCCACGTGGCCTCTTCCCCCTGCTGCCTGCGTTGCCGTTCCGCACGTGCTGTTTTGTCACGCAGCGGGAGCGTGCGCCACGCCTGCGCTTACTGCGGCCGCGTGGCAGCGAGCACGCACCTTGCTGCCGGTGAGGGCAGCCCCCATGCCCTGCTAAGCACTGCTTAAAGCCAGCCAGTCCTGTGGGGATCAGCAGCTGGGCTTCGGCATGGAAAGAGACTTTAAGGAAAAAAGGGTTCGCAGGCAGGCTGGGCTGCGAGAAAATGCACACTGCTGGGATGGGCGGGCATCAACCCTGTATTTTGGGGTCGGCAGGCAGGAGGTTCGCAGCTTCACCCGCTCTCGGTTCAGACTGCTGCCGCGCTGTTGAGTGCGTGCCAGCTGCGGGTGCACGTACCTCTCCCCAGGGAAGCGAGGTTAAACCCTTCCGAATGAGTTACCCTGCCCTCCACTGGCCTCGGCATCACCAGCCTGGAGAAGAAATCACGGAGTTGAGTCATCTGCTGTAAATATTTTTTTAATCCGTGCTTTGTATTTGTACTCCTGTGCTCCAGTGTTTGGGTTGCACTTTTTCTAGGTCTAATGTCATCCTATTTCTGTATGATATTTAATTAAAGAGGTACAAAGAATAAGTATTGTAAAAATATATACTTTATACCTGTTCATCTGCTGAAATTAATCCGTACATCCTGAAGGGAGCATTAAAGAAGATGAAATCAAGACATCATCTTCTCATATATTTATTTTTGAACTGTGGACTTCCTAGTGTATAATGCACCAGGAAAAGGGCTTCAGTGGACATTAAATTTTTTGCTACAAAAAATGCAAAGCGGTTATCGAGTTTATGTATCTTTCTCTTACGTTCCTGAAGCAATACAGAAAACATTTTAGCTGAATCGATTACCTGGTGTTGTGGAAGCAGGAGCCAAGCTTGCTTGACTTGTGAAATTCAGAGACGCTGAAGATGTCAACCGGCGCTCTAAAGACAAAAAGATTACATGATATCACATTTAGTCGATAGGCTCTTTTTAAAATAATATTAATAAATCATAAAACAACCTGGATCAAAGAGCTTGCAGTAGCTGTTGGGTAACTGCAGACTCTGCAGCGGGAATCCTGCTGTCAGAGTTAAGGTTAAATGCTCAAAACACATCCCACAAATTCAAGTAGCACTCGGACCCGGCTGACATTATTAATGCTGACCCTTTCATGCAGGCTAGCTGTGTGTGTTATTTATTTTCGTTTTTATACACAGGGTTCAGTTTAACTGCTGTGGGGTGGGTTATGCACTTGATGGTGGTGCTCCCCCGCCTAGCCAGGGCCTTTCCAGAAATGGTCCTGACAAGATGCGGCAGCCTTAGAAGCCCAGGAGGTCCCTTGGGGAAAACTCTTGTGGGTTTTCCTCTCAATTGCTGACGAAAGTTTTATATAGTTATCCATATGTATGCTCTGGTAAAGCAACATTATTATCTTCTATCATTAGTGAATGGGAACGATACGCTACTACTGGGTCAAGGAAAAGCGGTGGTTTTAACTTTTCTGTCATCACATGCATTTCTCTCTCATAATAGGACAGATTTATTCATAGTTGTAGAGGGGTTTTTATTCCATTTTATAAGAAGGCATAAGAATAATATATGATATTCAGCACGCCATTTTACATGCCATCCTAACATGACAGTTTTAGCAGGGTTTGTGTCAGATCTCTTCTTGAGTAACTTCCTAGCTCACAGAGTCCCATCCAGCAGCACACAGGGTACCTGTCGGTACCAGAGCACACTGGCCTTTCCCCGGCACGCCTCTGGCTGTATACCTGACATTTAAGCAATGGTCAAGCAGAGATCCTACATATATTTACTGAGTAATAAAGAAAGCATTTTTTCCCCCCCTTACCTGAGGTAGTCATGACAGCTGATGGAAGTGCTGAATTTCCAAGGTCTATAACAAATCAAAGCAAACACTTTTACTCAGGGTGAGAAAGGTGTTTGTTCTGCTTTAAAAAAGTGGGTGATTCAAAGGTTCAAGAGTGAGAGAGTCCATCACACTTAATTTTCAAATAATCTTTCAATGCACAACTCAGCCAAGTGGTCCAGTGAGAAACATGAAGCACTCTCCAGCTGCTTTCCTTTGCAAGCATTTGCACCTCCGTTGTTTTGAGCGTTGCTCTTCCATTTGCATTTCTTCCTAGCCTCACCCGAGCTAACAGGGATTTCCTCGTCGCTGGCTGACAGAAAAGGGCTACTTACCAAAGACGCAGCAGGCCTAAGAACCAGGGTAGTGGGGCACATCGAGGCGTGCCCAGCTCATGGTACCTTTCTGCAGAGAGTGCAAGGCAAAGCAGGGTGCTGACCTGACGCAAGCTGCAAGGGCTGCTTTGAGAGGTCACCTTGCGGTGGCCAGTGGAGGACAAAGTCTCTCTTTCAGAGACCTCCGGTACCTGGGATGGCTTTCTGGTGCCCAGCAGGGTACTGGTTGAACCCGCAGAGCCCACCACAACCTGCACTCGCAGAAGCAAGGTTACATAGAAGACCAAGCTTCTTTCCATGCCCTTTGCCTGCAGCGTTTCTCTGATGCACTCACGTAACCCACTGCTGAAATGGAGCTGTATCCCATGGGGAGCAGAGCAAGACGCTCCAGGAGAGGCATCTCCAAAGGGCTTCAGCTGAGGTGTGGAGAGAATGATTTATCGGTCTGCTGTAAGCTGATAATAAGACAAACTTGCAGGGGCAGAGCACGGATTTACCAAATTTCCACAAATTAAGAAACAACCCATCAGTTCCTTAATTATGCAAACGTGTTGAGGATCTTGGCTGTGTGGTTAAGCAGAAGGTAGAACCATTAGTAGGGCTGTTATTTTTAATTATCAGTTCAGTGCTGAAAGAGCTATATTCAAATGCCAGCTGAAGCATCAGAAATAACATTAAGTGCCCCTCAAAGCTGTAGTTTAATTATGCTTGGGCTTAATTATGATAGATTACATCACCAAAATATCTGTTTATTGAATGTTCTCTGAAGTCATAGCTGCAGAAAGGGGCACCTTACTACCCACCCAGAAACGAGTTTGCAAAACCATTCCTCCAACAGCTTTAGGAATTTATAGACACACCTCTAACATAACTCAAGTTATTTTGCTCTCTAATTTATCCTACCTTCTGAAGCCATGGTGGTAAAAGCTTCGGATGAAGCTTCATTAGTCTTATTGTCTATGAAGAAAAAAAAAAGAAAGATGAAAGCAGTTTTCAAAAGTAGTTAGGCTTTTGTTACAAAGGCTGAAAATTTAGTTTGAGGTTTGTGTTGTGCTGTGCATTACTATGGCACCTTCAACAGAACATAGCCGAGAATTAATTTGATTCTTTCCTTTTTGTCACATCTAAATATGTTAACATCTTTACGTAGAGTGGATCTATCTTAGCATTAGCATAGCCTGCGGGCAAGAACATAGACTTCTTTAATTGACAGCTCTCCGATTTGAAAATATTTCTACAAAGCTGCAGATTGGGTGAAATGAGTCATTTTGGAGAAAAATTATCATTCATCTCCCTTCCCTTGGAAGCTGTATTTCCAGAGGAGTCAGCTCTGGCTTTTATGTAGCCTTTCTTTGTGGAAAAACATACCAGTAAGTGTATCCACAGCCACAAGTGAACACAGCTGAGCTGCAAGTAGTCACCACGCTACATACGTGATCTACCCATGGGGGCTGCTGAGGGGCCAGCAGTTCAGTGGATTTATCTGTGCAGCAGGAGCATGCCGAGTAAAAAAAGTGTAACTGTGCACTTGCACCTGAAGAGGAGGCTAAAGGAAATCAGTTTGCCCTTCTCGCCGGCCATCCTTCATCCTCAGAAATGCCATAAACCTCTGCACCGCTGCGTCTCCTGCTTTCACCGAGTACTTGAGACAGTATTTCTCCACACTTCCCTAATTGTGTAGCTAGTTCTTATAGTGCAGCTTATAGGGGAGTTTCTCCATTGTCCAAACGGTTTTAGGGGCTTTTTGCGAGTTTTACTCAAGGTGTACAACATAGCCCTGACTCTGAGGGTTTGATTTTCCAGAGAGCTGCACTGCACACATGCAGACTTTCTGCCAGGAGTGCTCAGTGAGAAACACATGATTATAATAGCTCACTGGTGCCATGTGGCTAAGTTAGTGTATTTTTGGGTATGGGAAGTGCAGCGAGATACTGCCTAAACAAACAGCAAGCGTCTTATGTTTGTGAGGAGTTTCTTAGCTCATTTAGAGGCTTGAGCAAAGAATTGAGCTAAAAAACCTGCCAGAAAGTTCAAGCTGTGTGATGAACTTGTACAACAAAGCTTCCATACTCCTGGCATTTCTTCAGTATTTTAAATAACAGAGAATACACAAGTTTGGTGTTCTTAATGTTTTACATTTCAGATGTGTTCTGTCTATGAAAAACCTACCAAAGGAAACAAGTATTTCTTCTGATGAAATATTCCACGTTTCATTCCCGAGGAAGGAAAACAGGCATGCACACGAGAACATCTTATGTGTCTTCTGGATCCCTTGCAGCATCAGCACTGATCTCAGCTGATAGAAACCTTCACTGTCTTGCAAGTCTTCCTGTTCAACAGAAATTTCTTGGGGAAAGAAAAAAAAGAAAAGCTGCAAGACCCTCTCATTACACTCCAAACTACAAATCAGAGCTGTGCAAAACATCGGTACTGAAAAGCAAGCTCATAAGTCTGCAGGTTTCTTTGCTGAGACGCTACCAAAGATTAGGCAAGAACAGCGTGGTTATGCCAAGCCATCGTTGCCATCACTGGTGATTGCAGGGGGCTATGGTCACGGCTGTTTGCCACCTGTTCCCTTTGAGGAGGCCTGATACTCTCCCCTTCACCCAGACAGACACCTACAAGCTCCCCGTGGCAGGAGCGGAGGAGCAACCATTGCTTTTCTTGGGAACCTCTTCTACAGTTGAGCCATCGTCCTATCGACAGGTTGCGTTACCTCCAGGCTGCTGCGTCAGGCTCGCTCTGTCCACATACCACACGAGACTTGGCTTGGGAAATGCCTTCCTCACGACGCAGCTCACGTTGGGCTATGGGGCAGTAAAAGCCAGCGGTCAGCCTCCATCATTTCTCACCCGGCTCCCCGCTTCCAAAGTCCCATATGGACAAAGCTTATTTACTCACCATCCTGCTTGGGAAGGAAGCACTTGCTTCTTCCCCCCTCCCCCCCATTTTTCTGGTTGCAGACACCACTGGATGAGAGCCTAGGGACCACCCTCATTGCCCTAGGCAAGGTGGGGGGTGACAGTGCTCCAACATCTTCCAGTCCTGTGGCTGGAGAGATGTAGGGTGACACCCCACCCTCCCTCCGCCAGCCCAGTGCCTCAGTGACGAGCCCCAGATGGAGAAACACTGGAATCAGTAATGGGCACAATGGGAGAGGGGGAGAATGAGACACCACCTGATTGCCATGTAAATCCTTCCTTCATTAGGCAGATAAAGAGGCAAATCTCATGAAGATGACTGCCTAGCACAATGATATGCTGAAGATACAAAATTAGATACCTTTGTAGATGGCACTGTATGTAAGAGGTTTCCAGAAGTCACAAGGAATCGCATACTTTAGATGTAGTAGTCTTGGCTGTATGTCAATGGCTCCAAAAATTTGTGTTTGTGCTCAATTTAATTTCTCATGAAGCAATAGATGAGAAAGACCTCAAAATCAAGGCTGGATGAAGGGCTGGGCACTAGCAGGGTGGGAGGTCTCATCCTCATGCTGCCTGGATGTTCCTAATTACATTTACTTAGCAGCTTATGGCATTAAGAGAAATTGCCTTGCTCATTTAAACAAAGAAAAAAAAAGAAAAAAGCATATGCCATTCATGCAGCACAAAGCCCTCTTGCTGCCACTTTTGAAGACAGTGGTTCACACATTTAGTTGAAAGCAAGCTTGATGCATTGCAGCCAGCAGAAGTCAGTCATTCAGTATGAAGACTGAAACTACCCAGCTGAAACTCTTTCCTTCCCATGGTGAATAACCTCTGAACTTGTAGTGTAATTAATTGCTTTCCCCTCTTTTCTTTTCATTATTCCCTTATTTTTCAGGCACTTTTAGTTCATAATATTTTTATAAATACTTCCTATGAAGAAACACAAATCTGACATCCAAAGTAAATTTAAGCCCTACAAGAAAGGGCAGAAAAGAGAAGGAAAGGAGTCGGTGTGTGTTTGGAGGTGAAGAACAGGCAGGGGCTCTTGGATGAGTTTCTGTTGTCCAGTCCCATGATAGCAGCACCCCTTGCTCTGCTCAACAGGACAGTGCAGACAAAAACCTCCAATGTCCAACACCACACCTGGAAATATGTCACCAGGAAAATTACACTGGTTTTGCAGAACCAGCTGACTCATGGCTTGTCTGAAACAGGTAGATATGGTTAATACACAGTTCTGCCTGCCCACAAGCACTGTTTCCAAGGAAAACTTTCTTAATTTGGGACGCTCACAGTTCAAAAGCTTCAACCTGGATGGATGCGATAAGAAGCAAGGCACCATACCTGGTAGCCAGAGTGGCTTGCTAGTTCAGTCATATGGGCCACAAAAATGCTTTATGTCAAGGATGGTCAGTGTGGTACAGCAGACCTTTCGGTTTTGCTGTTACCAAGCACGTGATAAAACAGAGGCCCCAAAACACCCGCGTAACTGCTCAGCTCTAAAGAGAGGCCCTCAGACTTAGTTGCCTTGTTGGCATCTGATTGCTCCAGCCGAGTTCTGCTTGCAGCACCAGACATTGTGCCTGGCGTGATCATCACCTTTCCATCGACACGCGAGGCCATGTCAGCGCCCCGAGCACTGCTTCCACAGCGCCTGCTCCTCCCTGTCCCCAGGGGGACGGAGCGGCGGCAGGCCGGGCCTGCCGCTGCCTGGCCCCTCAGAGCAGCGTCCTGGCGGTGGGTGGCCTTCTGCAGAGAGGGATCTTAAGCAGTGTGGAGAGGGCCGCTCCTGGCCGCCGGGTGGTGGCCAGCAGATGGGGAAGGAAAGGGAGCATCGCAGTCCCCCCGCAACACCATCAGCTCCTCACAGCCTCTCTGTCCTGCTCCGGAGCCTCCCCTAGGGCTAACGCTAAACCAGGCTTCGCCCACGCCGCGGAGAAGCCCTCAGCTTCGCTCCAGTTCCTGCTGGCTGCCGCGGGGTGGGAATCGCTCAGACGAAAGGGTGTGAACGGCTGACATTAACGCCTCGGCGCGCTCCTTGCCTGGTGAGCTTGGTGAGTTTGGAGGTCCCACCTGTGTCTGATTCAGCTTAGATTGCCTGGCCCTGCTGGGGTGGCACAGTGGCAGTCACCAGCATTATGTTTTGCTCCAAAATGGCTCA
The DNA here is from genome assembly GCF_964289735.1 of Phaethon aethereus. Lineage (NCBI taxonomy): Eukaryota > Metazoa > Chordata > Aves > Phaethontiformes > Phaethontidae > Phaethon > Phaethon aethereus. The sequence continues at coordinate 99,656,713 of NC_138575.1, read as the reverse complement.
CCTTCTGCGAGGTGCCAGCTGAGCCCTCCTGCAGGCTAACAGAGATCTCCGGGTAGGCTGGAGAGCAAGCAGAAATGCGTTAGTGAAATGGACACCAAAGGTCACGGTAAGAGCTGCTAATAAGACTTAACAGCCTTGGTTTGTAAAAAGAGTGGAAATTAAATCCTACATCCACCCACACACCGAGCAAGATAGATAAAAGCTTTCACAGCCCTGATTTGAGGTCAAGGAAGTGGTTTGCAAGCTGCTGCCACAGGTTCTGTGATGTATTTCACTGCCGATCTGAGCTACTCTTGGGCGGCTTTGCTGGAAGAACGAGCTGAAACCATCCTGCAGTCATGGCTCCGGCAGCAGACCGGCCTTTCACCGGCCTACCGAAATAAAACACTCCCCGGCTGTTGGTTCCTCCGGGTGTTTGCCAGTCGAAGTCATCTGCAAAGGCTTTAGCCATCCCCACAAGCGTGGGCTGATTTTGGGTACCATCTGTCCGCCTGCTCTCACCTGGGCAGACCTGCCACAGTGTCACACCACTGGTGCTTCCTGCCGTGCCCAGAGCTCGCCCTCACATCGGAGCAGCGGCTCTCTGAATACCACACCCACAAGAAATTAAAAAAAGTGTTTTCTTTTGTTTTCGCAGCGTTTTCATTCCAGGCGTGGCTGACTGTATAGGTAAAAGGTACCAGGTACCCTAAGCCTCTCTCAACCTGGCATTTCTAAATTAGCCATTGGGATCGCTGGTTTGCAGTAATTATTGACCGACTTAAGTAAGGACTGTTGAAACTGTGCTAATATATAGCAAACCTCAAAAGCCTGGGATAAATCGTGCTTCTGGCCCTTTCTAAACCTTAAAACTGGACTGGAAACAAGTGCAGCCCCTGGATTACTTAGGAGATCTGTAATTCTTTCTGACCTAAACCTCACTTTAATCTCTACCATTAAGAAAATTTTCTTTTCTTTCTTTTTTCCCTTACCCTGTTAATTGATACATGGTCACCTCCATTTATTACATTTCCCTCTGAGGTGAACTGCTCAAGTTTCCCTGTTGTTTTAGATAGCGAATCCATCAGGACTCTCCCACCTTCCTTTTTCTAATTTCCATTTTTCTGCCTAGTTTTACTGATGGATTATGCCTGGGAGTGACCTATATTTAATTAGTCTTATGGTTATCTGGGCTTAGGGTACTTTCTGGGTGGAATTTCCTTTTTTTTTTTCTTCTGGGTCTTTTTTTGGTGGATTCTTCCTACCAGAAAATGAATGTCTCAAGATTTCATCCTTGTTTCTGCCTTACCAAAATTGTACAGATGGTAGTGGGGGTGGCAGAAGACAAGCATACTTTTTGAGATATAAGAAAAAGTCTGGTAAAATGGATCTTCTAATCTCAGCTAAAAGTTGGCTGGGAGACTAAATAACATCTAGTCTAGTGCCTGCTCTTCCTTTTGTTTTTTTGAGGAGAACAGGTATGCTTTTCCATATCAGTATTGGATGCTGACCTCTGTTTTCTCAGAAGACATGTTTGCCATGTAACTCTTTTGGCAGGCAGCTCTCGAGCACAGCTCTGAATGATCTAATAGATCTTTTCCATTTAACATCTCAGCCCCTGTTAACAGTTTGACATTCATTTGTCTTGCTAGGATATTTACCAATGTTTTGGGTCTAGCAGAAATTCAATATTTAGTGTAGTAGTTTCTGCTGCTGAGCTTTTACTCTTACAAAAAGGAGAAATCAATATTTGGCAAAGTTAGACGTGAAAAGGCCATACATTTTCTCAGAAACTTGTATCTAAAAGAACTCTGTTCTAGAAAAGAAATATTTTAAAGCATTTCAGTCCAAAAGTACCCTCTTAAAAAAAAAAAACAACAACCACCCTCTCTCGATTGAATGCCTGTTTTTACTCAACCTATCAAGACTCTCCACTTCATTGAGAGAGTTGTTTATGCCTTCCCCATCCTCTCCTGCCCATAGTCTCAGTCCTACTGAGGATACCTCAAGCATCTGTGGGGAAAGACCACTGCTGCCCCTCAGACCTGAGCTGTCTCCGCTGTGTTTAGCCCTGAAGCATTCGTCAGAGGGATCCTGCACAAGGAGCTTTCAGGCGACTGCACCTTCCACTCCTCCTCCTCCTGCCCATTGCAGCACCGTGGTGCACGAGCTGTCTGCACTCCTTTCATGCCACCCAGCCCGTGGGGTTCGATTGCACGAGAGTTTGGATGATGGGGGATGCTGGCTTGATGAGATGGGAAAGTCTCCCCAGGTTTCAGTTGGCCTTGGTTCTCTAGCTATGTCCTTTCTAATGCCCAGGATGACAGATATAACCAATATTATGTGCTGTTGACATTCTAGAGGTTTACTATCATGGTTTAGATCCTGCCCTGGCCATTTGAGGCTGGGTCTACCTACTAGGACATAAGTGTTCATTTCTTCATTCCCTGGTCAGCTTTGGCACAAGGAACGAGACAGGTGTTGTTGTCTGAAGTGGCTGTTTGTCTGTCCCCAGATGTCAACTGGAGATTGCTGGATTATCCTGGCCACTGTCTCCGCCTGTTCTCTGCCAGCTCCTGCCCCGCCAGTGCATGTGGGCTGGTGCAGGGGCAGCTCTGGACCGTCTGCGCTCGGTCTCCCCTCCCGCTGCAGCACCAGAGGTAAATGGAGAAGAGCTGGTATGATGCAATCGCAAGCAGCATGACTTCAGCGAATGGTAACAGAAAAGAGTGAGACAGCATGTAAAACAGTTATTTCACCTGCAAAATATCAGATGTGAAAGGGCTCAGAGCACAAAAATGCACTTCCTTCAAGATCTGGACTCTACTGGCCTGAGGTCTGAGAGACCTTCCTCAGCACCCACCACAAACCAGCTCTCAGGGACCCCCTCCAAACAACCCTGCCCTCAGGACACCAGCAAGAGAGGCTGACGGCACAGCACCCCAGTCCAGAACCAGGCAGAACGTGCAGGGAGCATCACGGGCTGCTCACCACCAAGGGCCACGGCTGCTTTCTCTTGTTTGCCTCTCTCCCCATTGTACTAATACACTGATGTGGGTGCATGCACAGGCAGCCACACGTGACACAGTAATTGAGAGAATAAGCCAAATAAAGCAACCTCTTAGACTAACAGATACATAAACCAAGCATCAGCAGGGACGGAGGGGAGGGAGAGTTCAAGTATGTTAGTATACTTGAGCGATTACCCAGGTAACTCTGTAGCTATTTGACAAATGTTGATTTTTAAAATTAAGACCCACGTCTGAATCATGCAAACGCAAGAGGAAATTTCAGATCATTAAATTCTATTTTTATTTCTCTTGCGTCAGTGACCAACAGCCCCCAGACATAGGTTTTGCTTTTTTGTTGTTGTTGGTGGTTTTTTTTTTTTTTCCCCTGCTCCCTGTTGAATCTTTCTTTGCATTCAGAGCATCATCCTCACGTGGCCATGCTGTCCTCGAGCCGCAGGCTTCCTCGGGCAAGCAGCAACAGTCAAGGGACTGTTGACAGACCCACTGTTTAACAGTCATTCATTTTAGGACCATTGGGAATACGTTTTCCAGACCCACTGCTCTATAAGCAGAAAATACACCCCGGTTTTCAGTGGGCAGTATTTTTCCGATTTGGTTGCACCTCAGTGATTGTAGAGTAGTTCCTAAGCCACTAGAAAGGGAACAGAGCAAGTAATTAAAGACAGGGAAGGCTTCCAGCATGAAACGCCAGCCCATGGTTGTGGTACATGAGTCTCGCCAGTCCTGACCAGTTTGAGACCCCCAGGCAGGACCTCATTTTCAGAAGCAGAGCCTTTGGCAGCAGTTGAACATCACATGCCTTCGAGGATGTGACTTTGCAACAACGGTAGTTCCAAACTGCTTTAGCTGCTTACTAAATTTGAGCCACAATTTCCTAACCGCAGGCAGCATGGTCATTTTGTAACTGGGGCATTGGTATGTTGATGACCAAAGTGCTTACCTGTAACCCACAAAATGCCAACATAAGCTTACACCTCAGGGTGAGATAGTGGCAATGTGCATGCCAGAGATGTTGATATATGTGCAATGGATCTACTATTTTTGATGCCAAAAATTGAAGGAATGGCCTCAAATTCTTCCTAAGAACTACGGGGTTACTTACTAACATTTTAACTCATTGCAGATGAAACAAATACAATGTAAATAGGTATCTATAAAAAAAAAAAACCAAGCAGTGTCTTTCAAAAGCTATTGCCTTCAGCGCCAGACAGGAGCGTTACCTTTCCAAGTGCAAGTAAGTGGGCAATTGGCACAAGCCCCTTACCAAATACTCTCACAGTGGTGCTGCTCTTCTGGACTCTTTCCCGGTGGTACAGCACATGGCAGGAAAACACCCTTCCATCATCGGTGATTTTGGTGGGGAAAATCTTTAAAGCGTTATTCAAGCCCAGGTGGACTCTTTGCCTGTAGAGCACGCTGCCATTCCAATACACTGCAGGACAGGAGGGCTCCTTGGTCACAAGTTCCTCTTCCCTGCCGTTTGCCCCCTGTGAAAAGAGCAACCCACACAATGTGTGAAGACCAGACCCCCTCCCCAATATTTTTGCAGACTAGATCTATTCCCGCCATGAAAATCTTCCCTCACACCCTTAGCATTGAGTAGGAGTAAGTGGGCATTCGCAACATCTATTTTTTCCAAATACTTTCTTGTTTTATGAGAAGATCCCCCAGAACTCCAAACCAATAGGAGTCATCATCTTACCAATAAACTATGGAATAAGGAGCTGTGTCTTGTGAGTCCTGATCTCTGTAGCCTCTGTTGTAAAGAGAGCAACAGAGCTGCTTTCTCACTGCAGCAATCTTTAAGTTCTGCTGAACATCCCATACATATTAAATATGACTGAATTTCCAAGAAAATCCTTGCTCTTTTAGATTTCAGATAGCAAGAACCTGATAATAACAGCTAAAAGTCATCTCCTCTTAATGCCTGTGTGCCACCCACCCTTCGATACAGGTGCAGCCGGCACATCCTGGACATCTATGCCTCGGTAGATATTTGCAAGCTATACTCTGAATGATACATAGCGACTCACGGATGTCATTGTGCTGACCTTTGGGGTTTTTTTCCCCTTCCTCTGATACTTTGTAGAGTGAACTAGCAGCACAAAAAAATAGTAAGGATGTTCTCTACAAAAGTTTCAAGAATTTTAATGTTAAGAATGCACTGCAAGGGGGAGCTCTAAATAGATAATGAGCTGGGGCAAAAGACTAAGAAACCTAAAATATTTGAAAATCTCCTTTAAGAAAACCCTCAACAGTTACAGGTCCTCAGTGACAGTAGATAGAAATTAACAGGCAAAGCTCAAGGACACTGCTGGCTGATACTTATCTCTACATACTGAAATTAATGCTAAAATGTTACATTAAAAGATGCATACAAATATTTATCCAGAAAGTGAGATACAGTACAAAAATATAATGAGCTTTATGTCTCACAGCAAATTGCTTAAAAATTGTTTTTATGTGGTTAGCTAGATAGCTGGGTTTGCATGTCTTCGGCATACATCTGTGACACAGAGGTTTACAAAACCAAAAAACATTAGTCAGCCCCCCTTTTTTTCTGTTTCAAAGCAGCCTGATACCTCACTACCTTACATAGTAACCATGTATTTTTCAGAGATACTAAAGCTTCACTACAGCAAAAATTCCTGAAAAATCCAATGCAAGAAATATTTCAGTTCTGCTAAGTACTTTGCCACTTTCCATGGACCTGCTCTACATGTACTCCTGAAAAATTAAAAGCAATTAAGATGGAATTTTCCCTCTTTGTTTCTTTAACAGCTATTGTTTGTGGTGTCTATGTTGAAACACCGTGCTTGTACTTTTTCCCTTTATTATCACAGTCCAACAGGACTGATACCTTCTGATTAGCAGATTTTGCAGGGCGCAGTAAAGTCTAACATTTCTATTTCAATCTGCAAAAATACCCTGTAATCCCTTCTGAAATTTATACCTGAGATGAAAAATACTTACCACTAGCCATTTCAAAGGATAATTGGACAAATTTTCTGAGGTTGTGTCCTCAAAGCATGGAATTTCTAAAGTCTGGTTTAACTGCACTTCCTTCACGTAGTGCTGCTCCTCTTTTGTCATTGCAACAACAACAACAAAAAAAGCCCAGGAAGGAAAATCAGAAACATGATGTTCATTGTGCTTTAAAAAACCATTGCTAACCAGTCTTCTGTTCAAGGAATAGGCACTTTTTTGATTAGAAGAGAACTGTAATTTTCAACCATTACCCATAGACACATTTGTTAAGTGAAAGCCCTGCATCTGATTCTAGATGCAGTTCCATGACTAATTCACCGCTTTACCTGAGTTTTTGGGCAATCCATAAAACCCTTTACTTAACTGCAGGATCAAGATGTCTCCTTTTGGAGCTGAGAATAATTTGAAGCCTCAATTTTTCTCTTTCAATTTTTTTTTTTTCTGCAGCAATAGACCTTCACATCCATTTTGTGCAGCTGTATTTCCTTTTCGCTGAAGATATCTGCAGACCTTCTTTTCACTAAGCAAGGTGTTCAGCATGTCAGTCAGGTTAAGATTAACCCATTTTTTCAGCGCAAGCGCTCCTTTTATTATCCTCCAACCTGCCTGCTACCAGAAGCGGAGAACTTGTCGCCCTTTCCTTTGTTATCTATTTAAAGAAGCATTTCAGCACCTCCTGCCCTGCCCATTCCCAGCCCAGGGCTCCCGTCCATCTGTGGAAGGGCAGAGCGATGCACCGAGCGGGGCCAAGCAAGCGGGTCTGCGTGCGTGCGTTTAAACAGGAGGAGCGGCGGCGATGGGCAGGAGGTGCGACGGGCGCCTTGGTGAGCGCTGGTCTCCGCGACCCTCAGCCCGGCGGCGGGCGGCAGCGCCGCGCCGCCAGCCGCCCCGGCCAGCCTCCCCGCCGCAGCCCGCCTGCCCGTACGGCACAGACCCGCCCTCCGTCTTCCTGCTAGGCAGGCACAAGCCCACACCCTGGGGAAACTCGTCAACATTGCTCCCCTGGTAGCTCTGGCTTGCGTGTTGAGATAGAATAGCTATATATTGTATTTATTTTTTATCCTGCGGGGCGGGAGAATACCTAGCCGCCCAAGACTGTCAGGTTATTTGGCCGTGGGGACTTTCTGTTGACTCTAACTTCCTCTACGCCTGGCACCCAAGCGCGGCATGACAGTGCCAGCACACAGCCTGTGCCACAGGGACACAAAGAAGTGCAGCACCCAGAGCGGTGCCCAGGAGACACAACAGCAGAAGTGACTCATCTCCGCTCTCCACCGGAGCGAAGCAGCAGAGGAGCCAGCTGTCACAGCGGGACAAGGAGTGCACAAGCCCTGAAGCGGCTGAATAGTGAGGAAAGGATAAAAAAAGGGCAAAGGAAGCAAACCTATAGCTTCTCCAGGAAGAAAACTGGACCGGAGACTTTGCTGGGACAAGCTACCATGCAAAAGCGCCGTGCAGCGTACAAGAAGTATGAAGATGAGTAGTTGCCCCAGGAGCTCAGTCTGCAAACAGCCTCTGTCTGTTCTCACAGTCATATGTCCCAGCTTGCTTCTTTTCCCCCCATTTTTGACTCCCATTTCCATTAAAAGCCTGTTGGCTAAGGTCCTCTGTGTTTGTCAGTCCTATGTAGGCCTGCTGCTCTGCGAGCTTTTTGTAGCGTCTACAAGTTGAATCCATCTGGATTTGCTTCACTTTGATGTAGTTGGGAGCTGTACTTCATTAGTGACTAGCACCCTTCTCCATTCCACTTGTAGGCTGGATTAAGGTCTTTTGCTTTCTTTGGAGTGGAAGTGGTCCATTACAAAACATCTGGTTACCTTAATAAACAAATCTGCAAAGGAGGTATGTTGAAAACTGAATTTTTTAGCTCTTTCTAGCAAGCAGTTATCAGTAGCAAAGCTTGCTACAGCATGCCATTGCTGAAAAAAGCCACAATGATGCTGATACGAATGACACCTGTCCATGTTTAACATGTAAACAGCAATAACGGCATTAAACATGCTAGTATCAACCAAGGGCACCAGCAAGAGTAAAGGAGCAATGCATGATTAGCACTATTGCTAACTATATTAAGGAAGAAACAGAGAAAAATCATGCGAAGAACAGGAGCATGGGAGGGTTTCATGTGGTTACCAGCACTGTTTGTACCTTGATCCAGCCCATCTGCCCCGTGAAGTGCAGGAAAATTCCCAAAGCGGAGGCTGCCGCAGCACACCCCTGTACAGCAGGTAAAGCAGTAGCTTCACCCTCGACACAATTACGCAGCCATGTACTGTTTAAACACACCCATACTCTGTGGGACATGCAGAGATGCTGGCTCTAATTTTGCTTTTACAAGCTCATCAGGGTAGGAAGGTACCGCTGGATTTCCCCTGAGGGGTGACTCTGGGATAACAGCACTGAAGTGCTTGAAGCCACCGACATGCAGGGGCCACCAGGGAATGAGGCGGCAGCTTGGGTTAAATGTCCCTGCATATGAGACTTGCATAAGAGGTGGAGTTTGTTCGTCCAGAGTTGGCAGCCTGCTTCAGAGGAAGGCCATTGCTGTGGCTGCTGAGGAGCCGTGCCCTGTCCCTGACCCCATGGAGTCAAGGCTCCTTCTGCTGCAGGACCAATGTGATCTACCATGAGGACCAATGTCCCTCCTGCCACTGGTCTGGCCTCATGGTGCGGGCCAAAGAGGCAGTGGGGAGCACTGTGCCCATGGATGCTGCTGCCCCAGTGCTCTGCTGCCTTCTACCCCTAACGTCACCTGCGCCCACCCTGCTCCTAACCCTTGAACATGTGCTGCACCTAACAGCCCTGGGCACAAGTAGGCTCAGCATGCTGGCCTTGCAGCTCTGAACTGAAATCGTGCCAGGTTTGTTGCATTCACTTTAATCTTTCTTGGCTTGTTAACAGAAACCTGGGTCAGCAAAAGGTTTCTGGGGTCACCAAACCCAGTCTCCCATGTGCACAACAAGAAGCGTGCCCAGCATCCCTGCCCAGCTCCATCTTCATGGCAGTTTGGTTTTTTGCCCTCACTGCTGGCATTAAACAGTTGTTCCCAAAGTTGCTGCACTAATGGTTGCCACCATTGTTCAATTTGTAGTCAAATCCGTTCACGTCCTATTTAAACCCATTTGTTCCTTTGCCAGGATAATTTAAATATCCTCCCTGGAGTTCACACTCTCCCCTGAGGCTTACTTACCAGGAGCAGTCATGCTGCCTTCCAGCTTTCTTTTGGCTGATAGAAGCAGCCAACTCTCTGTTCCTGTGATTTTCCTAAGAAATCCCCCGCTTTGCTCCAGTTTGATTTTGATGGTGGGGACACACATCCCTCCATTGACCTAACGCCCAGCACACCCTGCAGATGCCAGCCCTCAGCCTTGACCAGACAAGGGTGTTTTCCCTTTCGTGTGCCCAGTGCTGCGCGCCTGTAGCAGCAGTGCAGTGTGGTTTGGAGACCCAGCATCCTTGGTCCCACCATATCCTGAGCTGCTCACCCAGACTTCTCTGCATCATGTGTCTCCAAACCAAAAATGTAGAAACTGCCCACCTCACCACTTTTTCTTCTTGCTATCTAACTTCATATTCCTCCAAACAAATAAGGTTTCCTAATCAGGAGCTGGATAACAACAGCTAAATTTTGCCTGGTAAATAGGAAACTGTGTAGAGAGCGGCATTCAGTGGCACCATTGTAACCCTCAAGCAAGTCACTATCACAGATCAAAGATTCTATGATTCTATGAAGAAACAGTCATCTATCTTCATATTCCACACCCCACCCACACCCCTATTATGAAAAAGCAACATCTCATTCGTAATCACTTACCTTCGGCCTTGACAATAAGTTGAATTTTTGCAGCCTTTGTCCCATATGGGTAGGTAGCAAAATTGCACTGGTACTGGCCGCTAAGGGAGACGGTAGCGTTTTTCAGATGCAGAGCCCACCAGCTGCACTCGGACGCGACATTTGGATCGGGGGAACACAAAGCCTCTGTACCATCCCGCTCGCAGCACTTCCTTGTGCTGAAGGACACCGAAAAGTTGTAAGAAGCCTCAGGAAATGTGAAGTAATGGGTGCCATAAACGGGGTGATGAACAGCTATTCTGGTAAGCTGGGTGTCATCAGCCTTGGACCACTGTGTCTGTACTAGGTAGGCGGTGTGTGGTTTGGAGAAGCTGCACGCCAGGGTCACGTCAGTACCGGGCAAAGCACGCACCACTCCTGTTTGTGTGACGACGTCCTCAGGCTGGCCTTAAAAACAAATGAAGGGGACCGTTTTCAGTGCAAGTAATGTTTCAACAAAGCTTTCTGCTAAGCTGCCTTTGACACCCGTTTGGTGCCTTAGCCACTGAGAACCACGAAGACCCTACAGCTGTGACAACAGGCTTTCCAGCGAGGAGCGTTACGGCAGATCTCCACCAGTACGGGGAGAGCAAAAGCGCACTTGTCTGGGAGAGGGTGGGGAGCTCCCGTGATGCTCATGGGTGAGAAATGTGAAGTCTGAGGGCCTCTGTGAAAATCAAAATCTTTCAAGTGATATAAATAAAGCAGAAGCTGAGCCCACTTCTTCCCCAGCTCTTTTTGCAAGAACAAAGGAGTTATCTCTGCTGGCTAATTCTGCCCCGCACTGTTCCCCTGCCCACTGCCATTGCCTTCGCTGCTTCAACAGAGAAGGCTATTCTTCTACCTCCACATTATTAAACAGCTCCTGCATGGCCCAAACGAGCGCCCGTTCCAGTGTCGGAGCGAGCTGCCACGGGAGGTATGGTTTCTTTCCCGATTAATTTCATAAAGCATGTTGGCAGTCCTTAGTGTGCCATATAAAGGAGTAACGGATCGGTGAAATGAAGGGGCTTTCAACGTGAGCCTCTACTACTTGGTTTTGCTGCTGCTGTAGTAGAATTGATTTCTCTCCCTTTCTCCCTCCTATGAACAAGAGGAGGCTTGCAGTCCCCAAACTCCTGGATGCAGGTCACCGACAAACTCAAGGGGATGAAGAATTTATGGATAGGGGAGTCGTAGCGAGACAAGTAATCAATCACACCCACAGAACCATAGACAGAAAAGCTCTTTTTCAAAAGGGCATGAAGGTCCCCAGAAAAAATAGGCTTGTGCAGATGTTCTTAGGTATGGACTTGTCGCCCCACATCTCCATTGGATTTTATCCTCCCTGTCTATCAAGGCATCACTGTAAATTTGCTTCGGGAACTTGCCCGCAGTCCCACCAGCCATACCGCTGACTCCTCACGGCAGCAAGCGCATGCTCCTCACCTTCTTTACTTGGAAAAAGGCGGGTGCCAATTTCTTAGCCTTAACGTCTGCTCTGCCGTGCGGTATGGGGCACCTGAGCCAGGGGATGACCCGCCTGGCCCCGACGGTGCCCGCGGCGGGGACGGCATGCCCCACGCTCTGCTGGCTGGGCCAGGAGCGAGACAGGGACCCGGTGCCCCCACAGCTCTGGTTTGACAGGGAAGAGGAGCAAGGGCAGAGTCCCACATGCCTGCGGAGCTGGCTGGGATTTGGTACCTAACCACTGAAGTGTGACATGAACGTGTAGAGACTAGGTGCATGGAGAACAAAGCTACCGAATGGCCTTGGCCAACATTAATCTCTGGTTTTTATTGCTGTGCATGCTCTGCTCATCTTTTAATTGACTTCCAAGAGATGGGATGATGTAAGAGGGTAAATAAAAATAAGCCTGAGTGACAAGTGCTGTGAGAAAAATTACTGAAAACTATTTTTGCCAGTCCAAGGAACTTATTATAGCAAATGCTCACTGATTTCACGGCAAGTTTTGCATCAGTAAAACGTAAGTAAAAAGTGATTAGCAATCTTGTAAGTAGACTAGCAAGCAAGGGACACCTAGCAAGTTATCTCTCGTACTCATACTGATGCTGTATTATGTCAAAAAGACCGTGTAAAGAATGCCTACCAAGAACTACTCGCATGTTTTATATTAAGATGAAAAAGTTACAGATGTAGAAACATTTTAATTTGTTTGTTTTTTTTTTTGTTAGTAGCCTAGTAGTTTAGGTTATTTTAGCTGAAACCCTTTCATGCAAAATTATTCTTAACTTTTTGTTAGCATCTCAGTATAATTAGTCTCATTTTATGCCAACTTTATTTTTCCAAATCAAATGCTGTCCACGAGCCCGTGAAATTTAATAGAGTAAACTCCCAGACATTTAGATGTCTGATCTCCACAAAGGGCATGGTGGGGTCCACTTTCACCTTTGAGTGTCTTCAGAGAGGATATCAGCCTCAGGGGAAAAAACCCAACAGTTCTATTTTTCCCTAAATAATATTGATTTCCTGCATGTGCATGTCTTGAGGCTTCTAGTTCTTTCTTTGCATTGGAGAACTTTTATTTTCTATGAATATACATATGAAATATTTTCCTTTCTTTTAGAATCCAGTTAGCCTGAGTGATGTACAAAATGGGAACAGCCTATGCCAGATTTTGAGACGCACCTTACCATGCCAGTCAAATACATGAACTTTTTTCTTTCTTAAGTGGAAAAAGGTGTATCCTACAAAATTCTTCTTCCTAGCTGGTAATAAGTACTCCTGCATTCAGCATGGTCAGTGTGTTGGGGGGCAGGTGGAGGGGGTTGTCAGCATCAGGCTTTTTCATGGTTTTCCACACGTCGTTTTTGGTTTGAACTCCTTCTGATGGGGATGCAGTTCTCCTTACTCAACTTTTCTGAAAGTTTTACTCTCAATGACAAACTTGTTTCACAAGCCTTTAACGCAGTTTGTAGGGCTGGGTGGGAAGAGGAAGAATCTATTTAAGGGGTTGCAGCTGTAGCATTTATCTTAGCCTCTAAGCATTTCATCTCTTCTTCTCTCTGCATACACAGGTATGTGTGTGTGTGTGTCTTTCTCTGAGAGAGAGAGAAAGAAATATTTTTCATTTGCTCTTTGAAAGCAGTTTTCTTTTTTGTTCATTGGAGATGAGCACATGTTGCCCTAAATACAAGTGAGCTCAATCTCAGTGATTATTCTGGTGAAAACAGGTTAGGCATTTTGGATAAACTAATCTGCCAGTCAGCACAAGCACATTATAACTAGGCTTATTAGAAAGTTGTCAGGAAACAGAAAATAATTACCAGTAGTTACAGCTTGCTCTAGTGAGACACACTAATGCCACCCTGCCCCTCGCCACCCTCCATCAGAAGCCGAGTCAAGGTGTCCCACTAACGCGCTTACCTGCAATGCTGGGCACGGAGAACAAATGAAAGAGGGAGAAGAGCCAGATTTTTTCCATCTTCACTTGATGAAGATTTTGGTAAATACGTAGCTGTCTTGGTCTGCTCCCAGCAGTGTCTCGGAAAAGGAAGTCGAAATGGTCTGTCCTGTGCAGACAGGCAGATGTGCAACACAGTCACACTCATCATTTTAGCGTGACTTCAAAGAAACTTTTGCTTCATTAAATGCAAAAACCTCAGTTTCCTGCCGGAGAGATAAAATTACTACATCTTGTGAAACCTTTACATTGAAAAAACTACCTATACTGTAAGCCCGTGTTCAAGACTTTTTTTTTTTCTTCCTTTGTCTTTTGAGATAAGCTCAAAGTAAGCAGTTTACTGGGTTAAACTCTCTTGAAAACTTGTCAGGTGTCTAAAGTTGAATATCTGGTACAAATCGTACAAAAAAGCTGACTTTTTTTTTAACCCTGCTTCATTTCCTTCACATGTTGTTACAAAATAGCTCAAATATACTATTTCCAGACTCTCTACACTCACTATCTTTTAAGAAAACAGCAAAATAACAAAAACAATCTCCCTAAATGAATACAGTGAATTGAGAGTTTTCCGGATTCACCTTTGCCCCCCCCGCCCCCCCGGGAAGGAGACCATTAATTTTCTGTAGGATTAAAAATTACTGCATCCCATGCGACAACGTGACTTGGTGTGGTTAACCCCTGTACGTCCCTCTGTTCAGCTGGTAGCTTTGGTGTTGGCACGTGGCTCCAGTCAGTCCCATGACCTCTCTTTATTGCAGGTCACCTCTAAATCCTTCGGAATTGTCCTGGAAGCATACTGCGTTTCCATAAACCGGGCATAGACCTGTCAGCAAAGCATATCACTGCAGACAGGTCTTATGCAAGTTGGACCTGCTGCTGGCAACTTTTCAGGAAGAAGCAGATTTGAGTTCTTGCTTATCACACTTCCTTCCCCAAAAGTAAAAGAGCAGGGCAGGACACCTCACGTACACAACATGGACATACGTTATCTGCTGTCTCTTCCCGGTATGGGATGGGCGTTTGGAAGCGCAGCTGGGCAGGAGTCCGGTTGCCCCAACAGCTCCCTCCCTGGGGTCCTGAGGGCAACCCACCCTTTGGCTCCGAGGAGAGCCGATTACAGCCCATCCACCAGGGCAGAGAAAGCGAGTGGCCTGAATGACACAGTCCCTTAAACAGGCACCTCTCTCCACCAGCAGTGCCTTCCCTTGGGTGCCTGGTCTATCCTTGGGTGATCCGCGTCCTGACATTTCTCTCCCAAAGCATTTCTAGGGAGCCTGGGTGCCTTTGTTGGCCCCTTTCTTTCATGGTGCCATTCTCTGCTGTTCAGGCAAAGCCTGTGGAAACTGCCAGTCTCTACCTGCAGTTTTCTTCCCCACTCTTTTCCATCTCCTTTCTGACCGTTGACTTTTTCTGACTATGGAGCTCCCCATAGCTCCAACGTGCAAGGCACAGAGTTCAAGGTAAAAAAGAAAGGTCACCGGTCGTTTCCCTATTTTATGCGCTACCAGATGCAAACAACATCTATACCACTTCCCTAATTTGTGCATGTGTAATCTTTTGGTTTTAAGCATTTAAGCAGGCTAAGGTCTCCAGCTGGAACAGCTGGCACAGCTGGCCAGGCTATGGTCAGGCCTCCAGACATATCTTGGAGGATAAGTGCTGATGCATAGTTCCTTTTTTGTTTGCATTTCTCCCCTACCTGAGGAAATGCACTAAAAGCAGTCATGGCAAATGCACTGGATGCCCGGGTTACTGCCAAGGGAATACTCTCTGGGGATGAAATCTCTGCTTGTCACTCAGAAGCCTGACAGAGAAAGACCTCTCTCAGAGGATCAAGAAGTCCTAAAGTTGAGGATGGACAGAGTATTCAAGCCATTGTAATCAACAGCCACAGAAGGGAGTAAAAAAATATTAAAAATGTGTATGTTCTGGTTTCCAGTTCAGAGCAGAGACCACAAAGAACCTGGAGATTATTTGCAGAGACTAAACTCCAAGAAAATCAGACTTCAACCTAGAATTTGGGCTTTCATTCATGAGTGCAGTT
This sequence comes from Phaethon aethereus, assembly GCF_964289735.1. NCBI lineage: Eukaryota > Metazoa > Chordata > Aves > Phaethontiformes > Phaethontidae > Phaethon > Phaethon aethereus. Next base: position 99,641,435 of record NC_138575.1, on the reverse strand, counting down.
ACCTTAGATTCTCCTGCTCATCAGTTCCTGCAAGCTTTGTACCATGAGAGAATATATTTTCTGTAACACTGAGGGGGGGGGGGGAAAATCTCAGATGAGCCTTCTTATTGATCTGAAACATACATCACAATTCAACAAGACAGCCCAAGTGCCATGTTGTATATTCAACAGCCTCAGAACTTCCTGAGCAGCTTGAGTTACTAGATCACTATGTCTTGCCCTTAGAATTTGCTTCCCTCCTAAAATAACATCCTAAAAATATACTGCTGCCATGTCGCATTGTGTTGGCTGAATGCAGCCACCCAGCATCATTGATGACCTTAGTGATCAAAGACAGACAAGAAAGAAACCCCCCAGTTCGATGGATTTTTGTTCACTTCAGAGATGTCTTTTGCCCCAATTCCCGTCTTAAGCCCAAAGTCTGAAACAGTCATTTGCTTTGCTGCTGACATTGATGTGCGTGAATAGGTAAGGCCTGCCTATGCATATGACATCAAAAAATACTCGGGAGACACGCCACTTAGCCACCACTTAGCCCACCGGCAGGGAGATGTCTCTTCCTTGGAGCAGGCCATGAGGTCCTGCTTACAGCAACACAAGTTATTATGAGAGGTTCCTGCCCCACCACCCCTTTCCTGAGGAGTTACTCACAGGCAGGTTGGTTGGTGCCACGGTGGGATGTTAAACACCAGGTTATGGATGGCGGGGATGAGAGGAGGTACGGACGCGTGCCCGGGGCAGCAGACCTCACTGGTAGCTGGAGGGAGGGCATATCTGTAATGGGCTTTTCCTTGGTGGGGCAACTGCAGGGATGTTTTTCCATCACGCTACATGTGCCTTTCCAGAGAGACGCAGAAAGCACAGCAAGGCTGAGCAGTTTTAAAGGAAAAGAAGCTCTGCCCAGGCAAGAACCACATGTTGTCAGGGGATATGTGAACCACAACGTCTTCTTTTGGGCTGGACAAGCAGTCAGTCTGACTGGTCCTCAGGGGTCCCTGTGTCCCAGGCGGTGGCAGTACTAGTTAGTGGGAAGGGATGGGCCCTGAACGTCCCCAGGGAGGGGGACCCTGGCAGTGACCTCTGCTGCCTCACGTGACATTATTTTTTTTTCCCCTTGAGTGGGAGCGGGGTTGGCAGTGGGGGGATCCTCTAATTATTTTCCGCAGATCCTTTAACCACTGGGGGAGGCATTTCGAGAGCTACAAATGACTCTTTCCGTGGCAATCACTCCTATTACGCGTCATGCTCACAAAACCCTCAACTGCAATACAATTCTTCTACCTCAATTATGGTAAGCTGCACCTAAGGAAGAAGCAGAGCTGCAGTCAGCCCCACAGAAAAAGAAATCTTGCACTCCAGAGACAAATTCAATCATTCGCAAAGAGAGCCTTTTCAGAAATGCTAGCGCGCGAGCTCTTCCTGCCAGAGGCGAGGATGATTACCCTTGCAGACTGGTGTCCTCTAAACATTGCTTAAAGAAAGTGCTGCTCCCCCGTGAAAGAGAGACGGAGACTTTGAAGCAGGAATTTCATTAAAGAGTAAACTAACCTTTCATGTTTCCTTGGCGCTGGGCAGAGAAACCGCCACTTTGTCATTGTGGTTTTGTTTCGAACTTCTTTGAAAACTGTACTGATGACTCTGTAGCTGGCGGGCAGCTTTGGTCACGGCACCTCGCGGAGGGGCGGGCGCGTGGGCGGCACAGGCTGGCAGGCGACAGGGCGCTGAGGTGGCCGTGGGAGCCCCACCGGGCTTTTTCAGTGACCCCCTGCTTCCTCCATCTCCCTCATCCTTAGATCTTGTGCCTCTCGCCTGCTTGCGGCACTGTCTCTTCTGCGCAGGGAGGAGAGGGTGAGGTCGTTTCTCACTCCGCTTCCTCCTCCTCCTCCTCCCTCACGGCTACGCGCGCACGTCCGCGCGCTGTGTTTGACATAACGCAGCCCCGGGTTCAGCCCGGGTGTTTAAGCAGCGTGGCGAGGCATACACGCTTCCCCCTCAACAACAATTTTTCCAACTGAAAGATGTTTAAAAGACCTGAACGGACTTTTCATCCCCACTCCCTCGTTGACGGCTCGGAGGGAGGGAGAACACCAAGAACACCAAGCCCCCGGCCGCCTCCCTGCCCCAGCCCGGCCCCGGGGCTGCTCCCGCTGCTCTCCTCAGCTCCAGCACTGACACCAGTGGAATTCAAGATGTCCCTTTCTACAAATGTTTCGTCTGCCATCATGCCCTGCAGACATTCTGGGGCCAAATCCAACCAGGCAACGGCTCTTTAATTGCACCTTTTGCTCATCCTGCTGGTAAATACTGCTTTCTTCATGTCGTGAGGTGGGAACTTGCTTTTGAATGGCCTTGCCCGAGACTACAAGTCAAAATGATAGGCAAGGGCTACAGCCCTTGAATCCTCTCTTCTTGCTGTCTGTGGGAAAAATCTCTTTGTGACTGCTCTGTGTTTACAGAGCCTTTCAGATAAGGCAACAGGGTGCCTTTTGGGAAAGCAGAAGGATCCCAGGGAAGTCTCTTCTCGTGCGGAGTTCCTCTGCATGCGTCTCTGACTCCGCGTTTCTGTGATGTAAGAAAGGGACCGCAAAAGCTGGCAGCAGTTCTTCCAATTACAAGGTCTAACTTACAGTTCATGTTTCAGAGAAAGAGAGCGTACGTTTGGGGATAAATTGGAGAAAACCAGTTCCCCCACTTTCTGTGGTCATTCCAGCCACAGGTTCCTGTGTGGTCCTCTGCTCCTATTTAATACCATTTCTGGTCAATGGTAGTCCGTCAATGTAAGCTGTTGAACATTACATTGTGCAAAGACTCTGCTTGAGAAAGGGCTTTTCATAAACATAGCTTGTGGGGCTTTAGCTTGAGGTCTGCGTGAAAGAGGGAGTTATCAAGACAAGCAACAGACCACTCGATCAGAAAGCAAAAGCTTAGATTCACATCCAAAGTGCTGTAAACCTAGATGGGTTGTACAGCTTATTTTACTGTGCAGACCATCTCAAACAGATTTTGTTCCCCAATTAATCTAAATTCCTCCATATTATTGCATGCAAATACCATTTTGCAGACACACAGCCGCCTGGCCCGAGCTTAACACAGCTGACTGGTTAGAATTCACTGCTGAAGAAATGCATCGAACAGAAAGGATTAAAGATGTGGAAGTTAACTTCAGATACAGTAGCAGTGACAATTTGAGGGCAGAAGCTGCCTTTTCATTATAAAAAAATTCAAATAATTTACAGTAATAAAAGGCCAAGTTACAGTGACAGCGAGAACCAGAACTGGGATTTTTTTTTTCCAACAGAATACTTTGAAAACATCAGATGTTAATGAATTTGTTTGTATGCAGTATCTTTATAGACCTATAAATACCTTTCATGCTATCAGCATTGCAGAAGAAACCACTGGGAAGTGCGATATCTCTCTCATCACATTCATCATCTATTAATTTGCCCACTATACCCTAATTCCACATCTCTTTAGAAAAGGTAGCGAAGTACAAATGAGAAAAGCAAAGCAGACGTTGTTTTTTCATGTTGAGCCTTACTCTGTAGAGAAGAAATTGCACCTCAGTGGAGCCCATGTTTGGACTCCTGAGGTAGTCACCTCCTCTAGCCCTCCTCCCAGTTCGACCCCTTGTCCTGGATACTATTTCCATCTCAGTCACTGATGTGTGACCTACCTGCTCCTGCAAGCCTGCTCCTGACCTACTGACCCACCAGCACCACTTGACTGAACACTGCTCTTCCTCCCGCCTGAAATGAAGTTATGCTTTAACTTCTCCACAGCTGATTAAGCTTAGCAATGCTGCTAATGTCAATGAAATAATTTGAGACCTCTACCAGAGCAGTTAACTTCTATTTTGCTTCCATTTTTTAAATGAATATGCAGTGGCTCAGTGGATTTAAGGGCCTCACCAGAGTACTGCCCAAGTCAGTAGGTGGCACCTGGGCACTTCCAGACTGTGTGTCCCAAAAAGAGCACCACTGTCTAAATAAGAGAAGCTGCTTGTGTTCCCCAAGTCTTGTTTCCCAAAAGGCTACTTTCTGCCCCTTGGAAAAATCAGTGATTCAGTAAATTAATTTCATTCTGTTACTGTAATTGGATTAAAAAAAAAAGAAGCATTTTACAAGACTTTCCTTGAAGTCAGTAAGCTGGAGGATTGCACTGTGACTGAGCACAAATCAAATACTTCTAGCGTTATTTGACATTTTAGTCGCGAAGAAGGAAACCTCTCTCATTACAGAACTGAGCCAAGTTGGCTTGCTGTGAATCAGACTCTCCAGAGGACACTTCCCTCTCCTACCCCCTGCTCAGCTGTACAGCAGCCTAAGCAGCAAACATCATGCAAACTAAGGCAGCCGCAGTCATCACCAGTCATCCTTTCTCCCTTTAAAATTACACTGACTCACATGGTGTATTTCTCTAACAGATGCTACCGTACAGCACAGAGCTTGTCAAGAAGGAAAGCGAGCCCACCGCAGAGTTGCACAAAAAAACGGCTTAGAAGCACCATAGATCTGTTTGCAGGAGGCTGGATCAAAATCCTTTCAGGCTCATTTTAGCGATTTACCTGAATACGCCAGAGGTGCATTTGGCTTGCAATGCTTCTGGAAAGTCTTGGCTGTGGTTTTTCAGGATGCAAGTACCAGGGCTTGGGATCACTACAGCTGACCAGCTGCTCAGAGTACAGGTACAATCTTAGAAGTCTGATTTAATATCTTGTTCTACCAGCAACGCTCGTGGCTAAATGGGAAATAAAACTAATTTATCCTTATTAGATTTGGGCTGTAATCTCATATCACCCTCAGATATTGGACTCCCCTGTCAGGCTTCCTGCTGTGCACTGGCTCTGGTTCCCAGGAAGCTCAAGAGGGCAAGGTGGATAATGAAAGAAATGTAAGTTCAAAGAAAATTCATATGTAGTTCAGTGGTTTGAACAGTAGAAACATTTAACAACCCATATATGAAACAAAAAGCAGCCTACAGATGTGGCCCATTCACCCAGAAGAAATGTTTTATTATACCAATGTGGATGCTGGCTGTGTCTGAAAATACTGGGTCCAATAAAAGCATTTCTTTGAATCCTAGGGAGCATTGCCCACTTTTCCTGAACAGAAAAAATACATGCCCAGTGTTACAGGATCAGCACCTACATCATAACTAGTTGCCCACAGGAAACAACTAGGATTTTTTTCAGGGAAGTAATCTGCTTTTTCAAAATATTGATCAGAGCAAGTATATGAGCTCTCTTATGCTTAGAATTATTATCTATATAAAAAATTAACCAAAAAATAGCTTGGGTGCAGTTAATCTTTCTTTGGTACGAAATGAAGAATAGATCTCCTGACAGGCTCTCCGTCATGTTTTCCTGCAACTTTCCATTTTTCAGTTGTAGTGGCAGTTCCCAGCAGTCTTTCTTTATAGGTGACTTCTTCTTTCACCAGAATCGTGTTTTGCCAACCCCTGACCTGCTCCTCACACAGTAGCTCAAGTAGTTGGGTGGTTCCTCTGGCAAGAGGGTTCCCAGACTTAGGAGAGAGTTACCTCTAAGTCCTCCCCTGCCACCTCTCAAAAGGCAGCGATGACCTCCTGTTTTACTTTGTTATTTACCTCCTGTTTTATTTTGTTATTTAAACCCCTCACACCATTTCTCAGAAAAAGCTTCGCCGTCCATCGTCTATACAAAACGACACAAGTTCCCTGCTAACAACAGCAGCTTTTTCAAAGGACATGGAGCGTACTTAAGAGCTCAACATTTACTGGTTTGCATTTTCTAGGAAGCAGGATTTGTCAGCCTGCATTCAAGGACCACAAAGGAGCCTATATTTTTTTTCCCGGTTCCCCATGCTGCGAACTTTCTCTTTGGGAAACTGCCAAAGCCTGTGTCAGGAGGTTGTTATTTTGCTCTCAGAGACCAAAATCAATCAATCAATCCGTGGCTTGGCAATGCCAGAACAGAAGATTAGGACTCTCAAGGCAGATTATAAACACAATCCCCTCAATTAACTTCTCCGGGATGGGCTAGAGGCAGTCAGATCCTCGTTAAGTCAATTATTAACACAGATGGTCAATGTGCATATTTTTTATGACAAATCTTATTAATTTCATGTGCAAACCAGTAAACCCAGAGAAAGGCTAAGGACCAGGGCTGCTGCCCTGCCTGCCGGGGCACCGAGGACAAGCCGCGGGAGCAGTTTGGCGCAGGTCCTGCTGCCACGTGCGAACACCCGTCCCCTTGGGCCAGCAGCGCCAGGGCTTTTGCCAACCCCCTTGTTTCTCAGGCCTGAGACCCTGCGCCCCTGCCTGTCCTTCCTGAGAGACATTATAGAGGCTTCAGGAATGGAGAGGGCTCCGAATTATGAACCTGATGTTGGGTTTTTTTTGTTTTGTTTTATTTTAAAGTTACTGTTTGCACGCCGAGGCTAGCGCTCTCGTTTTGGAGCGGGGAGGAAGGCTGGGTAGGGCGCCTCTAGCATCACCTTTCACAGACAACGTCTCTTCATAGAATCACAGCATGGTTTGGGTTGGAAGGGACCTTAAAGATCATCTAGTTCCAGCCCCGCTGCCATGAGCAGGGACGCCTTCCGCTAGACCAGGTTTCCCAAAGCCCCATCCAACCTGGCCTTGTCCCTCTCAAGGGAGAAAGCTCAACAGGCACCCACAGTCCCTACTCTTTGCCTGTATAGTTTTATCCATAACTAACTTAACTCTCAGTCAATTTTAAGTGCTCAGTTTTCTGGGCCTGAAAAAGCTTGCGAGTGCACGTGCGTTTTTTGCAGCTGGAAAGCAGGCACCAAAAACTTGCACTGAAATTACTCTGACAACTCAGCTCTGCTGCAGTTTTGCTGCCAACACAATCATCATCCTTAGAAAGCCCTTCCATAATACCCCATTGCATTTTTAACAACTGAACTTACCTGCCTTCTTCCAGATTTTTCCAGGATTGAGCCTTAAAATGGTGTCGGCTAGAGTTTATCTTAGTACAGAAACCAGCTACTTGTCAAGAGGAGAGAAGCTAAGTATGCAAGCCACACTTTCTGGGTCTCACACCCAGCACGTAAAGGCCAGATTCCCCTGCACATCCATGTCAAACCTATGAGGCAGCTTCCTCATACGAGTTGGGGGATCAGCCTCTCTGTTTGAAAAATGAAGGCATTCAAGGCTCTGCCAAAGGGGCAAAACCCCAAAACCTGCAGTGAGCAGAGACTGAATTCCCCTCCAGGAGTTCAAAGGAAAGAACTTGAACTGTGACCCAGAAAGACTGAAATTAGTTTAAAAATGCCCTGTTCTACAGCACAGCACTATATCCATGCTCCTTGCTTGCCAATAATCTATTAAAACTCCTTCCCGCCTGAGCAACAGTTAAGGGCGGCTAAATAAGCCCTGCACGGTCCTACTGAGTAATAAAAACCGTGCCAGGCAAGTGTCTGACTTAACCTTTTGTCAGGCTCCGGTAGTGCCTGTAGCACATCACGTCATACAGGACCCCGGCAGTACTGCTGACCTCCAGAAGGAGAGACCCAGATTGTCGCCCTGTGAAAGACCAGCAGATGGACCAGCTCCGGTGGCCGGTGTACTTGGCACAGCCTGAGGAGTGACTGGGAGCCACCCGGTGAAGAGAGAGAAGGGCTGGTGGGCAGCTGGAGACACCCTGATGCTCTCAGCACGGAAGACGGCATGTCAGCGAGACCCACCGGTGAAATACGTGGCTGGCTACGAGCGGTGACAGCTTAAGGCTGAAACTGATTCTTGCGTTCATCCATCTGGATAAATATTTGTTGCTGTTATGTGTGCTTACCAGTGGGAATACATGATTAAAACATTTCTAATTTGCAGCGCCTTCAAATGCATTCAAGTCAGGCTCCTTTCTCTAGGGGTTAAATGGCATTTATAAATCCTCAATCTTTTTCTAACTTCTAGGTATTACTGCAGGTGAAAAATCAGAATATTTGTAGTTTAGCAGTCTGTTAGACACATATTGCCATTTGATAAAAATTCAGATGTATATCTGCAACCCTGAGTCAAGCTCATCTTCCCACTGGCTATGTCGTTGGTATGGGTTGACAATGGAAAAAGGCAATAAGCAGTTTTTGTGAAGAAGTAATCTATCTGATCTTATTCATCTTTTCAGTCTCTGGCCCTGCGTTAGCACCTTTTTGATCTGCTCAACACCCCAGCTTTACAGGATTCAGCATCCGATGAGTATGACCTGAGTTCTTACCTTATACTGTTGACCGCTACCAACACTGACATTTTCTTTCTTACACCTCTTTTTTTCTACTCTCTTTATGTAGGCTAGGGTAGCACCATTCAGACCAAAAAAGCAGGAAGCCTAATTACTGGAGCTGTGCAACTGAAATGATGGAGTTCCTTAAGACTAAAACTGAGATAAGCTGCCTAATAAACAAACAAACAAGATGCCTGTAGTCTGTCAGAGGAGTAATCGAAGCTGGGATAAGGCACTTGGGGTACTTTAACACAAGGCTGTGCAGACTTGGAGAAGTCCAATTACAGCATCCCAATTTATACAGAATAAATTGAAGACAGGGCTGATGGTGAAGAGGCCCAGAATGAAAGCTGAGTGTTTGGCAGAAGGCAGTGACTGACAATGAAATGCACAGTTCCCTCTGTAAAGAACTTATTTAATTTATATAAAAGGAGAGCCCGGCTCCAGCCTTCAGAGAGGGATTTCTACAGTGCTGGACCCCACCAGGTACAGTGATGTGTTTGTCACTTTTCAGTCATTCTATCTGAATAAAGAAAGTTGGGGATGACAAATACAATACTGAATCAGATCTGTGCTTAAAGGCAGACGAGTAAATTAGGATTCCTGGCTAGGGAATAGGAGGAGGCAGAAGAGGCAAGGACAGCCTGCTGAGAACTCGTCATCAATAGCTGGTGATTTAAAGTGGCCAGCCTTAGAATCATAAAATAATTTAGGTTGGAAAAGACCTTTAAGGTTATCAAGATCAACTGTTAACCTAGCACTGCCAAGTCTACCACTAAACCATGATCCCAAGTACCTTGGCAGAGCTCATGGAGTGGTAGCTCTGGCGGTGAGAGCAGCAGCCGTGGCTGCATATCAGTGCTTGGAAAGTCCAGCACAGCCTCCTGACAAACAAAGTTTGAAGCAGTCGTAATTAGAGAGGCAGCACAATCATGAAGAATTTATCCATGTTAATTTCTGCTGGGCTTTTCAAAAAACGTAGGCAAGGCCACCCAATTTTTTCCTAATATAAAAAGTAACCTGGGAAAATGGAATCCTTTTAAAACTTTTTCTCCCATGTATACATCTTTATCACAAGAGGTCTGGTGGTACAGAAAAACAGAGTACAGATCTTGGGCTGCTCTGACTGAAATGAAAATACCTCTTCCCTGCTCCCCACCCAGTCTGCTGTACTTACAGGGCTGCTCCTGGGACACCAGCACAAGACATATCAGACTCCTGGATGCCTAAGAGGAACAGGGGGAAAACAACACAACCCCAGTCATTATGCCCTATGAAGGGACACAACCAGTCTCCATCCCAGCCCTCAGCATCCCCACAGCTGCTCCTCAGCTTTATCAGGCTGGTGACTACCCTTGAACTTTTCCCCCCTCAGCAAAGGTACAGGTAGCTGCTGCCTGTCACGTCATGGTACCACACTGCAGACCTCAAAGCAATAAACTATTTGGAGATCCAGAACCTCCTGAGGCCAGGCTCAGATAGACCCTCATGGCTCTGCTTGCCCCTCAGCCAAGGCAGCCCTGCTACAGATACACCTCCAGCCCTCGTCTCTGTAATCAGTGCCTCAACAAGGTGCTAATAAGACAAGCATTTCTGAGGGTTAAACTCTTTTGCAGCTCAGGATGCCATTCCTCCACAATTAAAGGTAAATGTCTCAAAGGTACCTAAATCCTTGTTTGCTGCCAAGACAACTACACTTCTTGGAATGATAGGCTTATATCTTTCAACAGAACTCACATTGCTGTGCCTCTGTCATTTATGGGCTTTCCAGAGATGTAGCAATTGTTATGCTTCAGGTGAAATGCTGTAAAACAAAAAACCTCCCATAAATCAGAAACATTTTTCTTCAGGAAAGGTAAAGTCATTAATAACAGCAACACTGTAATACATGCTAATTAGATTTTTAGGAAATCTTTTCAGGGATAGAGAACCAAGGCCACAGCTGAAGCCGTTAACATTCAAGGCTTCATCTTTAAAACAGAGGCTTGGCTTAGAGATATTTTGCCTGGCAGTAGCTTGTCTTACCACCTCAGCAGGGCCACCAGCTGGCTGCTCTTACATTTTTGTTAACACTTAGTGGCATTCTCCTAGCTCTGCTCTCCGTGGGGCCAGGCTGAGACGGGCTGCTGTGATTTACTTTCATTTCTCCTGTTAATTTCTTGGGGCTCTCCTTACCCCATACTGCTTTGAAAGCCAGGGACTATCTCAGTGCTGGTTACCTCACAGCAACCTCCTACCATTTTCAAAACTCTCCATCTTCTGTCCTTGGTGTTTGCTGTTGAGATCGGGAAGTAATTCCTTGAAATTAGATTTTTAATTATTATTGTTGGTTCTTTACAAAGGCGGCTTTGCTCTTTGGTTCCTCCACGGTAGGACTTTTTAGTATGGGAAGCTTGTTTGCAGGTTCAGTCTTTGCAGAGGACTTACAGAAAAATCAGCTTAGCTGAACTTAGGCTCAGCTCTGTCTACGCCCATCTCGGGGAGAGCAGATCCTTCCGAATGACAAGTACTGGCCTGAGTTATTTTACTATCATTTGTTCAGTTTCCAAGCCCTGTCCTCAAACCAAAAACCTACAGAAGACAAATCTAGCAGACCGTCCATCCTCTCAGTGCTTCGCGGAGTATTGACTCTCGGCTCAGCAAGCGGTAGCAACGCAGTCGGGTAACCCCATCGGCGCCCTACCCTCAGAGGCACCCAGGCACCCCGTGCCGGGTGTCCGGTCACCCGGGGAAGCACGCCTGCCCGAAAGCCACAGGCAGCGGGAGGGAGAGGTGGAGGCAGGCCGGCAGCCTTGTGCCGCCGCGAGCCACGCGCCTGCCTCGGCGGGAGAGGCGTCAGCAGAACGCTGCTCCTCCTTGACCACCTCAGAGGGTGGTCAGACATTGGAACAGGCTGCCCAGGGACGTGGTGGAGTCGCCATCTCTGGAAATATTCAAAAAACATGTGGATGTGGCACTTCAGGACATGGTTTAGGGGACATGGTGCTTTGAGTTAATGGTTGGACTTGATGATCTTGAACGTCCTTTCCAACCTTAGTGATCTGTGATTCCTCACCACCCGCGCTGCCGTGCGCGTAGTCAATAAGGTGTGTCAAAGCTGGGGGGGGAAAAGGTTGAACCGGGCACCCGCTCCCACCCTACTAAATCCCGTCAGCACCCTCTCATTGACTCCGCTTGGCAGGAACAGGGACTACACATTAAAAAACAAAACAAGAAGAAAAAAATCCCAGACGGCCTTTCAAGCGGGGGCATTCCCTGGCCCAGCTAGCGCGAGCGCCGTGGGGCCGGTTAAAGGGGGCAGGAGCGGGGATGGGGCAGGAGCAGGGACACGTTGAGCCCCCACGGTCACGGCTGCTGAAGCAGGGTGCTGGCACCGCCAGGCGGGGACACGGAGTAAAAAAACCCCACCAAACCACGCATAAATAACCTCTCTGAAAACGTGCCAGCAATTTCTTTGCACACGAAAATCAAAACATGCCTTACAGGAAAGCCTTCCCCACCCCTCCCTCAACGCTGCCCTGCCCGCCGAGCACAGGCTGTCTCTAAGCCTATGGTTCCCTGGTGCCTGCGGTTTTTCAACCACAGGGTTTTATCCCTCTTAGCCCTTGTTTGGGGCTTTGTCCGGAAAAGATATCTGTGACCTGCAGCAGAAGCTGTTTTTCCCCTTTCCACTTTTTCTGGCTATTGGGAGGCTCCATCTCGGAGCCCATCAGCTGGCCGTTTTCTCCCTGCCTGTCGTTCAGCCGTCACTTCTGCCGGTTCCGTAGACCTAGTGACAGTGCATTTTCAAACAGGTTTAAAATTCAAATTGACTCAAATTATCCCGAGGTAATTTACCCAAAAACTGCCAAGGTAAGAGCATCGGACTGTCCAGGTTTCACCGAAGCTAAGAAACAAAGCTGCCTTGAGTACGTGGGAGCAAGCTCCTTGTTGCTTGCGTTTGAATTGTTTTTAGTCCAACAATTCACCTTAAAGCAGACACAGAGCAGAATTTCACCCAGTCACTGCCTGCTAATGCATTTTGCAATGTATTTGATTTTGATATCGGAATATTACAGTTTCTAGTACCAAGAGATAATAGGCAAAACACACGGGTTTCCATGGGACATGGGTGTATTTTGTCTTTTATATTTGCTCTGTGCTTTGCTCTGGTGGTACAATACGCTTATATGCCATTACCATAAATTCAATTGTTTGCAAATTCTCTCTCAATTTTCCATCCTCTGGCAATAAAGCTACATTTAGAAAGGGCTGTCTTTAGCAATTGCTTGCCATCCTTTTATTGATGGATTCTCTGAACATCTCATTGCACTTTTATTCTATTATCCATTTAATGGTTTTTCATTTCCTCCAACACAGGCAGCCCAAGGAATGCTTTACCACAATAGATGCCACTTCCACTCTTCACTTGGGGGTAGGCCAGGGGATGGAGGGGGAAGAGTGAGGATTTCTTCCAATTTTTTCCAATAATTAATTTTAAAATGAACTCTACTTTTATACACTAAGTCTTTGGTGCCTTGGAGAGCCTTCTTCCTTATTTCTTCTCCTTAAAATATAGAGCTTATGCATCGAAACCGACATTTAAAATTCTACTAACATAAGTGTTGACTCTTTAAAACATCTGATCTGTATCACAAAGAACTCAAACTGAATAATTTATTTTGACAATCGTTTTAACCAGATTTAGTTTACTAAATTTACCCAAAGACATTGCTATTAATGGTAAAACCAGGTGATAGATACTTACTGAATTATTGTTATTTATTGTTTATTTCAGGGTCTCTCATTTCATCTGGTTGCCCAAATAGGATGTGCTTCAGTTAAAAGGGTGCGACTGTTTCTTAGAAGCATGGTGGCTTATAGATATAAGAGAGATATGCAAGGAAAGGCAATGTTTTTCACAAAAGCAGCTGATACAACTGTAAAAATCCAAGAGCCAGGCACACTGTTGGGCACACGAGACTCTGGTATGGAGTATAAGAAGCTATGAACAGTTTTAATTACGATACACAAAACTACTAAAAACAAAATTACAGTTGAGAAACCTCAGTTTTGTCCTTCTTAACTTATATATTTTATTAAGCCAAATTCTTCTGTTGTTTAATAAACACAGTCTAGTCTTACAATTTCTAGAGAAGTGGTATCTACTTCCTCTATGGTTTCAACAAATCCCACATTCTGAAGGAATCATTTCCCTTCATTAAGCCATTTAATGTCCATCTCCCCAAATATCAACAAGGTCAGCCCTTTCATGACAGCGAAAAAGTCTTGCCACTCTTTTGATGGTCTTGCATGGAGATGGCATTGCAACATTTAGACAAAACGCACCTATTTTCTGTTATATACAGCGGGATGTGTATTTCTTCAGGAAGCTCCATTCAGCCATAGTACTCCATGAGCTACCGCGTAATGAACAGTAACGTAGGAGTTATTCAAGGCATTTTCAGGATGAACCTTTCTTATTAAAAAAAACCTTTATTATTAAGTGCAGTTTGAAGAAGCTATTTTCCATCCTAATGGGGTGCTGTGAACAGAGGTTAGCTCCCAAGCTCCCGAACAGCTTAGGTTTCCATTCAGGTCTGTGGGAATCTCAGGCCCATGCGAGCAGTGCCGTTAGCCTCCGAGGGACCTATGCAATGCAGCCCGCCACTGGGAGGATTCCACCGCACGGGGTATGGAGGGAAGTAAGTCCTGGCCATTAGAAGGGCACATTGGCCAAAACGTTTAGCACAGCACACAAAATATTGTCTACTTAAAGATGAAGTAAAAACAGGCATGAATTAAATCAGGTATATTGAAGAAGTACAGTGAAATACCTAACATCAAAAATAAACAATTAAATACAAAATAAGCAATTAGATCTCATCTTGAGGTCAAATGATCACCAGTTCAATTCAATAATGTTTGAATTTTGGATTAAAAAATATCTACATGGTTGAAACTAGAAGCAGTCTTCAAAATAAATCTTCTACTGCAGATATTTGCCTGTCTTGTTTGAAGGGGTTTTTGTCATTCAAACATGAAGCTAAGGCACCCACTAGACGTCTTCTTCAAAAGTTTTCATAAAAAATAGCTGAAGGCTGAATAATTCTCCATAGCATTGTGGATGAAGAAAAAAAAAAAAGAGAGGCAAAAACCAACCAACTTCAAGAAACACTTACATGACAAGGAGAAGTAAAACAACAGCATTAGAAAACAAATGAACAAACAAAAATACCAGCCTTCTTCTACTGTTTTTTCTCACTCACAACAAAATGGTCTTCCGTTTCACAAGGGCCACGTACAGGTGACAGCGCCCTCGGGGCCCTGGGGGCTGATGCGTGTGTTTAGCAGAGGGACAAGCCTGGCACCCCTGGGCTGGTGGCCCTGATGCCACTTGCTTACAGTAATTACGGGTGAACAGAAAAAGGCAAATGGAATCTTCCTAGCAAATGGCACATTTATAGTACGACTTGACTGGGCTGGTTTGAAGACAACTGCTTATCCTCTATGAACCTAGCTGGGTTTTATTAACAGACATGGGCATTTTGCAGTTGTTTAGAAGATTGGTTCATTTCCCAGGGCAATCCTGCAGGACACAGACCACCTCATCTCACCTTAGCTTCAAACCGCACAAAAACTGGCTGACTGAACCCCAAGAAACTGAATAATCCTTCAAAGAGTGAGACCAGACTCCAGCGGGGTCAGAAGTTTCTGTTTGACCACAGAGATACAGTTTTATTTTCTTTTCACTGTTCTGTAACTGAGAAAATCATCATCTTGTCATGAATTTACAGATCATTTCATTCATGCAACAAAGGAAAAAAAACCTCCAGGAAGCACGATCTCTTTGTTTGAACTCAATCATTTATTCTGCTCAATACTGTTCCAGGCTGAAATTAAATATTTTCCTCTTCTCCACCTAAATAAAATGTGATCCAACATATTATGCAGTTCTAATCTATTTTGGCCAGCTACATTTTTATGCTGATAAGGGAAAATTAATTTAACCATATATGCACAGGAATATCATCACATTGTGCATGGAAGATAAAATCTCACAAGGCATTTGGCTTGTGAACGTTGCTTCTAGGAGGATGTTCATTTCCAATTGCATTTTCTCCCCAATAGATTCTTAATTTGCCTTGTTCTATATGGTTTCCAGTTATCATTTTGTACAGCAATAAAAATCAGTGAAGCAGCAAAAGCTTATGGGCCTATGCCTAGGTTTGATTTATATAATGGATGGTGCAGTATCGTTGGTCTGCATAATTGAAATTCATTCAGCTCCCACTGTTTATAATGCGGCTGTAAAGTGCATTATGTATTTATTGATAAACAATCATTTTATTTGCAATAGTGCTGGAAAAAGAAGGGTGTTGCCTTAATTTTCTTTTTCCATGTATGCTTTATGTGTATGAAACCTGTAGAGCTATGTAAAACCTGTTTATTACTATCACCTTCTGCTTCAAAGCCTCAAAATAGACTCGTATCTCCTTATAAAGCACAACCGGATAAAAAAACAGGCTGTGGCAAAAAGTCAGAATGTTAAGACTTGAAGTAACAATCATCTATATGTAAAAAATCTGAGTAATGAGTAAATTCAACAGCTGACCCGAACGTGCCTCAGATACCCTGCGTTCTCCCACAGCAGGAACGCTGCAGCTCCAACTACTTTCTGAAGTTCAATTTTCCCCTAATCAGGGGGAAAACAATCAAAATGTCATTTTCTGAGACATCTCCTGTAAGGATTTTTTTTAATAATATTTGTTGAAAGAAGACACTGAAGCCTCACTCAAGAAATTCGTAGCTGTCTCTTGCACAGATTTAATCAGGTGTCTTAATCCTACTGTCAGGCAAAATTGTATGCACTTTTTTTTTAATTTCCCGTCTTCTTTAGAAATGCTACGTGCTATATTTATATCTGTGAAGGCATCATTTTACAGTCACATTTCCCCCTTTATTTTCCTCTTTCCCTCATGGTGCAATTAAACAAAATCGTTTTTCCATAAAAGCTCTATTAATTCTGGTGAGGGTCATCAGACTGACAGTTTTGAAGGAAAGAATTTTCCATTTACCTTACAAGAAAGCAGCAGAAAAGCAATAACATGCCTTTACCCTAACCCTGCAAGAACCACATCTGAAGATTGGTCAGAGTAAATAGAGTCTCGAGGGCCTGCTCCAGTTCATGATACCTCTCTGGGAGTGCTTGCGAGGATCAATAGTATTTCCTGTACAATGAGAATTCAGTAATGTGTCCCTTTCTACACTGGATGTGCCTGTCTCCAAAAAAATTTATTTCACACTGGCCAAATCTAAGTCACTGAAAGGTGATCACTTTAATTTACCTCTGGATAGGACTGAGTATGTTTCAAGTCCTGTTTTCAAAAATGTGGCATTTTACTTCACCAGAACCTGGATTTACCACGTAAAGGTTTCAGCAGGTTTTACTACATAGAGGAAAACCCAAGCAATTTATTGCATTTTGTTCCATGGCTTCAACTCGAGCTCCTCTGGAGATGTCTCAGTTCAGAATTTAGACTTGGCAGTCTCCGGCACGGTGTCCTCACCTCAGGATCCGCAATCACAGCCTCCAACGTGTTCTGCTTCTCGGTAAATGGCGAAAAAGGGAGTTAATACCTTTGGTGCCTAGAAACAGTGCTGAGTCGTGCTGCAAGGGTAGGGTGAAGAAAATCAGGTTGTCCATTGCTTATCCATTTTCTCGTGGGGAGGAGAGGTGGTGATGAGGGGAGAGGAGACTTCCCTCTCCATAACAACTAAACTCACTTTTCAAAATCATCGACCGAAGCATCGAACACAAACGCGCGCCTTTACAGCAGGTGGTTTGCAGCGCTGCAGGCAGGATCTCTCTTTTACTGCTGCTTGGGGACAAAAAAAAATTTAAATCAGTTCTTTAAGTTTTCCTCATCAACAGGAAAGCCTAGATAATGACTCCGCTACCCGGATATTTATCTCTGGAAACATTCCGCCCGTGAATGCGAGGCAGGTGCCTTTGTGAGTTATTGCAGCCCGGTATCGCTCGACATCTTCTTACCAAACCTCCTCTCCGTCTAGCAACAGAGAGGATTGATTTATGGTGTTCAAAAGCCATTCCTGACATATATAGAGCCATTGGTATTGGCACGCAGTGCTATTTCAAACGGACCTTACTATTTTTGCTCTGCTAAATGTAGCTGGCTATTGGATTTATGGTCCCCTATTGAGGCGGCTTCGGCTGCTACACTCACAAGTGTACGTGGACTATGCTACTTGCTTATTTACCTTTGATTTCTCACCATTGATCAAAAGATTTAGGAAGTACACGGGGGAACTGATTGATACAGCAGGGTACCACACCACTGTTTTCAGGTACCAGGTCCCTTTTGTGGGGTTTCCTGTCGGTTTTTTTTGACTTCAGGAATCTGGCCCCAGGGCTTCCCTCCCATGCTGGCAGTGATGCTCTGAGGACAGGGAAAGCCCCCGCAGATCTGAGGGCTGGATGCAGAGAGCAGAAAGTCCTGAGACAAGAAAAACCTCAAGAATAAGCCTCTCTGAAAGCAGCCCTGGCAAGGAGCCACCCCACACCCCTTGGTCACGGTGTTTATGACAGAGGGAGCTGCAGGGACGGTGAGATGAGGAAACCAAAAGTATGTCAGGGAGCGGTTTTTCAGGGACATAGCTGTGCCCCGGTGGTTCATCTCACAGCGGCAAGGTGTCACCAGCACAAATGAGGAGCTATAGGGTGGCTCCGTCACGAGTGGAGGTGTGCTCCAGTTGGATTTGGTCTATGAGGTATCAGAACTGAGGCTGGGCCAGCCTGTTTTTTTTTTTTTTTGCTAGCTAGCAGTGATTCCCCTGTTCACCCATCTCACCCACAAATGGGGGAAAAAAAGGAACTAATTTTGCTTCACATGAAGAAAACTCTGTATTTAGGATGTTTTTAAAAATTAAAAGAAGTTGGAGCTTGAAGGGGCGTATGGTAATTTTTCACATATTGAAAAGTAACATTCTGTTGTACAAATATTTTCCTTTGTCAGATTAAAAGCTGAGTTTCTCAATTACTTTTGTTGTCTTTAAACTACTTGGACTATTCAAACATTCATTTGAAACTTCTCATGAACCTTTTGCTAACATTTAATGACATTAAAAAAAAAGGTTTTCTTTTGGAGAATGGATTGAGAGCAGCCCTGCTGGGAAGGACTTGGGGGTACTGGTTGGTGGATGAAAAGCTGGACATGAGCCAGCAATGTGCACTTGCAGCCCAGAAAGCCAACCATAGCCTGGGCTGCATCCAAAGCAACATGGCCAGCAGGTTGAGGGAGGTGGTTCTGCCCGTCTACTCTGCTCTCATGCGACCCCACTTGGAGTACTGCATCCAGCTCTGGAGCCCCTGACATAAGAAGGTCGTGGATCTGTTGGAGAAGGTCCACAGGATGTCCACAAAGATCATGAGGGCTACGTTCAGCTCTCCTATGAATGAGGACAGGCTGAGAGAGTTGGGGTTGTTCAGCCTGGAGAAGAGAAGGCTCTGAGGAAACCTTATAGCAGCCTTCTGAAGGGGGCCTACAAGAAACGTGAAGAGGAACTTTTTACAAGGGCACGTACTGATAGGACAAGGGGTAATGGCTTTAAACTGAAAGAGGGTCAATTTAGATTAGATATAAGGAAGAAATTCTTCGCTATGAGGGTGGTGAGGCACTGGAACAGGTTGCCCAGAGAAGTTGTGGATGCCCAATCACTGGAAGTGTTCAAGGTCTGGTTGGATGGGGCTTTGAGCAACCTGGTCTAGTGGAAGGTGTCCCTGCCCATGACAGGGAGGGTTAGAACTAGATGATCTTTTTGTTCCTTTCCAACGCAAACCATTCTATGATTCTATAATGATTCTTATACTTCCCAAGTCCTGAATTCTCTTTCCCTTTCCTATCCTGTATTTGATTTTCTTTCTTGAATCCTTCCATCTTGTACATACCGGCTTCATTGACAAATGTGGACCTGATATGTGATTTTTGACTCAAGGAAAATAATGTGACACAACATACTTAGTGCAGTGTAAAATCGAGCACAGAAATTTATAGGACAACCAGTGGGGAACACACAATCTGGAAGGAACATATTTGAATGTTTAGGGCTTAAAAAGAGATACCTGGGACTGGGGATTTTTTCTAGCACTTACTCTTTTCCACCCCTAGAGACTACAAGTCATTTTTTATAGTCGTCATTCAAATTTATGGCATGTATATTTATTAGTGCTTACCTTTCCTTCCCCTTCTTAACTATGAAACTTTGTGCTGATAATACAAAACAATCCTCAAAAAGTTTACCAAATTCTAAAAAAGTATTGTGAGAAATGGAGAATTCTCCCTCCCCACCTCCAAAGAATTTAAAAAACCCCACAACATTCATTGACTCTGCATGAGAATAACATAAAAACTCTTCTGGAAATTCAGGTATCTTGCAGATTGATGTAGTTTAGCATGCAGTTCTCAAGACACTCTAGCATGTACTCAGAAAAATAATCCTGCTTTCAATAATGTGCCAAAGTAAATAAGCATTTTTAATTTTAAAAACACATGCTGCAGAGAGATTGGTGATGTTTAATGGTAGAAGTTTTTACACCCTTTTAGAAATGTTTTTCTAGGAAAAAAGATTGTTACACACAAAAATTATTAAAACACAGTGGTTAGGCTTCTCTCTTTCAAGTGGGTGGTTTGCTTATGACTTACAAAACTCTACCCCAAGCAAGAATCTGGCTTTTGTAGCCCATCTTTTTACTAATTAAAATGGAAGAGAAGAACATACTTAAGCCCTTTACTGGCAGCATAACCAAAAGTTTGAGACTTCCTCCCCTTCCCTGCAGCAGTGCTGACTGACTGAATGTGCTATCCATATATGAGAGGGTCACAACCTAGCTGTACTTCATCAATGATGATGACAATCACAGGGAACTAGGTTTTTGAATGATTCATCACTTTGGAGACTAATTGTGCAGTAGTTGACTGGGATAGCTTGCTTGATGCCCAGCAAAACACGGCCAATACTTTTTAAAGAAGTTTCTGCAACTTTCTCCTTGCTGTCAGGAACTTGTGCTCCAAAGCCATTGACCTGAGCAAAACTGTTTGTGGCCTGCTAAAACAAAACTCTCAATGACTAGTGTGAAAAAGCGTGGCAGTGACTGGTTACTTGAAACCAAGTTTCATGTACACTTGCCAGAAATATTTGTCTGTCTTTCAGGTTATCAAAGAAAGCCTTGAACTGGTCAAGAGGCTAGATGGGAAAACACTATGATGGTGAAGCTTCACAGCTTGCATTCAGTCCTTTTTGTGCACTCACATCACTAAATGTGCGTGAAGATCCACGAACGGAGATGTGTGTCCAGATAAGGCGTGAGACTAAGGAGCAACAAGTTCATGGAGTAGGCTGAGCAGCACATAGGATGAAAAGAAATTTGTATGGCACCTAACTGCCTGATAGACTACTGACTAAATACAATTAGGGAGCAAATTGAATTTTTAAAAACTACGGTTGTGATTCTACAAAGGGACATTTTGATTCTCTCAGGAGCTATTCAGGAGGAAATTTTGGAAAATGCTAGATGCCCTCAGGTAGGTCCCTGCTATGGGTAGAGCAATCTCTATGCGTCAGTGTGCTGATGAGCATCCGAGGTGGGGATCCGGCTGTCCCAGGGACTCTCCAGGCAGTTCGTACTGCAGAATTGACCAAGTTCTGCATAGATGGGACACCTGAAAATACTAGAAATAGTTCCTGCAGATGCAGAAATTGTCACCATCTCTTGAACAGTTAGGTGCTTTGTATGTAGTTCAAGATAATAACAACGGATACAATGCTGGTACAAAGGCCCTTGCAATGGAGAGCCCTGTTGCCATCCAGACTGCAACCAACCATCCTGTTGCAGAGATATGAGTCCCCACACAACCACTACCATTACACAAAGATTCCAACAGGATAGGAGGTTTTCAGTTTAGTGTTTGTTTTGATTTTTTTAAGCACTCCGTCTGTGTCTGCAGCAACTGAGTACAATAGGATTGTACATACTACACTCATCTCGATGTTTTCTCTGCTGGTTCAAATAAAGATTGTGCATATGTTACAAGTCTTATGCTAAATAGAGTATTTTATTAGTCAGGCAAATTGGACTGATCGTGAAAGCGGCATCACAGTTTTATAACAAAACAGAACTGAGAAATGTGAAATGACAGGTTTGTTGAACCAGAACTTCACAGAAGGGTACTCTATTTCATATCCTCCCTATCATCAGCATCTACGTATCATAAATTATGCTCAATAGCAAGCCACCATCAACAAGGTAATGACAAAATCACAAATAGAAACTTTCCCAGAATGTCATAATTTCTTATTATTTTAAACTTATAAATAACACCTCCATAGCCTAAAATCAATCACTCTGACATTGAATCAGCTGCTAAATGTTAGCCACCAGATCCCCATAATCAGCTGCTTGTCTACAAGCCCACAGAATAACTCTTTTCAAACACAGTCCACACTTCCCTAATTGTTTAATAACTGACAGAGAACAAGATGATCCCTGTAGGGCTGAATACTGTTACCTTTCTTAACCCTAAAATAAAGTTCAAGGTTCCTGAAGTGATTTTGTTCCCATGCAGACAAAGTTAATAATACAGATGTTATACCCCTCAGTGAGACCTGAGAAACAACTTATTCATTATGATGAAAGTTTAACTAAGATAAAAAATTATTCAGCAATTACTGTTAATTAGCTCAACAATTTTGCCTGAAAAATTATTTCTCAAATACAGAACTTTTTGTATGTGTGTCCATCCACATGCTGTTTTACCTTTCTTTAATTTACTTGATGCTCTTTAAGTACTCCCCGCTGTAAATAATTGGGAAAAGCCAATGAAAGAAAACTCAGAAGAAATGAACAGGTATTGTTACAGCTAAGGATTTCCAAAGGCTTACCAAGATTCTACTGATCAGCTCACTGCAGCAAAAGATACAACCCAATTGCCCATTAATCACCATATACCTTTTCTGTTTCTAAATTTGTGTATTCATTGTATTGTTTACTCAATCCCACACACTACGTCTGTGGCATAAACATTAGAAGTGCATACTTGTCCTATGATAGTTGTCTGATAACCACCCAGCACTGGATATCTTTGGTGGGCATTATGGGCAGCCAAATCTAATGCACTTACATGCCAGATGCGTGCCCGAGACACGAACGGGTGTGAATGTACGTACTGACGCGCTCTAAAGACCCAGCTTCCTTTTTTTGTGAATTGCAGCCAGAATCCCTGCCCTTTACATCCCCCATCTGAACCATGCCTGCTGTCCTACAGGGACACCTCGAGTGAGAGTTACTCCTTTATTAAATGGGCCCTTATGGCCATCACCTTTACCAAGTTTGTCAACGCAAACCTGACCGAACCCAGCCGTCACCACAGGTGCTACTGAGAGAGGCAGAGCGCCATCTCAGATCATCCGCCTGGGAAAGTTAACCCAAAAATCAAGTAAAGGAAGCCACAACGTTAAGACAGGTTGGAGTTACTGCTGGCACAGCTCCTCCTCACCTTTGCTGTATTTATACCTTGCTCTGGGGTAAGATCTCCACTTTGCTGTGGCAGTTCTCATGCACACACTGATCCTTTCCGTGTACGAGTGCCTCCTGGAAATTCTTGCCATAAATAGTAACCTATAGCAGGCTGAAAAAATTATTTGATTATATGACGCGACGATCACTCATTGGCTTCATTGGAAAAATGCATGTGAATATACACAATATATTATATACACCACCTGAATATACACTGCAACACCAATACATAGGGGAGAATTACCACCAGAGTTATCCACCTCTGATTGATAGAATTAATTTCTCATGGTATGATCCTCTCTAGTCTCCATTTCCAGCTATCTGCTTATCAGTGTATTTTTCAAAGGTACAAAAGGACCAACGTAAAGGGATTAGAGAGGGACTTATGATGAATACGAGGTTGTGAGCAATCACTGCATCCCGCTTCTGACCTTTCTGATAACACACCATTTCATAACTCAGAGATATTTATGACATCTCCATTACCTAAGCCCATTTTTCCACTTCGAATTTGCATCAGTCAGATTGACTGTTACGCATCTGTCCTCTCCATAGACATTACAACAGTGCCTCTAAAAAATGTTAAATAAGGTAACTAACAAATAACAAGCTCCATCATTAACAAGTTCAGCTGCAAATCAGGATTGTATCTTCCATGCTTCAGAAGACAGTTTGTCCTGCCACAAGCAAGCCAGGGCAGCTGGTTTTCCTGGAAAAAAAAAAAAAAATTGGTTTTCTACGTAGCTATGAAAAGAAATGCAGAGATAATTTTCAGACTCCAAACACCCCCAACTCTATTCTCAGCTCCCGCAGGTTTTGTAAACCTGGGGAACCAGCTTCTCCTCTCCATCCTTCAGCTCCCCATGTACAAATCTGAGTTCCTCTTTCCCCTCTATTTTCCTTTGGGACAGGAACCCTCCAGCCTACCTACCGAACCTGACAGAGATGGGTATTCCGGACAGTGATACCCCAGGAAGTCGGCATGTTTAAGCTATGCCAAGCAAAAGTCCCAATTTCACAGACGGCCTGGCTTCCAGCCAACAGTGTGCCTGTGGGATCCGACACGGAGCCACGGGATAATTCAGGCTGGAGGAGACCCTGGGGCTCTGCGGTCCAGCCTCCTGCCTGAAGCGGGGTCAGTTGCGTGGCCTCAGAGCCGGAACCCGAGGAAGAGCGAGGCTGCAGCACTGCTGCCTCACCACATCACCGAGGATGTGTCAGGCCAGGCTGGGGAGAGGCGGGAGGAGCCACGGAGTGAGTCTGATGTCTACGGCTGGGGACTCAGTCTGGTCTGGAAACTATTGACCGGCTTTAGTGGAACAGGAAATTAACAACAGTGGGAGCATCATTTTGAGGCTGGTGCAAATAAAGAAATTCGTGAGACTAACAGGTGAGGGAGAGAAAATACATGGACCTACTGCACAGGCAATAACTTTTAACAGAGAAGGATGTTTTGGTCAACCCCACCCTTCACCCAACCCCTTTTTCAGCTCTGAAACAGGCTTTCACCTGCATGTGGGTGCAGCTGGGAATGAAGAGGTACATCGCTAACAGGAAATACTGGGGGACTTCAGGCTGCTAACTTGGGGAGATTTTTGGGAAGTGGCCTGACATGGCCTTGTCTGTTTTTCACCAGTTATTCATTTGGGAATGTGTGCAACACCAGTAACACCGTGCTTCTCTTAGTGGTTGTCTTCTGTCACTTTTTTAAAATAAAAATAATTGGTGATTCTATCATCCAACCTCACTTACCTTTCTCTGGCTGCTACCTGAACCTTCACTGGTGCAGAACCTTAAGGAGATTATGGCTCACCTAACACAACAACTTTCCTACAGAGGCCCATTAAAAACCTCATACATTTTACTGGGTGCTCATCATGTCCTCATGATGTATTCCTCATTATTGTAACTTGAAATTTAATTTCCGTGCCAATGACTCTCAGATCTGTCTTAGTGATGGAAAGCCCATAAACTGCTCTAAGTTTGCCAGTTGCCTGTAGGACAAATAAAGACTGAATCAGTCCAGGGTTTGATTCTCAAATGCATCCTGGAGAGGCTGAAAATGGGTGCTGTCTGCTCTCAGCCTCAGTCCATGACCACTGTCACTTCAAAAACATCACTTGAAGCCTGAGCAAAGATCATGTCTGCATGGAAAAAGCTCATTCTGAGCTGATTTTCAATTAGCTTTTTAATTAGGCAGACCATGAGGAAGATGAGGCTTTCTTTCAGAACACCCTATTTTTTCAAACAGGTCTGTTGGCAGCTTCATAAAACCAAGCCACGCACTTTTCCTTTGGACACAATCAGAACAACACTCATCTGGTACACCAGCTCCATATAAAATGACCTCTCTTCTTTCATCAGCATCTTCACAGTGTGGCTGCCAAAAGAGCATCAGCATGAAGGATAGTTCAACGGGTACCATACAACTATACTTGCAATAGATACGAGAATGTAAAGGAGGAAAGATTAATTTCAAGGTCACGGTGCTAATGTGCAAAACCTTTTTAAGGGCAGAGCTCTGACTCTATTTGCAGTTTCATATCTGGGTGCAATTTGCTTATGTTATTAATGGTTGAGCAAGTCACTCTTCCTGAGCTTTAACATCCATGTGTCTTAGCAACTACAACTTGCTAGATTTATGTTCTGTACATAAAAAGCTGCCTTGGGACTCTGTGCCTCTGACTAACCTGTGTTTTATTTTTGATTCCTGATTTTTCTCTAACTTTCTATTTATCACATTTCCCCTTTTGGAGTGGCTGTGCTTGAAATAATCTGTTGGGGTATGCAAGGGCACATCATGCTTGTAACAAGCAGGTATCATGCACTGAGGTAAGCAGTCAGTTTGGAAAGACTACACGATAAGGTTCGTCAAATAAATTAATAGCACTGAAGGGAGGGGAAATCTAAAAAAACCCCAACAAACCCACATAGCAATTACATATATGTCTCAGATTTTGAGCTTATTTCTTGCCTTTGCATTCATACAGATAACTAAATGCAAATGCCCACACCTTGGCCAGATACAGCTGTGGAGACAAAGAACTTAAGTTTGCATGGGAATAACAGTAAGGACAGGGTAAGAACAGGCTTCTGAATAGAGCTGAAATCACATGCCAAACTTCAGGAGAGTGCCACTTTCTACTAGGAAATTTGGGTCCAGTGTTCGTGTGCCTGCATGCAGTATGACTCCACTGGAAAAATAGATTTAGTCCTAACAAAATAAATACTTAGATTAAATGATGTTGTGGTCAGGTCTCCAGTTATTTCTAAGGCTGGAACTCAAGCGCTGTGTAATGGGGTTTACATTACAGCGAACTCTGTGCCAATGCCGGCCAATAGGACCAAGGAAGTTTGGAGCCATGCAAAAAAAAGTTGAGTATTTTAGGCCTCTATTTTTTAGCTAAACATATGATTAAGTATTATAATGGCAAAGTTTTCCTTGTTCATCAAACATATTAAGTGAGAATGGGAGAGCCCTTCCCATTGTGCTTGTTTTGCATTATACATCCATTTTAAGTCAGGTCTGGAGTGTAAAGAGCTCACATTGCTTCTAATGAAGCCATGAGCATTTTACAAAGAGAGAACAAAAATCCTGATTATTAGCCATCCTGTCTTTAATCTACAGAGTAAAAAATAGAATGATATGTTTTTACAAAGACGAGGATAATTACAGCAGAAAAATAAGCAAGCAGATCAGAAACTTCTCATTTGTACATGTGAAAGCTGCCCACTGTCTTAGAATCATAGAATATTTGGGTTGAAAGGGACCTTCAAAGGCCATCCAGTCCAACCCCCCTGCAATGAGCAGGGACATCTGTGACTAGATCAGGTTGCTCAGAGCCCCGTCCAACCTGACCTGGAATGTTTCTGGGGATAGGGCATCTACCACCTCTCTGGGCAACCTCTGCCAGTGTCTCACCACCCTCATTGTGGAACATTTCTTCCGTCTATCTAGGAGAAATCCACCCTCTTCTAATTTGCAACCATTAGCCCTTGTCCTGTCACCACAGGCCCAGCTAAAAAGTCTATCCCCGTCTTTCTTAGAAGCCCCCGGGAAGTACTGGAAGGCTGCAGGAAGGTCTCCCCGGCGCCTTCTCTTTTACCAGGTGGAACAAGCCCAACTCTCTCGGCCTGTCCTCATAGCAGAGGGGTTCCAGCCCTCTGAGCATTTTTGTGGCCCTCTTCTGGACCGGGTCCAACAGGTCCATGCCTTGCTTTGCTGAGGGCTCCAGAGCCGGATGTAGCACTGCAGGAGGGGTCTCACCAGAGCGGAGCAGAGCGTGCTGGCCACGCTTCTTCTGATGCAGCCCAGAATACAATTGGCCTTCTGGGCTGCGAGCGCACGTTGCCGGTTCATGTCCAGCTTTTTGTCCACCTTTACCCCCACCCAAGTCCTTCTCGGCAGGGCTGCTCTCAATCCCTTTGCTCCCCAGACTGTATTGATAGCGGGGGCTCACCCTGGCCCAGGTGCAGGACACTGCATGTGTGCTTGCTGAACCTCATGAGGTTCACACAGGCCCACTTTTCTACTTGAGCTTGTCCAGGTCCCTCTGGAAGGCATCCCGTCCCGCAGGTGTGTCAGCTGCAGTGCTCAGCTCAGTGTCGGCTGCAAACCAGTGGAGGGTGCACGCAATCCCACTATGTTGTTAATGAAGATACTAAACAGTGCTGGTCCCAATACAGACCCCTGAGGGACACCACTCATCACCGATCTCCATCTGGATATTGAGCCAGTGACCATCCAACCAATGATTCATCCACTGAATAGTCCACCCATCAAATCCATCTCTCTCCAATTTAGAGAGAAGGATATTGTGGGGGATGATGTCAAAGGCCGTGTACAAAGTCCAGATAGATGACATCCGTAGCTCTTCCCTTGTCCACTGATGTGGTCACTCCATCATAGAAGGCCACTAGGTTGGTCAAGCCTACACAAGTTAGATTTTAGAGCATGTTTCATTCCAATATTGTATTAAGATCCAGGTCAACAAGCCTTGCTACCTTTGCTTGAAGAGTGGGGATGACATGGAAGGCTTCTTTCTTGCAGGCAGATAAAAGACACTGCACAGATGGTTTTTTTAAAATACAACAGAGGTTGATTCCCAAAACTTCCACCTTTGGTTTCTCTGCAATCAAAACTCATCACACACCTCTGAGCTGGTATTCTGTTTAAAATCTTGAGATGACAAATAGCCAAAGCTCTTTTCCTACAAGTCTTCACATGAGTTTGTCCTTTTTCCAGCATCATTACTTTTTAGCAAATTGCCATGCTTAAGCAAGTTGTTTTGACATGCTTTTAGGACGGTTTGCATCAGCCACAAGGACAGGTTTATACAAAGTGTGATTTTAATTTTTCTCAGCCTCAACATGCTTGAAGAAGAAAAAAAAACCAGAAAGAAGCTACATGAGTTACCAGCCTCACCACTCTTTTTATGGATTCTTGTAAGGGCAACGGCCAGTAAAACAGTTTCAGAGTCATACTGGCCATATAACGCATCTCGGCATTGGGATGGAGAGAGAAAGGGAGAGAAACATGATCCGAAGAGACAGAGATGCTCAGCCATCTTAGAAACAAAGATGCAAGTTTCAGCTTTCAAAAAAACTAGTGCATGTAGGCCTGGTTACTAAGAAATGCGTAGACCTTTGGTGACAGTTGAGGGACCCATAGCACCACCAACAAAAGTATGGAGCAAACGCATCCAGTGATGAGAAGACAATCCTGTTCAGTTAGTAGGCTTCAGGGAGGTCTAGCCCTTACACCTCAGTGTCAAGCTGTTCCAGAGGCTTTGTGCTCTGGCCCCTGCAGAGAAGCAACACAAAGCTCTAATATCTCTCTCCCTTTCAGGATCAGGAAAAATCATCAGACCCTGAACAGATCTTAACAGACCAGCTCATAAATAAGTGTCTGTTTTCCACTCAACACAGTACCTGAAGGAAGCAACACAACGGGGTGGGGAGGGGGGAATGAACGACAGGGGGGAAAAAAAAAAGAAACTAAAAAAATTGTGAAGCTCTAAAACCAAGTTCACTGAGTCAGGCCAGAATTCATAACTTGTGTGTAGACTCCTTAGATACACGCAATGTCATGAACCCACTAGGGTCATTTTGCCACCCTTATTTTTGGGCTGAGTCAGCTACGTCACCTACTATCATCCAGAACTGTGATACATCCCAAGAACATTGCTCTAGGCCCATCTGGGTCATTGTGTCTTTATGCAGCTCCGTGACTCCACTTACAAAAAAAGCCCCAAACCCATCACTTTTAATGTAAATTTTGTATTTTCTTCTTTATCATGCAAAGTATTTAGGTCACGAGGCAGCAGCAGCTGCAGGCAGGTAAAACATAGTATTTAGCCTTTCAGCTTTACATCTATCTGAGCAAAATTATTGCATTGCTATGATCTTCAGGGGGCAAAGAGGATTCAATAGCAGAAAGATCTTTTTAACAAGAGCACCATCTGATTTATTTAGAAGCCTTTTTTGCAGCATCTGTTGCAACTCAAGGTCAATTGGAGGACAGCCAGAAAGAGCCAGAAAGGCAGTGGGTCCCAAAGGGAATCCCAAAGCGGCACATGCTAGTCCTCCACCTTTCATTAAGGATTCAAATCCACCAGGGAGCACAAATTCCACCCACAGCTCTGCTGAGACTTTAGGGCTTCAACAGTGAGTTTTGCTGTGTGCGGGGAGATAAGCATGGAGATGAACAAGCATCCCTGCCCTCATCCTTGCGGCAGAACAACAACATGGAAAGTGACACCACCCAAGACTCTGGGATCGGTGCAGTTTCTGTTTCAAATAGCCCTGTTATGCCCAACACGTCACAGTGGCCTCATGAAAGAATCTGCACAATCAAAGCCAAGAAAACCTTACTTGCATCTGCTGTCATGACAATACTTTTTTTTTTTTGAGGTCTTTGTTGTTTTTTTTTTTTAATCCAAGACATCTTACGCATCTTGCATGATAAAGGTGGCTATAGGAGCATGAATTTAATGACAAGAAAACTACAGCATTTTAAGCAACAGCAGCATAACATGAATGAGGATGATGCTAAATTCAAAGCTCATGAGGCCGTCAATACACAACTTACAGCTCAGCAGTAGTCCACTGTTGGCAGTCTATGAGTGGGGTTGCTTGTGTTGAGATTCACTGACAGAAGGAAAAACCAGTAGCTTTAAAACTGTTACTTTTATCTAGGGAGAGAGCTACTGTCAAAAGCTGTTTCTGACAAAAGATATTTCTGTCAAAACAGAGACTACACAGCTACATAGGCATTTGGACAAGATTTTATTATTACTTCTTTTTGATTAAGCTTCATTTGATGTTCATTTTCTTGGAACTGAAATCTTTCCAATTTTCTTAGAAAAATAAAATTAATTGCACTTATACAAATTAGAGATTTAAATTTGAAAAAGCAAGCTGTAGTATTGGGAAGTCTCCAGTGGGCTCCCCCAGCTTTTGTTTTCCTGAAGCTCACAGTACCCTGCCAGATAGACGTGTGGCATGAATACACAAAGTGGGTCTTGTCCACTGTGCCCAGAGAATAACACCGTGCACGGGCAGCACAGCATGCTGTGCTGCACTGCTCTGTTGGTGTATTCATAGCATCAAAAGAGAAAAGCAAGACACATCAGCTGTGCCACTTCCACACTATGGACCTCCCAGTATGTCACCTTTTCTATCTCTAGAATAGAAACAAAATCAGACTACAAAACCACGAAGTTCAAGACATTCATATTTCTGAAGATTTTTTCAGTGACCAGAAGAAGGGCCCCATATGAAAACAAATTTCTCTTTCATTAGATGTATCACTGGCAGGAAGAGTGGTTCTCCTGGGTGCCAGTCTTCCACCCGCTTCGGTCCATCCATGAGAATTAACTCATGGCTGCCCGCCTGCTCCCTCTCTGGCCCCTGCTGGGAAGGCAAGGCTCGCATCCAGCAACCACGTCAATGGCTCCTCTCTCTCGCTCTCCCTCCATCCCACACTCGTGCCCACAATTTGCCACCACTTTGTTCTTAAGCGCCAGAGCCACTGCTGGGACTGCCCATGTAAAGGATCCACTGGCAGAGAAAGGAAAGCAGGGAACGGACTCAAATCTCAAAGGAATTATGTCAGGAGGAAAAAAAGGACTCTACTCCACAATGGCAGAGCAGCTTACATGATGGGGACCAGAAGGACTAAAGAAAAGTCACTCCTACCTGAATGCTGCCATCTACACAGTGGCTACACATACTTTTCGCTACACAGGACGAGGAGTCTCCCCTCAGACCATTTCCATTCACACTACGGCAACATGGGTTGCCGGGGCCACGAGAAAGGGCAAGATGTGATAAAGCAACTCCTCACACAGTTTTTCCCGATTCACTTGCCTGTTTAACCTGAGACACAAGCCAGCCTCTGCTGAATACAGTCTGACAGCTTGGTGGGGTACAAATGCTTCAGGTGAAGCAAACAAGGATGATAACTCAAGAACGGCCACAGCTGCAGAGACAGGAGGTCCATGAAAAACATGATGCACGAATTCAGCATATTTCCTAATCATGGCTTGGTGTTTCCCACCCTGTGTCCAAACACCCTTGGGCTGCTGGTCTACTGGCAGGAGTAGCCTGCATACGCGTTGGGCGGCATATAGCTGAAGGTTCCCCCCCACCCCATTCCACCAGAAGAAAGCATCTCTGCCTTGCTCGTCCTCGTGCTGCGTTCCCCCTCCCCGGCTCCAAGAGCTTTCCTGGTCATGCTGTATGTAATGCAAAGTTTCTTCACTGCTCTGTGCCATGGATGAAATCTAAGAGAGCAAGACGTCCTCTTCTTTTGTCAGCTTATGGTGTATTTCATCTCCCGCTATTTCATAAAGTGACAGTTTGATTATAATGTAATTACTTTTTTTAGTGAACCTAGCGCATAATTTTATTTCCAGATGGGTTTATGTTCCTTATATTTAAGCTCATTATGAACAAGAAGGCTGCACAGGAAAAATACAAAGTAAGCTGCTTTTTTTTTTTTTTTTTTAGAAGGTGAACATTTTGAAAGGCCTACATAGTGAGGAAAAAGATACCAATGTCACAAGGTAGAAAATATGAATTTCAAACATGAGCGCACAAATGAGCTTGAGAGCCTTTTAATGCATTTGCATGGAAATTGAAAATATAAATGTTTAATTTTTATTGCTTGGAATTTGGTAAACGTTAACAGGCTGAATAGCTTCAATATCCAAGGATCGAAAGCAAGGATTGGAGAGCGGCTGCAGACGACCATGGCAGGGATAGTGCCAGTTCACAAATTGGTGAAATTAAAGTCTTTTTTATTCAGTCAAGTCTCCAAGTCTCCTGTGGCTGGGTACTTGCCAAGGAGCTCGTTTGCAAGTCAAGTATTATTTGTTGATGCTAAGAAGCACAAGCTGATACATTTTGCCAAAACATGTGACAAGAAAATCCATGTAAATCAACAGTGCTTTGCAGCAAAAACTGTGGCTCCTCTCTGAAAACTGTCTTAGTAAAATGGCACCCTGGGGTTTCCTGTTTATTGCATCCCAGTGACTTCCAAATCAAACACAATCAGCTCAGACGCAAGTGATAATGATTTTTTTTAACTGTTGCTTCTATGAAATTAGAAATAAAATCATACAGTCAAGATGTGCTTTCTGGCTCACACATCAGCAGCGTAGGTCCTACCACCGGTAGTTAGTCAATAATCCTATTTATGACTCATGATCCAGTTTCTTTTCCATCATCCAGTTTGAAATTTATTGCTGTTAAGGGGAAGAAAAGAAATCCATAAGCAAAAAAAATAATCCCAAAGCAAACATGTTAACTTACACCAAAAAGTGAAATTGTATCCTCATTGGGGTCCTTTTCTTTAGCAGTGCTTTTACACCTGCTCAAGCACTTGCTGATGTAACTTCTGCCCAGATTGGAGGTGCAGGGCTGTGTACTACATTGACCACATGTGTTTGCTTTTTCTGAAGTGGGAAATTACTTAACTAAGAAACAGTAGAAGCAAACCTTTTACAGTATGGCTCGTGCCTAAAACAGAAGCGAGAGATACTGTGCCTATCTGCACTTTTCATTGCCATTTTGCCACTCGTGACGCTGCAGATGTGGCTGATAACGGTGACATTTGGAGTCTGTGACATATATGACTTATTGGCACCACCAGCCAGGCTGCAACCCAGGATCAAAGGACCTCCTGCTGAAAATGCCCACACTTTGCTCCTTGCAACACATCAGCACTCTCTCTCTTTGACAAGAGGTTGCTTCAATATATATTTCCTGAAAGTAAACAGAATTTTGGTTTAGAAATATATACTTATGTTCCTATTTTCAAACAGTTCTGGGCTTATTTCCCCCATATTTCCAAGTTTTAGGCCACTGATAAGCAACCTAATGTGCTGTAATGAGAGTATTGCTCGTTTTCCACACAGTATCTGTCCAGCAGCTCTCCTGGGACACTTTAAACTAGCATGTAAGATTTTGATATTCCAGGCACGTACTCTACCTTATTCGACTGCCTTGTCACAGACCTCAGTACACCAACTTAATTGTTCATTTGTCTGGGCCTGTCAATTCCTCCATTTCCACACTCCCACCTCAGTATGAGCCTTCTGTTAGGTGGTGGGAAAACTCAGAGATTATCACATACCACAACATCATTTATTTACTCCATCAAACAGGAACTATTGATTGATTAAGCTTGTTCAGTAGGAAACCTGCAACATAATTTTAGCAAGAAATAGCTTAGTTCTATGCAAGAATTGGACACTAGAAATTCAGAGAAAAGATTTGAAACACCGTTGCTTTGCTGTTACCTTTTCAAGTGAAAAAATTAATGCTATAGCAACAAAAACTAGACATTTAGAGGAAAGAAAAGGGGAAATCATGTGAGGAAAAAATCAGAGATAGAGAGAAAACCAGCTTATATTAAAGCTTAGCAGTGCCTGGGGGTATCATAAAGGTTTCTGAATGGATGAAGCATTTCTAGTAATTACAGTGAATTGAACAAATACTGTCAACTTCATGTTTGTTGCAAAGTATCCTAAAAAAAAGGACAACTGAATTTTTAATATTTTCTTTTTACTGAAACCATGTTATTGTCTAAATTAAGTGACTAGGTTCTGCCTACAATAAAAGCTTTTAGTAGGAGATTTTCAATGCTCAAAAAAATAAACCCAAACTGGTATTTTGTGGGGGTTTTTTTTTACCCAGAGCAACCTATTCTCTTCCTCCTCAATCAACTCAGATGAACAGTTTTTGTAGATGAGCTACAAAGCATCAGAAAACCAGTATCACTGTTGAAACTACCTTCTTTAAACTACCTTGGAGAAGGTCAGACAGAGTTCAAAGACTCATTATTCTTGGGCACATCCAAATTTCTGTCTGAGGTCCACTGTCCCTGCAGAGACCTCAAGACTCCACTTCCCCTTTGTTTCTCCTTTGCCACATATTTTGGCAATTACTCAATGCTGAGGCATTGGACTTCTTCCTGCTGTTCCAGTAGAGGTTACTGAACAGCCCAGGGACACACAGGCCTACAGGAGTCTATGGCTGTAGAGGTCCCAAATCCACAAAGCAAGGATTTTGCAGAGTAAAGCCATAGACGGGATCAGAGAAGGCAGTGATAAAGTTGGAACCCTCCTTCTTATCCAACAACACAGAGCAGTTCTTGACTTTAACTGGCCTGACTCCTTGCCCACCTTCCAGAAAACATGAGTCACAGCTGAAGGTGTCTCCTCGATGTACTTAACTGCTCCTTTGTTTGGTTGTGTTCCAGTCTGAAAAAGAACTCAATTAAGAATTATAAATCATGGCCAAAAGGACATTTAAAAGCAGCACTTACCAAAATACCTATTGCAAAAGTGCAAAGGATGCATCTTGAATTCAGGCCACCAGTCCTTCAGGTGATAACTCAAAGCAGCCTTCAACTTCTTTATATTGATGTAATATGACAAACTTATTCATGGCACAGGACTAGTTAATTTTGTAGTTGTGTTTTCCTCAAATGAGGAAGTGGTCCAAAGGTCAAAGCTTTATCTGACGGAGAAGCCATCAAGCTTGTGACAGCTTTACAAAAAAAAATGCTGAAGTTTCTGTTAAAAACCGACTCCATCAAAGGAAAAAAACCCCATCATGTCAAGAGTCTCATTATATGACTCCATTAAGAAGATTTTTTTAATCAATACATGGTATGCAGTCCACATAATTCAATTTGAGAAAATTTTAACTAGATTATGTCTTAGCAAGAAGACCTTATAGGTCACTTTAAACTCAATTTTTATCTGTCCAAATAATGAACTCTAGAAGGTTAAGAGATTAGCACTTCAGAGTGTATTTTAGTGCAATCAAAGATTTACTGAGAGGAGGTTATTGTACTGAAATTCTCAAAGTCTTATCTGAACTATCATATAGACAAGAAAGACCCCAAGAATTAATATCTGCTCATTTCCTCCGGCAAGATAAAATAAGGCCAAACAAGGTGCTAAAGAAATGCAGACAGTCACCTCCATTACTGAAAAATCTTACCCCAAAACAGCTGAAAGGATGCTAAAAAAAAAAAACCCAACCAATTCCCCAATACATAACTATAAAGTTAAAATAACATAAATCTGTAAGACATTATTTTAAATATAATTAAATATATTCTTCTCCATAAGTAATTCTTGACTCTTCATTCTTTTCAGTCATAATTTACCATCCTTCAGATTTCTTTTTTTCCTGTGTACATCAAGACCATGACCTAACTTTTACTCTGTGTTTTTGTTTTCAGCTTTTGGGGAGACTAGCATATGCAAATCCCAGCATTTCTATTTCCTCTGGCTTGCACTTCCACGCAAAGAAAGCAGGAGGGGAAAGAGAATTAAGAGGCAGCCTGACCTGCTGCCTTGCCAGAAGGGAAGGCCCCCTAATCTCTCTGTCGCTTTTGACAGACTTGTCTCTCGTGCACTCTTTAGTAACTGCCAGAAGCTGAAACCAGGTCCCCAGGTGGTCTGTTCCCAGGCTTCCCCATCTTTCTGCACCGAGAAGTATTTTTTCTTACTTCTAAGCCAGAGAAACTCATTACGTTTTGTCCTCTTCCCCAAGGACAGGGAGAATTGAGCATCTTCTCACTGTTGCAGTCCTTTACAGAATCACAGAATCATTAAGGTTGGAAAGGACCTTCAAGATCATCAAGTCCAACCGTTAACCGAATGCCACCATGTCCCCTAAACCATGACCTGACGCACCACATCCACACGTTTTTTGAACACTTCCAGAGATGGTGACTCCACCACCGCCCTGGGCAGCCTGTTCCAATGCTTGACCATCCTCTCCGTGAAAAAATTTTTCCTAATATCCAATCTAAACCTCCCCTGGTGCAACTTGAGGCCATTTCCTCTTGTCCTATCACTAGTTACTTGGGAGAAGAGACCAACACCCACCTCACCACAACCCCCTTTCAGGTAGTTGTAGAGCGCGATGAGGTCTCGCCTCAGCCTCCTCTTCTCCAGACTGAACAACCTGAGTTCCCTCAGCCACTCCTCATAAGACTTGTGCTCCAGACCCCTCACCAACTTTGTTGCCCTTCTTCGGACATGCTCAAGCACCTCAGCATCCTTCTTGTAGTGAGGGGCCCAAAACTGAACACAGGATTCAAGGTGCGGCCTCACCAGTGCTGAGTACAGGGGCACAATCACTTCCCTACTCCTGCTGGCCACACTATTTCTGATACAGGCCAGGACACTGTTGGCTTTCTTGGCCACCTGGGCACACTGCCGGCTCATGTTCAGCCGGCTGTCAACCAGCACCCCCAGGTCCTTTTCTGCCAGGCCACTCTCCAGCCACTCTTCCTCAAGCCTGTAGCATTGCATGGGGTTATTGTGACCCAAGTGCAGGACCTGGCACTTGGCCTTATTAAACCTCATACAGTTGACCTCTGCCCATTGATCCAGCCTGTCCAGATCCCTCTGCAGAGCCTTCCTACCCTCCAGCAGGTCAACACTCCCACCCAGCTTGGTGTCATCTGCAAACTTACCGAGGGAGCACTCGATCCCCTCATCCAGATCATCAGTAAAGATATTGAACAAGACCAGCCCCAGAACCGAGCCCTGGGGAATACCACTTGTGACTGGCTGCCAGCCAGATTAACACCATTCACCACGACCCTCTGGGCTCAGCCATCCAACCAGTTCTTTACCCAGCGAAGAGTAAACCTGTCTAAGCCACAAGCCGCCAATTTCTCCGGGAGAATGCTGTGAGAGACGCTGTCAAAGGCTTTACTAATGTCCAGGTAGACAACATCCACAGCCTTTCCCTCATCCACTAGGCGGGTCACCTGGTCATAGAAGGAGATCAGGTTGGTCAAGCAAGGAAATCAGGCCTACCTACCGACAGGCCACTAAGTCCCCAGTTTTAGTAATATGTGCTGTGTGTTCACTTCTCCCAGCCATTCCCCATGCCCTCCAGTCCCTGATCACCTCCAGACACAGAAGCTGACCTGCGGAGTGCTGCCCCACCACTGAGACCCCGTGCCCATGCGAAGCCAGGGGGCACACGTGGGAGCCAGGCTGTTGGCTCCAGCAGGTGCTTGGGGCAAGGAGCAGCCACTGCAGCTGAACCACCAGCGCCTGGTTCTGGTGGGAGACAGGGTGTCCTGGCTCCGTGTTTCATGTGAGCTGGGCAGCGCTCAGCTTCTACATACCTGTCAAAGCCCTTCTTATTCTTTGAGTTCCTTGACAAGTTCAGCTCCAGCAGCGCCTTGGCCCTAACCCCATCCCTATGCCCTGGGCAGCGTCCTTGTGCTCTTCCCAGGACACCTGTCCCTGCTTCCTCTGCCTGTGCATTTCCTTCTTGTCCTTTAGTTTGCCCAGCAGCTCTGGCCCCATGGGAGGCTGCTGTCCATCACTGTGGCAAAATGCCATCATTCAGCAGTCCTGCCCATCAGTGATGACCCAAGGCTGATGGACATATCAGCTGCTGGGGAACAGACTCACAAGACTCCTCGAGAAGCCACAGACCAGCAAGGAATGCTCAAGTCAGTGAGAACTGAGATCCAAGAGCCTTTTACAGAGATAAAATACCCCCCATGAACTGTCTGGCTTTATCTGGCATTTGAGAAAGGCAAACTGCTCCAAGAGGTGGCATGCTGTGTAGGAAATGCCTATAGGAGCTCAGGGAGAAGGATGACTGTATTTCTGCAGGAACCCCAAATGGAAACCCCAAAAAGTCTTAAAAAAAAGAAATGGTGTTATAATCCCTCTGTGTTATGGAAACCACTACAGCCTGCATTTACTATGAATGCTGGATCAGGCTGCAATAAGGCCCTTTTGCTAGTCCTAACAGATGAAGGCTTGCCTATGTGTCATCTTTGGCCATCAGCCTCATTACTGTTTCTGAAGGGTCTATTTTCCTACTGCCTGATACAGTAGCATGTGACCTGCTTACCTTTTCTATATGATGAACGGGAAACTTTGGTTATACAGAAGAAGGGTAATTAAAAGTAACATGAGGCCAACTAGACAGAGATAAGCGAATATTAAAGCATCTGACCAGGCCAGATGCTTGAAGATATCACTGAAAAAGTCTTCAAGTGAAAAAAAACCAAATTACCACCTTGACAGATTATTAAACATTTAAAGCTTCTGGCAATAAAAGCTGCTGATAAAGAAACAGTGTAAACCAGAAGAAAACAGCAGCAACAGTAATTATGCAGCAGAATGATTAAAGAGCATGCAGCTATAATGACTCTAATCTATTTTATGAGAGGAAGTCAAAGATTCAGCATTCAAAAAAAATAATCAATTAGGGAGCAAAGGAGATGGGAAAAAATCTATTTAAACTGAATTCCTACACTCAAGTGATAAATCAGTCATGAATAATTGTAGGAATCGCTGCTGCTCACCACGTTTTGATAACGCTGGCTACTCCACCAGAGACTGAAGAACTAACTGCTCAGTTTCTCATCATCCAAAGGGACTCCGCAGAGTAATCTGTGAGAAATTGTTGTGCCTGACAAATTGTGTTACTTGGCTGGAAGAATATCTAGCACAACCAAAATTAAGCAGCTTGCTTCAAAGAACTTCCCTTATTTTCATAGCAACGGAGTTAATTTCCGTTCAGTGGCACATACGAGGCTCCTTAACTCATAGCAACTT
The DNA here is from genome assembly GCF_964289735.1 of Phaethon aethereus. Taxonomy (NCBI): domain Eukaryota; kingdom Metazoa; phylum Chordata; class Aves; order Phaethontiformes; family Phaethontidae; genus Phaethon; species Phaethon aethereus. The sequence goes on along the minus strand of NC_138575.1, from coordinate 99,602,512 downwards.
AGAGATATTTTGTTTAATTTCCTTTTCCTGCTCTTCCTTTACGTTTTTCCTCTCCCAGATAAGAGGTTTTCAGCTTTCAGCTTCTCACAGCGACACTAGCCGAGAAAAGGTCATTCTTGGACATCTGCCATTACCCCTCCACCCTGCGTAGAAGCCAAGGAGTTCAAGGGAAGAACAGGAGGAAGATGCGTGGGAAAACCTGAGGTGATTCCCAGTCCGTCCTCTGACAAAGCCACGTCCCTTACAATGGGACTGGCGTGCTTGAATGCAATGTTTCACATGCTCCCTCACGTTCGTGGCTGGGCAAGATCTGCCATCTCATCACCTCCTCTCTCCTTAGCCGCCTGCTCCTGCTCTTAAAAAATTATGTTGGCAGTTGCATAAGGGAAGGGTTTCAGGTCATGCAGCCCCAGATCCAGCATGGGGTAGTCATCAAGAGCACAAGCCCAGGATCTCCCTGCCCTTGCCTTTGGCAGCCCGCTCCCTTCCAGCTTCCTTACACCACACCAGCCCCATGCCCCCGTAACTGCACTGACGTTCATGGTCACCTACCACTCCGAAAAACTGCCCTTGGAAAGGGTCTTGTTTTTGCTGCACAAAAACCAACAGCTCCCACCCCACAAATATCAGTATGCCTGTATGAAAGAGATCTTTCACACAGGCTCTTTTTGGCACGGTGGTGTTGGAGACTCGCTCTGACACACCTTGCTTGCTATAACCCCCTTCAAGGTGTGTGTGTGCCAGGATGAGGTCCCTGTCCTTCCACCTCATTCAGAAGATGCAGAAATGCTTCTTGGAGCAGAGGGTTGGATTGGACTAAGCACACCAGATGCAAGGACTAAGTATGAATGATAAATAGCAGGAACGTGGATCAGGCCACAGGAACAAAAACTGTGTACTGAGATGAAATATAATTTCTCATTTCCTGCTTTTCTATGTAATTCTTCCTTTTACATTTAAAATACACACATTAAAAGAATTTTTAATATCATGATTGCACACCTCTACTTTCTGTAGAGTAAGTATATGCTTACTTATAAGTATTATATACTCTTAACTATCAAATATAAAAACAAAGCCAATTTTCAGAAGAAGGTGGGAGAAAACAAACTCTAGTAAGGACTTAACTGTGCCAAAGGTGCTCTGTTTCTTAAGTCTTCCCTGGAAAAAACAAGCATTGATCCTTGTCACCATACCATTCCTCCTAATTTGCTCACTGGTTAAATTTCAGAGTGGGATGCAGTTAATTAATATGGGTTTACATGTGTTATGTTTTTAGACTTAGACGTTATTGACAGCCACTTGACATTAATTATTTGTATCACTGACATCTTTGCACTGTTGAAAGCTCTCTGGAGAAGAGCTTTGGAATGCGCCAGAGGTGGAGAGGAACCATTGCCGAAGGCAGGTAGGGAGATGCCGCTGTTACAGGTATGCAGATTGGAAAAGCAGGTGCTGCAACATGCCAAGCTCAGGGTGCTTTAGGTATTGCTATTGTTTTCATCCATGAGGCTCAAAATGGAAGAAAGGAAGCCTCAGCTGTTTTAAATCTTCATTTCAAAATATTTATGCGGAGTGTGACCCTACCTGGCTTTAGGATGTGACTGTGGTACAAAAGACAGTCAGAGAGAGACCTCCCCACACCACATACACATGCCTGAAAAAGCAATTTAGCCCACCTCAGCTAGGTGCTTATGGGCAGGTGAAGTGAAAGTTAAGTGAGTCCCTGAGGTTTCCAACAGAGAGAAATACACACAAAATTAGCAAATAAATGAATTAAGTAGCAAGCAGAATGTTAAACTGCAGCAACAGCACCAGAGAGGTGAAGCTCAAGTTGTAGGGGTGCTGAATAAAGACCCAGAAATGAGATAAATCTGAGCGCCACGGCTGCAGGTGGGGCAGCACGGCCTCGGTGACAAAAATGAGGCAGGCACGGGTCTGGGGGCAGGCATGGGGGTTCCGCACAGCCCCCCCAGTGATGCTGCCTGGATAACAGCAGGTGGGGGGGGGTTGGGAGAGCAACCTCAGCATAACCCTGGGATCAGTGTAAGACCCACAAGTGACTAAGAGGGCATCTGCCCAAAACCTGATAGCGCTGGGAGGAAATTACCGATGATGAACCTTCCTTAGGTTGACCATCATCTGGATTACGCAGCAAGGGACTACCAAGAGACTTTGAGAGCAGGAGTCAGCTGGAAATGAAATAAAGGTACAAAAATTTGTGACTGGAGAGAGAGACACTGGAGTAGGAGAGTGGTAGCAGAGTCGTAGTCGAAACCCACTTAGAAATTCAGAAAGTTGTAGGAATTTGTTAGTGTTTTGTTAATGTCTAGTACTGTGATTTACGTTGTTGATATTGATCCTGAACACACATTTCACTGATTGTTCTTTAATTACTTTTCATTTAATAATTAAAAAAAGTAAATCAAACTACTGTGATCCTGATTTAACCATCTAAATAGTACAGTTTTTCGCCTGAGAGAGTAGGCAAAATAAATGACACACATTACGCAGTGAGGAATGGAGGTATCAGACAAACAAACTGCCCAAAGGAAATAACTCCTGCTCACCTGCTAGTGTTGAAGTTGGAGTGAGCACCCACCCCATGCTCACATGCTGTTCAGAGCCAGCGAGGCAAAGGGAGGTAGGACGGCCATGTGCTTTTCCCTTTGCCTAGCCCAGGCAACAGGCCAAAGAGAGGAATCAAATAAGAGAGGATGAAAACATTTCCACTCAGAGAAAAATCCTCCCCTTAATTACATGAGCTATAATAAGGAATTTAGCTTTTTCCTCTCCATACGCATCATGTTGCGCAGTAGGTTTTAAGGAGGTGCGAGCAGAGGAAACATGATACCAATATGAGATGCTGCTTCCCAGCCAACAGCGTGTCCCCAGAGGTCACCAGCCACCACCGTGGGTACCACCACTCTCCAGCTCAGAGGAAGACACACCCACGCTTCCAGTACTGATGGCTCCTTCTGTGAGTCTACAGCAGAAAACAGGAAGAAAATGCAACTCAAAGAACTGTTTTACGATGAAGGACCTTATTAATGATCACCAGAACAGATTTAAGAGCTTTAATAGCTGTCCTTAATCGCTTATCAATTACACCCCAGGAGACGCAGCAGCAGAGCCTTTGTCTCCTTCCCGCCAGACGACTCTCGCTTTGTTAGGATTTTTCCTTACCAGGGCTGGATCGCAGCTCCCGCATCCCTCTCCTCTGGTTTTGCTTTAAAGACACGATACGGCTCCCAGAGGCCTGCTGTTACCCTCTGTACCCCGAAGCTGACCTCGGAAGCTCCCCCTAAGGTTGAAACGCGCGTTTGTCTCTGGCGGCCTTGCTCCGCGCTGCGGCCTGCTTCGGCTGCCAGAGCAGCCTACGGGGGCGGCGAGCCGGAGAAAGACCTTGTTCCCATAGTAACTCATCTCCTCTACCCGCTCGTTAGATTAACACGTTTCAGATCAAAGGGAGACATGAAAACATCTTAGAAGTGATAGTCCCAGGCATTGCTTAAATATAAACTCAATCCGCCGCACCATCTCAAAAAAGCACTGCTTAATATCAGAGCATGCGCCTATAGCTGCAAGGCTCTTTACACTGGCCTGCCTGAAAGTTATCAAAAGCATCTGGGATAGTTCACTTATGTTGCTATTTTGCAGACAATTGCTTAAGTACTGAAACAAATAGGAACTCCCCACTGTCAGACCAGAGCTGCAACACAGCAGAGAAGTTCACCGTCCCTGTGATCGGCCCTTTCGGTGCACTCGACGTTCAGGTAACGTTTGCGCCTTTGCGGCAGGAAAGGCCCGATTCACGCTCCCAGCAGCGGCAGACCTCTTATCAGTTTCACCTTCCCCAAACTGATTTTTGTTACATTTTTTAGTACTCCAGCATGAGTTGACTTTTAACAGAAGATCGAGACCGAGGAAGAAATTTGCACGCCGACTCCCTGTGTCCAGACAGTACAAAAAGCCTTTGGGCTGCTCCTGCTCCATCATCGTACAGAAACTCTGCCGTGCACAGAAAGTGCCAGACAAGCCCTGAAAACTGCACAGACCCTTTGCCACTGAAGGTTTCCAACAATACTTTCTGGTAAAACATGCAGGATGAGGGGGCAAGGGGTGAGAAACTTTTCCTGGCTTTTGTCACGCTTTCCTTGGAGCTTTAAGATAAATGTTTAATTTTTCTCAAGCGCAACTCCCCAGATGGAAAATGAGCCATTTCTTGTGATTCCGTTTCTTGATTTTACGGTTCTCAGAGGGCCTCACCACATACGTATGTATATATGCATATGTACGCAATACCTTTGATATACATTGCTGGTGAAAAATACAGTTGGTATAATGGGTCCTGAACATGCCTCTAAATGCAAGCAGTAACAGTGTCCTTGCGAGAAACCCTACTCCCAGCCCTTTGCCAAGACCCGAGTAAAGCTTACTTACACCTAACAACGTAATTCAGAGACTGACTCTCGCTGGCATTTTCATGTCAGTGTCCCCTGCCCATCTGTGTCTGAAAACCAGGATTTTCCTGATGACAGCCTGCAATTTCACCAGTCTCTTAAAATCACCAGGAATTGAACTTTGTTCTTTTTGTTTTTTCTCTACACCTCTCCTTGTCAGAAATCTCATTGTCAGCCCTGCAGCCTTGGTGCGCCAGCTTGCCCCACCAGCGTCTCGCCTGTCTTTTCCTCAGTTCAGCTTCTCACAAAAGAGCATTTTGCAGGTGGCAAAAAATAATTCTCATCTCAGAAAATTGCCCTAGGGTTCTGCCAAAAATTCATACAAAAGGTGCGATGTATATTAAGCACTTAGAAGAACTGATGCTGTTCATAATTTCTGATAGCAAAGTCAGGTCAGCCCTTTCTCTAGTGAGGTGGGGGAAAATGTTACGTGTGTCCCAATTAAGGTCCCTCACATCAGATATTGTAACACCCTCTTCCAAGAGCTTCACAGTATTGGCTCATTTTAGTTTTTCAGTCATTTTGTTTTGTCTCATTGGCTCTCTGAGTGTCCTGCCCGTATCTGTTTTATTCCTACAAAGAAAGGTATCACTGGCTTCTTGCAAGATAACTCACATCGACTCCACAATGCCAGATAGTACATGACTGGGTCTTTGCTTTTGTACTGGAGACTCTCTGCTGTGTTCTGTCACCTGGGGAGACAGAAATTTGGTCCTAGTTTCCAAATAAACTGCAGATGAAGGAGACTTTGCGTGCTTTGTTGTGCTATAGCCTTCAGCTAGAGCTTAAAAATATATATGATTTTGGTCATTAAAAAAACTGTAGCATTTTTCCTGTCATTTATGTTCTCTATACTTTGTCCCTCATTAGAAACATGAGAGGAATACAGGCACTCCAGCATGATGGAACCACCAGCCAGCAGCCAGTACATTTTGAGTGTTAAAATGCACACAGTAAAATGGTAACTGAATGTAAAGAACAAATAGTTTTTCTCCTAGCTTCTATTATTTTCTGCATTTAAAGTATAGTAGTCAGAATAAAATCACAGACTTTTAAATTGACAGAAGGAAGCTGAATGATAAAGCTGGCCATGAATTACATAAATTACTGCTACTTAATAGCTATAGCCCACTGTGGTTCTTCACAAGAAAACACGTCAACCATGTCACTACCCAGGGAATAATCATTCTCTGAGACTCATCTCTTTCCTTCTTTTTATTAGCAGAGTATAACTGGTCAAGTTGCCCTGTTTCTACCGGGAAAAGCTAAATCCCCCGCTCTCCAAAGTCAGGCAGGCAGCCCCTGGTCTGTGTGGCCACGCAGTGAGCGAAGGGTCATTTCCAGCTCTGAATTAAGTGCTGTTCACTCGGGAAACAGTTGCTGCCCTTGTGCGAACTGCTTCTCTTACCTCTTTTCACGAAAGCAGGTGGCCAGCAATGAGAAACCAGGCAGTGCTTTAGGAAAAATTTTGTGACTCTTTCTGTTTTGGCATTTCAGAAACTGCTGCTCAGTCGAACTCCAGCAAACAGCAGATTAATGTCCTTTCAAGTCTGCCTCTGGACCTGAATAAGTGGTACTTTCTGCTTTGCAGGTGGAAAGTAACCTACTACACAGAATTTCATGGTTAACTGACCTCTTCTGGGACCCTCAGACTATACTGCAGGAAGGCTGAACTCCTCTGCTACGTTGCATGTTACAGGCTGGGAAGGAGGATAACCTTCCCCAGTGTTTCCGGGGTGGCCATTTTTCAACCCTTGCTTGAGACATTGGTTTGGCGAGCTGGCACACCAACCCCGTAGGAGCTCCGTCTTTCTCATGACTCCGTATTGTTGCAGACACAGAGAAAACTCCAGCCACCTTCTCCTTTTAAACCTCTCTTGCTCTTTGCCAGCCCCGTCTCCTGCAGCACGAACACCTTTTTGTCCTGTGAGCCAAGTGATTTTACAGCTGGCAGGTGGGAATGGTGCTGTACTGAGCAGCCTCCGCTCCTTAGCCGCGGTGTGTGCACGTGCATGCGCAAAAAGCTTGTTTCAGCGTCTAACTTGTATCACTGATTTGCTCTTGCTAGAGCTTTACTTCAGAGTCCTCTCAGTCCTGTTACAAGCCACTCGTTTGTATCCTACATTTAACTACATATAATTCCTAAGCAATAACCAGCATACGGGGGGGTTTTTTGGGGTGCAATTTTTTTTTTTTTTTTTTTTTTTAAGGTAGACATTACCCCAGCTGCTCCCAAGATTTGAACCTGTCTCTGATTAAAACATCATGCTCTGGCATGTGACATTCATCTTCACCCCCCGGGATCCATCCACAACGCTGACCAACACCCCGTGCGGAACGCGGGTTACAAGAGGAGCCACCCAGCCACCTTCGTGCAGGCAGTTGCCGTCTCTCTCTCGCCGGCAGCTTTCCCAGCAGCACAACAGAGAGCAAAAGGAGTTTATTGGCAGCGATGTGCGCTGCCACACAAATTGCAGACAGCTGCCCTAACGCCTCCTGACAAGGAAGCTCTGATCGAGCTCGACATCTACACGATATACAGCTCTCCAACTTGCACAGAGGGCCCAGGGGACTCCGTCAGAGACCTGTTCCCCAGGAGAGACACGGGTTAGCGTGCCAGGAGATCGCCAGCACTGCTGCTCCCTTGTTAATATGAACAGCAGCGACTTGTCTTAAAGAGGAAGGCACAAAGTGACCTTTCACCGTCCTTAAATCCAGCAGCAAGCACACCGCAATACCTTATAAGTCTCAGAACTGTTTTTAAAAAGAGCTGGAACGTAACAGCCGGCCTCCCCCACGCCACCTCAATTCAGCCTGCGATGTTGGCTGTTATACATGCCCTCGCTGAACCTCCTGTGGCAATTGCTCCCGCTGCTGGATGCCCGAGGGCTATGTCAATGGCACAGCGAGGGCCCCGGAGGCACACGCGTGGTAACACCGCATGGTTGTGCCCCTTGAACGCACGCGTGCCCGCCGCCGCCCCACCGAACGCATTCGCTTCCCTGAGGTTGCCCAGCGCTACTTAGGCAAAAGGCTCAGAAAACTGTTCCTCTCATAAGAGAGCGGCCAAGTTCAACGCGAGGGAGCTACCCTGCGGATCAAGCAGACAGATGCTGGCGACTTCAGCGAGACAAGGGCCGTAACGGAGCAGGTGACACTCGCGGAAGTAAACGCCCGGCTGCTAGAGCCTGCCAGCACGCTGAGCTGCTCCCCGGGCGTCTTCGCAAAGGAGCTGAAGCAATCCTGGAAGAGTACGGCCCCAGTGAGCTTTCAGTGATTCGCTTCTCGGAAATCAACAGGCTTTATAGAGGAAGAGCTTGAATTTTCGTTACCTGCTTACTAAAAGCGGTTTGAGTGGGGTGAGTGGTTTCAGGAGCTTTCAGGTGGTTGCAGCACCCAAAGAAGTTCTGGACCTTGGCGTTGCTCGCCTCCCTCTTCTGACAACCTGCACTTCCTCTGGAAAGGTTGCCTTTAACCTCCCGGCTGGTTTTCATCTTTGTCTCCTAGCATTCATGATGTAAGAAAACAGATGCACAGGTTGTGACATTTCTTCTCCAAACAGCCAACTGCTGACCCATCCCTGCTCCTCCATAATTTTTTTGACGAGACTGGACTTCTCAGAACAACACAGACTTTATCAGCTGATACCAGCCTTCTCCTCACGCAATATATTAAGTTATTTTTAAAGCTGTAAATCAACAGTGCACAATGTGTGACAGTGCCAGATATTGTAATACTGTAATAATATTGTAATAATTCTCCAAACTGTTCTCCCATCTTGGAGATGGTTTCTTAGTTGGCTGGTGACAAGTGTCACGTTAGGGACCTCAACCACTGCAGTGGGCTGCAGAGCTCTGCTCTGGCCACATCTCAGGGGAGCCTGGCCTCTGTCCACTGCAGAAAAATGCAGCATCCCCACCCTGCGACCCAGCTGACAGAACAGCTTCTGGCAGTGAGGTACCTTAATTGTGCTTCTCAAGTTCAGCTTGACAGCTGGGAACACATGCAGACACATTTTGCATTCCACTTGGCACCATGAAAAAAACTGACATTTGATATGGACTACAGGTACCACCAGCACAAAGTCATCAGCTGGACAACATTTTTATTCGAAGTTACCCAACACACAGCACCATAGAAAAAATTGCTGGTTTAGGTCTAAGTAGTTATACAGAAAAACATTTCAGCCAAGTACCTGATTGGGTTTTTATTTAGTTTTGTTTCTGGTTTTGGATGACGGGAGGGAAAAGGGGATAGGCACATGTAAAAGGAGCATTAGGAAGCTGTCAGCATCCCTTCACTACCATTCATGTGGTTCTGAGACACAAGGTAAAATCTTATGCTGAAGACTAATATGGCAAACTAAGATCTGCTGTACAAAGCCATCTATTTTTGCTCTCCTGCTGCTTCTCAAGTGACACTCACTTAATAAAGAAAATCTCTGGGAGCTCTGTAAACAAGTGCACTGAGTGTACAATTATGTTTCATTTCATTTCCAGTCCCATCACATCCATGCCATTGTTTTCAAGTCTTTTCATCACAATGGGATGAAGCATCTTCAAGTATATTATCATTGGCTCCCTGCTAAAAAAATCATGCTGAAGGCAGCAGCTTTTGAGTCAGATTCTATGTTAACAGTCATTCAACTTAAGAAGAAGAAATTCCATTACCTGAAACTGATTTCAATATAAAGCTCAGACCGAAAAACTATAAATTATTTTGATGGTCACTTGGCCAGGTCTGCAGAACATTTTTAAATAAAAAGGCAGGAGACCCCTCATTCTTCACAATCTTGTTCATCAGTCACCAGAAAGAAATATGTGATCCAAAAAAGCCCTTATTTATCCTTAACCCCGTAGTTTGCCGCAAATAAACCTTTGTAAAGCATCCTGAAGAAACTGCTCAGGGAATTTGGGATATATACTTTGAAAGAAGGAACTCCCTGTAGCCTTATTAAATGTTTTAAAAGCCCATTTTCAATTGAGTACATTTAAATGGGATTTTACCCAGCTGAAAGAGTAAATTTAAATTGGCTACTGAAGGCCTACTTCCTTAGACCGGTTTCATGACTCCTCTGTACCATGTACAGCACACCTTTGCAAGCTGTGGCAATGGAGGTTTCAGAAGAGCATCTAAAATGCTGTATGAGATTGAATTTTTTGTCAGGCAGGTTAGGCTTTTAAAGTTCTCCACTATACTATGAAGGATCCAGACAAACTGCAGTGGAGAACCAGATCGTTCTTTTTTTTTTTCCCCCTCCAAAATGTGCAAACACAAACACCAAACATCCCCCTGCCCTCTAACAAAAGACGAGCAGGAACAAAACCCCCGACTGCCTTTGCCCCTGTGGAAATGGAGGAGAGCCCAGTGATGTTCCACTTGGGGAGCTGCCTCTTGACTGCGTGGCTGGGAGGCTGTGCATCTCCATTTCACACCTTGCTGTGCCCCTCGCCTTCTGGGTGGCCTGGACACACACCTCTCACGCAAGTTTTCAAAACAGTGTAGGAGTCGATGTCCCTTACTAGAGAAGAAACTTCTGGTCAGTTCTCAAAGAGTCTGTGTTTTAGCATGTATAAGACAAGAGTTCACATCGCTGCCAGGCTAAACTCTTTAAAGAGCCCGAGGTACCCGCTGCAATAAAGGCTGCTATATAACACACAGGGGGGTTGGACTAGATGACCTTAAAGGTCCCTTCCAATCCAAACCATTCTGTGATTCTATGCTAAGACATAAAAAGTCCTGCTCCACCATGAACTGCCTTTTCAGGGCCAACATGCCACGCTCGAGAAGCCCAGCTGCCAGCTACCACTGCTCGAGCGCAGCGCTACACCTGCCCTTTCGCCTCCGCCTGGACTCGCCTCCTGCTAGTGAATACAGGGAACGCTGCAATCTCAGGCTGATGCCGAAAGGTTACGGAGTTGTCATTGCTCCAAATCAACTCTTGCCCCATCTGCTGCCCTAGCATCTGTTCCTGTAGCAGTTCCTGACTCCCCCCAGCGAAGGAAATTGATCTGCTGCATGCCGTCGGTACTGAAAGCATAGGCAAGGAGGAAGCAAAACTGGCGCTATACCAAGTCCGCAAGTATTATGCAGGCCCTATTGAACAAATCTGTTCCGCACAGAGCACAAATCACTGGCAATGACGAAATTTTTGCCTACCTCTGAGATCCCTGTGGAAGTGCCAAGCATGATTCTCACTTCTCTGGTTCCTGGACAGGGTAGCAATGATACGTGACTAAGTTGGGAGGAATAGTCATCTACTGTCATTTGAGAATAGAGTTATGTGTGACTTACTAAAGAGCTTGAGACATTTTGATAAGGTCTAATACCCTAACTACCTTAACAGATGCTGTAAGTATGTCTGTAGAGAAAAAGAGCAGAAATGTAGGGATGTACATGAACAGCAATAAAGGGCAAGGTGGGAAATGTAGGAAGAAGCGACTAATTTATAAGGGATGGAAATGAAGGAAACAGGGAAGAATTTGAAATATAAAATTAAAAAATTCAATTGTAATCAGGAGCCAGATCATGTTTTTCAAAGGTAGATGAACTTCTAAATGCAGACATGGATTAATAGTGTCAAGATTGCACAATGAGGATGACAAGAAAACACAGAATGAAACCAAGGTCCCACACTTCCATTTTGCTCACCAGAGCAAATGTAATGTCCTGACACTGGCTAGGAAATGCTGGTGAGTGGGATCCCAGTGATGCCCTTGTAAAGCCAGGGGATCAAACAGGGATATTCAGAGAAGGAGGCAGCAGCAGCAGAGTTCAAACGTCGGAACAAACCCCTCTTTCTTACAAGTCTGCTGACCTGTAATTCCCCAAATTGTCATTAAATAATTTAGTCTTTCCTTTCAATCCTGAACCAGGAGTCCAGGCACAGCATTTAATTAGTGTCTCAATTATCATTTAAATGTTTGCTCATCAAGTTCAATAAAGATCAAGCGGCTGAATTTTGAGACAAGTGGCTGTGTCATCAATGATCTCCCAAGGGGTGACTTATTTGAAGGTTAGCAATTCAAGCAGAGGGTTCTAAAAAAGCAGTTAATCAGTATAAATACTTCTGGCTGCAGACACTGCCCCTGCGAGCAAGTGCCCAATTCATTTGATCTTAATGGACTAGGATGTATTTCACATGTCACAGCAACAGACTGGTCCTAAGCTGCAGTCATCAGCTTTAGAGAGGTCATATCCCTCTAAAAAATATTTTCTATCAATCAAGTCACAATTGCACTGTAGAAAATTAGCAAGTGATTCACTAAAATAACCTACCTACAACAGCTGTTGAAATAAAAAGGCAGAAAGGTGTGCAGTTTCAACTTCAAGTAAGTGGGTAGAAATCTACTTTCTCAAAAGAAAAGACTGATCTCTTTTCGGCCATCAGTCATCAGCCTATTTCATGAAACATTTGTTTTGATCACTGGAAGGGAAGGAGACAAGACAGCAAGGAGAAATCCCCAAACTTATCATACCTTTTTAAACAAAGCTGCATTGTCTTTGCTTCTCTCTCTAGGCTGCCTACAAAGTCTGCTACTTGCAGAAAAGTAAGAATTTTCCTTCATCTTAGGCATTCGCAGGAGTTTTGGAGACAAAGAGAGCAGAGTTCAGATTTTGGATGTCACAAGCAAGATACGTGAGGAATTCTTCCCACAAAGCAGACATATTATTTCTAAATCAAGCAAGTGTTCAAAGAATAATGCCAAGATATTCCAAAAGGTTGCCTAGAACTGAAATCTGTAACCCTTATCTGCTCTCTACATCCCCCAACAGGCACCCATACAACAGTGACACTTTGATGAGCAAACACGGGTAAGCTTTCCTGAACATTTTTCCACGTGAGGAGGGGAAGAGAAGACCAAGATCTTCAGTCAGTCCCTAAGAGGAGGGAAGGTTGAAGGCAAAGGCAGGACATGGCACAGGGCCAACAATGACAGAAAGCTGAATAGACTAAATATACTGACCTGATCCCAGTGTATGTTACATACCACACTGCAGAAGAAATCAATGACCCCAAAGCTCACTGTCAGGACACCCTAGCAGAAAATCCCTTCATAGCTCTAGTGTCTCTGTCTGATGCAGAGTCTCTGAGCAAATGTACAACTGCAGAACTAAAGGGAAGGGATGCTCTACTATTCGAAGCCACTATTTCCTCTACAGCATCCCATCTCCAGCCACAGCCAATGCATAGTGTTTCAGAGGAAGGTCTACATTGGGGAATTAGCTCCTGAAGGTAAGCATTTGAAACCCTGAGCCTGGGAGACCTGACCCTTACCTTGATGAAGTGATTCAATAGTTAAAAGCATACCAAAGGGCAGTACATAAAAGTCTGCTTCACTTGGAGCCGTGAAGTAAAGGGACCTTCAGCCACTGGATTTTGTTGCACTCTGACATCAGATCTCTCACCTTCTTCCAATGATGACACTAAATAATTTGTTGAGTCTCACTGGCAAGATTTTTATGTCACCCTAAATTATCTAGAGCACTGTTGGGCTGTCCAGTACAATTGAAACACTGAACCACAGGCTGGATAGATATCTGGGCAAGAAACCTTCACATGTTTTAGAAGGCAGCTTCCTTGGTGTATCTCTTTTTCTTTCTTTTTACAAATCCTGCTGGCCTCTAGTTGCCACAGGTATTCCCTGAGAGCTCCAGCTAGGACAGGACTCCCTGAGCACCCTTTTATCTTCTTCTAGCCTACTGCATTCCAAGGCAGAGTATCAGCTGTTAAGCAGACCTTTGCTCTCAGTTCCCACATGCACATATCACCTTGCTTTTGGCTAAATCAAGAGGCACATCACCAAACACAGCCATACAAGTAGACAATCTTGATTAGTCCCTCAGTAACCTCATCTTTAATGTTGGCTACTCAGTCTGTCATTTGCAAGTTATATATTGCCTCAGATTTCAAATCATTGGCAAAATGTCAGAAATATTCAGCAACGCTGAATCAGGAAAATATTCATTGTTATGAACTCACAAATGTCCTCCCATTGATATGTGTGTTGAGGTATGCCAGTAAGCACACCAGTTTTGAATTTATCCGTGAGGTAATACCTTCTATGAAAGTATAAGTTCATGTAAAGTGTAAGGTTTATTTATATATATGTATATGTAAGTTATTTTTGTTTTGGAGTTTTTGTTCAGGGACAAAATTCAGATGTTATATGGCATTTGTGGACAAATGTCTCAGAGAAACCCAAGCAAACTGTATCAGCTCAATTCCTTTTGTTCATCAGATATTCAACCCTACAAAGCAACAAAATTCATTTCACCAAGACCATCAATGAATGCAGATTTGCTATGATAATTTAGTCCAAGCCTTTGTGGACAGAGTTCTAAATTAACTCTTTCATTAAATTGTTCAGCTGCCGAACTAGCCAATCTACAGTTCCCACTCGCCATCTTAAATTCATTTACTATCACAAGCTTTACCTGTTACAGGAAGAGATTTGTTTAGCTGTTTGAAACCAATTAAATTTATTGCAAGCTTCTGTCATAGGCTTTTTCCTTAGACTTTTACCAATTACTAAAGAGACTTAAAAATCAGCAAACTCAAGACTAACATGGCTAAGATCACACTCTGTGCTAATGAAATTGAACTAAAACAGCTTGGCACCAACTGTCAATGATGATGTAAAAAAGGGCTACAGAAATAATTGATTTCTTAGCTTGGTTGCTAACTCAAGAAAAAGGATTTTTTTTTTTCCCTAATTAGAATGATTATCTTGTTGTCTTAAAAAAAAAAGAAATTAAGACAAACAAGTTAGTTTTGTTTGTGCTGAAGTAAACTGCTCTGTTTCCATGTTGATGATTTTAATCCATACAATGCAATTAAAATGCCATGAACATTATTTACCAAAGAAAAGAAAGGGGAAGAGTTTGATGCCCGATGCCCTTTCTCCCCTCTCTGGCCCGGCTTTAGAGGACTCTGTGGGAAACATGGGAGCCCTTTTGCTGCATGCTGAAGAGGATATGAATTGAGGTCTGCCCTTGACAAGGGAGCCGTAGCTAGAGCTGTCACTCAGTCTCCACAGACGATTACAGCACCCTGGTTCACCGGCACCGCCTCCTCCTTCCCCAAGGCTCTGAGCTGGGAAGGGACCAGTTTGCTACCCCGGCGCCTGTTGCATCGCCTGCTGTACTTTCCAGGACAGTCGATTAGGGACCAGTGACCTCTGAACCGGACGAAGGGCTGCGAGGTGACAGGCTATGGCGCATGTCCCGCTCAGGCAATTAGTGCCAGCTGCCATAGGTGTGTACGAGGGAGGAGAAGAAGCTTTTCCAAGGTGAAAAGCAGCACACCAAGGCTTTCAACAACTTCTCACAGGACAACCTGAATCTCTTTTTTTTTTTTCTTTGTGTGTGTGCTTGCTTGTTGACTTGAGAGTCACGGATCCATGAGTCAGTGCCCAAACATTTCAGGTCGAGGTTATCATTGAACCACAGCCCTTGTGAAATGCCTTGTCTCACTTTTAATGCAGCATTTTTCTTTCCTACTACTGTTTGTATTGTTGCCTGAGCATTGCAAGCAAGCCTTATAATACAGGAACAGTTTACCTTTCCCACCTCTCAGTGCATGGAAATAAAATAGTTCTGCCTCCTTTCATCCCCGTGCTTAGCGCATTAACATACAGCCCATTCAAGGCTGACAGCTTCCCATTTTCAGGCAGGGAGTACTGCAGAGGTGGTGGAAATGTACAGTGCTGGAGTTAGGAGGGAAGGAATACAGGCATTGCAAGCTAACCCCTGCTACACAAATATTCTGGCATCACAATCCTTCACGTTGTCTTAGATGGCATTTGAAAACAAAATTAAATAGTTGTGGGAAGAAAACAGGGTGAAACCATTCTTCCCATCTTCCCCATCCTACCTCTTACCCCTCAGCCTACCCCTTGAAAAATACCCTTACCTAAGCAGAAATGCCACAAAGAAACTTCCAGAAGCCAAAATCAATCTGCAGCCTGTGGCAGGGCAGAAACGGAGTGCCCCGTTTGGGTGCAGCCTGACTTTTGTGCCTTTTCAAATGGGCTACGCACAGGGTCCTCTCACCGCTTTTGTTTTGCATCTGAGTAATTAAGCCTGTTACCCCCACATAATAATGCAGAAGTAGATATATAAAAAAATCCAACACCTCTTTAGCAAGAGAATAGGCTTCTCCCTGCCGTACTGGCCCTAAGGGCAGGCAGCAGAGTTTCAGTGGTAGCCACGAGGTATTTCCATCTCACCCTGGCATCAGCCGTGAGACGTTTTTATCATCACAGCTCAGGGCTCAAGACTTTAAACTACGTTTGAGAAGGAAGATAAGAAATAGTGTAACATGCACATCTGCAACTCCCTGTAATTCAACTGCTATGTGAACACGTGTTTAGGAGTTGAAGTCTCCCTCATTGGGGAGACTTAACCCCTACGAAGATGTTTAACACAGGGTACTGACACCTTGTGATAACAGGCGCTAAGCTCCCAAAGGAAAAGGCAAAGCGCCGACATGCCAACCCACCAGTTCATTCAAAACTGCTTTTGAACAGAAGACTGACTGCCACAAAAATCTCACCCTAAATCAGGAGGAAAATAATTATCTTGATTAGGCACTTAGACTTATTAAGGGTGAATACCCAGTCTCTGGTTTAACCCATCCTCCCTGTCATTATCGTTCTGTACTACTGAAATTCCTTTGGTCCTCTGTCTTTTATATGTGCACGCATTACTAATGAATGGCTCTGCCATCAGCACATCTCCTTCAGCAGAGCTCAAAATATCTGATCAAATTAGATTGGTTTCAATATTCTCCTTTAATGTGTAAAGGAACAGAGGCAGAAGGAAGGATTACCTCGACATCTCTCAGCAAATCAACAGAAAATTTAAAAGAGGGCTCTGGGTCACTCAGCTCTACCCCAGCGCTAACCAGGAGACCAACCCAGCGCTGCCTCAGCCCCGGGGCTGGACAGACACCTCTGCCTGTCCCTCCGCCCTGGGGCATCTGCTGGGCAGGGGCCACCCCATGGGTTACACTGGAGTCCTTTCCCAGGCTCCCACCAACTTTGTCTAACAGCAACAGCCCACAGCTGAAAAAGCCAAATATTAGTCTTTGGAAGCAATATCTTTTAAAGGGTAGAGAGAACAGATGTCCATGTGTTACAGTTCTAATATAAATATCAAGCCCATTGCTTCCGTTGCCAGGCGTTCAGATTGTGACTTCAGTTTTCCCACAAAGGGAGCGCAGAAGCAAAGCACAGATGGGGAAATATTAGTTAATCCACAAAAAAAAAAAAAAAAGAGAAGTTATTGCTTTTTTTTCTGCAAAAAAACCCAGCATTTCTAGAAAACACAAATGTAGTTCCAAGCTAACTGCTTAGTATTTTTCTTTAATTTAAACGGAGTGGTGGTTCAAATTTGTAATTAGGATTTTAAAGGATACAAAGTCAAGGCAGCAGTCCTTCTGGCTTCTGCAAGAATAATTACTTTTTAAAAAAAAAATCAATATATAATTTTACATGCATTAAATGTGAGGTAATTCCTAGAATAAGGAATTATTATGTTCCTGCTTTTCTAATAATATTTAGCACATTGAAGAATTACTCTGATGAAATCCAAAAATCTAAATAAGAATTTTTTTTTTACCCTATTCTAAGAGAGGACAACTATTTTCCAAAAGCTCTTGAGAGCAAAAGTAGGATTTTTCCAGGTACTTCTTTTAAACTGAATGTTTTGGGGTTTTTTTTTTTTTATTATATGAGGGTAAGTTTCCTGGAATGCTCAGTCTTCAAGGCAATCTATGCACTGTTAGAAGTCCTCTCAAAATATATATCGTCACATACGGAAAATTTAAAGGTACACCCCATGGCACTAGTACGACTAAAAATTTCCCCTAGTCTGAAGAAAAAAATTGGATGGTCATATGGAAAGATCAAACCATAGGGAGGACAGAGAGACAAATAATAAAGAAAAAAAAAGTAAAAACATGGGGCAAGCAGCAACACATTGGCAAAAAGCAGCTTTAAGGACTTAAACCAAGATGGCTATTTATTTCCTACATGCTACCAACTCATTTGCAGCCCCCAGGCCTTCAAGTTCTGTTGCTCGCACATGGAAAAAGTATGTTTTACAGTTTCTGTTACCCTATGGTCTTCACCTCACAGGGCGAGAAATTCCCAGAAAAACAAAGGAAATTTAAAGCTACAAGACTGGAGCCTCAAAGAACAAGTGGAATCAGCAAATCAAATAAAAGGTTACGAGTGTAAGTAGCAAAAAAAAAAAAAAATTTCTTTGTTGAAAAATTAGGACCTAAGAAATAAAAGTAAGTCTCAGCAAATGCATCAGAACATGCAAGAAGTTTGTCAAGATTTGGCAACAAGAGGCAGCGAGTGCAAACTGAAATACAAAGGATTACATTTGAACAGAAGAAATAAAATTGCTTTACTGTGAGCATGGTCAAACACTGGAGCATGTTGCCCAGAGAAGTTGTGGATTCTCCATCCTTGGAGTCACAGTCCTGGACAACCTGCTTGAGCAGGGGAGTGAACTAAATGGTCTCCTGAGGATCCTTCCAACCTCAACATTTCTCTGTGCGATTTTGTGTAATGAGCAAAATCATATCCGTGTGGCAGCACTATTGCAGGCTGCCTGCCTTAGTCCAGTGGCTCTGGTCCAAGCAATGGATATCTACAGCTTCCAAAGCTCATTTGAACTGCAGTGACTCCCTCCTCATACCTTGAGAAAGCAAACTTTTGGTCTCAGGTTTTTTAGTAAGGTCCTAGACTGACAGCCAAAAACCTCAATTTCTTCTCAGAGAGTGAATAGAACAGATTTGTAACTCTACCCCTTCCCATCTGGGGCAATAAGCTGTTAAATCATCAGTGTGATGGTTTACTTCACTAGTCACTAAAAAGTCTTTATCTACTCTGTGAGATTGCTCAGGAGCAGATTTACTATCCCAGAACATGACCATGTTAAAGACTTTTCACATCACTTCTTAAAAACTTAGCTAGGGCTAAAACAGATCACAGGAGTCAAGCAGTAATTGCTGTCTTTTTCTGCTGACTTGAGCTAGTTTTGGATCACTAACCAACTTGTCATGTTTTCCTTTCACCAGAACTAAAAAAAAAATAAATAATGGAGTGAAAGGAATCACTCTAAAGGTAAAGATAGGTCCTGTAATGGATGTTAATCTGAATGTCAAAGATTAGCCACTAGCAGCAAATTTTACATCTAGATTTCCTTCAAAAACTGCCCTCTCTAAACGTGTCCCTGATAACCTGGAGAAATAAACTGAGAAGATTGACTGTCTAAGTGGGGAAAAAAAATAATGGAAAGAAAACAAAATGTACCTCTTCTGATTAAATATCAAAGCCTACAAATATACACAAGGTGTCTCTTGTCAGACATCCAGGAGAGAAAGTTTCGTTTTTAGAACTTTGCTTCTTTATCTGAATAATGGTTTGATGAGTGTGATTTCAAAATATATTTTAAAGCTCTTATTGCAGGTTTATTTCTAAAGTATGAATCACCAGCAAAATGCAGCTCAAGAGGAGCCTTTTAAGGACAGGAGCTGAAGCAGCTGAGGCAATGACAGCCCATTGTGCACTTGCGAATGGGAGCAGTAGAAACCAAAGCCTTTGCTTTCTGCTTCGTGGCTTGATTGACTTGGCAATTACACAGGTCATTGCTTTGATCTGCTCAAACTTTCTCCCATAGCATAGTCTTATTCCTGAAGGAATTACATTCCTGATCACATTTTTGTGTCAATAAGTACTCCTTTTCATCAAGGGAAGCTTGACATATAGCAGAGTGGGGTAGAAGCAAAGAAAGAGAAATTGAGTAGAAGCAAATTACATGTGGAAGTAAATTACATGTGTCCAAGAGCAAATTGGCAGTATTTGTTCAGGTAGAAGAAAATCATACTAAACAGAGTAAGTCTTTAGCATGTGTATTCCAGACCATCAATGAGTGACTCATTACAGTGTTTTATCAAGGGATTGCAACCTTTTTGAATCAAAACCATTGACTTTCCATTGTTCACAAATGTATCAATTTGGATTGAAAACCCAGTGAATTGTTTATGCTAACTTGCTCCGTACATACTGCAGTCTTGTCATTCCCTTGGATATAGCTCCTTTTAAGCTACAACCTCTGTATAGATCTTGGAGGTCACATATTGAAATGACTGCGCTGCAAGTGAAAAAAGTACACAGAGACTTTAGCAGCCCAGAGTATTGAGGAGTGTAGAAATATACTTTTATTCCACTCGTATCAGTAAGAAAAAAAGGTTTCTGAGATTATCCAGTAAGAATTTGCTACAAAAATACTTCAACATTCTGCAATTGTCTACAAAAGAACACACATTTATTAATCAATCCTACTCCTTCACAGCCAAAAGAAGTGCCAAAGGCTGATTTTCTTATCGACAAATGAAACAACGGCAGCACCAGAAATAGATAACTTTCATCTTCCCTTTTAGTCTGTGTTGAAGCAATTGGACACCAATGCTTTCTACTGGTACCTACCTCTATATACTGCTCTTCCATACTTTGAAAGCTTGGGATAGGCAGAGTTGAATTTTTTCCTCATTGAGTGAATCTTGTAATTTCTACGAATGAGATGCAAACTCTTGTTTTAAAGAATAAAATAGAATTTAAATTCTGCTCTCAGGAAGAAGAAAAGGTAGATACTTTTCCAGCTCCACTGAAAAGTGAGGAAAGATCCTTCTCCATTCTAATCAAGAGACAGAAATTACTTTAAGCAGATCTCCATCCAGACCAGGTGTATTGGGTTTGCATGACAATGTTTTGGAAGCTGGGGGAGCTATAGGGGTGGCTTCTGTAGGAAGCTGCCAGAAGCTTCCTCTATATCTGACAGAGCCAGTGCCAGCCGGCTCCAAGACAGACCCACCGCTGGCCAAGGCTGACCCCATCGGTGACGGTGGTAGCGCCTCTGGGGTAGCAGAATTAAGAAGGGGAAGAAAACCCCAAAAAAGGGCACAGCAATTGCAGCCAAAGAGGAGAGTGAGAATGTGTGAGAGCAGCAGCCCTGCAGACCCCCAGGTCAGAGCAGAAGGAGGGGCAGGAGGGGCTCCAGGCCCCAGAGCAGAGGTTCCCCGGCAGCCTGTGCAGTGCCATGTGGACACCGGTGCCTGGCCCTGGGCTCTGCTGCCTTGACTGGGGTCCCTTGGCATCACCTTGGGGCCATTGAAGGACCCCACCACTGCCCCAGCTCAGGGCCCCCCTCACTCTGGGGCAGCCCTGCACCCTCAGAGCAAGGTCACTGCTTCTTTCTGTGCCATCCACCAGGTCACTGCGTCAGGAGCAGACCATCAGTGGAAAGGGAGACAGCTACTACCAGAATTACTGCTTCAGGAGGCCCATTTCTCTGTCTGGAGCATCACACTAACTTATTCATCTAGCTGAAATAGGCAGCCTACCCACAGAAAAATACTTTTTGCTCTGCTGTCACATGAGCCACAATTGATATAACTCTCAGCACATGACTTTGTTCTGCTTCCAAAATATTCCCAACTGCCTGTCATTTCACACTCTTCTGCCTTCATCTTCCTCATCCTCCCTATTATTTCTTTTGCATCTGACACCTTGTCTTCTTCCTCTATAGAGAGGTACAGTCAAATTGCATAAGTCTATTGCATAAATCCCAACTGCAAACACCCCAAGATGCCTGTCATGACTTCTTGTTTCTGGTATTCCTCTTCCTCACCACCCCCCCATCTGCCCCCAATCCCCTGATATTCTCTAGATTTCTAAGTCTTCAGACAAGAGTTACCTTACTATCACTTTTGCCCCCATGTAATGCCAAAGGACAACTACCTTTCTGGGTTATTAATGGTCATTATTACAATAACAAATTCAGTAAGAATTATTTTCCAACTAAATTAAACATCTAGAGTAAGAGCAAGTACAGGTTATGAATGCCTAAGAGCTATCAACTCCCTGCAATTAGTACCCTATTCAGAGCTAAGGAAAAGCCTCAAAAGCAGCACTGAATTCTAGATTTTATTTTTTTTATTACTATTTTTCATTGTGGAATAGGGCAGAGAGATATCACACAAGAACGACTGACTCCAAAGCTTCTGTGTGCATTCACTACCTGAAGTCTGAAACTTCAAGAAACTTCTTGCAGATTTACGACCACGTTAGAAAACGGCCAGTTTTCCTTTTACTTTGGTCAATTTGTGGGAAAAAAAATCAAAGCAGTAAAAATACACAACTCTGATGCAATCAAATCTACTTTATTGTTACCATCTTCTGTTTCCTTCACCATGTTTAAAGCAAGAACAAAAAGCTTTCAGTCAAGGCTTCAGCATGCATGCTCAACCATGAAAGACAAATACATCTTTCATCAGCAATGTATTGATGGGTAGACAAAACTGTTATTATATTTCCCCTGCTAAGATGGACTTAAAGCAGCATGTTCATCAGAACTGCATACAACCTCTAAACTGGCCAGAAAGTGCGATCAAAACAAGAAGCAACTCTCCACCTTGCGACAAGACATTTGTTCAAAGCCACATTTTTTCTTCCTCCACAGAGGACTTTGTAAAAATGTGTTTCAGAGGTTATTCTTTTCTGAGGGCGTAGCAAGACACGTAAAATGAGTTACAAGAAAGCTCCCTGGGCGAAGTCATCCCTACTCAGCAACCTTTACTCCTGTTTCACAGTTAAGGCTGTGGAGCTGCACCAGATGGGATGGAAATTCCCCCCCTGGGATTAGAGACATTTGCTCATCACATGTTTGTGCCAGCGCAGAGGAAGCTGTGCCAAGTGAAGACACCATGAACATTTGATTCTAGCGGCCGTGTTTGTCTCAAGTATAGGCTGCACTTATTTACCCTCCTACAAGTGCTGTTTCGGCAGCGCTGTAAGGGCTTGCAAATTAGGCAAATACTTCCTGTTAAAGGTTGTCTTGATCTTCACCTCCATCTTTCTGAGCTGGAATCTCAAGCAGTGAAAGAGCATTTAAGAGGAGCTGGGAGCCCAGCTTTTAAGTGTCAACCTTGTTATTGACATTTCTATACAGAAGATAAAATCATAGAATATCTTGTGTTGAAAGGGACCTATAAGGATCACTGAGTCCAACTACATTTGATATCTCCATTTGATAGATTCAAATCAATCAGCTGATACATGCATTGGTATACAAAGAGTTAAGCACATAGTAAAATAAGCTATCTAAATGATTTTCAGTCTGCAGGGAACTCCTCTGGCTAGCCAGTGTTGGCTGGAATTGGGAAATCCACATGCCAGGAAGAAACTAAACAAGCATATTTAATTAAGAGCAATCCTAAAAGCATAGCTTTTATAATTAAGGTATTATAAAGGAAACCAAAATCCTTCAGAGATATCAGAAATACTTAAAACTCCAGTACTGTTTGTCTGCCAGTCAACTCTCAATAGAGACTTTTCCTGTCAGCCAGGTTTAAAGGCTCGGGCTCCAGACAAATTGATTGCTCATAAAAAGAATATCAGTTACACCAGAACTTTCTGCTGTATGCTGAGCTTTGACAGGGTGGAGAATGATGTCCCCCACAGAGCCAAACCACGTGTAGGCACAAAGCCCACATGGCTGGGTTGCATTGTTCTCTTTCTCATACGCTACAAGCAAAACCTCCTTTCTCTCATCTCTCTCAACAGAAAATTTCTGAGCTCAAATTTGCTAAGATATTTGAGCTATAATCCGTCACTAAGCAGATAGAAACCCTTTAAAACTTGCCATCTCCAACCTTACTAGAAGTTCCTTCCACTCATAAACAGCACATTGATACCTGGACTCAAAAGACATCTTTCAGATCACACCTTTTTAGGGAAAACATGGCCTTCTGCAAAAATTACTATACTGTCTCACACTTTTCACCTGGTTATTATTCAGGCTGTAGGCTTGTTAGCATGAGGACTTCCTACAGGCTTTTATAGCCTGCTAAAACTCCCAGTATATATTATGGCCTTCAGATATTAGAGCTGCATAATACTATTACTAACAGAACATGGAAGGGTAATTTACTGACAAATGACTGTAATTGAACACACACAAGCTACTAACAATGCTCTAACAGAAAAATACATTATATATAACACAGAAATACCATATCAAATTTTAAGAAGGGACTGTAGGCAGCAAGGCAGAGTTAACACCACCTATTAATTATAGCTATTCCAGACAGACCCCTTCCTGGCTTGATTTTTAACTTTCATTAATGTAGACTCCACAGCTGTTCCACTGCATGCTGCTTTTGCTGAGGCTTTGCTGTCTTTATCATTACCAAGCTTTTCTGAAGCCCATCCTGAATCTCCTGTGTTGCAGTATATGCTCCCACTTATCCACCAAGGACATGAAGAAAAAAAATGTATTCCTTTATACGGCAATAACCTTTTATGCATTTCAAGGCTACTATTACATTCCCCATCAGTCTATTCTTTCAGGTGCTTGCGGGTGACAAGTTTTCCAAACCTCGTCCTCTCATTTTCCTCCTCAAGGCTCCCTCCGATCGATCCTTCTCTTTCTGAAAGTGTGATGTTTAAATCTAGATATAGTACTTTTGTTGCAGAGTAAGAGGAGAGGTGAGCTAACATCAAACATCTTTACAGATAATACTTCTGGTTACACTATTGAGTATTGCACCTCTGTTGCAATTAGTGCCAGTGAAGACACAACAGATCTGCGTAACCTGAAATCAGATCTCACACCATAAAGAGGTAGATTAAAAAGCTCTTATCCTCACACTTTAAAAGGACTCTCAGTATTTCAACAAGCTGATTCATTAATGCTATCTCTTCATGTCGGAGAGAGATGACTTCCAACAGTGAAAACTTCCCAAATTTTGCTACCACTCATTGTCACACAGTTGGGATGGAGTTACAAGATGTATGTCTGATTTTTTAGTACTGTGTTCAGCAAGTATCTTGAAAGGAAATCCATGTCTTCAAGCATATCGCTGATTTAACACATCCTCAAAGGTCTCCAAGAATCACGACTAGTGCTTATTTGGCAACTTTATCTTCAGAAAGTGATGTGGGAAAGAGGAGCAGCCACAGAGCTGTGGATTCTCTTGCAACACCACAACAGTATTAGCAGGAGGCACAGCAACTGAACTGCGGGTAACCAAACTACTCATGTATCACAGACCAGAAGGAATGAATCACAAAAAAACTGGACAAAGAGCAGAACAGATACCTCACATGAGGTATCATACCTCACATGATCCAGCTTCTCAGCAAAAGACCAGGAGTTTTAAAAATATCAAAGCTACTTCTATAGAGAACATCAAAGATGTTTCTGTTAATCTATTCCCACCCACCCCTTAGTTACAGCTTCCTCTGGCTTCTTGCACAATCTCCTACTGAACTCAGACACATGACACAGCTTCACACCGGCACAGCATGCCCGTTTCCCTCTGTCCCCTCACCGACGTGCCCACTAACTGTCATCTGCTGGAATTTAAAGCCAAGGGTCACCCACATAGTGGAATGCACTCCATTTCATGTCTTCCAAAACATCACTAGAACATAATCAGTCATCATTTCCAAATAAATCAATGATACCTCCAAGGCTGAAGACTTAATGCTATACTTTATGCCTAACCACCTCCCTCTAAAATAGACTCTCTCCAAGAAACTGTCTGCAGGAGGAATATATACCTATGTCAGACCAACCTCCAAGTAGTAACAAGTTCATTTATTCCCGTTAAATTTTCCTTTATATTTTTCCTAAGTGTTTCTCCATCACGTTAAACCCCTTCCCCTTGCTCAAATTCGCTAGACAGGTTATCATGAACCAAAGCTTTAAGATATAAACACCAAAATCATTAGAAGAATATGATTTTTCACTTTGAGGCAGAGGCATGTGTTTTTTCTTTCTTGGTTTTTATGTTTGTTTCAATCACTCATCTTATCTGGGTACAGAAGTATCGTGCAATGTCTACCTATAAATTCTAACAAATCTGTGAATAATTCATGCAGTAGAGGAGACCAAATTACCACCTACCTGCACCTGTGGATGCTGAGGGATTAATAATCATTTATAAGCTCCCTTTTCTCTTAAACTGCGTTCCTGAAGCACCAAATAACGCACTTGATCAGTGTGGCTGTCAACTTTGGAAAGCGAAACAGATGCATCACTGGAAGGCAAAAGTTCTTTTCTAGATTAAAGAAAATTCATGAGGAGGCCACCCTGTAGATCACCTCACCCCAGACTTTGAGGACCTCATTTCATAGGAAGAGCAGCACGCGCTTACCTCACAGCTTCAACCTGAGAGTCCATCTCCCATTTCTAAGGGGAAAAAAACAAACAAAAAACACAACCCCGCATGCCATGGAGCTTGGTATAACACAAAAGGAAATCGGTATTTTCTTTTTTGTTACCAGTTGGTGAAGCAGGTCTGTCTGACCCTGTTCCATACACACACACCCTGAACAAAGATTTTTTGCTGTGCAGCACAAGAAAGGACCAGCTCCTGCTGCTAGATCAGATCAATTCCTTCATGCCTCAGGGAAACGCTTGCCTTGTAGGCAAAGAGGAGAATTTTATATCCTAGCAGTCCTCCTGCTCCAAGAAAGGAGCCTGAAGTGTTGAGTCTGTGGAGCTCAGGTCCCTGCAGCATGCAGGGTGCTGCACGATGCAGAGCTCTATCCCAGCACCAGGGTCTTCACCAGGTTTTTGTACTAATCGCTGTTATTGCCGTATGCCCCAGCGATGCCAATGTTGCAGTTGATCCAGGGTTGCTCCCTTTCGCAGGCTCAGCATTCAAAAGCACACTGGGATGCCCCCACCCCTACTGCTGGGGGGACACTGGCATCCCCCATCTTGGGGGAAGCGATGCTCCGG
This sequence comes from Phaethon aethereus, assembly GCF_964289735.1. Lineage (NCBI taxonomy): Eukaryota > Metazoa > Chordata > Aves > Phaethontiformes > Phaethontidae > Phaethon > Phaethon aethereus. The sequence goes on along the minus strand of NC_138575.1, from coordinate 99,576,221 downwards.
GGGTCTCCCTGCCCTGCCCCAAGCTCAGGGGCTGCCACTGCAGCCAGGAGGGGCTCTTGGCCCTACTCACACCAGCACCCCGAAGGACAAGCCCATTGCTGCACTTGGAGCTGCTGCTCCAGTCCCTCCTCCCACATCCCGTCCTTCCCCGCTGCCGCAGGCTCCGGGCTCTAGATGACACCATAGGAAAGGCCCAGGGATGCTGCCTGCCACACGTCCCAAAAACAAGCCGCTGCCCACCGCAGGAGAGCCAAGCCCCCGGGTCTCTCCCAACCACACGTGTTGCCTGTCCAAGAGCAGCTGCTGGGCACTCGGTCCCTGCCCGACGCACTGCTCACGACGTGACCGCGGGCATCACCAGCGCGAGCCGCCCCGGCCAGCGCCAAGGCAAGGTCTGAAGCAATGCTCGCGAAGAACCTGATCCAAACTGGTTCCCTCCACGCCGGCGTGCTGTGGAAGAGCCGCAGGAGTTTTTGGTACCGTTTCCAACCTCGTTTTTCTTCTTGCTTGGCGGCTAGGTCACAGCTTGCTGTTGTGCCTCTAGTGTTGTTAACCTTGGCTGAAAGCTCGAAGCGGTGAACACTGCGGCACTGCTGTGTGGTTCGTATTGCTAGTAACATGGACAATATTTTCCTGGAGGTGAACACAGAAAAACGCAGATTTGAGCAAATCAAATGATTTAACAATTTTTTCCCCCCTAACATTTGTTTCAGAAGAAATTGAAATTGTTACACAATACAAAAAAGCTTTCTTCCTCCATGTTACCATGAAGAAGAAAAAAAAAATCTTCATTTTAATTTAACATTTTTTAAAAACGTTAATATATTTAGAGAGACAATATGAGATATTTCATTTAACTACAAGCAGCAAGAAAGTGTCAAAGTGTTTATGCAAGTTACAGTTCCAAATTTACCTTTTTCACTTACCAGCAAATACATTCTCATTAGTCTTCAGTTGTTTACTTTTACCCTGTTTGGGTGTTTTGTGTGTGTGTGTGTGTGTGTGTGTGTGTATGTATGTATGTATGTATTTCGGGGGTTTGTTGGGTTTTTTTGTTTGTTTGTTTTTAAGCTTATACCCTATGGATAAAACACTCCCCAAATTCAAGATCAGATATTGAGAATATTAGTCTCCAAATATTTGCAAGGTAAAAAAGCAACCTTTCACCCCCTACGGCCTTAAGTAACAATCTTCAGTTTCCGTTAAGTGTCTCAGTGAAGGCCAGTAAAGCTTTAACGCATAAAACTAGCTTCTCTGAGAAGCCTAAGGCATTATATTACATCCAAGTAACACAACAGGCTTTGATTGCTGCTTAGGAATCGTCACAATACGTAGCTATAAATTGTTTGACATACTTGTTTACACAGTAATTTCAGGTGCCAGCACCAGGTAGACAGATGTGTATGACCTAAATCGTCCTAAAACATCACAGGTACTGTAAGTTGTTTACAATAGTGCTTTCATGAGAAACATGCATGGTCTGAAGTTGGAGTACTTCTCAAGGAGGTCAAGAAACAATATGGATTGTGCCGGACTGAGTCTCCTCCACATCTTCTTACTGTCTTATTACAGTGTTGTACCTAACCTGCCAGTTGGCTTCGATTAGATTTGTGGCTGGCTCTAGTCGATGCCAACTTCATGGCAATTTCCCAATTCCATCACACAGCTGAAATTACCCAGCTGGAAAAAAACTTACCAAGAATATACTGGGAACATTAAAGAATCAGACCTTTAGTGCATCCCCTCCCTGCAAATAGTATGAAGCAAATCAACTGTGAACTAAACTAAGAGCAGAAATTGGCATGAATTATGCAAGCTATCTCAACTGAACATTTTTTTCCCCCTCATCATATCCCTGCTTTACCTAATGCAGGAAAATTCTTTCAGACAGCTGTTATTTTTTTTGGCTTCTTTCATACATCACCAGGAACACCTCCCACTGGGTTTCTCAGGAGATTGCTAAAATAACACAAGTAATACAGTGCAAGTATTCTATCATTAGTCATCGGGATGGAGATCATTCTGGCTTTGTCTGCTTCTCTCCATGATTTCTTTTGGTGCATCAGCACAGTCTCTGTGAACACACTCATCATTCTTCAATCCTTGTAGTACCTATGTGACAAGTTATTACACTGAAAGCCTTATTATGGGCAAAAGGGGAAACACTTCATTTGGGAAGCCAAGAATTTATTGTTAGACTAATTAAAATCTTAACAGCCTAAATAAAATAAACTGTTGTTACAGTGCAGTTACATTGATACTAACCTTCAGAGTCCCAATTATCTGAACAATACAATGCACAGCTCAGTAATACAGTCAAAGATTGCTATACAAAAGCGTTCTCTGGTGTTATGCTCTCCTTTACCCTGCCCCTCTGGCTCCGACGCGTGACAACAAGTCAGCCTCAAGAATCAGCTGGCGGGGGAAGGACAGGGGACTGGGGTTGCAACAAGTCCTTAGTATCTCCGGTCCTTTCCTAGAAGTAGTATTATGTTCATGATGAGGTTTCTTCCTCTGCTGAGGAGTATGCTGTCAATGGTTTCTTCCTTCTCCCTCCAGAGCCCACACTTGAGTATTTTTATACATTTTCTAGCACAATTCTACACTTATATCTTTCTTCACTGATGTACAACTTATGTTACATCCAGATTTGCTATGGATAAGAAACTCTCTCCATAAGTCAGATAGATACCTGTTCGTTTTCTCTTTGTTACCACTAAATCTGGTCTTGTCCAGCTCTGCAGTTCTTTAACTGAACATGGTGGAGTTGTTGATAGCCCTAAAGCCTCCAGTATTATTCCTTGCCCTTTCCATTGTCACCCTGTGCGTCTACTCCTCTCCACCACATCCCGTGACTTCTTTGCTGGCCTCTGCTGTCATACCACGCCTACATTACCCCATGTTACGTTATGGCCATAAATGCTTCATTCTAATACTACTTGTTACAATTGCCTATATAAAATTATGGAAATTCCACATGCTTATACAAAACAAAGCAAAAGCAAAACAGATCAGGCAATAGCCTCCTCCAAAAAGTTGTTGCAGCTAAACAAAAAGAAAGCTCTAGGCTGCCTAAAACAAAATCAGGCAAAGCCTAGTAAGAATCAGTCCTGAGGCCTTACAAAGTGATTAAGCTTACAAAGTAACCGGTTACAGAGCTATACTGACCAAGAGACCCCGCTCTTCCCCAGGCATCAAAACTCAAGTGTCAGTGTCCTCAAGCTTTGGGCACAGTTGCGGCCATTGGAAAGCACTTCTCTGTGTTGCTTCCAGTCCCATAAGGCCAATTATGTTCCTTCATAGGCAAAGCAAATGCTTGGGAGATAATTAAAAGATTATTTAGGGAAAAAATCCAGATCCAACTATAAATGGATGAGGATACACCAGGTTCTTTTATTAGCAACCTTTGCTCCAGAAAATCATTGGGTTTGTTTTTGTTTCTACAAACATAGATCACACCGAAGGTGATGGAGATTGTGAGGTTAGCAGCTGGAAATGGGGAAATTGTGCAACTCCTCAAAAGTAGGTGTTCTAGTACAAGTCAGTCAGATGTATGCTATTCCTGGCTGCATGCCTATTACACTTGTTAGTCGATTACGCTTTTTGTTCTCCGCTGATGGCTTGATTCAAGGTCTTGAAAGTTTATCAATGCATTTCTCATTTGTGTTCATTATGACAAGGTTTAATCTACAGAAGTTTTATCACCTTGTCGTGCCCTCACTTTACAAAAGTTTGCAGCCAAATTTCAGTCAAAATTGTCATAGGTTCTTCTGAAATATGCCATGAAAGACTGCAGCTGTGGCAGAGCACAAAAAAACCAAGCCTAAGACACTTTTCAAGCATCCCCTCAAAGTCCATCTCTAAGTATGAGTGGGAGGGGAAGCTGCTGAATACAATGCTTCATGGACAATATCTGAAGTCTGGAAAGTCTAGGCACAAGAGAGAAAAATCTGCAAGTACTAACTGGCTTTCACAGAGATTAAATATAGTAGATCTTAATCTACTAGGCTGTGAAAAAGTCAGTCAAGTTCTGGCAGCAGAAACCAAATGAAATAGGCTTTTTTTCAAGTATAATGTAGTGTAGAGAAGCAGATGTTACCACCTTCTGGCAGAGAAAAAAGCCACATTTTCAGGCAAAAGAGCCCCTTAATACGTATTGAAAAGCCTGCACAGTGGAATATTTGGTGCAACCCAGAAAAGTCCAATTTGTGAAAGCAATTGCCTACAGCTATATTTTGAGACCTCCAAAGAAAGAAGCCATTGAAGAGCACACCCTTCTACGCTCAGCAGGGTCTGCAGTGCTACTTCCTCATTATGCCAAGCACGACACGGAGTGCAGCTTGTAGAAGACTGAAGATTGTAAGGAGATCTTCTACTGTTACATATATTCACAAAACCAGAATTGTTGCTCTGTTTTGAGCTAAACCTATTCACCTTAATCCAAATTCTACTTGAATGAAGAAGTTGTCCTCGTTCAAGCTTCCATGTCAGACACAACCCAACTCTGTTTTCACAGAATTGCTGAGGTGGGAAGGAGACGCCAGAGATCATCTAGTCCAACCTCTGCTCAAGCAGGGTCAGCTAGAGCAGGTTGCAAGGACTGTGTCCAGTCAGGCTTTGAATAGCTCCAAGAACGGTGACTCCACAACATCTCCGGGCTACCTGTGAGAGTGTTCACACAACTGCAGAGTAAAAAAGTGTTATTCTTATGGAATTGGATGGAGTTTTCTGTGTTTTAGTTTGTGCCCACCGCCTCTTGTCCTTCCACTAAGCACCACTGAGAGGAGTTTGTCTCTGTCTTCTTTACTCACCCCATCAGATATTTTTACACATTGATGAGATCCCCCCAAGCTTTCTCTTCTGGCTGACAAGTCAAAGTGCTCTCAGCCTTTCCTTGTATGAAAAGTGCTCCAAGCCCCTAGTCATCTCTGTGGCCCTTTGCTGGATTCTTTGCAGTACATCCATGTCTGTCTGCTGCCAGGAAGCCCAGCACTGGACACATCGTTCCAGATGCAGCTTTGCCAGTGCTGAGTAGAGGGGATGGGTCACCTCCCTCACCCTGCAGGCAACATGCCTCCTGAGGCAGCCCAGGGTGCCGTTGGCTGCTTTTGCCATGGGGGTGCATTGCTGGCTCATGGTCATCTTCCTGCCCACCAGGACTCCCAGGTTCTTGTCTGCAAAACCAATTTCCGGCACTATCTGCGGTTTGAGCCTAGGAACGAAGGTGCCTAGCAGCAGGAAAGCTAGTCCTCTTTTCTGCGAGCACTTGCGGTGAGCGTCTATGTCCAGAAGAGATGCAAATGTCACATGGGACCAATGGCACAAGACAGCTGGATTAGCAAGTGTGCTGTGCTACAGCTGACGCTCATTGCTTGTCCTTGAGATATTTTGTATAATTTACTTTCCTCCAAAGAATGGCAGGGAGCAGTTGGAAAGTTTCTCAACACAACAAGCTGGCTAAGCCTCCCTTACATCTGACATACTGTTCCCATAGTCTCCTGTATGGAACTACTGTTGTGAGTCTGAGAACACCTGGGGGCCTGCATGCTTGGTTCATGTGCAATTATGTAACCTCTTGATCCAGAAGCCGGGACCATGTCTTGAAATTTCCAACAGCAAATGAAACCACCTTGAGCCTTGACCTGGCAACCCTCAAGGGGCTGCATTTCAGTCAAAAACTCCCGCGGCTGGTGTGGACTTATGCCTACACTATGCTTGTTTCCCGTGCTTCAGACTCAGATGCAACACTGGGCTGACAACATCCATTGCTGACAAAGGACAAAAAGCAGGATTACTCACATTTGAACATCCGCTTCCATTCCTTCTTCAACCTTAAGAGCCTTTGAGTACTTGCCAAGTTAATTATCTTTTCATTTTTATACAAATCTTTGCTGATTCAAGAGGTGGAAAAGGAAAGTAATGAGGGAAACACACATGTTGCAATACTAAAAGAAGAGTTCTTAGTGCAAACAGCCCAGCTGGAAAAAGCAAACAACAGAAACCTTATGAAACAGTTTGATCTTTAGTTTCCAGTCGAGCTATGTGGATCCTCCCACACACAGACAATACTGGCCCTCCAGGACGGCTTGCAACCGGACTGCAATCCATCACATGCCATGAGGTCCGAAGTCCACACTGCATGACCCATGTGCATGAAACTCAACAGCAGCCCTTTCTTCACTCTATCCAAGAGAAAAATCCATGCTTTCTCTGCATGCTGGTTGTGCTGAGCCAGAGACAAGCAAGGTGGAGCATTTTAGGGCGGCTTCCCGCTAATGAGCTAACATTTCCAAAGTGGGCTCAGGCAGATGCAGCTATAAGAGTACTGTAACTCCAACTCATTGCCCCTAGTGGAAATGAAGCAATGAATAAGACAGCTGATTAACAGCGACCCAAGAAAGAAAATTATGATTAACATTTGTCTTAGTGCCTTAACATCTTCCTTTTTTCTTTATACAAGGCAACATGTGTGCTGAATGTAACATTCAAAGAAAATATTTTAGTACTATTTTTTTTCCTTCTATCTACAAAACTAAACATTATCTACATCAAACAAATATATTTCTGACCTACTGAGGCATATGGCTATCCAGTGAGCATGCTTTCTCTCCCTTCAGTGGAGCTCTGGTGTCGAAATTATCACACTTCCCACCCACAAGTCCTTTGAACTTCTAACTTCAGATGACATCCAAAGTAATTCCTCCATGGTCTAAAACAATTTGGTAGAAGTTGTCATCATTCCTCATCTCTCTCGTATAACCCAGTTGTTTGAACAACATGCCATGAAATAGCTACAATAAACCATTGACCCACTTGGCATGTAACCAATGGGCTGAGCAAGGAAACCTCCCATTGCTTTAGTGCCTAGGGACCTGCTTCATCTGCTCTTTAATGTAGCATTTTTTTCAATACAACAGTCATCATCTATAGTGGGGCCACAGGTTCTTGAGAGAATCTGCTCTGCCTTTCAGGAGCAGCAACACCCGAGCATCAGCCAGTTAATTGCACTCCATGATACCCTCCAGAGCACCCACATTCACGTAACTGAGTCAAGTTCCTGTGCACAGAGACACACTCTTTCCGCAGAGAGCCCCACTTCAGACTTCTGATTCATCTGGGATCCTGCCCAAATACTTCAGCTGCTATAGCTGAGGGAAGAAAGGCATGGAAATACCACTCTCCAGCAGTAAAATCAGAGGCTCAAATTCAGGCAAGTCCCATTCTCTAAATGAAGCTTAGAGGGATGCAACCCTTTCTTCTAGAGCTAAAAGAATCATTGTTCCGTCAAACACTTATTTTGGCATATTTTCTTAAAGCAGAGGGGCTTCTTTAGCCCTCCCAGAGAGGCTGCACAAACCCCGGGCCCATCCTGGATAACCTGAGCTGGACCATGCTCACAGCAAAGTTTTTCCACAGCCACATGTTTGTCTTGCAGCCATATAAGCAAAAGTGTGAAGCTACTGTATGGCAACATTTTTACTTGCCAAGACAGTTTCAGATATAGACTCTTAAAAGGAGCAGTATCATATTTTCCAAATTTTTTATTATTTTCTCTCCTGCACTTCTCATGTACTTCTTAAAGCTTTAAATTTATGTGGAAACTAACCTTTGCGTTACTTTATTGTCCTTTACAAAGCTGTTAGATACAGGTACCTCCTTCAAGAACTTGAAATGGAAGTATTTACATGGATGCGTGCCTTGTGAAACTTGCTGCAGCTGCAGGGCACTCAGGGTATACCTGAGTCTTCCTCCTTCCCATTATAACACTAACACAACTATCAGCAGATGAGCTTGCACAAGGAATAAAGGAGGTAACTTGAGAGCTGAAGGCATGACTCCAGAAGAGAGCTGTAAACCATCTGACATCTTTTGTAGAGAAGGATCTAAAGGGGACTCCTAATGAATCAAAACAAGATTAATAACTTGTAGAAAGTGCAAACTCAGGTGAATGCAATGAAGAATACTTCACAATTTGAGCAGTTGTGATTTTTAATTATTATTTTTAAAAGTGGGTTACAGAAAGCCCAGAAAAACCATACTCACACCTTGAAGGTTGGTATATCACCAAACAAATTAGATGCGGATCTTCTCTTGAAAAGAAATAAGAATTCCTGAAAACAAGATTTCTCTTCACTGTTCATATACCACCTAGAACATTGTCTCTATTGCAATAATGCTGAGCATTGACAGACAACAACAACATCCAAGGGAGCTGTGCAATTAACTTTAAGGGCCATTTATTCACTCTGACTTTCAAGAAAAAGGTTTCCATATGAAGCCCTTAGCTTTTCTGTAAAATGTATAAAAGAAGTGGCACCAAAGGCATCATCTGGATCCACAAAACCCCTTCACTTATAGATATAGGCAAAGAAACAGATAAAGTAAATAGATCGTAGGTCAAGAAAAGTTAATAGATACAGCAGTTACATATATCGATCCCCCTAATGTTTGGTCAGGTTGGCAAATAGTGGTTTTGTTAGAGGAAGAGGTGCATCTCCGTGTTCCAGCCTCTCGCACCCACAAGTACACCACTAACACTAGTTACAGTCCTTCCAGGGCCCCCTCTCACCGTTCTATTTACCAGATGGCCCAGTAGCTCAGCTGCTGCTCCTCTCAACCAACTGACATTTGGATTTTGTTTCTTCCAGGCTTCTTGCTTGAATTGTTGCAGCTGGCATTTCTTTCTTCTTCTATAGCTAGAGGCTATGAGATGGTGTGCGACAGATCCATCAGCAGTCTCCGTCATCTGACTGTGACCTACAACAGCTAAGACATCTGTATACCTTGGCCTCGGCCCTCTGCCACTCTAGAGAGCTGCTGTCCAGATGCAGTGTCCCTTTTCAACATCTGAACCGTGCCAAAGCCAGTAAGTCCTCCTACAAACTGCTCATGGCTATACACCAGATACCGTGACACATGCTCTGAGGTTGGAAAGTCTCAAGAAGGAGCCTTCATGCCCCCTTCTACTAATGGAAAAAATGGAATAGAAAAGGGGAAGATGACAACAGTTTTTTATGAATCCGATCCGACCTTCTGCAGCAAAAATAGAACTTCACATGCAATAAGCACCCTGGCACTAGTGTGCATTGCACACGTAAAAGCATGCTTGAATAAGAAGTTTCCAAATTATTTGTCAGATCAATCACTGCAAGAGGCAACAACAGGGCTTTACTGACATTTTCATATTGCAAACAATTTTTATTATATTCCCCCATGTATTCCAACAGCTGTGCTAGCAAGACCCTTGGTAATGGACTTCAGATTCTCCAAGTTCTTTGTATTTACTATATTTAGATTTGTTTTTCAAACATCTTGATCTGACTATTGGTATGACTCATCAATTTTCAGCAGCATATTGTTATAACTAATCAGCATCTTAGAATTAGAGGCAAGGGCTTCTGAATAAAGTTAGTTGACTGGAATCCTTTTTGAGCCAGTCAGCAGTAGCCATTAGAGAAAAAGCTTTACCATTTCTATTGATCAAAAAAATCTAGAGATAAAACACTGCTGGAAAACATCCTGGAGATTATGTCAATACACATTAATACAATAATATTTAAGAAGCCAGACACATTCATCCCTTTTAACATGTGCTTGGACTTTGGAATCACCTATTATGATTTCCGTATCATTATTTACACTAACTGAAAAGCTTACCTTTCTCTCAAAAAATTCATTTTAAGGTTTAACAGGAAAATTCATCACAGCCTGAGCAACAGTTCTCCAAGGAGTTTCTTTAAAGTGTCCATATCTATTTGACTTTGCAACCACACAGGCAACTACATGTATGAGCTCCAAGATCTGCATTTTTGGTGAGTTCCCCTACTCTACAGTTTGTTCTTGATACAGCTGCACAACAGAGATCAGTCAAAGCAACCTCTGGACTTGGCTGCCTCCGGCACATCTACCCAACATAGCCTGAGATTGGAGGACAATCTTCTCACCTCAGTTGGTGAGAAGATTGGAGTGACATGCTGCACCGGGGGAAGCTGTGGCATTTGGAGAGAGGCAGCAGCCTCCAGCTTTGGACACGCTCTGAGCTCAGGTTAGCCAGGAGCCCTGCCTTCTTTAGCGGCAACGCACTGCTCATCGGCTGCTGAGGGGCGTTTTGCCTCCAAGAGGCAATCCTCCAGCTTCCAGCATTGTTTACGGGCAGGCTTCATCTACAATTTGGCAAGGCAAATTGTTACCTAGCACACCAGTAAGTTTTCTAACTCCAGGCAGAGGCTATTTTAGGATGATTTTATGCCAGTATAATTTTTCCTCATTTCCATTTCTACCAAGGAATAATTTTTAGCTCAATAAAAAGAACAATATATCACCCTACTATTTTCCTGGAATAAGATTATTCAAATGGCAATTAAACCAGTATCTTTACAAAGAAATTTTTGTTTGCAAGCCCAGTGTACCAAGCAGTACGTTCAGAATGCCAGTGTTTAATTGATGGCCTCGTCTTTCCCAACAAGGCAGGAAAGCTTCAAAAAAAGCTGGAAGTCTGAAATTTCTCATCTTTCAAGAGTTCACTTTTGACAGTGTTGATTATTAATGCCCCCCTTTTAACTCCTACTCATGTAGCTGAGCTCTTCGCTGTTCACCAGCTCATACAGTATTAACTTCATCTACAAGTGTTCCTGGCACCCTCTGACACCACAACAACCCAGGGCTATCTACAGTCTCCATGTCAACATGGGCTGTCAGTCTGCAGATCAGCTTCCCCAGACCAGTGTCCTGAGCCCACACAAGTTTTAAATGCCTGCAAGGATCAGTCACGCTCAAGTGACAGCAGAGAAGCAACAAGAACACAGAGCCTGTTGTGTGTGGTTTTTTTTTTTTTTTTGTCCCTCTTCAAACTATGTCATTTAAGCTCTTTTTTTACTCTAGTCCTTGATGGTACTACAGAAGTTGGCAGCAGGGTGATGAAAAAAGGTGCAGCTCAATCCCAGACCTACCTTGCTGCAAAACACAGAGTACTCCACACTACTGAAGTCTTCAGGACATCTTCCTGAGGTTCTCAGGCCGCAACGTCACTCCTGTGACAGGCTGGACATCTTCCTGTTTTGGGACACCCACTGTCCTTTGGGACATACCTATACACTATGGAAAATTTGTCCCTCCTTCCCACATGCTGATTTAGGGAAAGGAAACAGGATGGACATGGCTGACGTGCAGGGAAAATACATCACATCAGTCTTCACAAATGGGAGATTCTGGAACAGGCACCTGGGCTGTTAAGATAGTGTTTAAACGAACAAAGAAAAATACAGCCAGAATGGAAATAAGTGGACCTATATCAAGTCATAAACAAGCAGAAAACTAGAAAGCAGGTTCAGGCGTTAGTCCAAAAATTGTTGGGACACCCTCACAGTAATACAGCACTGGACAACAGAAATCACAACAGCATCATCAATTTTATCCTGAAAGACTTTCCTGTTAGTTGTTTACCACCAGCATCAGCCAAATCCCAAGCCATGATTTCAAGTGTGACATCAGGGCAAGTTTTCATGCATCGAGATATTCCTTCCTTGGCATTTCTATAAAACCATTGTAACCACTTTACGAGAATACGGACACATATGGATTTACCAGTGCCTTAGCCTTTTACAGGATCCAATGCTTCCACACTTGCTATTTCCATTCTGAGCCCAAGCCCATCACTTTCCTGCACCATATCTTCCTCTTGCTTTACTCATCAGTTCCAAATCTAACTAAGGGGCCAAAGGAGGTGGGTGGGAGGAAGATCACCTCTGCTAAAACATCCTCTTTCCAAGGTAAGCTGCTTCGATATGGATAGTCTGAGCAGTTGCTCAGACTAAAAAACAGCTTCATCGGTAATACATGACAGAACAGGATTTCAAATGAGCAAGTTAAGTGCTGGAAGTCAATAAATAATTCAGTAGGAGAGATGGCAAGTGTGCCATTCAGCTAAAATTTATTTTATTAAGAAAGAAAGGCCCACTGGAGATTATGGGAAAACTTTCACGAGGACAGGTTTTCTACCAGCCAATGATTTGTGCAAGGGACAAGTTGGTTAACTTGTATTTCAGTGCTGCTGACAAGAAGCAGCTCTTTATGTGCACGGCTGCATGTTCACATTTCTAAAATGCTGCGCTGTTGCCATGAGCACCACCCATGGGGTCCACCATGTCCTGTACAGCAGCAATCACATACTGAATTGCCTTGAGCTCGGAGATCATTCTGCTAAGCTTTGGGAGAGATAAGAACTGTTACAGATTCAAGCCTAAACAAATCAAGTAAATAGATTTGTTTCTTCAGTAGGGAAGGAGATTTTAAATCCAGCTCCTACAGGTAGCATGCTTATGTTTGAAACCAACATCTATGCAGCAGAATACATCACCTCGTAACACTATTGTCCTCTGAAGAGCTTTTCTGTAATTTCCAGTGAACTTTTAACATCTTCATGGGGAATAAGTCTCAGCCACTGACATGCTTAGCTTTCTGCCACTCACCCACTGTGAAGTCTCGTGGTTTAACCTCAGCCAGCAACTAAGCACCACACAGCTGCTCGCTCAGTCCCCCGCTGGGATGGGGGAGACAATAAAAGTGAGAAAACTTACGGGTTGAGAGAAAGATGGTTTAGTGGGTAAAGCAAAAGCCACGTGCGCAAGCAAAGCAAAGCAAACCGAGGGATTTGTTTGCCACTTCCCGCCGGCAGGCAGGTGCTCAGCCATCTCCAGGAAAGCAGGGCTCCGTCCCGCAAAACTTGGGACAGACTTGGGAATTGACCTAGGAAGACAAATGCCCTCACTCCAAACGTCCCACCTTCCTCCTTCCCCCAGCTTTACATGCTGTGCATGATGTCATAAGGTCCAGGATATCACTTTGGTCAACTGGGGTCAGCTGTCCTGGCTGCATCCCCTCCCAACTTCTTGTGCACCCCCAGCCTTCTTGCTGGCAGGGCAACGTGAGAAGCAGAAAAGGCCCTGACTCTGTGTAAGCACTGCTCAGCAATAACAAAAGCATCTCTGTGTTACCAGCACAAATCCAAAACATAGCCTCATACTAGCTACTGTGAAGAAAACTAATTCTATCCCAGCCAAAACAAGCACACGAGGACACAAATCAGAACTTCTGAACAGGTTCAGAACTGCCCATGGAAACTTCCTTTTTCTCCTCATCTCATAGTCTTGTTTCCACCTGTCTGTGCACTGTGTGGTGTCTTCTGATGGCACTTAGCACAAGGCATTGCATTTCCTGGCCAGATTCTCATCTTGGGTACAGCAACACAGATCCAAACAAACTATTATACCAATGAAGTTAGTTTACTTTGAGAAGCAGCTCCACTTTTAGCCCACTAATGAATTGCCAAAGTATGGAGTATTTTCAAATTCTAGCAGAGACAGAGATTAATTCCTGAAAGCTTAACTAGATTAACTAGATTAATTCTGTAGATATTTATTGCTAAGGCCCATACTCTACCTCTTTCTTTCAGTAATTACTGGTCTCCCTAGAGGAAAGATTCTGAGGGCCAGTCATTCCAATGAGGATTAATTAGTTTCTGTCTGGACTTATCAAGAAGCAGCAATGAAGTCTCTGCATTTATCTTATTGAAATGGTTTTACTAATCATGTCTTTTAATTTTCATGTGAAAAAAAGGTGTTACATTTCAATGGTTAAAGTTTTCAGACTGAACCTGCCTAATCCAGCCAAACTGGAGGCTACTGCCAAAGGGGTGGTCTGGTTCCCCCAGTACTCCCATTCCTACCTAAATATGCCCACCGTTTCCCACCAGCTGGATTGAGCAGTCACATGGCTGCAATGCACATCTTCGATGAAGCCGAAAAATAACACCCCCCTAAACTAACCATGACTGGAGTTGACTCATCTGTCAGCTTCCTGACAGCGAGACAAGATGAACTGCTGGATCTGATGCACAGTGGAAGCAAGCAGCTGGGAGACTGGTACAGCCTCTCAAAAATCATCTGCTACACAGTTGAGTTAAAATGAATGGTTTCATGTTGTGCTAAGTCACCAAATGGAGAGGAAAGGGAAGATGTTTCCAGCTTGTCATTGCAAGGAATTGAGGCCTGGCAGTAGGATTGGTAAAACTATGATCTCCTGAAGAAATTTGCTTGGGTTTTTTTTTGCTGGGGAAACAGTAGGGAGGAGGTAGAACAGGAGGATGAAAGAATCTATAATGAGCTGGTTAGCTACAGGGAGATATGAACCTGTCAGCTTTAATTTTGGTCTAAGCCTTTTACATGAAGTAAAAACATTTGAGAATACGCCTAAGTCCCAAGTATTCCCATGGAGTAGATCACAATTGCACTTGACATGGTGAGAAATTCTCTATTAGAAAAAACAGGGTTTTCCAAAATGAAAAAATAGCAACTTCCGTGTCCCACAATCAAATGAGATAAGGGTATCTTTTCACAAGTACGCAGAATTTGGAAACTGGATAGATGTATTAATGGGTGAGCATCAGAACTCAGAAACCCCCCACTTGACAAAGACCTCAGTGCTTATGATTAAAGTGTTAAGATTCAAGCTTATTCACACACCACCCAAGTATCTTTCTCCTCTCTATTGAAGAAGCTATTTTGGCTTTTCATGAAAAGGCGTGAGAAGTCAATTATACTTGAATTCAAGATGTTACTTGACTATGAAAATTATGCCAAGAGCCAAAATAAATCATCTGCTAACTGGGGAAAAAACCCACCCCACATCTGTACCGTAACATCTTCGTGACTCCACCTGTTCAGGTGAAGAATTTCCTTCTGCTAATACAAACTAGCCCAGGACTCTGCAAGTTTTCCTACCTGCTGGTACAAATCTACCCTGTGCAGAGAACAATCTTTTAAGAACCTATATGATGCAAGGCCAGATCTAAAGCACACTGGAGGACTCACAGTTCCTGTGGAAGATTTTTGTGAGCCTGCTAGCTAGACATGGTGTGGCACAGGATAGGAGAGGGAAGGTCTCCAGGAGAGAACTCTGGTGTGCAGCGAGACAGTGATGAACTTGTTTTAGCCTCTGGAAGTCACCATGGTACAAACCTCTCAGTCTTATTGGGCAAGACGACAGCAGTGACTGCTACCTCCCTTCATTACTGCATTACCATGTGGTGCTGTATGACTTGTGTTCAGCATTTCTATTGCTGTTCTCTCAAGGAGCTCACCTAGGGCAGCTATTTCCTAGCTTTGAATCCAACAGAGCTATTCCGGCAGCACAAAGGCTACATTAGCCTCTAGGTACGTGCTTTCCAACACCACACTAGTTGGAACTCTGAGTTATTTATTTCATGGTCAATAGAAACACTCAACCCTACCAGCTCGGTTTAGCTTTAACTGAGGTGGTTAAAGCTAACCAGGTGCAACTTTAGTTTCCTCATTTCCTTGTATCTATTAGTCTTCATTTCTATGCTAATTTGACTTTTCATTGTTCTTTAAACACAAGCAGCAGCCTCTTGCAGATTTCTTGTTGTGTTATTTACACATCTGCATTCAAGTGTTGTCTGTGACCAAATAGGCCCAAAGTGTTTCAATGACTCCACTAGTTTTTCACTCGTTCCCAAGCATCATCCTTCTCAGTGTTGTACCAGGAGTGTATACTCTAATACCCGAGCTCCTTGCTACAGGAGATAAGGAACAGGAATCCTGTGTAAATGAACTCCCATTGGCAGCATTTCCTTCAGGCACTACTGCAACAACTGGGCAAAAAAGCAGACAACTATGACAAAGAGGCAGCTGCTATTCTTTCTTCCATGTCAAAGCAATTTATTAGAAGTAAGATGACCTGTAAATAGGAAGGTCTGCTGCTCTGCAAATGCCAGCTCTCCCCACATGCCCCCTTAGCCCCACTTCACTACAAACCCACTAGTTTTTCAAGCACTGGTATGATGAACAGCCTTGAGAAAGCAACATTTTTGCTTCACCAGTTCAAACCATTGGTTAACCCAGCCCAGTAACTTCACAGCCATGTCCTCCCACTGCAGATACATGCAGAAGCACAACAGGTTTGCCACCTGAAGTCAGCCTGCAAGCACTCAATCCTGGGCTCACAACTGCAGCCTCGCAGTGTCCGCGCATCACGGACTTGCCCTCCCTGCCGAATATGCTTCCCCAAAATCAATAGTCTAATCAAGGCACCTGCTAGAGATGCTAGTCAGAAGGACATCCTCCTCCCTAAGATCCAAGTTCTGCCCATCCCCCTTCTCTATGTTCAAGCAAAGACCACCCCACAGCACCCACCTTCCCTTCCTGCACCCCTCCTCACCCAGCCGGGAGCCCCCCACTTGCGGAAGGGGTGCAGGAAGCACAGCCAAGCCCCCTCATTAGCACGCTGCTCTCCTCCTTACAGCCATCAGGGAGCCGAGACAGGTCAGCGCTGTTTGTAACCGGCACACACAGCTGGAGACCAGACAGATCTCATTAGGCATTTACAAATCCGCCTTTAGAATTGAAAATGAAGCTCAAACACTGGAGCGGCTGCAGAAATGCACCTTTGGCCAGTACGGGTAAATTTGCAGTTTACCCAGCGCTTGGAAGAGCCTTACAAGCGGGCTGCTCAACGCGCCATAGCACTGAAGGATCTCTTGCAGGCCTTCTGATGAGTTGAAGTTTTCTTTATTATTCAGTAATGGGTCTGGACACTTGTTTTTCAGATTCTTCCATGCTGCTGATCCAGGCTCCACTAACTACAGATTGACATTTCTTACTGAGGTGCAGGAGTAGAAATTCAGGGGAAATAACCAGATCTGGACAAGCACAACATGTGCCACTGTAGATTTATACCCAGAACGGACACATCCCTGCATCCTTCTAAAAAAGCCCAGGTCTTTGCTCCAAAGGCATTTCTGAACACCGAGTCAGAAATGCTCTCTGCCCTTTTCTACACTGATGAGCTTAAATATATCGAGCTGCAAACAGTACACCGAAAGGGCATCCTAGCTCCCTTCTGACACACTAGCCGTACGCTGTTTGCAGCATCTCCCCTTTCCTCTTCCCTCAGCCATCACAAAGCAAGGCAGGCTGCCTCCTATGCCGAACTGCTTTCCTTAACAACTAAAAATTCCTTTTCAAATTGCAAACAACTTGATCTTTTACCTCTTTCTCCAGCCTTTTGAGATTTTTGCTATGCCCTTGATATGAGACTCAGTGTTTTCATTCTCACACAGTTCAAAATCCTTAGAATACACACTTTATATGCAGTTCCCCAAATTTAACTTCTGTATGCATTTTGTGAACTATCTGTTTTTCATCACTTCTAGTAAAGTAACACCTCTATTTAAACACGTTTCATGCTGCTCCTTAATAACGCTCCTCACCAAGCAGGAAGACAGCGCTAAGGATTTTCCTAAAACTGAATAGGGTGAAGAAGGAAAAAAAAAAAAAAGAACAGTTACGTAGAAATCCCATGGTAATCAGCAAGTTCTTTTCATCAAAGTATCATCTGTAGACCGATAATAAAATGGCAAACAATGAAAAAAAAAAATGTACATATCTTCAGTTGACAAGTTTGTGACCCAAGCAGTCTTGCCTAGAAATATGCATGTATCTCTCATATTGTTGTCTTCTCTGATTGTTAGATTGTCTCCCGCTTATCAGTGACAGGTTATTCAAATTAGTTTTTTCTAAGAAAGCAGTCTACAATTTAGCTGCTAAAAAAAGTGGTCCTTTTCTCTACTTTCCTATGCCCACATCTTTACAGAAGACAAAAATCAGATGTGCCTGTTCACTCATAACTAACTGTGCATCCACATCCTTGGTTACACATCTATCACTGCCTAAACTTTCAAGTGTCACAGTTGATCAGCCAGCACTACATATATCAAAGGAAATACTGCTTCCCTGAAAGTGGCTATTTGAATTTAATGGTAACTGTTTTATATCCCAGGGGTATTATTACTATTGCAGTCAGATTTCAACAATTAATTAGTTCATCAGCTGCCCTTGATGATTACAGGGCACTTCTCCATGGCAACATTGATCAGTGGAGTTCACTTTCAGAAAGAGAAGAAACCCACAAACCCTCCGATTTCAGCATAGCTGGCAACACCAGCAGCAAGAGCACTCAGGCTGCAAATCCAGTGAGACAGTAGCTGTTTGTCTAACTTCCGCTGTGCTTCAGTGATTGGCAAGTTTAGCATCGACCAGTGTCTGGCCATCCCTCTGCTATGGGGCTTGCAGCTGATTAGTCATGTGTTGACTCACCATTTAAAAAAAAAAACAAAACACACACCCATAAAACCAGCCAAAAGGAATGGCATGGGTTGTACAAGAAGTCAGGTTCCATCCTCATTTAAACAGAGCTGGGCCACTGGGGAGGTGCCATTTATTTCTCATCACATTACATCTGGATTGTTTTTAAATTTTCCCCATTGCCTAGCTCAATCATGCCTCTAACACCTACTACATCATAGTAATATTAAGAAATAGTGCCTAGGCTTTAGACTGTCTTTTATGTTGGAAGGTCCTAAGATATTCTGTGCATTGGGTGAAGCACATACAAGGCACCTAATAACTTGCCCTGCAGTGCAGTGAAATATTGACACCTCGGAGCTGCAGAGCAATACATGCTTAGCAGCAGACATCAAAGCAGCCAAAAGCATTAAACTGACATAGCAAAGTGAGACAGAATTACCATGATTATACCTGGGCTGGAAAGAGTTATCAGTGTTGAAAAAGTTATAAGTCGCCAGTATTTTCTCATTCTTCAGTAAGTCAGGGACCTACTGATATTTTGTAAGACGACACAAAATCCTAGGAGACTTAACAAGCAAAGTGAGAGTTCTTACCGGTGGCTCAAAGAAGGCAACCTGAAATCCTCATCTTCAAGCACTTTTTGCCTCTGTTGTATGGGGGATGCTTCAAAACGGCAATTAATAACGACTACTCAGCCTGGTCTAGTCTGGCTCTCCACATCCCCTACTGAAGCTTCTCTGTTTCGAAAAACTAACCGGAGCAGGGACAGAACCCTTGCTTTCTGCCCACCAGATAGCTTAATGAGGGTGGCAGATTCTCTCTCCTGCCTAGCAAAAACATCATTATTTGTATAAAGCAACACATCTCCACCAGGAGACACCTTCCCACTTCAGAGGGGTCCTTGGCCTTGTGGGTCCTTCCCCATCTCCAGCAGGGAGAACCACAGAAGCCTGCAGACCCTCGCCGTGCAGGTTAACCCCTGGCTCTTCGCTGGGCGTACCTCTGCTGTGCAAAATGCTGGGGACGGGGGGAGCTCATTTGGCCCCTGTGCACTGTTAACAGCAGAGCTGTCTAACGGAGCTACAGTAGAGCAACAGTCATTTTCTGCTGGATGCTGTTGAGATGATGTCTCACCAAAAGGCATCACTGCTGTTACGATTACCAGCTTCCCAACCCTGTCGCGGGTGAACAAAAAAGTATCTATTTCAGATGCAAAAATCATCAGGCTTTAAAAGCAGCACAAATCATTAACTAACCCCCCCAGAGAGCCAGTCCCTTGTGCAGGACACAGAAGAACGTTGGGTGGGAGCAAAGAGGCAATTACAGTTCCAGCAATGCCTGACTTACTTAAGGTGCCCTGTTCAACTAGCAGCTTACCAGCCAGCAACACCAGCAGTGCCCAAGAAGGTCACAGTACTAATTGGTAGGATTTCAAGTGCACTAGAAGTCTGCTCTACAGGACTTCCTGACCACTCTGACGGAATTAATTTCATCCTAATGCCTCAATGTTCATATTATGTATCCTCCTCCTACAAAAATAGCATTTCAAATAATTAAAGCCAGGTTAATTACTCTGCCAGCCACTAGGAACTCTTACAATGCCACCACATGTGGCAAAGGAACCACATGCAGCTAAGGAACCCCATGCTGTTTCCCATGTGTCTGGATGGGAAAAAACCCCTCTCTTTTACACTTTAATAAATAACACTACTGACTAAAACATGGATGTTATATGTGAAATTTGATGGGGTACTCGGTGTGAGATTTGAAAGCCTAAGTAACAAGCGTTCACAACAGAGCAGGACAGAAGGCGGCTCAGGAACTATTTGTCTTTTGGTGGTTACATCCAAGAGTCGGGCACTACCAGCGGGCTCAACTTTTTTAACCCAGCCCAGCAAAGGACAAGGGAGAAACGCTGCTGCTGTGTAAAGATGCACCGAGAGGTGATAACCATGACACCAGAAAGGAAAAATCCAAACTGAAGACAATTCATCTTACGATTAAGTAGTATAGATTTACCAAATAAGCCTGCAAGCTGGAAATCAGGAGTTCCCTAGCCAGCAGAGCTACTGAGTGTCTAAATAGTCTTTCACAAATCAACAGCTTTACAGATGAAGCAACACCAGTCTGTGGAAGTGAACATAAGAGCAACTAGGTGTGACAGCAGGGAAGCTTACTTTCACAGGCTGACATATCCTTCTAGCCTTACATGTAAGTACTCCATATGTCCCAGCAGATTTCACCGGGACACTTGTCACATACCCACCTCCCCCAGT
Organism: Phaethon aethereus; assembly: GCF_964289735.1. Taxonomy (NCBI): domain Eukaryota; kingdom Metazoa; phylum Chordata; class Aves; order Phaethontiformes; family Phaethontidae; genus Phaethon; species Phaethon aethereus. Next base: position 99,555,784 of record NC_138575.1, on the reverse strand, counting down.
CACCAACATCTCAGAGTTCAAACATTTGCCAAAACAGGGAAATGGTTCACCTTCCAGGCTTTTGATCTACCTACCGTCTAAAACGAGAAAATGAAAGCATTTCAGCTCTCTGGGAAGCATAGCTGCTATGTCCATATGTTTTCCACAGAAAAAAGTACCTAGGAGTACACAAGAAGTGCAATGAGCACTTTGTAAGACTTGAGAGGTACCTAGTGTAAGATTTGTTAAACCTAAAACACCAAGTAGCCTGTTGTCCTCTGTGGTTGAATTTATAGCTTTGGTAATTCAGCAGACATGCTTTAATTTGCTGCTGTCAATCCAGACGGCATTTTTTCCCCAGGTTCATAAATTGTCCGTAAGTGAATTTCCAACAGAAGTCTGTTTGGACATTAGGATGTTTGACCAGCAATATAAAACTAGTCCTCATCCCTCTTTCACTGTTCATCACATCATTTACAAGTTTGATCGCACTGTCAGTTTTAGCCAGCCTTAGTAAAGTTCAGGAACAGCCAACTTCTGCTGCTAGCATTACAAACGGGACGAAAATGTCTAGTTCAGACTGAGCCAGTAACACTAAGTAGCAAACAGCACTTTTGAACTTTCCTTGCTAGTCAAGACAGAAGAAGATCAAATCTTGTGTTTTCAGAAGCTGCAGAATGAAAAGCAGAGTTCAAAATCACACAGTTCTGAAGAGGAACATGTCTCCCCTTTGACTAAATTGTTTCTGAGACCAAGTAACTCTATTCATTACCAAATCCCACCATGCTGCTGCCTGGGGTTGTTTTTAGAGAGTGGGGTATGAGTGTGTGAATATAGCACATGGCTTTTTTTTTTTTTAACTAGACTTGGCACACAGAAGTACATCAGTCTTTTTTCTGACAAATAAAAAGCCATGTCCTTTTTCACTTACCCTTGGCCATCAACATGACTTTCTTTTCCATAAACCCTGAATCTGGGTGCTCCAGTGACACCGACAGCAAAATCCACCTGTGTCTTAACCTAAACCAGTTTACAGTGAAGTTCTGCCAGTCGGGAAGGATGCTTGCAGGATCACAGATAGAGCTCACTGTGTCAGGCTACTTTGCCTTTCAAATACTTCCCCCTTCCAGATCTGAAGAGAACAATCCAGCAGACTCCAGTATAGGAGGGTAAAAGATCATTTTATTGTACGAGGAGTTTTAAATGCCTACCAAGTTAGGGATACCTTCCTGAAAACTGTGAAAAGTTGCATAAAAAGTCTTAGTTACGAATGAATTCCCCAATAAAAACCTGTGGTAAAGGCAAAAGACCAGTTAGTCATAAATCAATTATCTTTACTAGACATTATCCTGTTACAAAGCTATGTGTTACAATAAGCCATGCTACATGATGACTCACTGAAGTGATTCAGTCCTTAGAACAGAATATATGAAAAAACTGGAGCAATAAAGTGCAACTGCACCATTGCTCCTTTTTCTACCCACAAACAATTAGTTGCTTGTTGTTTTTTTTTTTTTTTTTTAGTAAAGAAAATGTTTTAGCTGGAGCAGGTCTCTCGAAATGATTAAGTAGTATTAATGACACGATTAAGAGACTGAGCTCATCTTCAGCTGCACCTACCACAACTGTCTGGTTTGCAGATAACCTTTGCTTCATCACCATGGCAGCAAAAAGCGAGCCGTGCCCCTGCAGCATGACAACAATTAAACCACAGACCCACGGCGTGACCAAACGCACAAAAGCGAATCTTCACCTTGTAAGAGTGTCAACATTTTTGTCAAGGCCCAAGTCGAGCGACCACCACCCATCACAACTACACTCACAGTACACATACGCATTAAACCAAGTACGCCGTGAGATTCAGCCCCTCCGTCACAGGCGCTGAACTCGACCCGCATGTTCTAAAACGTGGGAAGCGAGACAGAGAGCAAGAAAAGTACCTGGGGGCCCTGGTGAGCAACCACTTGGATGTGAGTCAGCAGCATGCCGGGCTGCGTCAGCCACAGCTGAGGGAAACGATGACCTCCCTCTCTCTGGATCTGGGAGGCTCCATGTGGAGTCCTCCGCCTAGTCTTGGCCCTCCCAATACAAGACAGCAGTCGCCAAGTCTCCCGCAGTGACTCGGGGTGACAAAGATTCCAGACTGCCAAAATGAAGCAAGTATACATATATATTTTGTGTAAGTATTTAAGTATACATATATATTTTGGAGCTCAAGTAGGACACTTCTTTGCCTAGAAAACCTTCTCCCCACCTCTAAACTCAGTCCACCAGTTCAGTCTCCAGAAGCTATTCTGGCACCATATGTACTCCTATATAAGAAGAGCATCTTATCAGTTTTCCCTGCGTTCACCAAAATGATCTTCATTCTTTAAGCAGTTCCTTGAGTGTTCAGGGCATTTTTAGTCCCTTGGGACAGCAGGCAACTGCAATATAAGTAGTCCTTTAATTACATTCACACCCCATATGGCTAGCTTCAAAGGCACAGGCGTAGATTTGGGACTGACAGCCCGCCTCAGGGTTTAGCAGAGACTTGTGGGATGAACAATATGGATTCGGTATGGCACACACTGGTGACACACTCACCAGAACCACCTCTATCCTACCAACTAGAGACACACTTACTGGGCAGCCTCACAACTGCTATACCCGCGACAGACCACAACACACACGAGCACGTTTTAATGCACAAGTCTGTTGCAATACTATTTTCAGCTGCTGAACGTGTCCCATCCTGATGCAAAAGGCTTATTTTCTTTCCTCGGTTCACCCTTGCATCTTAAGATGCACCCACACAAAAACAAGTTGAGAGAAGCAGCATTATCAACAGATGTATAGCTAAAGAGGGATCTATTCTCTGGCTAGACTATTACTTTCATTTACCAGCAAAAAATCCACTGAAACAAATTCAGAAAAATTTCTGACTTACTCAGAAATGTCACAGCGGAACATATTTCTGAGGCACAGCTATAAAAGGCAAAAACATAAGTGAGGGAGGGTACTGACAAAGAACACAAACTTGAAATAGTACAGAAGTAAAACTGAAGTTTACTTCCCTTCGAGGACACTTTTTTCCTTGTAATCTGATATGCAGAATTTGTGCAAGACCCTGAGACACGACACTGCTTCACTTCACAATAAAACCTTGCATTTTCAGACTTCTACAAGGAAGCCTAGGCTCTCTTGAAAAAAAATTAAGATCAGCTCAAATTAGAATTTCACCTGCGTTGTTTCAGATGTTTACAATTTGGGAAACAAAAGGGTGTGCTAGTTTGGTCTAAGCAACTTCAGAGTACACGTGGTGTTCTCTCAAACAGGAAAAAGCAGAGAAAAGCTACGCTCAAAGAGACAAAGTTCACTTGAAAGGGTGCAGCAGCATTGCATCACAATGGTCATATTTTATAGTCCTTTAGATGTTACAGGTGCACAAATGGAAAACTACTCAGTAGTTAGGCCAGGCGATCACAGCGCTGCGGAGGGTTGCAGTATTGACCACATCCCCGGCAGAAACAGGCAGCTTGTGTTTGTAACTGCCTGCGCAAGCCTACAGGGAGAGATACCGGAACTTTGTCCTGGTACTCTTTTAAATTCAAGATAAATAAAACACGTTACAGGTAGTTACAGCAATTAGCCCCATGCGTTCACTTCACATATTTTGTGAACAAAAAGCATTTCAATAACCGCCAAGCAATTCACCAAGGGAAACACAGAAAACACTACCTTTGATGGGCTCTGCCTAAATAGCGGACTGAAGTTTGGGGACCAGCTAGGGGAAAGCCAAACAGCAGGGCAAACAGCTCACCTGTATTTATGTGCCAGCTACTCCGAGTTACACATTTTACACTTAGGCTCAATTCCATTTTTTATACCTTGACATCTATGACTTCAAATGGCGACTTTCTGGAATTCCAGCCTTACAGAAGAGCTGCCCTTGCTGGCCTGTGAGTCTGTATATACATCCAGAACTTTTCACTCATCTGCCTTGGCAACACAAGTGTGTGCTTATGCTAGTATTAGGAGTCCGACGTGCATGAAAAAAACCCCAAAGCGAACTGAAAGGCTGTATTACCCTGTTACTTTATTTATGGGAACATTCAGTATTGAACACAGTTATTTGACAGCTTTCAAAGGATTCAAGAACATCTCTAACGAAGAGAGCTGAATTGTATCTTAATTATTTCCTGATTATATCTTAATTATTCCCTGATACTAATCAGGGCAAGATACAAGCTCTTTAACTGAACTGAAGCTATCCCGAGATAGAGTGAGTGCTATCCAGATGCATAGTCCTCAACAATCCCTATTCTCTTTAGCCTCACTTGTTTAGTGCTCCAGTAAAGCACAGTGGGACTTCAGCAACAGCCTTTAAAATGGGCTTTTGACACTTTTTGACCAGCTTCCTGCTTGGTCAGTCTTGTTTTGTTTTTTGTTTTGTTTTGGTTTTTTTTTTTTTTTCTTCTTTTCAGTTTACACCAAGTATCTTCAGAAAATATCAGGCATGCCAGTAAGTCTAATCAACTGTCATTCCAAACAAATACACTTTGTTAAATGCACAGACATACAGAAAATACAAAGCATGGTTAAAAGGGGAGGGGTCATTAAAAGGCCCAAAATAGTGGGCTCTTCTTTAGGACTTGTTAATTATGTCAGTCAAGCATGGACAACAAACTCTGATCTTTCAAAACGAAATTTCCATCTTGAAGGAAAGACAACAATGCTTAGTTAAACTCAGAGAGCAGAAAGCCTATCTCTGTAAGGGGAAATAGTAAGTAAGTTTCAGGGGAAATATTATTAATATTTATATTTCTTAGAAGGTTCCAAAATTCCAATTATAAAAGCCAGCAAATATTTCATGTTGGCGTGTGCTATCATTGATACAATTCAACTTGCAAGAAATGCAAAGATTTGCATTTGTGACAGGGAACAGATGGTTTCCTGACCTCCATCAACCAACACACACAAAGGGGCACAGAACCTTGCCATATGCAAATTGTGTGTAGGAAGCTTACAAAGATTTTTCTTTCACTTATTTCTCTGCATTTTTTTTAAAAAGATTTATTACTGTGTGGTATCAACAGATACTATGAAATATTTTTATTTGCATTAGCACCAACTTTGCCTACTGGAGTTAGGGTGACTTCAAGGTATGTAATTTTTAAGAAGTGTCCTCCCATGTTTTACAAAGTTTGGCATATCTGTACCTGGGCACATGATGGGAAGTGCCCAGCTTCCAAGACTGTTGTCTAAAATTCCTAGAGAGTAACACAGTTCAGCTCCCATATAAACCACATTAACAAAGTATAGCACTTAATGGGGTCATTTCGGATTCATACTTGCATATCACCTCCAGTTCACCCCCACCCCCCCCACTCCTTTACTGAAAGTCTGCTCAGGCACAGGAAGGCATGAACTGAATGTATTCAGCAAAGATGCTATCTATTAACATTATGCTGTGAACCATAATAAAACACCAGCACCTTTACAACTCCATGTGGTTTCATAAGGAAGCTCTTCCTTCTAATGCAAGTCAGGACTATTTCAGATGGTACTTGTCTAATGGTGCTGGAGTAGGTCCAAAGCAGCTCTGAACACTTTCAAGGCATCCATTAGCCTGCTAGTACATAATCACACTCTGCTCTAGCATAGTTTCTTTAAATCAACATCTCAAAAGTACACCAACATCAGTTCCTTCAACTCTAGAACACTACCATTTAAAAAAAATTTCCCCAAAATACTGCTAGAAGTGTTGGTGGGTGGGATAGGGGGAGGGAAAGGGTGAAGGGTCAGGGAGAAAAAACTCCAGAATTAAATTTGGTACCAACTACAACTGCTGATGTCAAGAGAACCTGAACTGCAGAAGTGCTTCTGGTTAAGTTACTAGGCTCCCTAGCAGAAGAGGAACACAGTTCAGTATGAGCGCTGAAAGCCAAGGGTGCAGTGAGCACCTATAGCATCCATTCATCTCCATCTGCATGTCTCCACTCCCACAGCTTTGTCTTTAGACAGAAAAGGCTGATGACTTTTTCAGAGAAAGGCTTGCAAAGTTCTGAATCATCTTCAGATGAGATTGTTTAAGTCTTGCAAGAGAGACTTATGTGAAAACTGAAGCTTCCATTACAAGAGGAACCAGTGTCACTACTCGCTATGGTTATTCAGTTGTAGTTTAAGTTGTTTTCTACTTTAAACTGCCACTTTGTGTTCTGGGATCTTGACAGCAGTTTCTCCCCCCGCCCCATCTTTTTAAAGAGAACTTATTTTTTTAGTTAATTCCAAATTACTGAGTTATTTCTCAATACAGTAACCCAAATACTTACTGTACAATCAACACCTTCAGACACAAGTGTCCACTAGGCATTTTATTTCACATAGGCATCCATAGGCTCAAGCCTCATCCATGACACTATATATCACCTGAAAGTAAAGTAATTTAACCATTTGCAATGCTGCATCGTCTTCATTTTTCTCGTTATAAAAGAGGAAAGTTGATGTTGCGAAGTTTCTCATTTTCCACTTTAACTGTGAGAAGTTTTCAAACACATACATATATATACACCACATCCCTCATGCTTTTATAGAAAAAAAATTATGCAACATTGAATCTCAACCATTTCCATATAGAGTTGAAAATTAGTTAACACTGTCCCAAGAAGCCAGAGCAGAAGGATAAGAGACATGGTGTAACATAGAACCTATTGTCCATCTTAGAAATGCATTACATATTTTCTCCTTAATAAAGCCCTAACTCCGTATATTAACGGGAAATATTTAGCCAAGAATATAAAGAGAACGGGAATCCTAGGGGAGAGACTGTTGCCTCTCCCTGCTGGAAAAAATGAGAAGAGATAAGAAGAATGCTACACCCTTGCTCCTTCTACATCTGTAGGCAGAGACAGACAAGCTGCAGAATTAACAAAAACAAAGTAGGGTTAAGGTGTCTGAGACCTTTTCTATCTCAATCACTTTAATAACCCTGAATGGAACTGAATGAAACACACTGTGAACCTGTAAAGCTCCCTTTTACAGAATAGAAATGAGGGCAGGCAGAACATGCAGGTTCTGCTTTATGTACAGGCTAGTCCATCCAGTGTACAAAGTCAGAGGATACCAGGCGCTTTGCTGGCTTATCAAGTGAAAAAATCCCACAGTGAGATATTCTGGAAAGTCATCTTTCTGTCCAGACACAAGCCTTGATAATGGCGTGCCAACTCTGGAAAATTAGAGACCGCTCAGCTTTGGTGTATGTAGACACATCTGCGCCACATGGCATCTCCAGGGCAGCAGATAACTTGTCTTTTTAGTTAAAGCTAGTGGGACTCTTAGGACCCAATTTATTAGTAGCCAATTTTCAAAGTGCCTGAAGAGCCAACACAAAACACATCCAAACATGTGAAACTTTTCGCCTTACCTAGTATTTGTTATTTGTTACTAATCCAGGGCTTCTAGTAATATTCCTGGCCACGGGAAACAGATCCAGATGACAGCGACACACAGTCAAGTCACAAGCATTACTAACACAGCATTGTACCCAGAAACCGTGCAAGTCTTCCTCAGGCAACCATAAGCCTTTAGTCCATTTGCTTAGCCTAGCTGGATGAACCAATCTACAAATGATGCTATCCAGTCAATCTGGATTTTAAAGCTACTTGGATCAATACAACGGCATTTTATTTGCCCATAGGAAGTTCTCTCTCTTCTCAATTCACATCAAAAGGAAAGAACTTTGTTAGTTTTGTGATTAAACTCAGGCAGCTTCAGTTTTTATGCTTAACAGCAGTCACATCAGTAGGTGAAGTCTGGTCTTTAAAAACCCAATTTAGTCAAACAGAAGACAGAAATCCAACCCTGTCTTCATCACACTTGACAAGGATTTCAGCTTTTATCACAAATAATACCCAAAAGTAATCATTCCAAAATTACTAGAGCAGTTCAGAAAAATTGTGTAGATAAGTGGACTTACGAGTATAATATACCAAGATGACAGGAGAACCCACACAATCTTTTAATAGGTGTCTGTCTCTCCCCTGACCAGCCAGCAGTCAGCCAGTAGGGTTGAAGCACTTTTTGCTGGTACACTGCTGCACTGCACATGACATAATACAGCATGAAGCCATAAATCACCAAGAAAAACTTCACTTCCTGAAGTTTGTTACAAGTTGAATGGTGTAAACAAACAAATACTGTCCCAAAATATTTTGCTGTCAACTAAGGAGCTGTTTGAGCACAGAATATCTCAAGTCAGGAAACTATACGAAACTTCTTAGTAGGACACCTGAGATGAAGTATCAGGAAGATGGAAACTGCAAACACACCATCCCTAGAGACAGGATCTAATGCCTCAAGTCCACTAGGAGCAAAATTTCAGAGATCCAAGACAGTAATAAACAAATAAAATTGAACATGGGGAAAAGGACAAATGAAAAAAGGAGAGCAGAATCCTTTATAACATCTCTTACCAGTTTGCTTACAATCCTTAAGTGACACAGCCAGATTATTATTTTCATATAGATGCAAAAATGAAGTTACTTCCCAGCATTCATACCCAAGTGACATGGAACAGGATTGGAACCAGAGGCAAAAGTGGCAGACAAGGATTGTCTGAAGACATCTACATTATCGAGATACTCTTACTGCTCTTAATGTATCTGATACTATGCTGTCACAGGCATCATAAAAATTCAGACCCCACTAAAGTAAGGTTTTACTAGAACAGAACAATTTCAGGTGCGGTACAACAGCAAATAGTTAAGCTTCTTCCTCTGGCAATCGGCATTAAAAAAAGTTATTTCCTGTAAATCTGTGTTAGACTACCATTATAATTTATCCCAGTGGAAGAGTATATTTAAAGTTGGAATATAAGAAATCTGTGGATAACTCAAATTAAAATGACTTTTTAATATACTGAACATACTCTATGCATTCTATGTGTAGCCCTGCACAGTAAATTCAAATTCATGTAAGCTGGTAAGCAAGATGGAGTCTACTTTGTCTCCAACTCAGTCTCAAAGTTGTGAGCTAAATTCCAATTGTACAGTCTTGATTATTAGTCACACAAAGGGCAGAAGAATCACAGCTTGACTTGTAGGCTCCTAAGTAGAACTTATTTTCTACAGTCAATTGAAGGATCTAGATTTAGATATAGCATGAAGTCAACTCAAGTAAGATCACAAAACAAGACTAGGAAAAACTGCACTGAGGGGTTCTCAGTGCAGATTAGAATGCCTAACATCTCTACTTGGGTTTCACATCGTTTGAATAATTGTTACTAGGATTCATGACCCATTTTTGTGCATTTTCGTTCCGCATCATTCAGCTAAAAGGTATTAAGCTAATGACAAAGAACAATGCCATACTTTTTAATAAATACAGAAACATCAAATCGTAACTTTGTCAGAATAGAACTCTAAGGTTTATCAGAATTTTGAACCAGTACTTTGACAGGTAGGCTCCTTTGCAAGTCCAGTTTTTGGTTAAGGATCAAGTCATAGGCCACTACTTTTCAAAGCAGCAGTGATATTAGAAGAGAGCTGAACAGCATAGCCTAAAAATTGCCTAACCTACAGAAGGCAAAGTTCTTATAGAAAGCACTCTCCAATTAGGTCCTTTCTTAGCAAAGTCACTTCTACATAGCAATTTTTCACTGCTCAAACACTTTCAAAAAAGATCATCTCAATTGCACAGCACGGAAAAAACTTCATAGGTTTTAATGCTGCTGAATTTTCTACATCATCTACCTCCACAGGAGAATAAAGCAAAACATTTACTGTGTATTATTCTGTTGAGATTCAACCACTCGTCAGCTTTTGCTTTTTACCAGTGGTCACCACCTTATGTTTCCCATAAATTTACATAATCTTTTAGCACTTCATTTGTACAAGACTATCTTTACCCACCTTCAACTGGCCAGGTCATTTATGTCTTTCCATACCAAGCAGGTTCTTCTAAGCATCCCCAGTATTCAAAGAATCTATACGACCAATTGCATAAAACCAGGTAACACAGCTTTGAAACACCACTAAAAATGCAGGCTAGCTTGATTAATCTCAAGCTTAATGTTTTGATGATACTGGTAAGATGTGGTATAATGTTTAAGCAGCCATGAAGCATTAGCTTTGCTACTGGAATGAAATGTGTTTCCCAAAGCGAAGCCCAGCCTTCCAATACTCTGGGGATATGTACCAGAAGTGGTTAAAAACGCCCAGGCCATCTTCCCACCAGGCACCTGAGCAACTAAGGCCGTTTTGCTTTCTTTGCCTGGAGCTTTTGCTCTCCAGTGATCTCTGAAGTGACCTAAGTTGTCAGAACAGTTTCACCTGCTCTGTTACTACAGCACTCCTATGAAGAGCCTTCAAATACAGTGGTTCAGATAGAGTGGGTAGCTTTAGGTCTCTGGCATCAAAGAAGTTACTATACTATATTTTAAGTACTCATACAACATTACAGCATTCTGCACTCAAATTTGCATCACTTGGAGAAGGAAATTGCAGTAGCACTGCCAGAAAGCAGCTGAAGTTAAGAACTCTGAATGAGAAAGCCTTCCCTCCACTCTTCATGAATTAGTCACACCTTCTGATTGGGCTTTCCTCAGGCTGGATACCCAATACATTAGATCATTTTGTAACCTAACAGCAGCAGTCTTTTAAGGATCTCTTGTTAAGCATTTCTCTTTAGTTAGTACATTTTCTTAGTTTTCTTCTATTACAGCCACAAACATTTTGGACACAGCAAAAAAATTGTATTTTCTATAATTAGACTAGCTTGTAGAATTTAAACATACTTGAGCAGAGGGCAATTTATATCAGAGGTAGAGATGTGAATTATGACTCTTCCACTCCATTCCTACCTCCCTCAACAGTGATTCTGGGTGTTCAGTTTACATAGGTGCTGGATTTTCACAAAGGGTTATACGCCCCTCAAATAAAACCAGTGTTGAAAAGACGTCTCGTTTCAGTATCACACACCACAGATATTCAAAAGTGTCACTGTTAGGAAAGATGCACGTTCTCTGCATCTACGACGAGAGGGGAAGAAACATAACACATAGGAAGTGGATGCATTTTCCATACCTTAGGCAATCTTAAATCTAAAGAACATTTTGCTTGTATTTTGAAAGTTTTTATTCAATCAATATACAAATACAAATATTTGAAGATGTACAAAAATAAAAAAGGACACTTTCTACTTCTTAAAAAAGCAGATCGAACTTAATTCTATATGTGCACTCCTTTCTGTGGGAAATCCTAATCAGCAGACATTTTTCTGTTCTCAGAGCATTTGATGCCAAATCGCCTCCCCCAAAATCCAGCCACACTTATGACAAGTAACATTTCAAAAAAATCTAACACTCTAAATGTCCCTGAACAGATTACAAAAACCACATTTCTCACAGTTAATAACCATGATAACATATTTCCCTAATGACTTTAGAGCAAACTATGTGCTGATGGATAGTTTGCAGTTCAAGCTTTCTGTAGTTTGCTGGTATGTAACTTGGGCAACATAGCTGGACTACATTTTTCTTTAAGCTATTTTTACAAATTCAAAAAAGCAATTACAGATAGATAGAAGTAGAAGAGGTCTGAAACCAAAATAATTAGTTTTTACATCATCTGCCAACATAATGGCAACCAAAATGATCACCTGCTCAGTATCACATTGTACTAATAAACGTAGTAGACACATTATCACAGTAACAGTTTTGAACTACCCTATAACGCATAACCAACTATCTTGTGTATGAAATTTTGCTCAATGATACTGGTCAAATTATCTCAAGCAGTATAGTTCATCTCAATGTTCTGTCATTCTATTTGCTTTTACATTTGGCCAAGACAGTGTTTTCTTTTCATGTTCTGGCAATAGATGCTTTTTGGACCTGCAGTAATGGAAGCATAGGCGAGACAACACTTGTGGAAAGAGGTAGCTGCTCAAACCAGTATTATTGGAAAATACATTTTTGGGCACACAAGCCCTTCTTTAGGTCTCAAATACAGCAGGAGGCTTTAAAATTTAAAACAGTGGCTCAACTTACATGAATGTGCTCAGTGCCTAAGAGAAAAGCAAGTTGACAGTGGTTCAAAGAAAGCTCCTGAATCACAGAATCACAGAATCACTAGGTTGGAAGGGACCTTCAAGATCAAGTCCAACCATTAATCCAGCACTACCATGTCCCCTAAACCATGTCCTGAAGCGCCACATCCACACGTTTTTTGAACGCTTCCAAGAGACGGCGAGTCCACCACCTCCCTGGGCAAGAAACAGTTCTCTCCAACCTTTTTCTTTGCCATTCCTTCAGCTGTCAACTTCATCCACGTCATATAAATAGAAAATTGCTTAGCGAGAGAACAGTTAGTGTCTACTTGTACAGTGTCCGGAACATGGGCACCTAAACCATAATCTTCTAGCTACTACCTATAACAAACTAGAAGTAGTCCTACTGTGGACAGGGATCTCATTAACTTTACTATGACAGAGATGAAGGCAGGTTGAATGCAGGTTTTATAACAGCATACTGTCTGCAGCACACTTAACTATACTAGCTTTTAATTCTACTGCTTCTACAACTGAGACTCTTCCCTCTGGAAAATCTGCAAAGAAAACACTAATAGCACAGAAGTAATGCTTAATTCTGTATCAATAGCTACTTCAGTATGACATAGCCATTCTTTTCAACGCTTTGTCTTAAGGTCATCGGACTGAAAATCATTATTCTGTATTTATGTGTACAAATACACAGAAGTTAAATTTCTCCAGAAAATTTAAGTCAGTGTCTTATTTCCTGCTGCCTTAAAATATTTTAAGATTGTCCTGTGAGCTCATTTCAGCACTAACACATTATATATATTTTCTTCACTTGCTGAATATTTATTTTTCACTCCGAATGAAAACTTATTTTACTAAAGAGATCCTGAGCACATTTTTCAACCATTACCCCACGCTCAGAGTTTCATGTAGAATACTGTTAGTACTGGTAACATAATGACATTCTCCAGTTACTTCACACTACTGTTTAAGATTAAAGGACAGTGCTGAAAACTACCTGAAATCTGAAGCTTTCCTTTTATTGTTAAGACATAAGAACACATCATAGGCAGTTTTATTGCAAACTGAGAAGAAACCAAAGAACATGAAATGTACGTATTACCAAGACAGATAAACTCTGCAACACTTACCATAGGAGTCATACTTGGAAAAATGGCGAAATAGTAATTTGTAGGTAAGATGCAGCTACACATAAGAGTTTTGTCTGTCTAGTCATCTACTTCCCGCAGCTAAGTTTCATATAGACCTACTGTGAAATTACAACCACCAAGTACATCAATTGACAGCTAGGATCTATATAAACCAAAAATTTCTGACTTAAGGAAATCGCTTCACTTTTAACAAGGTGGGAAGACACACAACATATGTTATGAAACAGCAAGTCAGTATTTAAGAGGTAGTCTAGTTGCTCATTTGACTGGGAGAGGTAGAGCTAGTAGAAAAAACAATAGCTAAGGCCAGTCAACATGATAATTATCCCACGTTTCCCAAGATGAAAAAGAATTACTCTTTGCCTGAGACTTCTTATATTGCCAGAGATTCAGCTGTCTTGCTCATATTTAGTCGCTTTTACATAGGTAAGTTTACAATAAACTATTCCTTCAGGGAGAGAATGCTCCCAGAAGTAACCAGGGAAACAGCTTAATGACATTTTGACATATGTTAACCAATTAATCTAATTTATACATCTTACAGCTGTGAAGGTTAATAAAGCTAAATGGCTCTCCTCTTTTAGTAGGATAACTACAAAAAACAAATACATACCAAAGTCTAGAAGCAAATGAAGTCTTAAATTCCATAGGGTTTACCTATATAAAATTATCCATGCAATTTCTTCCCACAGGAAAAAAGATCAATTATTTTAGAGATGAAAGCCAACAAGACATACTCCTCATACAGTCAACAGGTATAAAAACCCTTGTATCTTTAAGTTAAAACATCTTGCTATAGATTCATACATAATGCTCCCTTGGATTGATGTAGATGCTTCCAGGTCCTGAGTTCTGTGGGTATCTGCTGCTCCAGTTTTTGTAGTATGTTTGCTGATAAACAGGATACACATGCTGAAGACCTTCTTGTTCCTGCGGCTCTTCAGCTTCACAAGTAAGGTGCCTTCCATTCACAACTTTCTAAACACAGAAGAAGTTATCAGTTCCATAGTTCATGTACAGAACCTGAAATTACTATTCTTGTTTAAGCTTTAAGCAAAATAAAAGGTGCATGATCTCCAAAACAGTCCCATGAATCCTGAAACATGAATTTAAAAATTCCAATCACTAACAAACATGACAGAAGTGTTAGTAAACACTCAGAGTTAACCTCAAACTTTTGTTTCAAAGGAAGCTAGATTTTGAGGCTCAATAAATCTAAAAAGCAAATCACAAAGTATTAAAGTGTCTGCCAGCACTCCTCTGCTTTGTTATTTTAGTCAACAAAAACGTCAGAGCTGTAGTGTTTCTGTATTTAAATTAGTCAGCAAAACTACCCAGGAAATACAGGATATTAAGATGATATTGACACTTTCCACTTCATGGATAGCAAACCCACAGATCCAGTAGTTATTGACTAGGATGGACATATATTTTGCTCTTCATTAAAAACTTCCTTCAAGGAACAAGATTAAACCAAAGCTTTAATGAGGAATACAAGCCATCTTATTTACCATGTGCTGCAAGTTTCCAACATCTTTCTCTCTGCACTGGCTTTGCAAAGCAAAATGTTCTTTCTGAAAGAAAAGTTACAGTGGAAACAAGTCAAAATTCAACAATGCAGAACAGGTTTGTTTATACAAAGAACATTAATCACCACAAAATACACTCTACCTTGTGAAGTGTCTTAACTGCCATTTAGAATACTTCTTCTAAGCTAATCGCTGGCAGAAAAAAGCCATTGTTAATTTAAGAAGTGTTATTTATGCAGTTATTTTGACTTCCTTCATTTAAACATAAGCATGTTCGAGAAAGATCAAAAAGCTTTATTTTAACATGCCATTCATTTTGGATAAGACACAGGTTAAAAACGAAGTAAAATCCAAAAGCAGTTATCAAGTATGAAGTTTTCACAACCGTCACATGGATAAATGCTGAGTCCGATATTGCACAAAAGTATTGAAGTGACAAGTAATTTACCTGTACGTTATTGAGAGTAGAACGAAGTACGTGTTTATTTCTCAATTTGATAAAACAAATTACTTCCTACTGAAAAAATTAAAGCTTCTAATGAGACTACCCAAAACAAACAGAATAAAATGCTTTTCAGTACAATTAAACTAGTATTATTTTTCCATTTTTAATATATAAAAATCTATAATTATAAAAACATATTTACAACTTGTCTACTCAAGTTTGTTTTGCTGACCAATTTTCCAACTGACAGTCCACCCTGCTTAGGTATTTTTTTACCATTAACCTGCTCTGAGGCCTAAAACCCATTCCTCAAAGTGTATCTCTCCAAAACATTACTTCAGAGGTCTATCAAGGCTTGATAGGTAGATGTACATCAGGAACTGATTCACAGGACTAGAGCTAATAGCAACCAAAATCCCCCCAAACGCATATCGCATTGAAGACCCTACATCTTGGTGTTAACTGTATGTCTGCTTCTACTTTTCAGCATGGCTTGCTATTAAAAACATAGCTTATACAGCAGTAAGCTCTTCTGCAACTCAACTAGGAGTCCATTGTTTGATTCATTAAGCCCATTAGTCTCATGAGGTTCAACAAGGCCACAGGTAGGGTCCTGCACCTGGGTCAGGGCAAGCCCCGCTATCAATACAGGCTGGGGGATGTGAGGGGATTGAGAGCAGCCCTGCCGAGAAGGACTGGGGTGGGGGTAAAGGTGGACAAAAAGCTGGACATGAGCCGGCAAGGTGCGCTCGCAGCCCAGAAGGCCAACCACCTCGCGGGCTGCGTCGGAAGAAGCGTGGCCAGCAGGTCGAGGGAGATGATTCCGCCCCTCTGCTCCGCTCTGGTGGGACCCCACCTGCAGTGCTGCGTCCGGCTCTGGAGCCCTCAGCACAGGCAAGGCACGGACCTGTTGGAGAGGGTCCAGAGGAGGGCCACAAAAATGATCAGAGGGCTGGAAGCCCTCTGCTATGAGGACAGGCCGAGAGAGTTGGGCTTGTTCCGCCTGGTAAAAGAGAAGGCGCCGGGGAGACCTTCCTGCAGCCTTCCAGTACTTCCCGGGGGCTTCTAAGAAAGACGGGGACAGACTTTTTAGCCGGGCCTGTGGTGACAGGACAAGGGCTTAATGGTTGCAAATTAAAAGAGGGTGGATTTCTCCTAGATAGACAGAAAAAATGTTCCACAATGAGGGTGGTGAGACACTGGCACAGGTTGCCCAGAGGGGTGGGGAGATGCCCCATCCCCGGAAACATTCCGGGTCAGGTTAGGCGGGGCTCAGAGCAAGCTGAGCTCGTTGAAGGTGTCCCTGCTCGTTGCAGGGGGGTTGGACTGGATGGTCTTTAAAGGTCCCTTTCAATCCAAAGATTCTATGATTCTATAATTCTATGATTAGTCCTTTGGAACATTGGCTAAGCTAGAATAGGAAAAAACCCCCAACCTACCACCTGGCTAGATCCTGCTACCTGATTTCCTCTCCTACTTACAAAAGGAACCTCAGAAAGTCACTTTATTCTGAAGTTATTTGCCCTTTGTTTGTTCCCAAAGAATACTCTCAACACCAAGATCAGCATAGTTTTACAGACTGCTTAACACTAATTTTAAAAACTCATTGCACACACCTGAAGAAAAGTGAGTTACATGCAGCTGAAATAACATTACAGCAGCTGAAGAGAACGGGCCCAGGTATAGACAAAGGGAACAAACCTGTACCTTGAGGTTATGTAGTCACTGGTCTGAGAGATATCAGAGTGATGACTTTAAAGGTGAAGCTTTACAGACAAGCAGAACACAGTCCTAACTGTTTTAAGATTATGGGACAAAATGGAAGACAGAGTGGATGAACATACAGTGCCTGTAACTGTCTCCAAGAAGAGAGGGCAATTGCACTGCATTAAGAGCAACAGCATGAAGAAAAATCATTGATCAAAACTAGGAAAGAAACATCACATATGTAAGAGTTCATTTCTATAACAGCATTTGTATCAGAACTGAATACGAACAAGCTGCACTGTGTACCGTTCATAATAAAACTACACAGATTACAAATAATTGGATATAACTTTCTTCACTACTTAAGTCGGAACATGTCATCATTTTCAACAGCCGCCTGCATACATGAAGTTGCTGAATATTTCCAAGCAATTAATAACTACAGCACTGATCAGCTTCTATACACATCTTGAGCATGCAAACTGAGTTAGAGTTTGGACTAAGCAAAAGAGCCCAGGCCTGGAACTGCCTCACTGATTTTCCCCTAACCACCAACCGAAGCACAAAACACGATCAGAGCACTGTATCCTCCACAGGACAGACAATACAAGAACCTTCCAAGCAGACCAAACAGCTAAACTGAAACTCAATTAACTTATTTACAAAACCACCCATTAAAACACAACTTTTAATTTTATGTATGTTTATATACTTAGCTCTAATTTGACTGTATCTGGGAGACCAAGTACCACAATTTCAGGAAGAAATGCTTCCTTGCCCTTTTACCAGGCTCTAATACATACACTGCACACATTAAAAAGCACACTTGCAGGCATATTTTCACATCCCAAGGAACTCGGTTATTTGTTAGGCACCTATGGTTTTAAACTGAAGTGGTGAAGAGTATCCAAATGTTGCACTTATTTTGCTTTTTAACCTTAGTTTAAAAAAAAGGAAACACATGTAATGCCAGTATACATTCACATCTCTGCCAATAAAGGTATTTTTTTGCACAGAAGATTTAGCACAACTAAAAACACTTCCTTATGAGTAGTGAACCTTCCTACAATTGAGCCAGCTCACTGTCAGAGGGGCCAGTTTTGATCCCAATCGCTATCTGTTGTTTAAACCTTTTTGGGAAGTAATACTTCACTAACAAGAGCATAAACTCACTATTTTTTACAGTTACACTACTGCCTAATGGCACTATGGGGAAAAAAACCCCAGAACTACTACTATAACTAGCATAACATTCTAGACCTTCAGACAAACGAGACATTATAGAATAGGAATTTTTCCCCCCTCCAGTTCAGTAGCGAAAGAGTTGTATTAAGTCATAGTTTAAAGTCTCATTCAAGACAAACATAAAAACATTTTTTCTTGAATATTAGATGCAATGTCTGAAAACCCTTACTGGTTAAATCTTCAATGTAAACAGTGGTCTGCATGTATTGAACTAATACTATAGTAGATGACTCGATACGTTTGTGATATTATCAAGAGCAAATACAATACTCACAATCATTTCAGAAGTAACACTTTGATTTCTGTTTGCTTTGAATTTAATAAGGTGCTTCTTACCCTGTGCAGTTCAAAAGCCAACATGATTCATTAATATATGAATGTGTCGTCCCTATGGAGTCTCCATGCAAAAAAAAAAAAAAATCCTATTCACACTGAGCAGAAACAAACCCTCACACAGGCACCACAGAATGAATCAACAGGCGTATGGTAAGAGATCCACCATTTGCCCAGTTCCACCAGTCAGGTCACTTATCCCTTCATACCTCAAGCAGCTTTCAGAGCTATGGAACCATATCAGTGACACTGATATTCTATTTCAGACATATTGGCAGAAATTTTGGATAAAATCTTAACTTTCAACAATAGTTCTACATGAGTAGTAGATTAGTTAAATATAACACCACAATTTTTACATTAGACAGACCTATACAATGTATAAATGATAATGTCAGTTAACACAGAAGATTCAAAACTTCCCTTCCTTCCAAAAAATTTGCCACTATTATGAAGGAGCAGATTTGTTAGCGAAACAGGCTATTTCCAAACATGCAGTTAGTCACCAACTGCCTGAGTAAAAGAATGGTAATTTTTCATCATACCAAGGAATGCTACCTGAGAATTATGATTTTAGACACAGCTTACACTATGGTATCAGCACTCCTAATTAAGTTCTTCCCTCTACGCCATACTTAGCTAATAGTACAGGGGCACAACAGGCTAAAGCAACAGCTTTTGCACTATTGCTTATTTGTTTGTTTTGTAATTCTTGCTTTTCCCAACAACCTCACAGCAATAGCAACACCAAAGTAGCTATGTTGCTGGTATTACAGCAGAAACATCACCACTAGCCAAGAAGTATTCACAGAGGTAGGTAACATTTGCAACCATCATAACACCCATGTTCTTACCTTCAAAAACGTTTTTGAAAGGAACTCCATCTCAGTAATGTTTCATTCTTTTCTCCACCTTCCCCTTAACCTTATACTTTTCCACATTTGTTATTTAGTTCAAGTTCTGAAGCAATTTTGAGTTCTTTAACTTCTAACATGACTTGCAAATGCATTGTGAAATGGGTTAAAAAAAAATCATCTAATGTTTTCTACTTTCTCCACTCCTCCAGAAGTTCTTTTCCACCGTCTTCACAAGCTTATTTTTCCAACTTGTTTGTTACGTTGTCTGCCTTGTAATTCCATTTAAAACTTTCACCCACCCTTGAAGTAATGTTGCTTTTGCTTCTCAAGTCCTAGAATACAATTTGCAGACCAATTCTGAGAATATGCAATTTACCACTTACCAGGAGGCATCGCTCTTTCATACCTGAGCTAAAAGCATGAATTTACCACACACGGTAGCAAAGTGCATGTGGGGAACAAGAACCCCCACATCATCGCCAAAGGCTGGTGTTCTGTGAGCAAAATAATCTGCCTGCTCAAGAATTTCTATCAACAGTGAACTTAAACAGGATTTAGACAAACACTGGAAACCAGAACAGGAAATTCCAGTGGGTTCATTTATTCTATTAAAGCTAGACACAAAGGAAATCATCTTACATGGCATGAAAACACACCACCTTTACTAGAGAAAGGAATTGTCCCTTTTACTGCCATGGAGCAAGTGATAGATCCAAAATCATCAGGCTCTGTCAAAGAAAACTGGTGCTCAGCTAGTGTTTCTATGTAGGAGGACACAGTGTATCTGGGGTTTTGTGCTTTGATATTAACAGTAGTTTGCATTGTCTTACCTTTACATTTTGCAGAGTTTCATTAAAGCACTGATTTTTAGTCTAAACATGCTCCATCTCTATAAACAGTCCTTTAAAAGCCTAAACCAATTACCTCACCAACATCTTGATTTTACACTTCCTCATCCTTTCCAATTTAGAAATCACATTACAACAGCGTCTACTAATAAAAAGCTTGTGCCTCATTCTAGTTCCCATCTGGTTCATGTTGTGGGGTTTTTTCCCCCCATTGCAAGATCCTTTATCAATACAGATGAGTTTATCTATGCACACTTTGTGCTTCCTTCCATTCAATCTTGTTTGACTAAACAGCTCTTCAGTTTGAGGCAAATTACAACAATAACACTTCCTTTTTCAGCAAGGAAGAGATGGTTCCATCTGTATAAAGACCATTAGGAAAAGAACTAGAAAAGTCTGAGCGCACCATAATCAATAAGTGAATCAATATTATGCTAGGTTTAAGAGTGCTGTAAGCGATCTTTTAAAATTTGATCCAGAAATATCATCATTCAGTAAATGGTGCTATATGCTTTTAACTGTGCTAATACAATTTCACCATCATCTTTCCTGTTTTGAATAGCAATACAAATATTACCATTAAAGAGCTTTAGCATTTGGCAGTGTTGCTTGGCTAAATACATGTGGTATTCTAACAGGCTGCAAGTCTAAAGTCAGTCTTCTCATGGCTAGAATTACCCTACTGGGCTGTATTTCCTTTGTCCATTTATTTCTGTTGCTACAAATAGGCCCTATTGATTTCTGCACATTTCACGAACTGTGAACATTCATGCATTGCATTATACAAAACAACAATTTTTCATCTTTCCTTCAGAAGCATCTCAAGCTAGATATAACTTCAGTTCTTTCACAATGACAAAGTCTGTCCATCTCAGTCGTGTTTCTAGGCAAGTTGTTTTTCTTCTAAGATGTATTCTTTGAAATATAGTCCAAGTAACTCTAATGATTCAAAGGACTGCCTGAATTTAGTGCCCCCTTCTCCCACTCCTTTTACAAATATTAAGCAATAGAGGAATTCTTCTAAGTCACTGGAATTTTCCTATTGCTCAACTTCCTCTTGGTTTGCCTCAAAACTCAGTTGTTATGCAGAGACTCCTCTCTCACCGAGGACACAACTTTTAGGCTGCTCACTGCTCTTTCACATTACATGAAAAACACTGTTCTGAGTAACAATAGTATTTCCGTGACAGGGATTATTAAAAAAACCCAGCAAGACAATAGCAATAGATTTGTTGCTGAAAAAGCTGATAAAGACGAACCTACAGTCTTCACAGTAAATAAAACTATTTACACTGCCATTTTTTATTCATTCCACTTATTATTCCTATGTTTTGGACTTCTGCCTCACTCTTCTAGGGCCACAGGTGAAGCAGTTCTCAATTCTGAAATGATTCACATGAACACATAAACTTCTATCTGCAAATACCAGTATAGACAAATTATTATGAGTACTCTGTTACACAGTACTTTCACATAGATGTAGCTTATTATTTAACATTAGTATGTAAACACTAATGTATACTTAAAGTATACTTAATGCTTCAAGTCTTAAGGAGTAACTAAGGAATACATTGGCTATCCAGTATTATCAAATGTTTGCAACATCCGCCTTCATCTTAATACCACACTTGTACTCAGATATGGGTAAAATCTAGTTAAATATTGACTGCTGGGAGACAAACAAGAGAATTTAAGCTTGTTCAGTTGTATCTAGAATACTTACTGTGCATGATTTGAATAATAACCCTATAGATGATTGAAAAATTTGCACATTACACGTAACAGCTTACCAGAATCAGATGAACTGAATCAATCCACTTCCAATCGTCAGTTATTGCACGTATAGAGAAGATACCATTTAAGTTCATGCTCCTTTAACTTTACTTTGCACCTTTGTGCAGCCTATCATTTTCACACAGATAGAATTTGATCGTCTGTTGCTGTTGTCAATGCAGCAACACTTCACCTGCAGTTCCTTTCAGTGTAACCAGAAGAACTATCTAGAGAGGCTCACCAGCATGCCTTTCATTTATGACTAGACAATGCAGTTCAAATAGCATTTGGAACATAAACTTCATATCTGGTATAGACTTTTCATGAAACAGGACAAGACAGTGACCAACTGCTATCTTGCTTCTTTCACCTCTTCACAGCTATTCAAGTGTTGGCTTATTACAACAAAACAATGCAACCAATTATTTCTTTGCTAAAGCTAGTATTTTGACACTTATTTCTATTAGATAAAGCAGAAGTTCTTGCCTCGAGCATTACAGAGGTTACATGTTGATTATAGGTAGTATCAGCTAGGAAGACTCTCCTCCAGCTCCAGTTCTCAGTTTTGGAGTTTTCTAAAATAAAGCATAGTTAACATCTAGGCTGAAAAAGAACTAGATCTGTTGCAGTACAAGGGCTAATGGTTTTAAACTAAAAAAGGGTAGATTCAGACTAGATAGAAGGAAGAAATGTTTCACAGTGAGGGTGGTGACACACTGGCACAGGTGGCCCAGAGAGGTGGTAGGTGCCCCATCCCTGGAAACATTCCAGGTCAGGTTGGACGGGACTCTGAGCAATCTCATCTCCTTGAACATGTCCCTGCTCATTGCAGGGAGGTTGGACTAGATGGCCTTTAAGGTCCCTTCCAACCCAATCTATTATATGATTCTATGATTCTCTCCTCCCTTCGCAAAACAAACTTAAAACTGTATTTATCCAGCTTGAGGGAAATGAGTATTAGATTCAGTCTGTTTAAGGGTCTTCTCTCTACTTAGAAAACATATTTAAATAAAACATTTTATTCTACCATTCGAAAACTACAGTCAGCTTTTCTTAGTTCTTAAGTATTCACGAACAGTAATCAAAACAGAGAAAGAATTCAAGGACAGCAGAGTTCAGAACAAAAAAAACAGTAAGGTATACACTTTATGAATAGCTCTGCAAAGGATAAATAGTTGCATTTCCATTTGTTGTCATTTTGCCATCTAGCAGCACTACAAATGCACAAATAACAAAATAGTCCCCATCTTCTGATTCTGTAAGATAACCTTTTACAATAACACTTCAAGTATATGTACAAATACACTTCATGTATTAGCAGAAGCATGATCCATCAGTATTGCATCTGTTGAGTATCGTAGTGACAGAACAGTTACTACATAGTTAGCACAGAAAGCATTGTTTATTTTGTGTCACCTTAGGTGTTAGACCACCTCCAACATCAGAAGACAAAAACCTATTACGTTTTTTGCCAACTAAGTGTTTTATACCTTCATATTATAATCATCAGGCTGCTACTAAAAGCAGCAATGTATCTCAGAAAAATTTCTTGCTTCATTCAGCAACAACATTAGCAATTACTATTCAATATAATAGTTGTAATACACAATATTCTTTTCATGCATTACTTTAATGAGGAAGAGGAAAGCTTTTATTGGCAACTCGTATTTCGTGAGCTTTGGTAACCAGTCATGACATGAAGAAACTTTGCAAGAGTATTTTCAGCATTACTCTGTCAAAATCCATCTTTGAAGATGAGTGAAGATTTTTTCCTAGGGCATCCCTTTATCATAAACCCAAAGCTTCTATAGGTCATTAAAGATGCAAAGGTACACCAGAGTATTGGAGAAACAGTATTTGTTATCAACAAATAACTGCCTGAATTACCTCAGTCTTATTATTCAGCACATCAGTGGTTGGAATCACATTATTTATAAAAAGTATTGAAGATGGAACAAAAATCCCATTAAGAACAATTACGCTGTAATTCTCACCGATACTGATAGGTGATTAAAGGTCTCTTCAGCATAAGCAGAAATCTAAAAATCAGACCAAGTGATTTAATATATACCACACAAAAAAATTAATCACATTTTACGGGCTATTAGTCAGGTTCTACAGTTTTCATAAACAGACTATTTTATTATATGAAGTGTAACAATCAATGCTGTTAACTGAAGCTGTCTCCCATAAAGAGGGCCCTTCTGTGTTGTCTAGTGCAAAAGAAGCCTTCCAAACTCACACAGAGTTTCACAAGCAGCCCAGTCCAGTGCAAACCCATTCTGTAGCTAAGAACAGTCCTATTCTTCCTTTGTCACCACTTATTTTAATTGTCTCATTTGCTATAAGTAGCTTTCCAGCATATCACCTCTATAATCCTGTTATATTGGACTACACTCACAGAAACTGGTAAGGAACTTCATTGCCTATTGCTGTCTTGTTTGGACAGCATTACTTGACATCACACGAAGATACCTGTCAGAGCATGCTAAAAATTCAATTATGTGACACAGAATTACTACAGACCGATAAATTAAAAAAAAGAATAAAATTACAAATTACATAAATGAAAGCATTTAAAAGCTATTTAGTGATCTTCACTGGGAAACAAACCATGCTTTAGTAAATTAGCCACGCTGAAGCCCCAAATCCAATATATCCCCACCACTCAAACCTTAACAGCTTAAAAGAACGGCAGTTGTAACTACCAGGATGATGAAGATGCTAAAGTCACTTCTGAAGTTTACCAAGTATATTTGTTCCCCCATATGAAGATTGTTTTATGAAGCTATGTATATTCTCTTAATCACCACAGTATTTCAACTATAGATTTTTCTACTTTAAGAGGAGCAGGGTCTGTCAAACACTATTAGAGATACAAAAAGGATCTATCTACCAGTCTCCTGACCTTTAAGGATGTCTTTAACAGCAAGGACGTAAGATTCAGGTATCACATATGTAGGGAAACCTCTTAGGAAAAACTCCATACAGTGCCACGAAAGCAGACTAAACTAACATAATAAAGGTAAGTTAACACTTTTCCTACCTCAATTGAGATACATATATAGCCTTTTACTCACCTGAAGCATAGCTTCTTTCTGTGGTACGGGGAATGCTCCCTCCTCACATGATGATGGTTTGTGAGTGGGTGGAAGATCAATCCTACAGTAAGGAAAAAATGAAATATGACATCCCATGTTTGTGAAGTCCAATTGAAGCATATTGAGTACTATTTATTTATTTTAGATGCCAAATCATCCAACACTCACAGTCAAGGACACACACCTTTCAGTCAGCAGTGACACGTATATGGAATATCGTAATGTTAACACACCAACCACTTACAATAATTCAACCATACACTTGTTGTAGAAAAGCACTGCCTTATAATTTGTTATTTGTCCTATAACATATAAGTAGACTGAACTGCCCCTGCCCCCCCCAAGTAGGATTAGGGACTACTGGTATCTATCATCATTTTCAGGTTATGAGATGCAGCTTGAGCAACGTTTACTACAACCTTTCTCTGAAAAGCCTTCAAGAATGCCTTCAAATCAATTAGCTGCAAGACTTCTCTACTGTAACTTTCTCAGTGAAAGCAAAGGGTTATAAAAGAATTAAAATGTTTAAGATTAGTCATATAAATATGCTACAGAATTTAAGAGAAATAAACAAGAAAACAGTACTTCTAACCACAGAAATGACTCCATTGTAAGAAAACGCTTTACTCATCTTGCTAGCTCAATAGATTGAAATGCTGAAAGTTATTTCACACTAAATGCTCTAAGTTATTTTATTCTTCTCCTCACTAAGTACATACAGACATAACAAACATTTCAATTTCTCATTCAGTTTAAGCATTAACTATATGCATGTGTAAAAAGACTTGTATTGACAGACATTCAAAGCCAACATCACTTCTTATGCATGTTCCAAACAGGGTCTAGACATCATCCACTTGAACTGATGAAATCTTTTCAGACTTTTTTGTTTGCTTGTTTTTGTTCAACAATATTGGATGCTTAAGAAAGTAAACCACATGTCTGGGCCAGAGACTTGAAGGAACAAAGTGGTTCCTGGAATGTTGGTTGTCAGTTGTTTCTAAGCACATATGTTTGTGGATGCTTGCATATGTATCGGGATAAATCTTAGTGGACTTCCACTTCTGCAAAGCATGGTCAATTTGCTCTACGTTAGACCTACAGTTATGATGAACTTGTAGTCTGTGGCATCAGTCAAGATGGACTTCTGCCCTGTTGTCGGGTTTTATTTCCCTCAGAACCGATTGCCTGATCAGGTCAATCCATGAGCAGTTTTCTTCCAAAAAACACTTCTGAAGAGAAAGAATTCTACACCCTCTGAAGTCATGCTTCGCTTCCTCATTTCTTTCAGAAACGCAAGTGATTTTACATTTGTCTACTCTGGAAATACAGCCCTGAAATTAGGACAGCTGAACAGCTGGTAAGGAAACTCAAACTTTTCAATTCCTGCTCAGAACAAACACTTTCTGCATATTGCTTTCATAAAAAAAAAAAAAACCCAACATACTCACACTTTGTCAAGATAGGATGGCCTTTTTTTCCTTGGGGTCAGCAGCACTGTCACAAAGATGGTAATGATAAAAAGAGCAAGGACTGCTCCAATCACAGCCCCTGCTACAGCAACAGAAGATGTCTGCTTAAATGGCACATCTGTAATGTGATAGCATAGATTACACCTTTCAGAAGTTCACATACTTTCAATAGTCATATAAGCTATTTCAGCATTGCTCTGAGAAATGTTTCTTCCTTCCATGTCTAAACAGAAAGCCTCATCCTGCACTAGCACTCTTGCAGTCTTGGCTCCGGCCACCCGACGAAAAAAATGGTTGAATTGAGAGCGCCCATGGATCATTAGTAAAACGTAAAATTTTCATTGACCACTTTTAATAAATACTAGCTGCATGCTTTTATTTTCCATTTCAAGACAAAATGAAGTCACAGAACACATGCTTTGCACTTACATGAGCAAATGAGGTGTTAATTCAAAAAGCTAGACAACTATGGCTTTATTGGCAATCTTTCTTTAAAGTCACTGAAGTCTGCAGAAAGGAATAAGGGAAATTTAAAATCCAGGGGAAAAAAAATATATTACTCAGAGCAATGAACATGCAAACTCACTAATACTTGGCTTATGCTTATCAAAGCAACCCCTAAGACTATCTATCATCTCCAGGACTTCACACTTCAAGCTACAAGAAACAGTCTCTTTCGTAATTTTTTAACAAAGAGAACAGTTTTTTTTTTAAAAAAAACACCACTTTTTTCATTTGCCCTTAGCATTGTCAGACCTGATGTTTTACAATGCTCATACTGAATTAACACACTTATCAGTCTTTAAAGGTCACCCATTTCACTATGCTAGGATTTCACAAAGTTTTAAATCTTAAAGCTGTGACACCTGTTAGCATACTTTAATTCAGTATGCTCAACCACAGTTTCAAACTTGCAACAAAAGGCTTGTTAACAAGTTGCACAATCGGAGTTACTAACATTAGCTTCACTGACACTTCTACCTGTAAAATACAGGTACCATACAGAAATAATACTCTGATCTACACTGATTACTAGATCAGAAAGGTACACAGCAAGGGAGTTTAACACAGCTCTCTACTTGTAACATATTTCTAATGCAGTTTACTTCAGCTATTTTCCTTTAGAAATAATCATGTGCTGTGTTTATCCAAACACCACACAACCATCTTCTATTTAATCTCTTAGCAGAAGAAATTTTAGGAGCTTCTCCAGCTATATATTCTATTCATAGGTCAAAACAAAACCAACTATCCAATCTGTTTTATCACTCATTATTCTAATACTGTTCTGCCTATACAGAAAGCTGAACAACGGCATCTTTTCTTCATCCCTTATTTTGAAAAACAAACAAAAATCCCAACCCCAACCCACTTCATCATTCCCAATTTAATAAAGCGATTCCTGTCCTCTCACTGCATATGAAAGACCTGACAGCAATACCCCCGGGATGAGTCATGCAGGTATGTCTACCTAGATTGAACAAAACTGAAATAAGCATTTTTGGTGACTTTCTTAAAGCGAAGGGATGAAGTCATAGATTAACAGCTTACAGGAAGCTAATTCACTCTAGATCAACATTACTTATCATCTTCAGTAATTACTGTTTTATTTTACAAAACAGCTTTCTTCATATAAGCTCCATTCGTCTGTCAGTACCAGTCTATATACGTAAGAAACATAATTCCTATTTTCTCCTGAAGAACAGGCACATGAGTAAGTAGAAGGCTCACTTAAGCCAACTAAAATGCAGGGGTTAAGCTTAGTGTACACTGGGTGCCCTCTCATTTAAGTAAGTCGCATGTAACTAATATACACCATTAGGTCCAAAATTCATGAAGATGCTTTAGTTTTGTGATTACAACTTCACCAGATGAGTTTCTTGACTGTTTCATACTGTACTAACTTTACAGTGTCTTTTTTTGTGGTAAATTCTGCTGTAATATTGAAACATCATGAAGTATAATACTGTCAATGAAAGTTCAGCCATTGAATCCCATTTTAGGTGACATGACAATAGTCACCCATTTACCTCTGAACACCAGAGGTAAACATCAATGTCCCAGGAAGTGTAGCAGCATACAGGAACTGAAATGCAATTACCACAGGGCTCATGTATTTTGCTTTTTTGAATCACTTCGGCAAAACAGTAGGCACAGAAACTAGACGTCTAACCAGAAGAATCATCAGAAACCCAGAATACCATACCAAGCTTAACAAGCCAGAGAACACCCAGGATGCATGGTGCCAGCTACACAGCATTTGAACCACTAGCTGGTCAGAAATAGATGGGAATTGATTCACTCTAAGAAATATGGTTAAAGCACAGCTACAGCAACAGAAAAAAATTTTTTTTTTTTGAAGAAGGTGAGTCCTAGACAGTGTATCAGCTGTGCTTAAAGTGAAAGTACCCAGACAGCAACTACCCACATGTATCATTCTCAAGTTTCATACTTTTTAAAATTGTTTCTAAAGACACCTATTCTATAAGCCTAGGGTCTCCAAGAGGAAATGCTAAAAAGCCCAACTTAAACAGCTTAAATACTTCAATTCCTTCTATGCAGCCTCCGGTTTTATCATGTTTTTTTACCTTAAATTTTAAGAATATATCCATCAAACATTTTTGAACAGTACCTATGTTCCAGAATGTAACAAAAAGTTTATTCACACAACAGCCATTTGTACTTACAATCAATTCTTTTTACAGTAGACATAATGTACAAAACATTGCAACACGCGTAAGCCCTATCCCTATTATCAACTTCAAAACATATCAACTTCTTAATCCATAGGAATTAAATATATATATATTTTTAAAAGCAAAACAAAAAATCCACAGAGACAAAAGCAAGATATCCCATGTGGAGAACAGGTTTACGGTTATGTTTATTTCCATGTTACACCATCTTTTAAAGATGATAGATCAAGTATTTTTTATTTCAAGAGAGGTATGATCTCTTTATTCCAGAAATAATTTGGATCAGAACTTTCTGCTAGAAATCTAACTCCTTTCCATGTGCTTGCACTCAAACTACAGACACACACAATATCATTTGCTATTGTTTTTGAGACTGTGGTCAATCATGTATCAGTACTCCATTAATCCAAACATGAACTTAAGTTGTTTAGGGATGCTTTTCCATTTGAATTTCAAATAAAGCTGTTGTCTTAATCTTTTTTGAAGACATGCAGTCGTATGCAATCACAGTGTATTGTCTACAACGCTCAATACAACTATTTTTGTGAAGCTCCAAATGCTGTAAGCTAACAAAGATCATGAGGTTAGAAAAGAACTTCCAGCATAAATGCTAATGAAGCAGCTGTAATTATGCAGCCTATTTCATTTTAAAGGTAGCAGAAATGTCTCCCTTTTCAGGTTTCAAATACTAATAAGCCTTATCAGCTTCATCTTCTTGAGCTAAACACTTAAAAATGTCACTTCAAAGGATCTACTACTCTAATTATGAATTTATCATTGTTCTCTAATTCATATAAGATTATTTCATTCCTCCCTACATAATCAGCAGAATTAGTTTGATGAAACTGCTCAAGACTAAGCAGATCTACTTCAGATGTCAAACGAGATGTCCTACCATACAAAGCATACAATGTCATTTTGAAGAACAACATGTTAAATCAGTATTGATTATTTGCAGGGAAAACAAATCCACTGCGGTACAGACTGCACAATTTATCTGAACTCCTGTTTCATAGATTCTGTAATTGTACCATTGGAGAGTGTGTTTTCACTATATGAATTAGTAATGCAAGTGCTCACTTCCCTACTAATAATCTGAAATTCTAGTTACCCTCTTCAAAGCAAGCATTGTAATTTATTCCGAAGCAGCGTAAAACCACTGTTTTAACTTCTGGTCATAAAAATTCTAGCAAATGCTTTGACACCTCTTAGCATGCTTAATGTTTATTGGCACCAGAAAAATAAGCAAATTGACATTAGCCTCCAACTTCAATAACTATTACAGTTCTCTTCGTTGAGTCCAATTCTCCAGCTTTCAAATTCAATGGTAAGATTCCCACAAAGCCTCAGAAATAGGTCTTTAAAATTGTACCCTGTGTACTTGTAAGAAGAGTCTTCTATTCATTGATGAGCTTTGACATCCTGCCAATTATAGGCCTAACAAAATATCTTACTGTATGTATATATACACACTAGTATAAGCTTTAGAAATCAATGACTATAAAAAATAATTTTTCATCTTTTTCAAAGACAAGCCTTTGACCTGTTTACAGTTACTCCTCAAAATTTTGTTCATAAGTTAGTTTCAGTGCAATGACTTCTTTTAAGTACGTAGTTACAAGAAGGCTCATTAAAATGCTAAGAGGTATTCATTTTTGTGCAGAAAAACCTAAAATAAAGCTTTGATTCTGCTGTAACTCATTTTAATTGGTATTTACTATACAGAAGCATTAAGTCTACCATGGATAGTATCTAGATTGGAATAATTGGCCTAATCTGTCAAGTAAATGCCCCCAAAGATTTTATTATCCTTGTCTTAGGTAAACTTCTTTTTATATCAGAAAGCCAAGACAGCCACTTTTTATTTTTAAACAATTTTGAATGGCAACTTTAATTTAGCCTTTTTTACCTCTGACATAGACCAATATAGCACTCTGCATTAAAAGTCAAATCTTAAACAGTAGTACAGCATTGGGAAAAAAAAAAAAAAGCAGCTCAAATACATTTTCCCCAGATTCAATATTTTCATTTGTCAAGTCACAATATAAAAACCTTCCAAAAAAAAGTTTCAAAAAGTTTATTCCTCCTCTTGTGTAAGTATAAACAATCTGAAAGTGATCAGCCAATGAAATGAACTGTAGGTACACATTTAGTTTTCAGTGGTTACTACACATACCACTCCCTCCGAGATATTACCGAGCCATCTATGTGAGAAACAAAGTCTTCTTCATTGTCATCGTAACATTCACCACCCATATACTTCATTCCCAATGTTCCGCTTCCATAGTAATCCATTGGTCTTTCGTAACGTTCCTGGTACCTGTTAAGATTGTCTATATTGTTCCACTCTGGTTTTTCAGGGTCTTCTAAATAATCTTTAGATATTAAGCTGTTCATTGGATGCTTTATTTCTTTTTTTATACTGTCAGGATAAGAATCCACATCATCTGACTGAAGAACATCTATTTGAGACTCTTTTTGCATATCTGATGGTGGAATGTAGTTCTTAGCAAAGTAGTCACCACGGAACGTCCGTCTTCTCCTATAGCAGATAATTCCAACCAGAACACTGACAAGTATGAGGAAGAGAGCCCCACCCACCGCACTACCGATGACAGTACCCCAAGAGTCTTCCTGCATTGCTGGCAAGGTTGAAGTTGGGAAATTTATTATTCTAGGTTCTGTTGCTAAACCTGTGATGCCATCAGTCGAAGGATGCCAGGGAACCGTGGGCAGTCGAGTGGTAGTAGTGGGAGGATCTAATGGAAAGAGCAAAGAAGTAGACAAGACACAGAAAAGGCACAGAATGTCAATGCAAGCTAAATCAGTTAAGGGTTTATAAGAAAGCAAAGTTGATGGGTATGTTCTACAAGAATAGTTTTTCATTCTCAGGTTCATGGTACTACAAAAAGTCTTACACTTCCCACAGGCTTTGAACTAGCTTCATTGTATGTGGTTTTGAGCTATGCTGCAGCAGGATAAGTAGTATAGCGAGAAAATAAAATAATCTTTAAGTAGATATTTTGCCCTTCTCAAAGAGATGCAGCTTTTCTGCTCAGATGTTCATTGTTCATGGCTTGTTATTTACCTCCCCCATGGAAGAATGCTGTCTATTCGGAAAAAAAACCAAGCAGTCCTCTCTTTCCAGCTAGCAGTCAGGAATACTGGATCAAGTTAATTGATTATGCCACACAGTCAATTATTCCACATTAATTTCCCATTTCAGAAATGGGTCCCGGCACTGAGTATAAGAATGAAAAACTATGAGTTGTGTGCTCAGTCAGCAGCACATGAACTACTTATTTTTAAGCTATTGTCTCCACAAACATTTGTTGCATTAATACAACTTACTCAGCTTCACCTTAGGATTAGTGAAAGAAGCATAGTTAAAAGTGGCATGTATTAATCTCAAAATAACACTTAGGTTGAGCAAGGAGCTTTCAGGATTTCAAAATAAAAAAACTGGAACATTTGTAGAAATGATTTCTATACATTTTGTTCCCTCACGCACAAACAAATTTCCATATTCATTCCTCAATATAAAATATCAACTGATTTCATGCCAGGTTATGCAAGTAAACGAGAGATTGCCAGATACCAAGCTTCTCCAGCACTCAGCTTTTTCTTTTGTTCTTTAGGTCTACTGGAGATGTACGCATCTGTATTGAAGACAAGTTTGCAAATGATGGGCAGATGACACCGAGAAAGCCTGCTGAGATTATCCCAGTCAATTGCAATGTTACATGCAACTCCAGTTTCTATTTCTGTGCCAAAACTGGCTTTTTGCCTCGCCCAATGCAAGATAACTTTAAAATCAGTAAAGCAACAAACAGTAAGCATGTTTTTACAGCTAGAATCTTTTAGAGATAATATTACATGGACAGCCAAATAGCTCATTATGTCATGTTATTTAGTTGAATGCCCATAAGCAAGATTCATGGAACTACTACTGCCATATTAGAGGCACCCTAAATTTACCACCACAAAAAGTAAAATAGATAGAACTGGAGATTTGTCAAGTTTCCAGTTATTTGACAAATCATAACTTTTAATCTTACTGTTCGAGACAGCCATACAGTTCTCTCATACTAGGCAGTATTGCCACATTTGTCATGATCCTTACAAATCATACCTCAGACTGCACCTCACCACTGAACACAACATTTTGAGCTTGACATAAGTAAAGTTTTACACAGATTTTCAAAGCACATAATTATATTACTTGACTATGTAGAAGTGGTGATTTGTTAGGGAGCTATACATAAATGAAATGAATTTGACAGAAGACAGGAAACTGAACAAGGAAGATGCACTACTAAAATGAACAAGAAGAATTCAGATTATGATTTTAGTAAAAACTGATTTAAAGTGAGTTTAATAATTTAATGGAGAAGTAAAGATTAAGGAATCCAAGTTTACCAGGGTTCCCCTGTCCCACAAATCGATAGGTCAAGACATTAAACTCAAAACCCGCTTCCTTGAAAAAGTTTTTTTGTTTGTTTTGGGGTTCTTTTTGGGTTTGTTTGTTTTTTTTAAGACACAAGATTTGTTAGCTTAAAATACCATTTCAGACAATACTAGCAGTATCTTCTTCCATGCTATACATGCTTTGTTTTTGTTTTTTGTTTTGTTTTTTGTTTTGTTTTTGTTTTTAAACTGGCTTTGTAATTGTTCATCTATTTCCCTCTGATACTGATGGCTGAAGTCTCATCCTCCACATCCACAACATAAAATACACTTTCACAAGTACGCAGTATTTGCACCCTGGCAAGTTTAACCACCACGCATGTGAAAAACAACAGTAGCAATTATATTCTATTAACAACATATCAAAGGATCCATGCAGACCAGGGAGCTGAAAGTGGCAGAAATTCTGGAAAATTTTGTTTTTGGTTAAATTAATCTTGATTTCCTTTTTTGTCTCTATGCTCTGAACCCTGTTCAAATCCTTATTACATATGCCCTGTACTAATTATGAGGACAAGTGAAGACAAAGAAAGAAGTTTCCTTACTATTATGTAGCTACCACCCTCACTAGCATAGGATCGAAGACATAATTATAATAGGATAGGACACATAACTGAAGAACACAAAAACCCACTTTCTGGTATGGAAGAGTAAACCCATCAGCTCCCTCCATACATAAAATAAGCCAAGTTTTCCTAGTTTGTTTCAAAGCTTTTAATACTTTTCTACCACGAAAAGCAAGATTTGCTCTTTACTTCAAATGAAGCTCTCATACCTTCTCAAAGGCACTACGCTCCAGTACGCTTAATTTTTCCTCTATTACTTATTTTCCAGATGTTTCCCAAGAAAGTTGGTACCAACTTTCAACAGCTTCAGTCTGATATTTTTGTTTTTCCCTTAAATGACTATTCTTTATATAGTTTTCCCAACTCTTGCAATACAAACAACTTATCTTGGACAGATGAACTTCTACAATTGTTTTTAGTAGAGACATCTGACCACATGATGTGTTTCATGTCACCAAATACTGCACCTCACCTCCTCAATTCCCCTGCAGTACATACTTGTTCAAATGTCCAGGACCCATCTTGGCTTCCGTGGGAATTCAAAGCCAACAAGAAGCCAAGTGTCAGAACGATGAGTGGGCAAAGAGATGGATGGACGGATCATCCTCAGAACCAGGCCATTAGCTTAAAAAAAACTTAGGTTAAGTCTCATTTTGGTATCAACAAGCACACCATTATTACAATCAAGTAGAGAACACAGTATTTTTAAACTGCAAGCTGCTTTGTCTTTAGTCCACTATGAAGTATATCAGGGTAAGGTGACCAGCTCTATAACAAGGAAGAACAACATTTCCCACTGGCACACATCCCCTTGGGCTAAGATTCACCACTTAAGCATTACAAGAAGCAAAGTTTTGGAAGGGATGGTGCCTTGGCTAGTTGTGTATTAATATGATGAAAGTCTGTCTAATTTCAAAAGCCATGATAAAGTCTAGTTCTCCTCATTTAAAAAAAACAAACCCCACACGATTCAAGAACGACACTGACTCCCACACCCCTTTCTTTGCCCTCTACAAGACAGGGACCTGTTATCAATTACTTAAAATGCAAAAGTGAGTTGGCTTTGCACAAATTATAAGGTCTGTCTCTCTGCAGTTCTCATTTTACTGAGTGAAAGTGCCTGCCCATGTAGTTGTTACATATATGTTTTAACAGACATCTTTACCTCTGCTTCTTAACCTGCTGTTATCGATAAATTTCCTTTAGATGCCAAATATCTAATAATTTAAGTACTTGATATGTCTATGTAGCTGCACATTATAAAAGCAGCCCTTTCTTTCAACTGCTGAAAAGCTTATGTTGCAACTCCTTTATAAGAGCAGGGAAAGCAGCCTTTCCATAAAAGGCTTTCTGAATATCTGAGAAAAAATGATTTTGAAGCTTATCATTGTTTCTCCAACCATTCCCTGTCTAAAGTTAGGTAGCGGGCAAGGACAGTGTGTAACCCTCTCTCCATAAAGTGTCTTGTGTATATAGGTTCCACATTGGAGTTAAACATTTTTCTTAGGATTATCTTCAGTTTGCTCCCTCCCATTTTGGCAGCATGATAGATATGAAGATTGAAATCAGCCTGAAGCAACCGGCAATTTCTTTCAGAGTCATTCTTCCATTTTCAAAGTTCAGTGTACTTCTGCAGTTTCTAACTGTGATTTCCATGCACCAAGTAGAACATTTTCATATTTCTTGGGGACACCAGAGTACAACTGTTATCATTAACATAACCTCAAGCTTGCAAGGAATATTCAGGAACAACATTTAAAGTTCAAAGCCTACTATACCAGGCAGCATCCAAATCAGCAGTTAGGTTATCCTGAGACCCACTCCTCTACACAGAAAAAAAGCAGTTTATCAATATCCCTTCCAATATATACTTTAGAAAATACAAGACTGCCTGTATTCACAGTGATCTCAGAAAAAGAGGTCTATACATGAAGAAACAAAACCAAAAAATACGAATAGCCTCTGCTATGTTAACCCTGACAATATTGACTCTACAAGAAGGTGACTGTACTTACAAGTCACATCTTCCTAGAATTGCTAGGATTGCTGCCTAACAAAGGCTGGCTTTATTTTTAACAAAAAGTAGTCTCTTCCAAAGGCAGTCATTCGAACAGACGACAAAGGAAGCAAATATATTCCCATCTGGATGTCAGCCTCACAGGTCACCTCTCTTGCAAATGGAGAAGGGGGAAGCCTCAGTAAACAGTATGAGGATGAGGGAAGAAAATAAAAGTTCAATTCCTCATTAAAAAAAGCTCAGTTAATCTCTATTACAAGATGAAGTGCTTTACATAATCAAGCTGAGAGCGTGTTTTGGAAAACCTGTTGCTGTAGGACTGTCAGGAGCTTCAACAACACTTGATCACCTCTGAACTCCATGAGGAGCATGACTTGCTTTTGCTGGACAACTACACAAATGAAGTTTAACTTCGTATCACTGAACAAGTAGGAAACAGCTGTGCCTTAAAACTAGTATTGAAAAAGTGTCTAGCTTCAAAGACCATTTTAGTATTTCGTTATCCATATAAAGCTGAATCATCTCCTGTAACTAAAAGCTGGTGAATCTATCACTTAGTCCCTGACAACTACTTCTCCTATATTTCTCTATTCCACTTTAAGAATATTAACATAAAGGTTAGAAGCACAACATAATTCATTAAAAATACAGCTTTATTTTTTAACAATGCAATTAGGACCAAAAGCATTTTTTGCTCAGCTTACATTCCAATCCTACAACACATTTCAACTTAATAGTTACTTTTCCAAGCAGTTAAAAAGCTTTACAACCACCAGCATCGTGACTGTTCAGAAACATTAACTTCATAAATCCTCTTTGACGGCTTCATAATTGAAATTTGAAAAATAGCGTGATCATATAGCTTTGCATCTTGCAGACAAAACTCCATGTTTTTACCAAGTTTTATATAGCAGAGAATAACTAACACAGAAAAATAAGCTAATTAAATGATTGCTCTCCAGTACAGCACTGCCATGTTCACCATTACTAGATAATATCTGCTCAATCAAGTAAAAAATTAAGGTGGTAAGCAGTTTGACTTAAAGTTTACTACTTCAGTCATATCTTCTGTACTCCTGATGTGAATCTCTATGTTCCCGCTGTAAATAAACCTGAATGGTTAAGATGGACGTTTTTGCTATTTCATAGGCACTTACCCATCCTGCATCATTTTAAGGGCATGTTAGTTATTTAACAAGCCAGTCACACTGCAAAGCTAGTCTTTGTTACAATAACATATTCTTAATTTCTGAAAACAATACAGGTGCTGTATTTTGATTGCCTTCTCTCTCTCATTTTAATGAAGTCTCCCATATACTAAAAGTTAATATACAGCGCTTTTAATTAGTTTGGTATAATCTTCTCTAAGGTA
This sequence comes from Phaethon aethereus, assembly GCF_964289735.1. Classification (NCBI taxonomy): domain Eukaryota; kingdom Metazoa; phylum Chordata; class Aves; order Phaethontiformes; family Phaethontidae; genus Phaethon; species Phaethon aethereus. The sequence goes on along the minus strand of NC_138575.1, from coordinate 99,518,187 downwards.
TCTAGAGCAGAACACTGGATGCTTGTCTCAAGTGTTAAACTGAAGTGTAAGACTTGCCTGAGCATTAGTTATAGTGATACAGCACCAGGTTTATTCCAAGTTGCCTACAAATCACCTGTGTTTTCTTATATGTTGGTGAGGCTACAAACTCCAAGATTAACGTGAAGCTTTTAAGAACTGAAATTAATTTACGGTCAACTGAAGTATTTGTTTTTAGTGGTGCACCTAACTTGTAGAACCATGACTCTGTATGATCTCTAGCTAGCTGAGGTTGGGTTTTGGCACTCCCTGAAAACAGCGAAGTTATGCTATTTGCAGTGAAGTTACTGCAGCAAACGTATCCATCAGTCCACACCAAAGACCAACTTCGGCAACTGAAGTGCCTTTGCAGTAAACTAACTTAAGTTATGTTGCATTTGCCATAGGCTAGAAAATACGCCATTCACCACAGCTCAACTAGCGGGTATTTCTATTTCGCTTTTTTTTTTTGAAGAAGTCATTTATTTTAGGAAATATCGTATAAGATTTCCTACTTAACCCATCTTAGTCTGTTAGTCACAAACATAATTCGAATGATAGCCTTATATTTTCACACATGACAGTCACGGTAAAAAGCATGAGTTCTACTTACAGTGGACCACAGTCACACAACTGACAACTTGAGAAGTGGTGGACTTGAAAAAACTTCCCCCCTCCTTGCAGTTAGAATAGGGTTGAGAAGAGAGCTACACTCAGAAAACAATACAGTTTAAATGTATTTGAATGTTACATACCAGCAGAATATTTTACCCTCTCTAACGACGATATCCTAATTTTTTTCACTTGATATTTCTTACAATGTCACAGTCTTCATAATTGTTTTGACACTGTTACACAGCCATGAGTTCTCCATAAAGGAAGCATTAGAACCAAGCACCCAAAAGTAAGCTCACAGAAGTGACTTCTGTAATAATTTGCAGCACTTAAATTATATAAAATTCTAGCTATTAGAAGACTGTTAAGTCATTAACAAATAATTCCACTGTCTCAAACTATTTTGAAGTCTCCAGCTAACTAGCTCATTAAGTAGTCAATTAGAACTTACTAGTTTTCCACCATGGCCTGCAGTACAGTTATGTCCGTCTGAAACACCATCCTTTGCTCTAAACATGCAGACAACTATCAAATATGAATTGAGACAGATGCACCTTCAAATATCCTGTATCTTCAGTTTTAGTCTTAAGTTTCCATTCTCACCTCAATCCTTGAGTGCTCACATTTAGTTTTAAGTTCTTATGAAGAAGTTATCATGTTTATATGGCCAACATGCACTCTTACACTTAATTACACTGTGGAACAAATGATGTCTAAAACTTACTGAAGAGCAGCAACATCATGCAACAGAACGAAGTTTTAATTCGCACTACTCACATATACCCCAAGTTAATCTGTTCTTTCACCAAGAAGACGTCATAGTAAAACATGAACTACATTGTGTTAATACATATGAGGATGTTTTCCAACAGCAGCAATACTTAAGACACACAAATTTGCCATATTATACTAAGTACATCAGCAAGAGTGCTGCATGAGAAACTTTAAGATTACTGGTATCTGTATTCCGAGAAAAGGAGAAAACCAGTAACTCAAGTGCAATGCACACATTCAGAATGTAACACTGACTTCCTTAAGGCAGAGCATCTTTGTCTTTATTAAATGTAGTTGTTCTTTAATAACATCTGTTTTTTTTCAATTTATTACAGACATGGTACTGTTTATTGCAGTCAATATGTCTTGCCAAAACACCAGTTAACACTGGAAAAAGTTCACCTACCAAGAGAAAGTAATCATCTCAGAAGCAGTATGGCAACAGAATCACAGAATTACAGAATCATTAAGGTTGGAAAAGACCTTTAAGATCAAGTCCAACCATCAACCACTATGTCAACCTTATGAGCTTCCACTTTATGCTGCTGTTACTGAAGAATAAGTTTAATCAAGTTTTACTGTAGCTCTCAAATTGTACTTTCAATAGTTTTTCACACAGTTAAAAGGTGTAAATGTTTTATGCATCAACTGTCTCTTCAGTTTGCTATTTCAATCATTGACCAAAAAAGGTTTCAAGTTAACATACTGTCTTTGCTGAGAAGTAAGACTTACCTAATATGTAGACAGTCTTCTGATCACTTCTCTGGCCAAGGGCATTAGTCACCTTACAGATATAAGTCCCAGTGTAGTTGTAAGTCAATGGGCTGCTGAACTGCAGAGTATTGTTGACAGATAGCAATCCTTCAGGCCATTGTCCATCCAACCTAAACCAAAACAGTTAGATTTCAACTGTGAATCTCTGACTACAGTCTAAATATAACTAGTTTAAAATCATGTTTGCAGTACTCTAGAGTGAACTTTTCACTGTGCTCTGACATTGTCAGTGGGCTTTCACTGGATATTCTCAGTGTCCATCTGAACACTTAGTATTTAGTTTCTATGCCAAGTCCTTTAAATGTCAAATCTGCTGGCACTAGCAAGCTGCCCACAAATGAACACTAGTACAAGATAACATTATCTCAAAATATAATACTTGGAGGAGCAGTCCAACTCAAGCCCTAAAAACTAACAAACTAAGATGCTCTTCTAGTGCTGTCAGGATTACCTGTTCTTTTGCATCCAGTTGAGCTATCACAATAAGTATTTCTGTCAGCACACAATTTACAGGACATTTTGACTAGGCTTTCTGCGCAAGAGTTCAAGCAGTTCCTTCCCTCTCAACCTGCCTTTTCTAATCCCCTATCACTTCTCCATGCAAATTACAGTGCTGAAACCAAATTTGGTGCTTAGTGACACATTTGGGGAATCAACTGGTTAAAAAAGGATTGTTTCCAATCAGTTCGCTTTTCCACATGTATCATTTCCATGTGATAACATTAACAACTCTGTACCCCAACAGAGAAAGGGAAAAGGCAGACACACTGCAACTATTTTAACAGAGCTGCCAACCGCCCATTAAACACCTGTGTAATTTCATGCCATTGCATCCCATTTTGCTTTTATCTAAGTATCTATTAAAAGATATTAATTAAGTCAATATTCAAGTGTGATCACCAGGTCTCACAGCATCTTGGAAGCATTTAGGAAGTGTGATTTTATAAGTACTTTCAAACAAAAGGCCACCCCTGACATTTTAGAAGAGGTACTCAAATTGAAAAAACCCACAGCTAACAGTAAACATCTCCAACAAATGTAGGTTCAAGACAACATTCCCAATGCTTTGGTGACAATGATTATTGCCCAGAATTGCTTCAGTCATATGAAGTTGATGAAACTGAGTAAGCATGTACTACTTAACTCATAGTATCAGAAATATTTATTTCAAAAAAACATTATAAAATACTCATTTGGTTTGAAAGCTCTGTTCTAAAGTTCTCATGTGTGCAACATTTTAATACATTATTGACCATGAAAATATTACTATCCTACCAAATACAATGTCACCTTTGCTTCCGAGGGATAAAGGTTTTTTTGGTATAGTAGTTCTAGAAGCTATAATAAGTTGAAACCAGTAAGATAGAATGTAATTTCAATACTGCTAGTTTCCATTTCCTTAAAAAGTCAAGCTATGCTTCTTTTGTATAGATTTTTTTTCCCCCCTTGAAATAGTTCATTGACCAGTACTACAGCTTCTGAGATGGGTTTTGTTGTTGCTTAAACAAAGATGTACACTAGTTTTATTCCAGAAAATTAAGCTTTTCTCGTAAAAGTTAGTTCAGTTTAGGAAGTTTAAAAGTGACGTCTGAAGCTTAAAGTGCTTTACATATATTTAAATATATCTATTTCTCCTGGAATTGGAAATAGAGGTTTTAATGATTAGTTCTTACACACACCTCAAATCCAAATCAGAGAACTGAGAACGCAGTTTAGCTGAAGAAACAAGTGGTACTGCTGTTGAGAGCCTGGCATGCTTTTTTTAAACATAGGGATTTTTATGTGTTAAAATCTCTCATCACACTGAATTTGAGCTAAGCATGGGATGGAAGCTTACTGTAGCACGCAGGTAAAGCATACATTTTACAAAACCTACTTTAATGTAGCCATGCCATTCTGACTAGTTAGCTGCAATACTTACTGAATATTTCAATGGCTGCTTTTAGGATCGAGTCAGTTATAGTAATGCTTTGTTTTCCTGGGAAACTGCCATCAAACAACACAAAACTTAACAATACAACATTTTCAAACCACATTATGAGTACTAGTCCATTACGCTAAGTTATATCTACCATTGAGAAGGTACGGAAATGGATTACAGCTTCACATGAATAAAGATTCCTGTGATTTTACCAACAGAAGCACTGTAACACAGCCGCACATAATTTTACACTGTCCTTAGAACAGTTATTTCCTTTGTTTCTACAGGCAACAAATCAATTGAAAACAGCTGGTTTATTTAATTTTTTTCTTCACAGGACAGATTTTGATTTACGCTTGCTTTTATTGTCTTCCTCTGTCTCTTGCCCAAAGTACATCCACGGCTGCAAAAGCAAAGCAGTAAACCTGAGTAGGGCCCACCGAAACCATATATTAATGAAGTGAAGTTATTATGGAAGATTTCCCCGCCCTGGAGATATGTCCAAGGCCTCATTTCTATCACTATGCGAAACAACGCATTTATCTGTCTTGGCAACTACTCGAGCACTTTTGAAAAAGATGACAAATTCTGTAATTCAGTAAGCAGTAGTTGCCATCTCAGCTGTAATTCCCAGATTTTAAAAAGCAGATACATAAAAGCCTGTTCAAGTGTTCACAATCTACTTCAAGTAATAATAAAACAGAACTGATGAAGTAACAGTTGGATCCATACTAGATTTATTGGTCTTTGCTCTACATACTGCAACATACACAGTTTAGTCTGCTTTATTAAGTAACTACCAAAAATTTTATCCTGAGTAGTGACAAACTGTTGAAGCTTGTAAATTCACAAAGATATCCACTCACTCGTATTCATGCATACACACATCTTTTATCCTCCTTTTAAAAGGCCGGATAATACCATTACAACCCAATACAAGTCACATACTCCTTTTTTTTCAAACAGGTGTTCACTGTAAGCTAAGAGTTTATACCACTTCAACCATGTGGCAAGCCCCTTTTTATAAATATTTACCTGGTCCACATAAATTCCATAGGTAATGGATTTGCATCAGCATTACATCTGAGCTGAACGTTCTCTCTTCCAATGAACCAGTTTCCATCATAGCCAGTTACTGAAACTTCTGGGGCATCTGACAAAAAAAGATTTAACCTATCAATCACAATAGTTTCTTTAAACACAAACTGTGTGTAACCGTCAGCTCAGTGGAGCAGAAGGATTTTTTTTGTTTTCGGGGGTTTTTGTTTGGTTTGTGTTTTTTGTTGGGTTTTGTTTGTTTTTAAATTTAGAAACCAACAACAACAACAACAACATACACCAAGAACACCAATACAGTTCCAAGCTACAGCACAATATGCAGCAGTGGACTAGATCAGGAACAAAGTTGTTTTACTCAGTGCAATCGCCTCATCGTGTGCTTTCAGCAAACTTACAGCACACTGCGGAAGTGAAAGGACTTTAGAAGAAAAGAATCAGTTGAATGTTTTTTTGGAAGTGAGGAATGGTAATTTAGAGCTACTTCTCACTAACAAGATGCGGCAAAAAATCAGAAACAGCAATTTGAGCAGCCAGGTAATTAGGAAATCATCAAAAAGTTCACAGATGCCAGTTAAAGTGGTTAACAGTCTTCCACTGGCATGATAACGTAGAATTATGTTGTTATGGCTCTAAAAAGCCAGGAGACCACTTTAGATAAAGCAGAGACCTAGCTGAAATACTCAGAACCTGGAACACAGAAGAACCAGTATGATTTGATATAAGCTCCTACAACGGAGATGGAGGAGTCGCTGCGAAAACTATAAGCTTAAGGGAAGACTGAAGGAAGACTAGAGAAGGGACATAAAATCTCTGCTTCTGACTTGCTGCTGTGTTGCTTACTATAACTTTGTTAGAAGTTAAGAAATATGCCTTAGCACTAATTTCAGATAAAAATAAGACCAACTTGCCCCCTTATTTCACTTGAAATACTGAACTTCATTCTCTTATTCACTGCTTGAAACAATAATGGGACAAATAATCTTTACTTCCCCTTCTGTATCAATGGCACTTCAATCTAGAACTTCATTTCAACATGGACAAAATAAACCAGTACTAATCACTATTTCATGCCCAAATAAGTGGTTTTTTACTATACAGAAAAACCCACAAGCGATACTAGTCAAACCAAAATAGCTAAGTTAACTTTTTCCAGCCACTACATTTCTTCTAATGGAATTGACAGCCTTCTGTGACTTCAGAACTTTAAAGCAGCACACAGCTGAGATAGGATACCACAGGAAGAACTTGAAAATAGCTCATTTTGGTCATATATACATTATCAAACAAAAAAATGGATCACATGCCTCAAGCTTATTTATCTTAACTGGCTTTAGCTAAGCAGCTTTGTAAGCCATCTCACTGTGTAGTCATGTGTTTTAAAGCCACAAATTTGTTCAACAAGCCTGATAGAGGTTTGAATTACAGGAGCAACCTGAAGCTGAATTACAAATGTTAGGAATGGTTGTATTATGTTCTTGTTCTCTCACGCAAATTACAGTGGAAAAAGCTTAGTAAGCAATTTGAAAATAACTTACTAACCCCCAGAAGATCTATTTTCAACTTATCTCAATGCTGAATCTTCATTAGAACTCTTTGAAGCTGCTGAAATTGTAATGCACTACTAACACTTTACAGATCAAGTGAGTTTGTTACTTCATCATCTCTTATGTTAAATATAAACATGGGTAATAATGTTTACACATGAGCCAATATTCAAAACAAACGTTAGAAAAATAACACTATTCTAGCTTTGTGACTAGATTTTTATCTTTTAATAGAGACCCTTGGTTTTTACGCCTGCCTGACCTACCTCTTATTACACGCTTTTCTATACAGTTTTAATACCCTTTCTCTCCTGAAACAGTAAGTGCTCATCTCCTTCCTGTGGAAAGCATACACCAATAAAGAGAGTGGTTATAAGATACATACCAAGCAGTAACTGCCTTACAGAATACTTACACTGTATGTCCAACACATGAGGGTATCTTATCTCCTTTTCCAAGGCAGGGTGCCTCACAACACAAGTTATACGTCTTCCTCTTGCAAACCGCGTAGGAACAATCATATACTGACTTACAACTGTCACCGTTTCATTTGGAAACAAAGTAGAGCTGGATTCCATTTCACCAAGACCTCCTTCCCAGTCAATCTCTGCAGCAGGTTTTCCAGTGGCTGCAGTACAAGTGGCTGCTATTGTCCGATTTGCACCATCTATTAGAGGGCTTGGTCCTTTTGTTAAGCTTACAACAGGTTCAACTAGGGAAGGGGGGAAAAGAAAAGGTAAATTTAAACAAGAAAGAATCCACATCTTTGAAACCTTTACTATGTAAAGGCGTTAGACAAGTTCTAATCCATTTGCAAAAGCCCATGGCTAATAGATATCCTAGAAATCAGATCACGTCCCATCAGAGATGATAGCTCTACAAAGCTTTGGCCTGCTGATACAGCACTCTAATGAGTGGACAAAGTTGAATGTTGCTCATTCACTACATTTAATGCATTGACAGGGAATTCTAAAGTGGCTGGGTTCAAAACACCAACCACAGTGCTCCAGTTGCAGTGTCTGACAAACAGCTTAAGATATTAGGCTGAAACTATATTGTGATTTTTCAAAGAGGCTTGGATTCTGCTGCACTTTCAAGCACTATACTTAAATCAAGTATTAGTCTATACTGTCAGTTTGTGTCATTTCAAAGTTACTTCATTCAGTGTCTTAACACCCAACATTAAGCATTTAAGCTTCTGTTGAACAGTACAATACAGACTGATTCCATGTTGGAAAGAACAGTTAACATCTAAAGAAGTATTTTTATTTTATATACACATACATTATATAAACATCTAATATGTACACAAATATGCATAATATACATTTTCTATAAAATTTGTGTATTTTTATATGCAAATGAATTGTTTCTCTACATAAGTAACACTCTGTGTGTATATATATAGATGGCCATCACCTATTTAAGTAAAAAATTCGAACTCAATACTAAATCCAAGACTAAAGAAATCCACAAGCAGAAGGATCTGACCTCCTTGTAATCCCATTATTCACCCCAAAATTTGAGAGGCTTAGAGAACACACTTCCTTCTAAAAGGAAGCTGAGTTCCTAACATACAAGTCTACTGTTGAGGACCACAGACTGAAAAGATTTTAAGAAGATTTCCTTCTTATTTAAGAAGTCTGTTTCAGGCCCTGTACAAGCCATCCACCAATTGCAGCCTAAGTCAGAAATACCATCTGGTGCTTCAGATACAAACCAAGGTTTTGTTTTCTAAGATGGCCTGTTTCTATCAATCATCAATACTAGAAAATACACCTTGCCCAGTAGCATACTAGCCTATTACATAATCCTTGTCTTTTGGTCTAGTGAGGTTATCCGAGTCCTCTGAAGTGAAGTCATCACTACACACCGTAATGCTTCAGAATCCACCTCAGTGGACTAGCCATCACTGATCACAAAGCAGAGACAACTCTTAAAACTTCTGTGCCTTTCAGTATCCTATAACGAGAAGTTTAGTTCACAGAGTCCACAATACCTGCCAAGATAATTCTTCTATCAAGGGATAACTGGGTAACAAATATTTTCAGCTTGAGTGAATTCACTGCCAGAATCAGTTTTTTTACATTTTTTCCTGCTCAGTGTCTGAAGAAAGTGGTTTATTATTTGTTCGATTACACTGAAAGGAAAGGCAACTCCTAAATGGATAACCCTATAAAAATGTGTTTTCTGTTCTAAGCTTAAACTCCATCAAGTGCTTAAAGACTATAGCTCATGCCCAAATTAAAGGTTGTTTGTTTCAGCAAGTATTTAGAGTGGTTTATTTTGAACTTTGTTTCTCTGAATGTCTGCCCTCAGTGACTTATTACTGACCCTACTGTAAAAAAAAAAAAAGCAGCAAGGGTTTTCCTCCAAGTCCTATATTAACTCTTCCAGATCTGAATCATCTCTAACAGAGCTTCTTTCAAAATTTGATTCCCTGTTCTCCAACACTAACAACTAAAGCTTTCTGCAATAAGCTTGGATATTTCCACTAATGTACCTGTGAAGCGTCCTATAATACGAAAAAAAGCCTTTAAAACATAGTACAGAGACCTTGACATTATATAGCTTTTATTTGACCACAATTTGGTCTTCCTGATTTAACTTAAACATAACTGCCTTGTTATGCCCAAATCACTAGTAGTAACCTTCTCAATAGCTTCTGTCGTATTGCTGAAATGCAGAAGTAAACCCCCAAATTTACATTTAGTGTCTTACAAGCATGAAGACACAAATTTTTGCTGTACCCTCTCCCTTCACCCAAGATCTCAGTGAAATCAATTAAATTAGCAGGCATCATTAGGTTTTCATGCCGGAACTTACAGATCCAAATAATTTCAGCTGGAAATTATGTTTCATAACCTACTCCTTTGAGTTTCTCAAAAATGAGTACGTAACTCCAGAATTCTTCCTCCACCCCTTATGTGAAATGACACGTAAGTCAAGAAGAAGTCTTAACTAAGGTAGCAGAGATCTCCAGACCCAAAGCAAACTACTCCGTATACTGCTTCACATATCGTGCTTTTAGGAAAAAAAAAGTCTTCAAGTATGTAGTAGCAGCCAGAGAACAGGATAGACTGGTTTGAAAAGCCTGGTTTCTCTTAAAATTACAATTATTAGGAAAAAAGCATACTTTGCTCTTTCAAGTGATAACTGAAATTTGTGAGATAGGCCAGTTTTGGTTCACTGTGTAATTCCTTGTTTTGCACTTGTCAAAGACACAAAGCTGAAGTATTCAAAACTATTCAATTTCATAAAATATAATTATTCCCAGACCAGTGTGTTTTAGTGCCTTAGGGGTTTTTTTATACTTCACAAATGGTTAGGCTCCTACTGCCACATCTTCCTTTAAGTCATGATTCTTGGACCACATGCTATTGAAAAGGTTACTACTAGTGATTTGAGCACTACAAGATAAACAAATAGCCACATACTAAAAAGTAGAAAGCAGATGTTATTACACACTGCTATAGTCTATCCTTCAGGATTACTTTGTCCCAGCAACTGAACAGAAAAACCAGCAGAAACCCAGGTACTCATTCTACAGCCTTTCTAGCTGTTTCACTCATAGGTCAAGATAAATATCTTCTGAATAAATCCCTAATTACAAAGGACCATTGGCATCTTGTCTCTCACAATGGGAAACAGTTTTACTGGTTTTCAACTTGGAAAAATGATTACTCAGTCTATAATGTTTCGAAGAGGTTTTCTGTGGGGTTTTGGCTGGCCTTTTTTTTTTTTTTGAAGTGTACCTTTTAAATACAGACTCTTTCTCGTAGCAGTCATCTTTTGTCCCAGGACCATTTAGTGTGCCACATGAATCACACTGAAGCGTGCCCTATGGACTTCCATTGTTCACAGTGGTGGTCATGGTGGGGGACACATGAAGGAGGTTGGGAGAGCATTAGAAAAGCTACTTTACCCATTCAGTAGGAACAGTATGCACTATTCAGGTCAAGTGAAAAACACAGTGAAGACAACACTTAATTTGTGTAAGGAAGCCACAAAATCCCAGAGATCCAAAAGCAGAAGGGACCTCCTTCCACAATGTAAGAATTTAAAGGCAGTGTCTGTTTCTCCCATTCCCTTTAAATAATCAACAGAGTTGACAGACTAACAGAATGGACAGAGGTTATCAAAAGGTCAGCGTGCATGGATCATCTCCTTTATGTATCTTAAGAGAACAACAGTCATGCAAATCCAAAGCAGTATTACAACATGAATTATATCTGAGTTACAAGAAATAGTGGTTGAAATATGGAAGCTAGATGTGCAGCAGTTTAGGAAAACTCAACTAATTTGCACATCTGTGCTAGCGCTTTTACTGATTCATGATTATTACCTAATTTAACCCTACTTAACCTAGCTTCACCTTACATTCACATACACAATCAGATATCTCATTCCTCAAGTCCTTACACTTTTTTATAGAAAAATCACATAATAAAGAACCCAGGAAAACAAAAAAACCAACACTTTAAACCTATTGCATTAAGTTTCCAGGCCTCAAAATTTCTTCTTGGTTTAAACACTTAAAAAGCCTTTTTCAACTGCTAATATTAGCTTTAGAACTAATTTTCTTCTGTCACTGTGGAGGTCTGGACAAAATTGGCATGATTACTACACAAACAGTATTACTTCCACTTACCATTAAATTCACTAATTCCTTGGTAACAGCATGACAGTGGGAATTGTCAGCCCCTTATTCATCACAACTGACATTCATCTGAGTAACTTCTTCCCAAAATACTGTTTCTTCTTTTTGTTTGCTGTCCCTTCAAGACCAGGAGCCTTACATTTCTATGTAACTTATCCTGCCACTAGCTAATCATTTATTAGTGACTTCAGGGGTTTTTTTGTTTTTTTTGTTTGGGGTTTTGGTTGGGGTTTTGTTTGTTTTTTTTAAGACCAGCCACTTCACTTATTTTTTCATCTGATATTTTTTCTTGGCCTGGAGTATTGTGTGGCAGTTAAGAAGGCAGCATACATCTCATCAGCTAGCACTTTTCAAACACCATTACTTACTCAGAACTGTCTGAGAGGATCCATTTTCCACACTGACATGCATCTTCCTCTAATTCTGTATTCTAAGAATTTCTACCTTAATGTGTCTGGGATATTTTCACAGTGACAGACCTACATCTGCCTTTGCCCTTCCTATCTGGGCATCTCATACTCCTCACTTGTAGCATTGCTAAGAGCTAGCCTGCAGGAGAACAAGGTCTACTAAATCAATACCCATGCTGAGAAATCTAGCTTAGCAGGAGTGTAGGAGCCAAACCAAGTATTTCAAATAGTCATGTACAGTGTTCAAACCAGTAACAAAGTTAAGTTAGCTCTGCAAGCTACCCTGTCACACACCATCTCTTCTACTTTCAGACACCCTTTTGGCCAGTTTAGTCAACATCTTGACAAAGAAACAGCTTAACATGCAATTCTTAGCTTTTTTTGCCCTAGTTTAACAAGGTAAGTTTGAAGACCAAGATTTTAAGGTAAGATCAAAACACCTGTTTGACTCAAAAAGCATTTTCGTATTTTCATTGTCTCTTTTTTTTACAGTGCATTCCATTAAGACAACCTGAAGCACTAAGTGAAGCAAACTGGGAGTGAGCAATGTCATCAAATGTACTAAGTCTGTTAAGCACAAGTAGCGTAAGGCAGAGGTTCTAAACATGGTCTCAAGTGATCAGTGTACTGCAGCAAAATACAGGACATTTTACCCTACAGTTATTTTTTCTTCCATTTCCCTTCAGTGCCTCTGCCTCACCATGTACAAGCATCTACTACACGATCAAGTTAAAATACGCTCACTACACATAGGAAGGACACATTCTTCGCTAAATAGGAATTGACATGGAGTAGGGTAAAAGGCAATTTTGCTTGGACTATAAACAGTTTCAGCCCCAGGACATGAACTTTTCTCTCTTCACTTAAGGGAGAAATTTTTAGAACAGTGGGAGAATGCAGTCAGAATAAAACTGATTTTTAGTCACATGACAATTTTGATTGGAGCTATTCCATGCCTTAAGACTGAGCTTGGGACTGCTAAGCCCAGGCCAGGAAAGCTCCAAAATTATTCTGTTACACGCATATTGTGAAAACCATTACTTCCCCAGTACTTTTACTGTTTAAGGCTACATGTCAGTGTAACAAAAGGTTTTCAGAGGGACAGAAAATGCTCTGCTGAGGCCACAGAAGATACGATTTAAGTCCAACAGAAAGTGGTTACCCAGCTGTATGTGCAAGCCAAGCAGCTGCTAACTAGGATGGAAAAGCATCTTTGCGAGTAGTAGCTGGGTATGGCAATTCAGAGGTTGACAACAAGTCACAGAGGCTTACAACTATCAGCAACCATTCACATCATCAACTATTAAGAAACACTATGATCAGGACCACTGTATGCCTGACAAATACTTCTTTACCTAATCCAACCACAAATTTTGATAATATGTATCATATCAAGTTATGGTCCTTCTACATTTTCAAATGCAGAATCACAAACACACAGGCCACACTTGCTTTCCAAGTTTCTCCTCACGTTCTCCATGAAACTAAAACGTAAACGGCAAAATGGACACAACTACTAAATCCTAGCAATAGAGACTGACCAGAAGATATGAAGAAGAAGAACCTCCCACTATATGTTGATAAAGTAGAATAGCTGAAACCTGAAATCAAAAGATTGCGACAATAGCCACAGCAATAGTCACTTATAGTACAGAAAGAAGACGGGTTGAAAAGAGCGCCATAAGGCTACATGCTTTCTATATCACATGTAATTTCTTTGGCCAAGTTACCTGTTTCAAGTTGGATTAAGCCACTTGCTTTGATGTGTTTATTTTGCCCCACCTTGTGGTGAAAACCAGTTTACATATTGTGCTACAGCCATTTGATTAATCTCATATAGCATTCTACTACCATGGAAAGCAGACATTGAAGACCAAGATCCTAAAAAGCACACTTGTTTGCAAAAGTAGAGTCATTGAGGACTCACTGAATGTAGAAAATATCACTTGACTACTTGCAGTGGATACAGAAGTAACTTACTCTGTTATAAGAAGGTACAGCATCAGGAGAGGGCAAGTCAATAGGTTTTGAAGTTTCAGGATAAATTAATCCTTTTACATCATACTGCACTACCACGTAAGTCTACCTGCAATTCAGTACTAGTTCTTTTGACAGCAATACTGAACCCTCAACAAGATAGACAGAATTAGTTTCGCTGAAAAACTGAGTTTTATATAAGCTTCACATTATGACTATCCACAACCAGTCAAGGGCTTAAATGGCCTGTTTTCTTCCCACAACTCCCAGTAGTAGCCTAGGAAGTTTTGTTTTACATTTATACTGTGCACAGAACAATTTACATCATCAACCCCAAGCAGTTACATTAAGTTATCATATTTGAAACATATTTGAGAGAATTTAGGCAAGGTGGTAGCTAAAGTTGTCTTTGGCAGCTTCTCAGCACAGACACAGAGGTCCCTAGTATCAGCATTGCCAAGTTTAAGTTATACAGCACTGTTCAAATGTTTCAATTAGCACAAAACATAAATACAAACTGCTTATTTATTTTTAACATCTGGACAATCAAAGAGCAAATTCTAAAGCAGCAAGACCCAAAAGAAGTCTCCTCAGTAATGTTAGTAAGACTACCAAGACATCTGTTATGAAAAATGGGCAAATACACTTTTTGTATTGTCACTGGGTTAAAAGAGAAATACAACATATTAGTAAGTTTGCAGAATTTCATTAACACATTTGTGCTATCAATTTCACATCCTTACATAAAGGAGTTGACTTACCTAGTACCGTAACAGTTGTTGACGATTGTGTATTTCCAAGTGGGAATGTAACTGCCTTGCAAATATATTCTCCTGCATCAGAAAAGCTTACATTTTTTAAGATGATTGTTGCATCAGTGAGTGAATAGTTTTTAAACGACACTCTTCCTTGGTATTCTCCCTGAACAGATATTCCATATTCAGGATGATGAACAGCAATAGTCTGTGAACTTTTACCATGTATCTTCTCCCAAGAAACTTGTGTTATCGTTTCATTTACATCAATTATGCATTTCAGTGCAACCTTCTTCCCCCAAACTGCTGTCACATGTGGATCAACAATTGGTCCAGCTAAGGCACCTAAAAACAAAGCAAACATTAGTTGGTACACAAGAAGGTTATTGCCTCTAAGTCTTCACGTTAAGCCTTCTTCAGTAATTACCTTGCCTTTTTTAATTCCTACCTTCTTCTGAATAACTATATTCTAGCTGATTCACAGCAGTGTGGAAACATCACAAGAGCATGCTTTAAGCAGAAACATCAAAGCTAGGTGTAGAACAAGCATTCTTTAGAGAATACTAGCACCAATACATAACTTTCTATGAAACTGACCTGATAATTGTCTAACTGGTTTATCAACCTTTTGGAATTTAACTAGATATGAGCATTACATATATTCAGGTTTACTGTAAAAGCAGTAAACACACAAGGTGCTTTAGCAATCTGATTACTGATCCAGACCACCAAGTTTAAGTTAAATTACTACTCTCCTTTCTACTTGCAAAAAATAAGTCTCCTAATAAAGATAATTTAAGGAGAAATGCCCAAGTGAAACTTCTACCACTTATCATACCTGTACCTACGTTAAAAGCAAAGCAACAATTGATGAAACTGCAAAAAAAAGCGCCACAAACTGCTCCATCTTAACCATGACAGTCAATCAAAGAATCTGATTTTAGCTTTGGTATTCTAGTTTCCGATAAAGACATGTGCCATAATACATACAGAGTCTTTCTGTTACGCTCTAGTGTTGTATTTTCACACTTGGTCTTCCCTCAGTATTAACACAGTAAACATGCAAGTGTAGGTATAGTCAGTGTTTGCTTAAGATTCTATGTATTTCTGTTTAATACCTAAAATACTTTCCACAGTAGCAACTGCATTCTGATCTCAGCATTTTATACCACCTCTTTTCAAGAAAGGAAATCCATCAGGACAAAGCAGTTCATGAAACTACAGGTTCACAATTTCTTTCACCAAACAGATGCTCCAGCGACTTCAATCATTCATTCTCTTGGAATAAACTAACATGATGAAAAACAGTCTTAGTCCACACTGCATTTATTTTTACTGTGCTCAAGTTTTACCAGAGCATTTCAACTGCTCTGATTTTCTCTTCAGTTATCAAATCAGTACTCAAGCTGTTACTGAGAAAGTTCACCCATGCAACAAGATTCAAGTCTAAATTTTAGTAGCCCAATTTTCATAAAGATGTCATTCAACTTGAGACATAAACTGCCTTTTCAGTCAACAAGTTCCCACAAAAGAGAAACCCTGTGTTGAGGAAAACATTCTCTATATACCTTTACATACGAGTCCATTGTTGAAAGCTTTCCATTTCCCATCAACTGATTATTCAGTGTTCAAACTATAACTAAGTCAATGAAGTCACCTAAACAAGTGATTTAAAGATTCAGCTATGGGTTTCTTCAGTATAAAACTATTGACAAATGCCCATAATACGAAAACGTTAAGTTGCACAAATAAATCCAACTAAGCCAGAACTTCATACCAAGGTTGTTGGTACGTCAGTCACTAAGAAAGGCTTGGTGGGGAGGGAAACAGCCAGAAAACTTAATAAGTAAGTTTCGGATAGAGAGTACCTAACATGACTCAATCACCAGTCATGAAAGACCATTTCGTTTAGTCTCCTCATGCGTCTTGAGCTAATACATATTCTTCTGCAATGTATTTCAGAACATAAGTAACATTACAGATTGTTCTGTAAGGAGAGAAAACACACTTTTTTTCAAGAATTCATACGTCTGCAGTATTTAGTTCTACTGAATCTTAATCCATACTGAACTTTAACATAAAGATCAGCTGCATACAACTCCAACAAACTTAGAACAGAAGAGCCCTACAAGTAAACTTACCAAAAACCTACAAAAGCTGCTTGGAATTTTAGCAAGGTAGCAAACTGAATTGGAAAACCATCCTACTGCTAGTGGAACATAGAAACTATTGTATTTTTTTTCCTGACAACTCTACTTCCAATAATTAGAGGCTTTCGCTACATAAAGATGAGCGAAGTATGTTTAAAAAGTCAATATTCAACTAACATGCCGTTTTTGAAGGTGTGAAAATAAAACATTTTCTCCATCAAGGAATACTTTTAACAGCTCATTTTTGCCATGAGAACATTTTGTTCTCCCATGAATTGCAGGAATATTTTCAGAAGTCAAACTTCATTGCTGCTACTTTCAAAGTTCACAGACAAGACTGAGCAGGCCTCATATATACACACACACACACACTTACAGCTATAGAACATTCATCAGTTACTGTTCACTCACCTTCTCCAATAAAGGAAGTAGAGCCAACAGATCATGACAGCAAATTTTACATGTCTATCTCATCTTCTAACACATGCTCAGACTCCAAAGACAAAAATGAACTGGTCTAAGTTAATCATTTAACTTGAACTTACACAGAGTTTTTAAAGTTTTTAAAAATAGTTAATTGTTTAAAGTTTTAAAAATAATTTAAAGCTCAAATGAGGACAACCACATACTTCCCTTGCAATAACATCTCCTATTTTAATCTTCAGGCAGTCGTTAATATTGAACTAATTCCTTTTGATTGCTGAGCAACCAAACTAATAGTGCAAACTAGCATGTTAATTACTATGCAGATATTCGGGGCTCTCCAAGACTCAGAACTCTGAGATAGTTACTTCCATTGACATAGATAATTCCACTTGAGAGTCAGTATTTTGCTCAACGACTGTACTTGGAATAATGAGTAAGAGCTACATGTCTACTCCAAAATAAGGAGGCTTACAATGCACAAGATTCTGAAGAACAAGACACTTCAAGGCCACATTATTCATCTCCTTAACTGATCCAAGGTACTGATCCATAGCACACATTTACTGTTTTAATAAAGCCTAGCTTTCCTCCTCTTCAAATCTAATACTGAAATCTGACATTCTTAGCTTGCACTTTTATAACATGGAAATCCCTGCTTATTATCATTCTCCACATCCCCTAAGGAAACAATTTGTGTTCACTTACTAATCAATACCCTATTTTATAACTTCAAGGTAAAAAAACAGCATCACAAAGTTTTCTTAACATTTTTCTTTAGGTTTGACAAAGCCTTTACATCTCTTTTTTCCTTTTTGCTCACTTGGAAGACAGAAAAAATAGCTTATGTCTTCCTTCTCATTTCCTCTATCATGCGTCCTCTGAAAGATCATATATTCCAGCATGGCTTTGAGACATGGAATGAGGTTCTCACACAACCCACTTAATTGAAGACACTGTCAGATGACTTCTACTGGTGGGTTATAGTAATTACTTGACTATCGTATTGTGATATGGCAATCTCATTCATTTCCAAGCTTTGTAGCTAACTATCATTCAGCCTCTACAAATGTTTTGGAAGTCCTTGCTGTACCAGCCAGACTTTCCTCCTTTAATGAAACCATTCATATTACTGTTCAGATTACACAGGCAACAGATAGGACATTTACCTTGTTTTGATCAGAAAGAGATTGTCCAGTACTGCTTCATATTCAGCCTGATATTGCTATCTCCAGTACTTTTAGATGTTTCCTTTTTAGCGAAGTCCCTATGCACTAACTGATTTTTTCATCACGCAGTGGTCCAACCCATGCTGGTAATACTTCACAGCCACATCTATCAAAACACTACCTCATGTCTAAGGCTAGCAGAAGTTAAGCAGGTAGATGCTCCCCCTAGTTGATCTACTCAACAGACCTATTTTCCAATCTATTTGCAAACATGCAATAAGGCGCTCAACCTATTTCATAGGTAACACTGCTAGTTGCATGCAGACACTGACAGTCCATGTCTCGGCCTCACAAACCACAACACGTCCTCTCTATCTCTAGTTTTACCAACTTAAGAGAACTTTTTAAAAAGCAGTCATTTACTATTCATGGCTCCACATTTACTTATTAATACCATGACACTGTCCTACCTCAATTAAAAGTCTTAAGATAAAAGAATTTCAAAGCTGAAAAATGTATTATCTCAAATGAGAGTGAGGAACGGAAAGCACAAACCTCCTGTTATAATATTTTTGGTAAAACACCTTCAAGAGGAACATGATTTTAGCCCTTTGAGTTCCCTGACACACCCTACTCCCTCCCCAGTATGAGCAGCATTATCTCTGTTTTCCCACCCATCTTTCACATCACCACACAGACCAGATTTCAAATGCCCCGCACTGCAAATGCATCTCATTCCAAATTGTAATAGATATTGTTTAATTTCAGATAACCATGAAATTTCTTTTTTTTTCCAAACAGTTTTGATCAGATTTACATTGTGTTCACTAGCTGTCCAATTTCAGACCAATGCAAGAATCTTATTCAAAACAGCAAGGCATTTACCATTCACACTTAATTTGTCTGAAGAGTAAACAAAGCAAAATAAAAATCCCTAATGCTAGCAGTGAGTTTTAAAAGCCACAGATCTAGGAACTATCAAATACTGACTGTGATAATGGAAACTGTTCACTAGTTATTCATAAACTTCTCTCACTAACTGAAAAAAAATACCGAGGAAAGGTCTTGAAAATATAATGACCTTCTTAGTACAACAAAGTGCTCATGCTATGAAATGAGAGTGTAGTCTCCACACTTACAGCCTTGTTATTTGTTATAAAAATCTCAATCTGCTGTTTATTACATGTGCAACAGCCACATACAAGTTTAGTTACAAAAGCAGTCCATCTTGTTACATGCTACAGAACCACAGCCTGCTTAACAGCACACCACTGGCGAGACAGAGGGACCACACTGACACGTCCTAGCCACCTATTTCGCACTAGCTGGCAACTGCTTCCACAAGACAATAAAGCCAAACTGCAGAAGAGCAGAAAAACAAGTTTTTCCCTACATCAGCAAGTTATTCAGCTCATGGGTGTATCTGGCCTTAGCACACACTAACACTGGAAACTAAGAAGAGTTCCAATCATGAACGTAGCAGAACAAGAACGTCCCATTTTGGTGACAGCAAGTTGCTATGTCTGCAGAACTTTCCCTGCAACACTCTCAAGGTCAGGCTAAACATTGTTAGATCAGTTTAATTTTTGCTGACATCAGAAAGCTTCGACTCATTCTTCCAGCTCTCCCTCTCCTTCATGCGCACTCATATCAGGTACATAGAAGAGCCCAGCCTACAAAAACTCACTTGTTTCCTTCCTGATTTAGCCTTCTGAATTGGCTCATTCCCTGCTCAATCACAAGTGGTGATGCAACAGAAGCAACAAGAGCACAGCCGCACATTCTAGTGGCATTTTAAGATTTCTTTAACTAGAGAATCAAATCACTTAAGGACACCACAGAAAACAAGCCTGAAACCTCAACTTGAGGCTTTATAAAAATATACGCTTAAATTACTGGGAAGCAGTCACTGTGTGTCTTTTGAGTACCAGAGCACGATCAAATTACTGTGACAAAAAAAGATCAGAACCAAGGAATGGAAAAGACTACGTACAAAAGGCTTCAACACTAGCTTCCAATTAGAATTGTTAGGCAAGTACTTAGGAAAAAAACCATACTTACAAAGAGATAGTGTTATAACCTAGTGTTGTTGTCACCTAAGGATCTGCTTTATCACAATCCTTGTTTGAAGCAGAGTACCAGTCTGGGTTTGGGTTTTGGTTTGGGGGGGGGGGGAGGAAATAGGGTGGAGGAGTGGGCTGTGAACAGAAACAGGGCATGAGGTTGACTTCTATAAGCATTACGTTCACTAGACTTAGCTCAAGTTCCCCGTTTTGTACGGCGCTCGCTTTTATCAGCAAGATTGACATTTTCATCACAGAAAGCAAAGAAACAGATTAGAAAGAGCTATTTTACTCTAGTGCAATACAACGTCAAAAAAAAAAGTAGTTAAACTCAGTACTAACATAGCTTGAGCCCAACTCATACAATCATGAGTTGAAGCTTCAGAAAAAGCTCTGCACCTCTCCACTTCAAGTCAGGCATGGCTGTGACCCGCTATTCGTATTTCAATATGCCGTTTTCTTCACAAGTTAACTGGTGCTCCTGTTCTAGTTTCACTACCTCCACACAGGACAGAGTTTGTGCCCCTGCATACTGCTTCCTACCATGCTGCCCAGACCTTTAATATCAAGCAGCAGGAAACTAAACACAATCTAAGACACTAGAGGAAAGTTTAAAAAGGTTAGGCTCATGATTCAAATGGAGTTGTGAAAGATACTCTTAGAAAGCAATTTTTATAAGGTTAAAGCTTTAAATCTATCTACTCACCAAGAATGTTTACAAAGTCCCATTAACATTAAAACTTCATCTGGAATTTCAAATCATATTAGCATCACTGTTTTACACCCTCTCACATTATAATCTCCTATGTATATTAACATACAGCAAATAAGCTATATGAGCAAATAAAGACATTGGTGTTTATCCTGATGCTAAGCATTCAGATGTTTACAAGACATGTTTAACTAATAAGTGAGGCAAGCTATGAAGCAGCTGGGCCTTCTTCTGCAATGAACATTCCAATGTCTGTTTAACTAGACAGGCCTTCCAATCCCACCCCCTTTAAAAGGAAGCAAGCAAGACAATGAGACTCTCCTTCCAACAAATGGGTCAGGCTCAAACGCAGGACTGGAGAACATCTCATCCTTAGTACCACTCCCTCAAAGAAGTAGTAGTAAGATTAAACAAGTAGTTTAAAAGTTACCCACAAAAATATATAACACTTCCTCTCCCTAAACACCACAAAATGCTTCCCATTCCCTTTTATATAAATATAAATGCCTATGTATCAGAGCAATAGGTAGAAATACACTAAAAGAAAAGAGATCAAAAAACCAGTTACTCATAACTCAAACCTTCCATTGGAAAGTTTCTTAAAGAGTTCACGATGATCTTCAAAACCTTTTGAAACACAAAATATGAGTGAATAGTTCTGACAAACTGACCTAGAAAAAAAAGTTAAAGTCCTCGTATGTGACATCCTGTTCAGACACATAATCAAAATATCTAACAGATATATATGGGAAGTCAAAAGGGTCATTGCGCTTCTGTATCTTGGCGAGGCTGCCAACTAACTGCATGTATACAGAAAAACAAGTGAAGTTATACATAACAAATCTTTCCCAGTCAGCCTGAAAAAAGCTTCAAGTTCTACTGGGTCCAAATAAGAACAGCAGTCAGCAGAAACAAGCGTTAAGTAATAGATACAGGATGTTAAGTAACCAGTTAGAGCAAAGACTGTTCTTCAAGTTACGGCAATTATAAGTATATGGTGATTAAGTTTCAAGAATTACAAGTGCCACTGTAGAATATGCTAATATAGAAGTAAACTCTGCTCTAGCCAACACAAGTAAGGCTCGACCTGGAGTTGTTCAGCCTGAACATGATACTTCAGATGTTAGCCTCCTAGAGAGTCTGAAAGCAAACAAAGTGTGCTCAAGGGCCTAGAAAAGATGACCTACAAGGAAGGACTGGAAGAACTGATCGTTGTTCTCAAAGGAGGCAACCCAGGAAAGGTCCTGAAGTACTTACATTCCAAAAAGAGAATGCTGGCACTGCCAAGTATGCCTGCGGAGGTTCGGAAGAAGATCAAACTGAAGCAACAACAAAAAAACCCACCAAAAAGCAAGCAACAACAAAACCCACTGAAATCAAGAAAACCTTTGATGCTACCCAAAGTGAATTGCTCAAATGAACACCATGGCCAAAATGTTAAACCTCCAAGACCTTTAAGAAAAGTTTGATGTTTACTTGTTAAAAAACAACAAACACCTAAGCTAACCTAAGCTGATCCTACACTGGGATACAAACATGATATATTGTTCAAGGATTTTGCCAGCCTAGTTACTCTAAAAAGTATTCACAGACATTTTTACTTAAGTAATAATCTGGTCTTCCTTCAGACTCTGGTTAGCCTATATGACACACATGCTGATGGACTCAATTACAAGCTCTCCTTTCAGGAGCTTTTTTGCAAGAATCCATTCCATACACCTCACTTGCTCTCTCATAACCATTTGGTTCACCCAGACCTCACTACCCTGAGAAGATTTCAGACTACATGGCTTTTAGAAGTTCTCCTGTCCAGTCCTCTTACTAGCAACCTGCTGATTCAGATTTTTTCCACCTGTGTTTCAAGACTATCTTCACTTGCTTTGCAAATCAAGGAACTAACAGTTATGTATGAAGGAATTACCAAAAACAGAAAGAAGAAATTAACTCAGAAAACATTTAGGATAGCAAATTCTCTTGATTTTTAATGCCCAGTTAGTAGCACTTCAAAAAAAAATTATGAAACTGAAAGTTCTGTGTTCAAGAGCACCAGTACTTTTGATAGCACATACTTACAAAGACAGAGCACTTCCAACTACTTTTTTCATCCTCAGGCCTACTGTATTTGGGGTTTAGCTTGAATGTTATATTCAAGCTGTTCAATTAGATAGCTGTTTTCTCACCAAATGTTTTTCACCATTTGCTTCTTCTATTTGTATCCTTTCCAGTTACTCTTGTCAGTAAAGGTTTTCAGAAGGACAACCAGCTCACAGCAGGTTATCAGTCTTCTCTATCACTTATTTCTTGTATTCTGATCCACAAGCAGATATTCAACTTTTGCCATGTATTTTTTAAAAAGCTTTTAACTCTTCCAAGTTATATATATGAATCCACAGGAAGTATCTATTTGCATCAGTTTTGTCCTCAACTGAATCACTGTAACTTACTCAAATCACTTAGACTGGCTGTTATTCTCAACCACAAGTAAGACTTGAAGAAATGACAGCCTGCAGCTTTGAGAAAAGTAACTCATTCTGAGTAGGCTCATTAGTAACTTGTGTTATAATCTGACGTTTAGACATAAGTTTAGTGTTGCTTGCTTAAAGTTTATTTTAAAAGCTCCATTTCTTCATTTATTTGCAGGACTGTGAATTCAAGGCAATGACACAAATTCCACTCAGGGGATAGAGTAACACCTAATCACCTGTAGTCACCTAGTGCTTCAGCTCTTGTGCCTTCCATAAATCAAGCACACAGAGCTTCATTTGCCTTTACGTCACCCCATCACTTACTACCAGCTGCCTTTCACAATACACAGAGACAATTACGTACACTACACAAAACCCACCACTTTCTGGACATCACTTAAAGGGTTTCAATTCTAGTATGCTTTTCAGAGCTAACTCTAGAAGTTCCAAAACTGGCATTACTATGCTTTAAGTTCAAAGCAGATGCCAACATAGTATCATGACAGAGGACATGCTTCAAAACAGTACACAGCCTAGTTCATACCTTGTATGCGCAGCTGCCTTAATGCAAGACCTCTGGCAAAAGGTAGTTGTCTTTCCACTTAAGAGTGTAAAACTGAGAAGACAAAACAGCTTCCAGTCCACAGTCCAAATTTCAGACATAAGCATGAGACATTCAAGCTGCTCTAAGTCACCATTATTCCACCACATTCAGAACTGTAGCTGTGCCAGTGAAGGACAATCCAGTGGAGACAAGGCTTACTGTAGGGTTTTCCTACAAGTGAGAACAGCACTTAAATCAAAGACACACCCAACTTGAGCAGCACTGCCTATACAGTTGACTGTATAGATGAAAAGAAAGCACAAGACTGACATTTGACTACAGAAAAAAACGTGTAACCTAAACATTTTATATGAATTATTATAGACTGGGGTGGGGGGTAGGTTAATCACCTCTGTAGCCTCACCTTTCAATAAGTCTTAGATAAAAGGGTAGATACTTTGATCAAGATGGCAGTTCTAGATTGAGATTCCTTCCCTGCACTCCACATACTTCCATCACCTGGAAACCTGACAGAATAGCTTGTCATAGTAAGGATTTGTGCTTCTACCAAGGAAAAAATTACTAAGTCACATGCAGAAATATTGGCAATAACATGCTGGGGGCAGGGGGGGAGGGGAGGGCAGAACATGGTTTGTCAATGCAAACATTTACCCCTAATACTTTCAGTTGTCCCAAGCCTGATCTGACCTGTCAGCTTAACCCTCACTTGATTTCTAAGTACTAATCCATCTGCTATTGACTTCACAAGTTTTCTCCATCCACAGCATCCTATGGCAAGGAGTGCCAGCAATCTTGCCACCAGTTCTAAAAACACCTTCTTGGCTTTCAAACTTGCCTCCTTTTAGATTCATTTGATGAGCACCTACTTCTTGCACTGTAAGAGTTAATCTGTATGCACATTGTTGACATCACTCACGCTTTCACAAATCCCACCCTATTCCTCCCTCTCTTTGCCTTCTCCCAAGGAATCACGTCTTTTCTCAACTCAGTCTTAGCCAACTTCACTTAGAAGCCTGCTTTCATACCTTTGATGCTTGCTGCCCTCCTCTGAAACTACTCCAAACCTAGTGTTTTTGGGTGTTTTGTTTGCTTTTAAGATCAAGGAACCAAAACTGAACAAAGTATCTGAAGAACAGGCGAGCAATTTACATGTTAGCACAGTATGTTCTGGTTTGTTCTTTTATTCCAACACTTGATTTGCCCTCCACACCCTTTTAAACATAACATCGAAAATCATCAGTTCACAGAACTGACCATCACATACCCAAAGCTTTGTTTCCAAGTATACTAATAACCAGCTCAAAAGCAATAATCTAAGTTTACTCCTCCCCTCCACAAAGGAGGCCTCATGACCATCACTGAATATTTATCTACATATTAGCTTGTTTCATTGTTCAATCACTCAGTTTCATAAGGTCCTCCATAACTCTAACTCATCTTCATTCCAACTCCCTATCAGCAACAAGTAGTTATGTTTAATTAGGGCATCTCATACGCCAGGAAATGCGATCAGCAAGATCCTACTACCCTCCAGAATCACCCAGAATTCATGCTGGAGGCTGTAGTTATCTCCAGAAAAAGGTCCTAACAAGACCACAGTGACTTCTAACTCAAAGTTTGGTCAGATAAATCTCCTCCCACACTTCCTTCCAGACTCCAACCTTCTCTACTCCTTATTTGGAAAAGCAATTCAATGCTATTTAATGTTATCAATACCTGCCAGCTTTTTTTTTTTTTTTGAGAGGAAGAAAAAAGTTGGGGGTGGGGGATCAGGCATTAAATATCACAAAAGGTTGAAGAGTTATTGTTGTTCACTCCTGCTTCATTTCAAAAATCTGGGAGTTATCAATGACATAGCAGCATAGCCTCTTCCACCTAGCCATAAACTTGCAGAAACGTGGGTTGGTACTCCAGGAGTCATACACTAAGTCCTGCAAACAAACTCCCTTCGAAACAAACCCTTACATGGTTGTTGTTTCAGCACTACCATATAGCAAACTTGCCATTACATAGAATAACAGAAATACAAGGCAACTGCAATCAGAATCAAAAAATGCAATACAAAGTGATCAGTTTAAGATTTTTGTCATTGTTTGCCATCTTTCACTGTAACGTAGAAAGCCTTATTCTGCTACACCGCAATAGATACATACACTGCCATACTAATCGTAAGCGTAACTGCAATGTGTAACTTGCTAGATTACCTAAAAAGCCCATGTATACCCCAGAGTACAACATTAGCAGCAAGACATCGTTCACTTGGTCATTCTGACTCCATCTGTCATACCCAGGCATTCAAAATGCTCAAGTCCCAGGAATCACTATTCATCAGTACCAGGTCATAGACAAAATTCATTCACAGAAAGCCTGTGATGTCTCCAAAGTGTTCAACAGGTAATCCGACACAGGTAACAAGCTATATTCATCACTTCCAGCCAAGACACCTACCAATTACCACAAATGCAATTGAACTTGTAGGTATAGGTTTCTTAATAATGCATTTCTCATTGGCAAAGGCAAACAAGCTCTAATGCTGATCGAGAGAAAAATAGTTTCACACAATTAAGAGACGAGGGACTTCTAGAGGCCACCTAGTCCTGCTCAAAGTAGGTCCAGTTATACATCAGACTGCTTGGTAGTCTGATACATAATAATCAGAGAAGTCTGATATGGGGACTTGTCGAGTCAAGTTTTGTATACCACCAAAGAATGAGACCAAGAACCACCCCCAGTCACTGACTTCTCAAAAGTGACAGAACATGACATCAGCCAATGTGCACAGCACTCTCAGAAGCATCCTTTTTGGCCCATGGCCTTGAACATGTCCAATGGCTTAAGTAATCTCAAACTGAATTTTTCTCTGCAGTGAGTAATGCTACATCCCACAGATCCTGCTACTAGATTCAAGTAACTGGGAAGCCAGAGGGCAGGCCTTAACAGTGAAAAACAAAGCAAACAAGATATTGTACATCTTGGCATTTTCCATGTTCTTCCTCCCTAGGTTCCCTGCCTCACTGAGCAGCAAGCATTCTTTTTCTTTAGTTTTTCTTTTGCTGACAGTGTAGTTACAGCAGCCTTTTCCATCACCTTTAACACCCCTTCCTTGTTCCATCTGCAGCTGAGCTTGAGCTTTCCCAGCTCTATACCTACGCTCTCAGATACTATCTCTATGTTCCTCCTGCTTCAACCTTCTGTGGAATTGCTTTGTACATTTGAGGATCCGTGAGGAATTCCTGTTCTTCCATGTCGGCCTTCTGCCAGACCTGTTGGACTTCCTGCACATTGCAGGGGACATGTACTGTAGTTTGAAGAGGTTTCCCTCGAAGATCAGTCAGCTCTCCTCTGCCCATTCAGCTACCAGAGCAGCTTGCCCACGTAAACATTACAAGCAGATCCCCAAATAAGGTGAAATCTTTTCTTCTATAGTCGGGGTTATGTTTCTACTATGAGTCCTGACCACTTCACTCAGTATTTCAAAGTCGAGTCTCAAAGCTACCTCAGCCAACAATACCATTGACTGTTACATCTTCAACCTGTTCTTCATTTATGCTTAAGAGATCAAGTAGACAATCTTCCCTAGTCAGCCCATGATCACCTGCATCAACCAATTGTCTTTAATATACCCTAGATATCTTCTAGATGGTTTGTGTCCGGTCCTATTGCTCTTTCAGCTGATGCCAGAGTGGCTGAAATCTCCCATAAATACCACAGTCTGCAATCATGAGGCTTCTTCTTCCAGGTGCCTAAAGAAGGCTTCATCTACTTTTTCATCACACCAGCAGTACCAGACACTTAATAGTGTCACCTATTTTGGTCTAGCCTCTTAACACTACCCATAAGCTTTTAACTGGCTTGTCACCTGCTCAAGGGCAAAGCTCCATGCCTTCTATCCATTCTTCTATATAGCACTACCTTTCTCACCTTCTCAGTTTGCCTTTCCTGAAAAGCAGGAATGCAGTTAATTGCACTACTCCAGTCACGCAAGCTATCCCACGACATCACCAGAACCCCAATGCGGTCTTAAGTCTGCAGCTATGCACAGTCCTCGTTTGTGCTGCCTTTGCAACGGGACAGCAAAAAAACCCCTCTCCCACCATGTCCCCTCAGACACTTAGACACTTCTTCATTGTCCTCATTATGAGGACATCCCACCATACCTAGTTTAAAGCCCTCCTCACATGTTAACAGTACTATTGGAAAAGAAACTCCCATCTTACTTTGTCAGGTAGACCCTGACTCTGGCTCAGCAGTTCTTGTTGCTCAAGAATAGCTCAGTGGTCAGAGAAGTCAAAAGTCCTACCTTCAACAGCAGCTAGATGCTTTTACTCCTACCCAAGTCCTTCTCCCTCACTGGGATATGCACCCAGGTTGTGGGCTCTGCACTCATGTTCTTCACCTTTGACCTCAGAGTTCTTTAGTCTCTCTTGATAACCTTCAGGGTTACCCGTCAGAATCACTGGTGACTGTATAGATATATGCAAAACATTGTAGTCAAAAGACCATACTTAGTCTGTCCATATCATCCTGGATCCAATGACCCTGAAAGGGGAAAGACCTCAAGACATCAAATCCGGTCAGCAGACAGGGTGCCTCCAAACATCACAGGAAACTCTCTGATAATAATATTGTTCCTTTGCAACAATACTAGGTCGTTCACACAAAACACGAGAACCATTAATATGCACAGAACTAGCTACAAACATATGACAAAACCACTAAGCAGTAGTAGTGCCCTCTGTCTGATAATTAGACATGCTAAGACTACAATTTTAGGTACTCCCTCAGCAGTAGAAATACCAGCTAGCAGCTAGTAAGTTAATAAGCTTTCTTAAAGAGAAAAAAAAAAAGCCCTGTCACAACATCTCAGTTGATACCTTTTTTGAAAGGCCGTCAAGATGCCACTATGCTCATAGGCCTAGCAGCTACTGCTGAATGCATGACATATGGTATTAGCAAATCAAAATTTGATCCTGCATCTTACCAAAAGCAATAGCTGCCTGAGGCATCTTCATAAGCAAGTCTTTCTGCCATTAGAGCAAAATATTACATAAAGGTCCAGAATTTAAAAAAACAAAACTGTTTTCCTTTCTCAGTTTTGTCTGAGGTTTCAGTGCCTAGCAAAGTTATAAACACACACTGCAACTACGGGAATCCTACAGCAGGTATCTTCAAGACAGTAACAGTGTACTGAAGTAGTTGGGCTGGATAGTAACTGCTTAAGTCTTTGTGACCATGAATTAATACCTGATCCTTCAGGCATTTCCCAGTATTTACACCAGCAAGCTGCAGTGGTCAGCCAGAATCTACATATTAACTCTAAGACTGCACAGCACACTTCTTGGAATGACAGTCAACTCAGCTGGCTACAAGAAGCAATAAAGATATAAAACAAGAATTAGTCTATTTCCATGCCTGTATTTATAGGCATGTGCAATACTATAGCAGTACTTTATGATTTTCTTATACAATAACTTAACTTCGCATACCTACGTACTTTCAGTTCTTCCCATGCTACACTGCACTTCTCTGACTCCACTTTTCCACACATGATCAACAATAGGTTAAAACTTCGCCTTCATCTATGGACTCAGAAACAATTAAGCATCAATTTCTGGATTTCACAATTACTGTTTAACTTCCTTATGTTCAAACAGAAGATCTAATAAAGAGTGATCCTGTTTAACTTGAGTTTCCTAGAACTAAGCCATATTTTACCTACCCAAAAAAGTACGTGTAGGAGGGAGAAGCATTTCTGTAACTGCTCAGTCAATAATGGCCAAAAAAGTCTAAGTTAAGAGTACACAGATGACTCTCCTTTGTCTTAGGCAAGTAACTTCATTCAGTATAAACACAAGATACTTCAACAACTTAAAAAAAAAAACAAAACAGATACCACTAGAAATGCTGGCTGGTATTGACAAGCCAGAATTATGGCCATTTAAAGGCGTGCCATATTGAAACAAGGACAAGTGCAGAGTTCTGCACCTGGGGAGGAACAACCCCATGCACCAGCACAGGTTAGGGGTTGACCTAGTGGAAAACAGCTCCATGGAGAAGGACCTTGGAGTCCTGGTAGACAGTAAGTTATCCATGGGACAGCAATGTGCCCTGGTGGTCAAGAGGGCCAACGGTACCCTGGGGTGCATTAAGAAGAGTGTGACCAGCAGGTCGAGAGAGGTTATCCTCCCGCTCTACTCCACACTGGTGAGGCCTCATCTGGAGTATTGTGTCCAGTTCTGGGCTCCCCAGTTCAAGAGAGATGGGGAACTTTTGGAGAGAGTCCAGTGGAGGGCTATGAGGATGATTAAGGGATTGGAACATCTCTCATATGAGGAAAGGCTGAGAGACCTGGGGCTGTTCAGTCTGGAGAAGAGGAGGCTGAGAGAGGACCTTATCAATGCCTATAAATATCTGAAGGGTGGCTGTCAGGAGGATGGAGCCAGTCTTTTCAGTAGCGCCCAGTGATACAAGAATGGGTAATGGGCACAAACTGCAGCACAGGAAGTTCCACCTTAGCATGAGGAAAAACGTCTTCACTGTGAGGGTGACGGAGCACTGGAACAGGCAGCTCAGAGAGGTTGTGGAGCCTCCTTCTCTGGAAACCTTCAAAACCTGACTGGACGCGTTCCTGTGCAACCTGCCCTAGGTGATCCTGCCTCAGCAGTGTTGGACCAGATGATCTTCAGAGGTCCCTTCCAACCCTTACCATTCTGTGAAATGCAGTGTTTATGAAATTCTTATTTAACTTCATCAAGAATGAAGTTTTAAGCACTGACATCATCTCCTGACTTAGGGCAACTTAAAAATAACTACAGAGGGCATTTCAGCCATCATGGAGGCAAGACCACCAATGGAAAAACACTGTTACATTAACATGTTTAATTGTCTTTAATAGGATATTGCTTTTACAGAGGAAGATTAAAGCAAAAATTTAAGCCAAGCAGAAACAGACATTGCTCCAACTTTAAATGGAGAAAGGAACACGGCACACTCAAGACTGCCTGCTGCATTTGCTGCTGTGAATGGACACAATCACAGAATCACTAAGGTTGGAAAGGACCTTCAAGATCATCAAGTCCAACCATTAATCCAGCGCCACCATGTCCCCTAAACCATGTCCTGAAGTGCCACATCCACATGTTTCTTGAACATTTCCAGAGATGGCAACTTCACCACCTCCCTGGGCAGCCTGTTCCAATGCTTGACCACCCTCTCAGTGAAGAAATTTTTCCTAATGTCCAATCTAAACCTCCCCTGGCGCAACATGAGGCCATTTCCTCTCGTCCTATCACTAGTTACTTGGGAGAAGAGACCAACACCCCTGTCGCCACAACTCGCTTTCAGGTAGTTGTAGAGAGCAATAAGGTCTCCCCTCAGCCTCCTCTTCTCCAAACTAAACAACCCCAGTTCCCTCAGCTGCTCCCCGTAAGACTTGTGCTCCAGACCCCTCACCAGCTTCGTTGCCCTTCTCTGGACACCCTCCAGCACCTCAACATCCTTCTTGTAGTGAGGGGCCCAAAACTGACCACAGTATTCAAGGTGCGGCCTCACCAGTGCCGAGTACAGGGGCACAATCACTTCCCTACTCCTGCTGGCCACACTATTCCTGATACAGGCCAGGACGCTGTTGGCTTTCTTGGCCACCTGGGCACACTGCCGGCTCATGTTCAGCCGGCTGTCAACCAGCACCCCCAGGTCCTTTTCTGCCAGGCAGCTCTCCAGCCACTCCTCCCCAAGCCTCTAGCATGGCATGGGGTTGTTGTGGCTGAAGTGCAGGACCCTGCACTTGGCCTTATTAAACCTCATACAGTTGACCTCTGCCCATCGATCCAGCCAGTCCACATCCCTCTGCAGAGCCCTCCTACCCTCCAGCAGATCAACACTCCCACCCAACATGATGTCATCTGCAAACTTACTGAGGGAGCACTCGATCCCCTCATCCAGATCATCGATAAAGATATTGAACAAGACTGGCCCCAGAACTGAGCCCTGGGGAACACCGCTTGTGACCGGCCGCCAGCTGGATTTAACACCATTCATCACGACTCTCTGGGCTCAGCCATCCAGCCAGTTCCTCACCCAGTGAAGAGTAAACCCGTCCAAGCCATGAGCTGCCAATTTCTCCAGCAGAATGCTGTGGGAGATGCTGTCAAAGGCTTCACTGAAGTCCAGGTAGACAACATCCACAGCCTTTCCCTCATCCACTAGGCGGGTCACCTGGTCATAGAAGGAGTTTGGGTTGGTCAAGCAGGACCTGCCTTTCATGAAGCCATGCTGGCTGGGCCTGATCCCTTGGTTGTCCTGCACATGCCACTCTTGAGAGTGAGCACTCTGAAGACGAACCACTCCATGATCTTCCCCGGTATGGAGATCACGCTGACAGCCCTGTAGTTCCCCGGATCCTCCTCCTGGCCTTTCTTGTAGATGGGCGTCACATTGGCAAGCCTCCAGTCTTCTGTGACCTCCCCTGTGAACCAGGACTGCTGAGAAATGATGGAGAGTGGCTTGGCAAGCTCCTCTGCCAGCTCCCTCAGTACTCTCGGGTGGATCCCATCCGGCCCCATAGACTTGTGAGTGTCCAGGTGGTTTAGCATGTCCGTTAACTGCTTCCTCCTGGATTATGGGC
The DNA here is from genome assembly GCF_964289735.1 of Phaethon aethereus. Taxonomy (NCBI): domain Eukaryota; kingdom Metazoa; phylum Chordata; class Aves; order Phaethontiformes; family Phaethontidae; genus Phaethon; species Phaethon aethereus. Next base: position 99,485,507 of record NC_138575.1, on the reverse strand, counting down.
AGGTTACTGACCTCTCCATCCCCCTCTTCCAGTTCAGGGGGCTGAATACCCTGTGGATACCTGGACTGGCTATTAAAGACTGAGGCAAAGAAGGCATTAAGTACCTCAACCTTGTCCTCGTCCTTGGAGACAATGTTCCCTGCCATATCCAGTAAGGGATGGAGATTCTCCTTGCCTCTCTTTTTGTTGTTAATGTATTTGTAGAAGCATTTTTTATTATCCTTAACAACTGTGACCAGACTGAGCTCTAGCTGGGCTTCTGCCTTTCTAATGTTGTCCCTGCTTGACCTAATGAGATCCTTGTACTCTTCGTGAGTTGCCTGCCCCTTCTTCCAGAGGTGATAAACTCTCCTCTTTTCCCTGAGTCCCAGCAAAATCTCTCTGTTCAGCCAGGCCGGTCGCCTCCCCTGCCAGCTCTTCTTACGGCACATGGGAACCGCCTGCTCCCGCGCCTTTAAGATTTCCTTCTTGAAGACTGTCCAGCCTTCCTGGACCCCTCTGTCCTTCAGGACTGTCTCCCAAAGGACTTTCTCAACCAGTGACCTGAACAGGCCGAAGTCTGTCCTCTGGAAGTCCATGGTAGGAGTTTTGCTGACCCCTCTCCTTACTTCCCTCACAATTGAGAATTCTATCATCTCATTGTCGCTAAGCCCAAGAGGGTCTCCAACCACCACATCTCTCACCAGTCCTTCTCTGTTTGTAAACAGCAGGTCCAGCAAGGCACCTCCCCTGGTGGGCTCACTCACCAGCTGCGTCAGGAAGTTATCCTCCACACATTCCAGAAACCTCCTAGACTCTTTCCTCTCTGCCATGTTATACTTCCAGCAGATGTCCGGTAGATTTAAGTCCCCCGCAAGAACAAGGACCAGCAAATGAGAGACTTCTGCCTGTCGCTTACAGAATGTCTTATCTGTCTCTTAGTCCTGGTTGGGTGGTCTGTAACAGACTCCCAGCAAGATATCTGCCTCATTGGCCTTCCCCCTCATCCTTGCCCATAAGCACTTTTCCTTACAGAAAGCTCAGGGATATGCTAGCAAAAAAATCTGTACAAGTAAAAACTCTGAATTTCTTAAAGTAAGAATCCAGTTATCAGGATTTTGGGGGTTTGGTTTTTGGGTTTTGTTTTTTTTCATTAAATTAATTTTAAGGACAGACCTCAAATTCTGCTAAGCATAAAGCAACAGTTGTAAGCATTCAGCATTCCCTGCCCCCACAACTGTACCTCCTACACCGAAATTAGAAAACCATTAAAAAGTGGTAAAGAACACCACGACATGTGCGATGTCACAGATGAAAGAACAAGACCTTCAATCCCTAGGAAAGCCCCTATTCCCTTAAGTAAGCCACTCCTCCACCTTTTGTACATTCTCTTCCCACTAAACTCCTACTCTAGTGAAGGGCTGAGGTCTGCAGGAGAAGAGAGGTTGTACTTTGCACTGCATAAAATAAACAGTCTCCTAAGTTCAGGAAGGCAGCTAAACATTAACTTCACATTTTCAATTACTTGTAAAGTTTTAATGTTACCTGTCAATATTTAACAACTGCAGCCATATTATGAAATAGAAAATGAACATATTTTGTCAGGAGCAGTAAATCATAAAATACAATGCCTATATCTCAGCTGTCCACAATAAGATCCGATGAGTTACCAGTTACATTACTAAGTTATGCAGATGCCTGCTGCCGCCTGCATTGCTGACACTGCTGGCTGGTGTTTTTTTTTTTTTTAGCTCTTAAAGCCACCCTCTACTGCAAGCTATTCCAACAAGTTAACCCTTTCGGTCCAGGAACTGCATCAGGACTATAAGCCTTGGTAACAAACAGCCAAGTATATTAATTCTGTATATTAGCTGTTTTATTTACTGCCAAACTACATTTTCAGTATATGTCACACTGCTACTCAGCTCTGTGCTGTAAGGGACTGGTTTTACTGGCTACTTAGTGAAGTAACAGAAGACATGCCAGGCAAGTCTCTCTTTAAGTGATTCTTTAAAACCCATTACTTGTATTAGGAGTTAACAACGGGATCCAGTTTTAAAGGAAGCTTTTAGCAGTCAAATTCCTTTACAGGAAAATCTTATTTCAGATTTCACTTGGGCATTTTTATCTTAATAGAAAAAAGATTTCCAACCACTTCTACTTTTCTTCTAGGGATACCAACTACAGTATACTAGCTCCTGCCTACCCATGCACAAAACGAGGCTCATAAATGACTGAAAGGGACTTCTGGAGGTTATCCAATCTGATCTCCAGATGAAAGCAGGGCCAACTTTGAAGTCCGATCAGATTGCTCAGGGTCACACCATAGCCAGGTTCTGAATATATTCAAGGGCAGAGATTCCACAACCTATTTCAGTGCTTCATTCTCCGCGTGGGAAAACATATTGCTAACACATTAGTAGAATTTCTCTTGTTGTAGCTTATGTCTGTTGCCTCTTATCCTTTCCCTACACACGTCTAAGGAGAACATGTCTTCATGTTCTCTCTCACCTCCTATTAAACAGTCATAGCAAGCAATTAGGATCCCCAGCTTTCCTGAAAGCTGAACAAACTCACTTCTCAGCCCCTCTTCATACATCATGCGCTGATGACTCCTTATCTTAGTGGCCTTCCATCAGACACCTCCGCATCTGCCTCGTACTTAGGAGCACAAAACTGGGCACAGTACTCCAGATGCAGTCTCACAAGCTCCCAATAGCAAAGAATAATTCCTTCCTTCAACTGGCTGATCATGCTCAGTATGCTCTTCACCTTTTACACCACAAAGGCACATACTGACCCACAAGCTCCCCTGTGTTCTTTCCTGTAAAGCTGCTTTTCACCAGTTAGCACCACATCTATGCTGCTGCATGGGGTCATTCCACCCCAGAAAGACTAGGCATTTGCTTTTGTTGAGTTTCATGAGGTTTCTGCCAGCTATTTCTGCAGCCCACAAACATCCCACTCCATTAGCCCCAGCCTCCAGCACATCAGTTGCCAGCTGCATCCACAACCTTGCTGCAAATGCACTACTGACACGGAAGATTGGTTGAAATGCAGACAAATTCCCCCTGCACCAATCCTTAACGGCATGCCACCAGTAACAAGCCACCAGGTGGACTTTGTACAGCTGATCGCAAGTCCAGCATTACACACAATTTTTCACTCACTTAATCCACTTACCTAAACCATAGCTCACCAATTTGGCTACAAGGGCATTTTAGGAAACCCTGTTAAAAGCCTCTCAAGGTTAGCAACACTCACTGTTCATCCTTTGTCCACAGTCTTGTCCTACGTACTTACAGCAATCAATTCAGGACATCTTTCCACAGCAGCCTCAAATTGTAGAGACACCACAACTCCCTTTCCTCACTTACTTCAGTTTTCACCTTATTCACAGCCACATCAATTTATCACACCTAGGGCATGCCTCCGGAATCTTGGAAAACACAGCTGTAGAGTAGCTCTCAAAAGACATCACCGAGGGACCTTTCACTCACAGCTCCACAAAGTCCTAGAGTCCTCACCTCTTCCTGTATGGCAGAACACGCTCAGCAGAATCTTTAGGAGACCTTTCATGAAGCTTACACAAACTTTCTCGACAGTTTACATTCTGATTTGTCAGAAGGTAACATAAGTTAAATGTTCATGTGAAAACACTGATGCATCAACTGTGATAATGAATCTGGTTACTGTTAAGTTCAATGGCTGTAAAATAGTAAGGCTTTTGACTATAGTCTTATACATACAGCATCATAGATCTGTTTGGGTTGGAAGGGACCTTAAAAATAATTAGTTCCAACCCCTTGCCATATAAGCTACATGTAAAGGCTTGAACTACCTCCAATACCACCAATTGCTGAAACACAGCTACACAGAACTTAATATACTTCTTCCTATACAGGCTATCCTGTATAAATGCATATATTGCACTTGGTAGTTACCAGAGGAAACTATTTTATGCTATCTCATCGAAACATTCAACAGGATGCATTTCCATCTCCTAAGAAGTGATTAATGATATGGTCACAACCAAATTCTTGTGGTTGATTTCTTTAGATCTGTAGTGCCTCTTTAAATGTTCAAGTACCTTAAGGAAGTCATATCAAAATTACTTCCGTTTCAAGAAAGTTTACCTTTTCAAGTCAGAAGTACATTGCAGTGTTAAAGCACAGAAGTAGCATAACTGGTGAAAAGCCAAGCAGTGGGGTTTTATAATATATGTATTATCAATCTTTAAAAATATGTTCAAAAATGGAATTAAGCTTAACAGCTCTTCACCTTTGCTTCTCTGACCTCTAGTAATAAACTTCAGCAGAGTTGATTAAGTATATTTCTACTGTGGCAAAGGCTAACGGATGATGTAGGAGAAATTAAAAGCTGCAACAGAAGTGGGCAAAGAATGCGCACGCAAGACAGGATTACCAAAAATTTAAGTCAAACACCAATTTGTAGTCTTTAAGTCAAGGGCTACTGAAAGTAACAGATCCAAAGGTAACTAACAAATTGATCAAGCCAGCTCCGTTTGTTTCTTCCACTCATCTCTATGCACATCAACTATGGAGACCTGTTTGACTAGCCTTTACTCACCTTTTAACAAGTATGGTTTTTTGGTAGATTGCCATTTCAATGACTTAAAATTCTGCACACACCACTGCATTACAGTGATAGCACTAGCACCTTCTAAGTATTTAAAACAACAGTCACTTCAGGAAAGCATTCTGTTCAAACTAATCCCAGGAAGATAGTAAAGACAAGTTTAAAAACTATCATGTTATACCAGCCTTGACTAATAGAAAAGGAGAAAACAATGATCCTCTGTAGTCATACAAAGGTATCTTAAAGGCCAGATAATTAAAATCTGATGGGGGGGGGGGGGGTATGTTAGTAAGAGCCATCTATTGCTGCAGGTATTCCTAGTACATCAGTCAACACAAGCTACACTTGATTAGCCTTCATGTTGAGAAAGCCAGAACAGACTATTTTAAGATACTAAAAATTGAAATTAAAAGCACTTCTACTTCTGTACACTACTTGAAAAACAACTGAAAAGAAGCAAAAATATTGAACAGAAGATTGCAGTAGTGATTAAAGAGGACAGTCTGGAAGCTCATTACTTTTCATTACCTGAACTAATAGTGACCTTCTTGATAACACGGTGATGTTAAACTTTACCTGCTCAGTTTTCCACACTTGAGGAAGACGCAGGTAAAAGGACAGGACAGAAACTTAAGTTTCAAGGCTTAGGAAGTTTTTATTCCTGCTCCTAGTTTTATTCTACTGGTACCTGGATAGAAAGACCAAATTTCAAGTTCACATTTGAAGCAGTCCCAAGTCTAAAAGTTACCTGAAAAAAAATGGAAAGATGAGAAAAATAACTGTTGAAGCATTCACCTGTTGGATAATTTTAAAAAAAGGTTTTCTTGTTTTTCTGGTTTTCTAACTATGACTTGGAAGTTACTATTCTATGCCTTGAAGTCCTTCACCATGAGCCTGTGTACTAAGCTGTTCAGTGAGCAATTACTGGCCTAGCCTTTCCAGAACCAAGGCAAATATTGGCCATGAGCACCCTCAACAGTCTTACTCATACATACCTCCACCTCATTTTAACCCACTATTTTACATCTTTACTGTCTTTTCACATCCATGGGAGCAAGACAAGCTGCCACCTAACAAATTTTTCATCTCCCCTCACTTTATAGACAGAAACATGATAATAATTTTCCCTGACATAGTCTTTTACTGCACATTTTGCTGTTTAATTGCTCCTCATTTATTCCCTTGCATTTTACCCATATTCAGCTATTCCAATTTTCTCCTTCTTAGCTATTTCTTGGGATTTCTTCCCATACTTACATGATACTCTTTCCCAGGCAAACCACCTTTCTAACCAGAAATTAAGAATAGCTTTAATGGCCCTTTTACCTCTAACAAGAAAGTCTGGTGAACCTCTCTCATGCCTAATCCAGTAATTCATCACCTTCTATATCCTCTCAATAAAAATACATTACTGCATTTCCAACAGGCACTGAATGTAACTGTCCTTCAAATAAGAAGGAATCTTGTTTTAGGTAAGCTAACCCTACCAAAAAAACCCCATACAAAACCTCATATAGAACCATAGAATGGTTTGGGTTAGAAGGTACCTTTAAAGATCATATACACACCCCTCTCTTCAAACAAGAAGAAAAAACAACAATGGCATAACAAAAAAAATAAGTAATTGCACCTATAGCTGTTTTTCTACACAACCAAGAATTTGGCCATTCAGTTAGTATACAACTATCGGGTCCCTAAGAAAATTCATCACAGGAACTTCTGCATTAATAACTATATAATAGCCAGTATAGCAGTCATCAGGATAAAAAAAAAGTTCAAATAGTCCTGATTCCATACACATTTATTTAAAGTTGGAAACAAGAAGTCCAAGTACAAACAGTGCTAGAGCAAAGTAATCTGTCATCACACAGCTCATCTTTAAGGGGCAATATATCAGGACTCCATAGTAAGCAGGCAACAGAAGCAATCTCAGCACTCTCACTTCTTTGCAGACTTCTCACCAGTCTGTAGCCATACGTTTTGATAAAGAACTCTGGACAAGGCTGCATTCAACCACAGGACAACAAACTACCCACAGGACAGGGTCAAACTACCTCCAACAAGCTGGTGCAACATGGGATGGAAAGTAAAACTCTTCAAGTTTATTGCTCTTCAACCGATAACTGAGTCAACACTAAAAACAGACCACATTTACTAACAGCACTGCAGCTGGTTGGCTCTTCGCAAGATTATCTCCTCCCAGTTTGTACACCAGGTTTTGCATTTCTATTACCCTACTTCCATTCGCTACTGATTTTGATTCTAAAAATTGAGATTTGGACTTTTAATTCTAGAGCTTCTAACTCACTTTTTCTTTGAGATCCACAAATGCTACTTATTAGCCCCACATGCTGCCTACTGAAGCCACACAGCCCCAATTCCTTTTCCCTTTTCACAGCAGATGCATTTAAGTATGTGATGTTGCATACCTTAAAAGCTCTACCACCAGCACCTGAAGGGTAATCAGCTGTTACAGATGCTCTGTAAAGGCAACATATTTTTTCTTCTCCCAATACAGAACAATCCTTTGTTTCCCAGTATCACCCTGGGAGCACTACTACATAATGGGGGTGGGAGAAACAACAATCTAGATTTGACCATATTTCTCTACAGGATACTTCACTCTAATCTTACAAGAAAAAAAAATCCTGCTAGAGCCTTCTTTTGTTCAGTACCAAACAGTCTTATGTCATGGAATATCATTAAGTTACTTAAGGAGGCAAGAAAAACATATTGTTTAAATTAAGAGACTGTTCAACCTTTATGTAGCACAAGTGGCTAAACAACCATCACAATTCTTTTATAATATTCAAAGCATTCAGATCTTAACAACTCAAATAATATTACACTTCACTTCCATATATATGGGAGTTCTTGCACGCTAGAAGCCAAAATGTTAGTTGGCATTCTCATTTTTCATCCATCCTAAAATTTATGACTACTGTAACCTTGTTTTCACCCTGTCCATGCAAGTTTTATAACCACTTCTTTCAGAGCAACTCCAACTTGTACTATTTCCATACAATGCTACAGAAAAAATTAAACTGTTTTGACTAATATTTAAATAGCAGTCAAGAATTATAAGCCTATACAATATATTTTATTAAAATCTTAGCATCTACATTTTGCCATTTTGTATTTATTTTACATGAGCACCACAGTTTAACAGTGATCTTGAACACATCTACCACAATGAAACAGAACTAAGAACCGTTCCAAAACACCACACTACATATTATATTGAGTTATCCTGAAGTACTGGCTTGTCAAACTTCTGTCTTCATTTTATGGCTAATTACCAAACAATTCAGGTTTAACTCTCCCTCTGTTTGAAATTACACTGTTATTTCTTCTGCCAGTGCAGTTGCTCCGTTTCTTCACACAGCAGTTTCATATGCTGCCCTACCTACTACATAGTTACATCAACATTTCATTCTCTCCAACTTCTCCAATACCTTCTGTAGTGTTCCTACTCCTTCTGAACTGTTGTATTGGCTCACCTAATCTCTTTTTAAAAGTACATTCATGTCCGTACCCTTTTCAAAAAATAAATGCATATTCAGACATGAATTTCTAAACTTTCATCATTGCCTTTTACATACAAAGAGGAAAAAATACATTCTGTTGTCTGTTTGAACTCTCTATCACACTTTCCCATTTCCAAGGTAGTACCATGATGTGCCTGACCTCATTTTTGTCATGACTTACCCTGAACATCATAAAAAAGTTTCTAGTCAAATCGACTGTTCTGGTCAACAGTTACTTAGGAATTTCCTTTTTATTTGCAACTCTATTTTTGTATACGGTAGACTGTATACTTGTATGTGTCCACATATTTATAATCCAACCCTTCCCACTCCACTACAGTCTGGAGTTCTATACTCCAGGCTGCTTTAAAAAAAAAAATTCAATGGTTATTTAAAAACATATGCCCCAAAACCACTTCTGTGTGTAGCCTTACTGAGAAGCTTCGCATAATGAACAACTCAGATCCGAAAAAAAAATTATTTCCTCAATGAAGTCCCTGAAATATGCATCTTGTATATTTTTCCTTTCTATTCACCTCACTTAATTCTGCTTAGTTTTTAATTCATGCTTACATTCCAAAAAACTTTGTAAAAAGCTTTATCCCTGTCTGCAAACTAATGAGGCACTGAAATTACAAGGAAGTCACTATTTACTAGCACACAGGTCCTCGTATACAGCATAGCTGAAAAATATTTGCCACTAATTTAGTTTACAGATTAAAGGTTATGATAACAACATACATCCCCCCTAGTCCAAAGCTACACTGAATTTGATCATGTAAGTTTAGTACATACTTCACTGCATGACACACTGTTCGATTGAGAAGTGGAAGAATTACTTGCACATGCAAGCTGAACCTGATAGTCTCGTTCTCCTAAAGAGAATAGTATTTATTAAAGCATTAATTATTTTTATTAAAAAATCCAAAAGTTGCTGTTATTTCAGATTCCACATACATTTTCTCTCTTCCTCGCCCCTTCAGGTTTTTTTGCTAGATTGCTGGGGTTTCTCTGACGAATTATAGATCAAATAAATCATCATTTCTAGCTTTCAAATCAAAAATGATTGCATAAAAATTGACTTGATTTTATACTGAAGATTTTCTACTAGGGTTGGTTGAGTTTTTTTTGCAGTGCCATTTTCAATTCTTCCCTTTGCTAGCATGATCGGAATTGACCAACCAGTAGGAAGAATGGTGACCAAAACTAGGCAGCAGTTCCAGGCTCCGTCAACATCAAATCATGCTCAAAATGCATTTACAAGCACTCTTAAAAGCTATAATCATTACTTTTTTTTTTCCTTTACACTCACCTGTTGCAGTTACAGAGATAACAAAAACAATAGTGGGAAATTTCAGGGCCAAAAAAACAAATTAAAAACTAAGATATTGATGAAAAATCATCCTCCCTGTGTTTCTAATCTCACAGTCCAGAAGTCACTGGTAGTTTCTTAAGTTTCCCCTTTATCCATAGATTAAACTTCAAAACTTTGCGCTTGAAAAAGGATGTTATTTCAACACAACATTCCTACTTTTGGCAGATATTCTGAAGCATTATCAGTCAAGTTCACATAAACTAAAAGGAATCTGGGAAGACGGACATCTGACTTGCACTCATCACGACTAAAATAGTAAGGCACTGCATGACACAGCACACAGATGCTCTTAACTTCATTGTTACTATTATCTTCACCTTTACACGTAAAAATAGCTTGGCAAGGTTATGTCAAGTCTGCAACTTGACCTTTTTAATCGCAAAAGGGCAGAAATCACCCTGAACAAAAGGAAGAGAAAAAACTGCTATTTCAAGAAGTTTGCCAACCCTATGAAAACTAAGTCTCCAAGCATTAAGAAAGACTTTGAAAAGTAGCACCTTCTTAATATTGAAAAACTCCATTTACCACAAATAGAGCCAAATACTGTCTAATAAGAGTTTGTTATCGACTAAAAACTCCATGGTTATATGTGTGGGAAATCGTTGGATGTATTTTAAAGAGGAAGAAAAATAGCTCTTTAACACATTTAAAAACATTCAGCCAAGCAGCTCCAGAAAACATACAGGAAGGCAACAGATGTTGTTTCAGTTACTTCAACAGCAACTTAGTTTAATAGCTGATGATCTATTAAAAATATGATAGATGTCAATTTAGGGACTTAATCCTGTAGCCAGGACATACTCTATGCAACACAGAAAAATTTCTGCATAAGCAATTCAACTTTTAGATCACTTCCCTAATATAATCTTCTTAAAAGAAGCATCCCAGTAATCTCCAGCTAAGGAGAGTCACCTAGTCCCACTGAACTCCTGTGCTGTAACAGCTACTGCAGTTGTTATTTAGCTTGACTAGAACCAAATCTGTCCCCTCAACAAAATATATGTGAGCACGTTAGCTCTCAGTAAATTGAAATAGTAACAGGTTCATCATCTGAACAAGGAATGAAGGTGAACTACTTATTGTTCCTCCTCTGAAATAAACCCTATGTACATGAAGATCCGCCTTTCTGTCTTTCCCATACTTGCCTTTCTTTAGGGACAGACAGAACATACACCATTTAACAAGGTTCTCTTTCAGCAAATGCATGTGTTAAGCCTAAATTAGTAATAACCATCTTTTCTGAAAGCTACATCATTGCCAGACGGGGGAGACTATTACATGCAAGAGCACAATCTTTCAGCAGCAGTGCCTCAACTGCCTCCCTGAAAGGGCATTTCTCAGATACTATACAACTGCTTTATGATGGCATGGCTTGCAAGTTCCTCAGTATTTTTATCACATGAGCCTCCAGAGACTACCTCCTCTAACTTGTTCCTCCTTCCTTCAAGAGGGAAAGGACACTGTGTATGCTATAATACAATATCCTTGCCAACTATTCATTACTGCATTGGGAATACAACAGCAGGATGATGTTTGATGTTTCGATGTGCTCTTGCCCAAGTCCACTTTGTTTCCTCATCTTCCGCTGCCGTAAAAATGACACTACACACACTACATTGTATGCAGTAAAAAAAAAAAAAAAAAATTACAGTAAAATAAAATCCTGTTCCGGTTTAGTTTCCAACTGCTACGTCGCTTGCTTGTTTTCCACAGGAATAAGCACGGGTGGCGTGGGTATTTTCTTACGGGTGGTCCCATTAAGCCACACGGGCCGCCGCAGCACCCCCAGGAGTAGCTGCTCAAGATGGGGGTGATGCAGGCTTGGCAAATCCGTCCTCTCAAGAAGACATAAGCGATCTAAACCCAAAAGCCTCGAGTCACTAGCACCCATTTCACTCTAATTAAGGGGAAACAACGACGCACGCCAACGGCAGCCGCAGCCAGGAGCATACCGCTCCAGCGCCGAGGCGCTCCCGGAGAACAGGCGGACCGCCCCCCCCCCCCGGCTTTCTAGGGCCTGGGGCGGGGGGAGCAGCCCTCCATTTCCGCAAACAAGCGAAAGCCCGCCGTTCCGGGCGGGAATTACGGCGGAGAGCCCCGGCCCCGCCACAGGCGGACAAACTTCCCCCGCTGACCTGCCCCGGGCTGCCACTAGCCCCGCCGGACGGCGGGGAGCCGGCCGCCGAAGGAAACTTCAGGATAACGGTGCCCGGCCGCGGCAAGGGAATCCAACGGCCGGCGGAACAACCCTCCCCGCCCCACCGCGGCCTCCCGGCACCCGCTCCTACCGGCGAGGCCGGCAGCGGCCACGGGGCGAGGGCGCGTCCCAGCGGCGGCGGTAGCGGGGGGTGTCTCGGAGAGAGAGAGTGGGGAAAGCGCCCGGCGCGGTGCGGGCTCCGGCTCCGACCCTACGCCCGCCGCCGACCCCCTCCTCCCCAGTCGCTGCCGAGGGAAGCTTCCGCGAACCCCGGGTACGTCCCGGCCGGCAGGCCGCCGCCGTCCCGCCCCGCCGGGCGCGCACACAAAGTTTCCCCCAACTCGGCCGAGTCCCCCGGCGCTGCCGGGGCTCGGGTTTCTCTCCTCCTCCTCCCGCCCCCGCGCCCTGCCCCGGCCGCCAACGGGAGGAAAAAAAAAAGTTTCACTTACTGCAGCAGAAGCGAGACAAAACCAGCCCCAGCAGCCCCAGCGCCGGCCCGGGAGGCACCGCCGAGCGGAGCCGCCGCCGCTGCTGCCTCCGCCGCTGCCACCACCACCGAGAGGAGGCACCGCCACCGGCTGCTGGAAAAAGTTCCCGGCGGGCGGGAGGAGCCGGCAAAGGGGGGAAACCAGCGGCAGCCTCCGCAGCAGCTTCGGCCCCTGCCATGCTCCGGGCTCGGCTCCCAGTCGCCGCCGCTACGACTCTCACTCCCGCTCCGCCACCAGCCGCCGCCCCGCACCGGGTGCGTGTGTCACTGAGCAGGGAGGCGCTGCGCGCCGCTCCCCGCCCTCCTCAGTGCGGGCCACACCACCCCGCCTCGGGGAAGGGGGGGGAGGGAGGCGTGTGCCGTGCGCGTCTACCTCGACCCCTGCCCGCCCCACCCTTTTCCACACGCCCCGGGGCAACTCGCCTCGCCCCCCGCCTCTCTCGGCCCGCTCTGTGGACTCGCAGACGCGCCCGCGCACCGGGGGGAAAAGAGGGGTTCCCTGTGGCAACGCAGGCGGCGCGGGCAGCTGGTGGGGTAGGGGGGTGCCACAGTGTCCTCCCCCGGGGGGGGGCTGTTGGTACGTCCCGTCCCGCCCCCTCCCCCCGCCCCTCCCGCCACCGCCCCGAGCGTGGTCCGGGGCGCCGCGCGACCCGACCGCCCGCCTTGGCTCACAGCCCGCCCCCGCCTTCTGCCCCCCGCCTCCCGCGGCTGCCTCCTCCTCCCCCGGCCCGCTTCGACCCTGCAGGGATGGGAGGCTTCGCCACGCGTCCTCTCAGCCGTTGTCCGGCGCACGCCGGCCGCGGGCCCCGCTGAGGCAGCGGGGTGCCCTGCGGCCGAGGGATGCCGTGCGGCCGGGCCTGGCGGTGGCTGCCCCACGGCCTGTGGACCGGTCTGCAGCGCGTGTCCCGGGCGGGGTCCCCCGGGGGGCGGCGGGGGACGGGCCGCAGCCCGCTCCGCCAGGCGCCGGGTGCGGTCACGGGCGTTCCCGTTCGCCCGGCCGCCGGGGGCGGGCGCTCAGGGCCGCAGCCGGGCTGCCCCGGAGGCGCGGGGGTCCGGCCGGCGCGGCTCCCCCCCTGGCGGGACGGGTCGCTCCCTCCTCCACCGCGGGGCCCGGCCGCTGCGGGGCCGGGACGCAGCAGGTCCTGCGCTGGGCCGTGGGGCCCCTGGCAGCGGGCGCTCGGCTGTGGCCCCGTGGTGCCCCCTCATCGCTTGCTCTGCTGTCGGCAAACCCCTGTGGGAGGCATGTAACGCGCTGCCCCGTCACCATCCAGCACCTCCCAGCACGGCTTGTGCGGGCATCCCGGCAGCCTCGGCGGAGCATCGAGCGCACGGGTGCGGAAAGGTGCGGGCCCCGTCCTAAGCCCGCAAGAGACGGCTGTGCCCGAAGGCAGGCTCTGGCAGAGCTAAGGGGTCTGAAACCATCTGGGAGCGGAGCGAGCCCTGTGCAGAACTCACGGAGGAATACCAAATATAGCCCTGGCAGAGGGGCCTGCGGGGTCCGGGGGGCAGCAGGGAGGGTTTCTGTCACGCCAGTGCCTGCAGGGATTCTTGGCTGTGGCACAGCACATAGCTTTGCTCTGGGTAAGGCTGTCGTGGATGAGGTCAGAGCTGCTCCGCTCCGGAGGCAGTGGTGATGCCCCAGCCACAGACAAGAGACCAATGCCATATGTAAGATGGCAGGGCAAGGTGGCCGCTCTGAGGTGACGAGGGGATTCATGCCTTTGCCCAAGGTCCCAGGAGTCCATCTAAGGGCTGTCTCGGAATTAGAGCAGGCTGTAACCAGGTCACAAAATTAAAGGTGACTTTTCTAGGAAATACACTTTCTTTGCTGCGTCTCAGCCCTGATCTGAATGTCAGTGGTGTGGGCACAATGTCAATGGATGTATCCCCAAATCCCATTTTCTATAGCAAAATACAGAAGCTCGGAAGAATGGTGTTGAGAGTCTTGCTTCTTTACAATCTAGGTGTGCTTTTTCATTTCAGATGCTCTATCCTTGCAAAACTGCAAGGAAGATATTGAATAGCAGTGTGTACCAGACCTGCTCCAAGACTTCTACTGGGAGCAGGTTCCATATAAGGCCCACATTTTCTACAACACAGTCTAATACTTGATAGTTTCCTTCAACGGTGGGCATGAACAGCAGTTTCTCTCAAAGCTACGCCTGGCTAAGCTTATCAGATGCTCGCAATAGTACGCTCATCCAGTCTTCAGCTACACTGAATGTTTGCCAATTAACTGGCCTCATTAATTTGTAGCTGTGAAACAAAACGCGGTTCAGGCAAAGAGTTACTAGGGGCAAACTGCTAGCTGTGATGCACGTTCGACGTTCAGCAACGTTTTGCTAGGCAAACCAACATAACTGAGAGGACTCTCAAAGCTTTGTGAAATCGTTGTGATTCTGGAAGTCCAATCCTCAGCCAGTACAAAACTCTTCTCACGCCAATTTGCTCTGGGTTCGGGACTCAGGATTGCTCAGGTGGTACAGCGGATCTTGTCCAGAAGTGTGTAAACAGGTTTGTATGACAGTTTGTTTAGAGGAAAAAAAGGACATTTTCCCACTCTGCAGATACTTTTGAAGCCTGGTCCTTTACTTTTGTTTTGTTTGCCATTTTGATTCCGTGGAAACCAATATATTCCACCATGCCAATAAACCTGGATAAATATAATACTGAATTAATCATTAGGGCCCAATTTTTAGTTATGCTAAGAGCCTTTTTACATGGGAAAATTGATGAGCATAATTGTAGCAGAATAATTTATACTGGTATGGCTTTGCTGATGTAACATTCCAGGTAGATGTTTTAATTGGGTGTAATTATTCCATTTCCCTATATAGGCGAGTCCTAGATAGATAAATCCCCCTTTACAGTTAACAGTCGAAGCAAATTACATCTCATAATTACATTTACACCAAGTTTAAGGCACTCCTAGGATGGGCAGAAAATACAATGGGGCCATCATGTAATTGAGAGTGCAACCCTTAAAATCCTATTTGTGACAACTATAATCAAATTGTCATCTGGTATAATATTTTCATTTCTTCTCATTCCAAAACAACAAAAGCCATTAAGTCTGTTTAAAATAAAATGTTTTGAAGGCCTACCACTGAAATATGTACATCGATTCATGCAGGCTAAGGAAGCAAATGCACTTTGTCATATTTAAACAGAACTGTGCCCAGTCTGTAGGTAACATCTTCCAGTGCCAGATTCAGCACTGTTGTAATCAGGCATCCTGGGGCCTTTGTGATACAAAAGGAAATTTCACTTCATGATATCAAGGCTAAATTTGGCTCCCCAATGCTTAGAACACTGCTGAAGGCATGGTGCTCCAAACAATTAATCTTGCATAATATTGAATAAATGCATATAGGACACACTGGGTCAGTTCTTGTAAATCCGTTGTTACTGGCATATTTTTTCCATAAAAAGATGGTTTTCCACAGTTGGCAGCAGTCCTGTTCAAAAGCGTCTTTGAGCCGTAGAAACACAAAAGACTGTACTTTATTTCCAGTCCATATTTCCCTCTCTTTCTGGCCATTGTCCACCCACCTGCCCTTCCCCCCGCCAAGAAAAAAAGCCCTTACCCTTAATTTAGACCAGGGCGTTTGGCAAGCATTTACTTCTCCGTTCTTAACCCTTTTGGTCATTTGAAAACAAAGTCCTGAAGTAGTGTGAAATTAACTTATATGCATAACATTTGAAGTGACAGCGCAAATTCCCACTGGAATGAAGGGCTATTCACTTTGGTGTGAATCGGCAAACAGAATTGTAGCAGAACAATGTGCTTTTCTGAAAACTCTCGCTTCCATTCGAATGGATGGGACGGGGCCTCCCTGGCGATGCTTGCGTACCACCACTCGTTATGACCCTTTAAACTAAAGCGACACCAAACCAACCCCAAAGAAAACCTGCCTTTTTTTCCACGCGCTTCCAGCTGGATGAGATATTTAGCCTGTTATTACACAGCCTTTCTGCAACTTGCGAACAGGTGGTTCTGTTTCTCCATCATTCCTCCTGCGGAAGTCAGAATAGTTGTGTCTCTGGGCATGCCTCAGGAAAACGGCAGCCAGAGTTACTGTTTTCTGTGCTGTACGGAGAAAGGTGCCTGTCCAATTCCTTGTCTAGAGAGCCAGGGAAAAGCATCTCTCTAGGCTGTGCGGCAGGCATGATTGACAGCAGTTCCAGCAAGACCAAAGAACGTGGGCTGCATATTCATGTGCATGTGTCTCCTCACCCAGCGGTGGACTCGGCGCTCTGATCATCCATGAACATCTTTGGGAAGGGCTCAGACAACACCCCACAGTGCACAGAGTTTGGCTTATCACTGGTAAATTATGTTTTTAATAGTGTTGGATACATTTAGGAATTTTGGGGGGAAGGACGCTCAATAGCAATGACTGTTATTAAGAAATTACTAGGATTAAGAATATATTGTGAAGTTGGATTGTTCTCATGTTTCCCAGCTCTTTGCATACAGTATGATGCAAAATGATGCAAAATAATGCAAAATGGTCTGGGTTGTCATCTCGTAGAAAAATATATCAAAATATTTTGATTCAAATCATAAGCAAGCTTCGCCAAGAATAACATACATACAGTGGCATGGTATATGATATTTATAATGTCCATTTTCCCGATACTTTGCTTATTAGAGATGACATACTTAAATCTTGTTTCAATCAAAAACTATCCCTTTAAGGAGAAATCTGAGTGACTGACTTCCTCTTCATTGCCAAGTACAATTATAAAACTGGTTTTCTTGAACAGAGTGGCCCTGCTCTCACACTTCTGTGCAAGAACTTTTATGTGTCTCAGAAAATTCCCAAAGCTCATGCTTTTTTCACAAAAGAGTTACTTTTGTGAAGTAACTCTTCTGCAGTTACTTACAATATGCAGTTACTGACAATAAACAACAAATGCAGTTACTGGCAATAATCTCCCTGCAATGTGATGTTTCATACCCATGGTCGGGAGTACATATCATCCAGTCTACAATGCAACTGAGATTCCTGTAGTCTCAGCCACGAAGTTCAAGACTCCCAGCCAACAAAGTAAATTCCTCATGCATTTCTGACAGACAAAAAATAATAGGTGACAAAATGGTATGGTTTCCAGTTGGTTGCCACATACCTCATTAAGAAAGAGGACAGAAAACTTAAGGATTCCTCTCGGAAGAATATTTGCAAGACAATGCTTCCTCTGTTTTCTCTCTGCTCTGCTTCCCTTTACTGTAGTCTCTTGCTCTCCTGTATGCCTGTTTTCTTGCCTTTCTCTCTTCCTCTTTAACTATTTATGTACACTTATATTGAATTGTGATATTTTATACTAATACATACAAAACACCCTTGATTCGTATGTGTCTGTGTGGACAAATGCACGGTTTGCTTATTTTGTTCTAAAACTACCACCTTTCTTTCCAGGCACAAGCATTAGATACTTAAGATGAGCACAGGAAGGCAAGAGAGAGAAAAGTGAAGGGAACGGGGGGGAGAAGAGAGGAAGAAGAGAGAGGGCTGTTACCATGATGTTTTGGAAGCAGGAGTGTAGTGTTACAGTTAGAAAGGAAGGAAGAAACCCAAAGGACCGTACTCCGATCTATAGCTGGGGAGTAGCTGGTGTAGCAAAGGGAGGATGCTAAATCTCACTTTTCATGTCATTCACCCTGGGGATGCTCCCTAGCCAAAACTATTAGCCAGAAGCCAAGGGTGTTGTCAGTCTGCTTGGGTGCCAATTGGACATCCCTATACTGCCGTCCCACTTTCCTGCCCTTGGCAGCGGGTCTTGGTCTCCAGTGGCCAAAAAGATGCCCCCAGGCACACCTCCACACTTCCCTGCATGAGAAGGAGACGCTGACCTGCCCCTTCATCCAGCCCCTCCGTGGTATGCTGGTGGAGGAGAGGTAATTACCCAAGACAGTCCTGGTTCAGCTCTGTTAGAGGATTCTTGCTGTCCCGGTAGATGTTGTCTCATAACTAAAAAAAAACCCCAAAATGGATCTGCTTTTCTAGGCTCAAAAAGAGGAACGATGACTTCCGAAAACAAAAATTTGTATCCCAAGGAGGTCACAATTTTACAGTGCATACCTACATTTCACAGTGATGTTTTCATTGTCCCGATTCACTGACATGATCCCAGCCCCCGCAGGAGGTTAGTTCTTGATTCAAGGAAAAGGGAGTCTTAACACTCATTTTAATGGGAACCTTTATTCATTTTTAGTATCAGCACTGTTACAACAGCTTCACTTAATTATGGGAGAAGAAGCAAGTTTAGAATTCCCCGGAGGAACTTGCTGGTTTTTCTACTCAGACGTACTCTCTTCATCTTCTCAACTGCTCCTCCCTTCGTCTTTTCATTTTCCTTCAGAGTGCTTATTCTTATCCTTAGAAATGAGCACATCTCGGCGAGATTTTAACTACTATAAATGGTGTCATCTTATTACTTTGCTTTTCTTCTTTTCCACTGCCTTTTCCTCTGTGGATTGAGCGTTAAATGCAGCGGGTTTTCCACAGTACGATGAGTTGAGTACACGAACCCAAAGGTTGTGCCTGCCTGTGTCCTAGGGATACGGCTTGGGTATGTAATATATGAAAGATGCATCAAGGTAAAGTCACAAGGTAACTGCAGTAACATGCTTCATTCCTGCTGCTTACATCCATGCTTTGTACTTGAAACCATAGTAACTTCCACGGATTCAAAAACCACTGTAAGATTGAAACATGCCATGGTTCACTAAGAAAAAGTCGCCTTATTATGTCTGTAAGTTTCTGCGATACGAAGCCTGTGTACATTGCAGTTTCTATTATGCCATTTTAAAAATACCTATAAAAAATAGTGTCAGCCTGAAACTTTCAGTCTCTGAATGATTTTCAGCCTCGGAAGGTTTGAGTCTCTCAATGATTTTTGAGCACTTTTTAAGTCACATACAAATCAAGACTTTTAAAACTTTGAGTGGCAAAGAGGAATGCGTATTAATTTTAGGCAGCTATTTTTACACTTTTACATGTATAATTGAATTCAGAATTTGCCCTTCTACTTTCAATCTGAAAAGACTAGCCCAGAATGCACCTACACGCTTTTGATCCTTTGAAAAAAAAATTTGTAAACTGAAGGAACCTTATTAAACTTTAAAAAAGAAGTCTCTGTGCACAAAGAGTGCTTCATTTCTATACAGCTTTTTAATAGATGCTGTTAGAAGCCTACAGAAGATCTCTAAATCTCTGCTTTAACCTCAGCATTCATTGGTCTGTCCCAAGGCGTGTCTTTACATGAAGAGAAGTACACTGGTGCGCATAGAAAGCGTTGCTGAGGTTGAAGTCTTCATCTGCATAAATATCTTGCACCACTTCAACTATTCCCATATACAAGCAGAAGTTGCATTTATAAATAAATGAATACCCTTATTCCTATAAGGAAAAAGAGCACCTTTATTGATAATAACTAGAGGTAAATTCCAACTATGTAACTGGTTTACCTAGAAACCATCTCATGATCAAAATTGTTATGTAACAAGGAAAAAATCTGCGTAGATTAAGGGCACATGGATAGTGGATTTTTTCCCTTTGGTTATCCGGCCATAATATGGGAAAAATGTGATTTCAGTTGTGCCAAAAAAAAAATATTGCTCAGTTTTTTGGCTTTTCTAAACATTTCTGACCCTTTCAAATTAGGTCAGTTTATAAACAAAAGCATCATTTAAATGTGAAGTATCAGCGTTTCATTTTGGAAATATTTACTGTTTCATTGTTTCAGTCCTCCAGAATGACACATTCTGCCATTTGCTGGAAATTGTCCCAAATTCACAAATGCTTTGAGATTCTGGAAAAATGAGGTTTGGAGTAATATTACTGGAGGAGGGGGAAAAGGGAGGAGAAAGGGTGTGCCTACACCTTATTTGTGAGTTCACAAGGCCTGTGAATTTTTTTCCCTTAATTTATAGTAATCCACTCAGAAAGGATTAAGTAATCCAAAACAGGCCACCCTGCAACAGAAATACAACAGTCCTCTCTTCACCTTACACAAAATAAATCAGTTCAAAGGAATATTTTATGGGAGGTGTACTGAAATACTGAAACACCTGACGTTCTTCTAATGTCATCCTTTAGCAGACACAATCGAGGAAGAATACAGGCTTAACTGGTAAAACACACACATGTGTAACTCGAAGTATGAGAAGAACCCATTTAAAAGAAAGAAAACTTGCTCTAAATTGCACATGCATGTAAATACCTTGAGAAACAAAGACTGTAAAATATATTTCTTCTGCCCACAAACTCACACCCGCTAATGCCTCGTGAAATTAGTTGCATCCTCAATATTATCCTTAAATAGCAAGTTCCAAGGCCTAAATATATATTTATTTATCTATTTTTTGTCAGCTCATTTACATCCAAGTACATTCAACAGCATGTCATCTGGGATCAATTCTTCAACCGTGATTTTATTATAGTTTCTGTATAATGTTACTTTGGTATATCCACCCTGCTCCCACCCCTAAGCATATGGAGTCTCCTTTTTTAATACATCTGAATTAGAGAAAAGTACCAGCATTAAATATGAATGTCTTGGCTTTTGATGGTTGCCAATCCTAGAGTTGTTTGCAAATGTTTCTGATATCAGTTTCACTTCTGTACCACAAGTGCTTTGTTAACATCTGCCCTGCAGCAGATGATCATTTTTACTTACCGATTTATTCAGGTATCTATATTTTTTGTGTGAAAACGTAGTTGTAACTCTTGGGCTTTAATCTGTGGAAGGAACAGAGCAGAATGAAATGCAGTCAGTCACGCTTTGCACTTGGAAGGAACAATGCCATTATTTCTTTGTTTTCTGCGGTAATCCTAGGTATAATAGGTAGAATGGCCAAAATAAATTGAGGTCTTTGTTGCAATTTCCCTCCCTCAGCCAAAGAGCCTTGCTTTCTCTCATGTACGTCGTCTATCAAATGTTGTTTAAGGATCTTTTTGCACCAGCTGCTATCCTGTTTCACTTTTTGCTTCAGCTAAGCTCTCTAAACAATTTGATGAGCGTGAAGAACCAATCTGACAAATCCTGCTTTCCAGATTTTTGTTCTGGAGTTCCCCGCTCAGGAAGCACCACGGCGGTGGCAGTACTCACTTTTGGGGCAGTTAGAGCCATCAGCCCCATTATCTTGTGGTTCTGCAGGGCTAGAAGCAAGTTTGTGGAACTGCATGATTTTTCTGTTAGTCTCTTCATTTTTTACCTGTTTATAGTTATACGAACACAAAAATTTGTTAATATTTACAATTTAGTTGTGTAAATGACTTCACATGGTTCAGGAAGGGCAGCATCCAGTTCATGAGAGGCATTTTCAGAGAAGGCTCCATGTTCCTGCTATAGACTTCTGCCGTTTACCTTGAGTGGGCTGGGTATTTAACTTAATAATTTCAAGCTGAAATGGCTATTTTATGTTACTTTTAGAGTTTCTTTAATTTTATCAGTTACGTTCTTCCTCTGCTTGCAATCGATTGAATGAAACTCACAATAAACAAATTAGGAAATACAGAGAAGTAACAGATAGTCCTGATCATCCTTAACTGCTGCCACCCCAAGTCTGACTCTTCTGAGCATTTCAGAAACTGATGGTTTTCCATGAGCTGAATAATGGTGCAGTGCTTTAGAAAGGTTTTACTATCCCCGGGCTTAAATAAACTGCATAAATAGTTGTGGTTATATGAGGAACATAGCGATTCTAACAGATCCTGTTGAGGAGAAGGGGTATTCAAGGATAAACGCCAACATAAAAATTAACCCCCCAAAACATGTAGAATTTCAATGAGAAAGCAAGCAGATTTGCACCAGGACAGAAAATATTCACACTTCGATAGGACAAAATGTGTCACCAATTGTAATCAAATTTTCCATGGATCCTTGGCTGAGACTAATCTGAAATACTCTGTCCAAACCCTCACAGCCGTTTTTAGCTGCATCGCATGTTGGTCGCGTCACTTTGGTTTGCCATGAGAAGCCTTCATCAAGGTCATAAGCTCTCGGAAACACAGATGAATAAAAAAGCTTCTCTAAAATTAGAATTACTTGTATTCTTATTAATAATACTCTTATGAATAATCTTAGAAATGAGGAAGGAAACCATCTCATGTGAGACAATAATAAACAGTTCACTTGTAAGAATATGAACCCTGCGTAAGAATTGGGATGTTGGCATTCTGGCAGGTCATATGAGATGGAAGGGTGATTTTCGTGCTGTCTCTGCCTGTTTGGTCAATAAACAGAAGACATCGCGTTCTCTCTCATATGTGTGGAAAACAGTATAAATTACGTACTGTGCAACTCCTTTCCAGGAGGAAAAATGCTATAGTCCTTAATTTCGATGTATTATGAGCAGAGATTTATGCCATTAAATATTTATATGTCCCTGACCAGTAATGCGTAAGTATGTCTTTTAAGAGTTGAGGGCACAGAGGTAGAAGACAGACAGTAATTTAAGGTTTTGTAGTTATATGTTACTAGAGGAACATTTCTTGTGTTCTAAGTAAAATTCAATAACAGTGGCAACCCAGCCATCACTCCAATATGTAGCTTTTATCTACCTATGTATGGATGTATTTATCTAAGCAGGTATATTAGATGCAACTTGTCTTATGAGTGACGTGATCCTGCAAAGACTTATGCATACGCTTTATTTTATGTAGCTGGTGTGACCAAAACCATGTCACTGACACATATAGAGTTCAGCCTGTGTGTTAACCTCAGCAATATAGAAGCCCTGATCTAACTTGATTACAGTGAATTGGCAAATTTCACCGAAACTATTTTATTAGTGAGAAAATGTAGGTGAATTTAAATCAGACTTTCCCACAAGGGAGTATAAACCATTTTCAAAAAGGCTGGATTTCTGGTGCAAGTGAGAATCTCCAAGACTAAAAGTTAGTTGAAACATGTAAAACCTTATTTACTGAATTATGTTTACTACATTAGATATCCTCAGTAGACGGAGAAAGACGGCATCAGCACTGATAACGAAGTAGTGGAAGTACTGATGCAGGGATATGCAGAATCTAACTCACACAAGAGAGGAACTTCAACCTGGGAGATGAAGGAATATTTTACGTGGGATGCTAGGAGGCTTGCTTTTACTTATAGCTATAGACCGTGCACGACTGTTAAGTGTAGACAGCTTGGAAAATGCCTACTGGATTACTTTCATGAAACAGAAATACTATTTCTTATTCAGCTGTTACGACTGTGTCTATTGTTCCTGCTCCATTTTACAGTGAATATTTTTACATCCTTTATTGTTATAACAGCAGGGATAGATTTTTTTTTTTCAATTACTGGAAAAGTCACTGAAAGTAAGGTTCTAAAGTGACTGAAATTGTTCACACCAATGAGTGTAATTTGGCAAATAATTACGACTGAAAAAATATGGAAGCAGTATAAAAAGACCTGAAATGTTTCATTTCAGAAACACCAACTACTTATTTTGACATTTTTTTAATGAATCATTTTGGCTTTTCCTTTCAAACAACATTTTTCATTGCCGAGTGGTCTATATTTTTTGAAGACAAAATAATTAGAGGTCTATAATCTGAGAACAAAATGCAACATTTCAAAGAAAAATACACAGAAAAAGTCCATTTGGGTTTCAATGTAAGAGAAGATTTTTTCCCCGTAATTTTTCTTGTAATTATTTAACCAAAAGAATCATAATTTGCTCTGCTCTATTAGTAATGACCGTAGGTGTCAATAACCCTGTATATGCATATCAATTTAGATCCAGTTACATTTTGGAAGGGAAAAAAACCCACATAACTGTGTGACAATGCAATTAATATGGTTTTTCAATGTTCACAGGTAGCACAATGAAGTAAAGGTGGCTACACCATGTGTGAATGCATGACTAGCCTAACTGAGAACTGACGTATATTAGAGCAAGAAATGAGGCCAGGGCTCTGAAAAGGCTTGGCTTAATTCACTCCGCCCTTTGAAAGATGTACTGGGTATGATGAGGCAGCTTTGCAGGAAAAAACTGTCATGGTAAGACCTCATCAAGAGCCCACAGCGTTCATTGAAAGACTGGCTTGAGGCCATGCTGTATAGATATATATAAGGGAAGGCGTAGGCTTGCTTTATTGTCCTCAAGTCCTGGATATGTGCTGAAGAAGCAGAATGGGACAGCTTCAGGAGCAGAAAGCTTGTAGCACTCAGAAGTGGATATCTGGAAGACGTGTTTGAAACACACCAGAGCCCCACTTCAGAGCTTCGGCATGGAAGTACGACATGCATCTCTCATAAACTGGGCAAAGAAGTGTTAAGATGCATGGCACAATTCCAGGGTGTACAAGTGTTAACTATTAAAGAAGCTGTGCTGATGCAAAAGAAAAAAAAGGATTTGGACCATGTTCTTTCACTTATTTTTTGCTGAACTGAAAATCTCATCCAGTGAAACCCCACGAAGTGTCTATTGGCTCCTGGTTGCAGCACAGAAATCCTCAGTACAAAATTCTCCCCATGAAATGATGGGGTTCAGGCCTTTGTACAGAAGACTTCTGTTCCACTGGTTAGTTAAGTGCCACCACGCTGCAAAGTTTAAACCTTTTCTCCTATATTACAGCAAAACTATAATGATTTTGTAACTGCTTATGCAAGCACCTCTGTAAATTGAAATGGCTCTATATCCCCTTGGTTTATCACTACTGAATTCAAGTGTGCATATGCCAACTTTTTCACATTCGTGTGAAAGGAAAACAGAGGGGAAAACTGAGGGGATTAGTCTTGATACCTTAGAGCTAAATAAATATTTACTAAGTTTGATTCTGCCATCATTTCATGGTCAGTGCTAAGTACAAGGTGACTGCAGAACTGCTGAAAATATAAAAACAACATTAATCTGCTGGTTTTTTCCCCCGTTTTGAAATGTATCATAGAATCCAATTTCATGGCATGCTTTGATTTTATATGTCTCCCTTCCCAGGTGAAATAGCCATTTTTTGTCACTCGTGACACTTTCATTTCTCATATGTGTGTCTAAAATATAATGCCCAGTTTCCCCATTTAGATATGCCTTTATGCAAAACTATGGCAGAGATTTACTGCTGCAGCAGCTACTTTTTGACTCTATCAGGCAGCCAGCCATTTTCTGCAAAATCCTTCCTGTTATGGGATTCCAGACTACCCATAGATGACTCCAAACAAGAACGTGAACATTCAAAACCAGCTCTCCTGCTAGCAAAAAGAACTTCTTTCTTGCTCTCCGTAAAATATTTAGCTGGTGGCTAATCAAATTAATTCAGAGTTGATAACTAACGATACTAAAGTACCCATGTAGGTGCCAATGTGTAGCTTTCTGATATTTTATATGAGTAAAATTCACTGGACTAATTAAAAAATCATAGAACAATGATTTTTGCACAGTTGACCTCCATGTGGCGTTCCAGTAACTCACGGAATTTGCAGCTGTAGGTGAAGATGACAAATTCACACGTTGTAAAGTGCAGCCCTTTCTACTGACTGCCTTCAGACTTCTGCATGCCTCTCTCCTTCTTCTGGCTCCAGACCATTTCCAAAGTCAGCTTAAGGCCTTAGACATAATCCTCAGAGTAATTAATGGATGGAGCCCCAGCAACACAACAGATTCGGTTTCAGCCTTTGAGTGGCTGAGACAGCTTCTTCCTCCTGGGGCGAAGCAGAGCACAGAGCTAGAAAATCGGCACTTGCCCACTGGTGGACTGCATCCCTACGGCATATCCAGCTGCTGCTGGGAAACCTTGCAACAGTGCTTGGTAATGCGTACGCAGCTTATGCCTAGCTTCCTTTCGGAAGGTTATGACAACCTCCCTCGGAAGTATATTATATGGCTTCATGGAAGTCATGTTACAGGTGATAACTTTTTAAAAAGTTTAGTAATTTGACAAGGAGTGCCCCCCGCAACATAACCCTCCAGGTAAAAATATTCACAACAGGATAAGAAAAAACCCAGCTAAGGCCACTAAATTGTCACATTGATGGTACATAAAGACTCCAAGGCTCAGGATAACGCCATGGCCACCTAAAGGAAGTGTCTCGTATAAGGTGTTCTTGGACTTAAAAAGCATAGGGGGATTAACCTGATGAAAAGTAAATTTTTTATCGCTAGTCTGGATTTCCTTCATAGGCAGCAGAGAGGAAAAGGCATTTCTGTGGTGCAGTTCAACTCATCGTAAAGTGGACAACTAAAATAGGGTAGATGATGAACATACCTTTAGAAGTGTCTGCTTCTCACTTTGAACGATTAGAAAGCATGCGCTAACTAGCTCAGGTGTAGGCTTTTGCATTATAGGCAAATAAATTAGGGAAAGGGAAGTCCAGTCCCTATGACTATATTTTGTACCAAGACTTATGTCCTGGTTTCAGCCAGGGTAGAGTTAATTTTCTTCACAGAAGCTGGTGTGAGGCTGTGTTTTGGATTTGGGATGAGAAAATGTTGATAACGTGCTGATGTTTTGGGTTGTTGCTAAGTGGTCAAGGACAGTCCAGCTTCTCGTGCTGGCCTGCCAGCGAGCAGGCTGGGGGTGCACGGGGAGCTGGGAGGGGACACAGCCGGGACAGGCTGGCCAAAGGGATGTTCCATACCGTATGACGTCATGTGCAGTACATAAAGCTGGGGCAAAGAAGAAGGAGGGGGTGGAGGGACATTCGGAGTGATGGTGTCTGTCTTCCCAAGAAACCATTACGTGTGACGGAGCCCTGCTTCCCTGGAGATGGCTGAACTCCTGCCTGCCCGTGGGGAGTGGTGAATGGATTCCTTGTTTTGCTTTGCTTGTGTGCGCGGCTTTTGCTTTAGGTGTTAAACTGCCTTTATCTCAAACCATGAATTTCCTCACTTCCAGTTCTCTCCCCCGTCCCACCCTGGGGGAGTGAGCGAGCGGCTGCGTGGGGCTTAGTCGCCGGCTGGGGCTAAACCATGACAACTCATCATAATTTATGCAAGTCATTTACATATGAAGTTTACATCTTTTTCTAATGAACAAAGTATGCACCTGAGCAGACTTTATGTGACCGGAGACAAGCTTAGTGCCCTCCGCACAGGTCTGAAAAGGAAGCTGGAAAGTGTTTGAGCATATTTTAACTGCAGACCAGCACAATAGCTTGCGAGGCAAAGGGAAGAGATATTGCACACGGTTTGACTATGTTACAGCCCTCTTTGGTCACTACTGTGACTATGTGTTGTGGACTGTGTTCTAACGCCGGTTGTAGGTACCATGTGTGTAACCCACCCCATCTCAGAAGAGCTGCAGAAGGGAAAGTGCAGGATTTCATTCCATCTGGTTCCCAGCGCTGAATCTTTGAGCAGCTCTGCAGCAGGGCACCAACTCCACTAATCGCCAGAAGTGACTCCTCTTTTCTCAGATGCACAAGCAATACAGTAGCTCTACCTTTTGGAAGCTCTGAATTTGCTTACTTATTTCCCCTTAACTGAAGTTAGATTCCTGTCAGCTTTTTTTTCTTATTTTGCTGTCCTGCTAGAGCATTAGTATCCAGGGAAGCTACTGAGACCAACAATTTCACAGACTACACAAGAAGTGACTAACAGCCTGGTGTTGAAACTTTGCAGACTCTAACAACCACCAGTCTTCTTTCCATGCTGATGTTTCTCCTGACGTGAATCCCAAACATAACTACGTATATGTAGCTTTTGTGTATGCATCTTTTAAAATGATACACCTTCAGAGTGTAAGGCTCTAAAGGACACACAGGCTTGTTTGGATATCGGTATAAAGGTGTGTGCTGTTACTATCTCTCCACGTGTATGAGGACATAAGCGTACAGATGGCACATGAGTTCATGTCTAAAATCACTCTTTCCTGAGATTTGCCCTTAACTAATTATAAAAATGGTGCTACAAACCCATTTTCCACTCTAAGACTTCTCCCTGCAGAGGCATGCATCTCAAATGTGAAATCTGGATGGTGTTTTCTTTGTTTTCTGGCACCCCACTAGGGAAGTAATTTACAAAACATACCCCTACATTTTTAATCCACGTGACAAACCCTTTAGTTCCAGTGGAGGATGAAGCTCATGAGAGATTAACATTTTGGAGACCTGTGCACATTGACATACAACCACAGTAATTTTTAATTGACCTCCTACTGATTTCTTTTCCAGCTTAGTGCCGTACACAAAAACTTCTGGCATGACACTGAGTTGTAGTTCCAGAACCTGAGCCGTGTAACGCATGTCAGGTTATTATGAAAATTTTATATCAATATCAGACAGTATTGATTCAGTATCAACTGCCTTCACTGACTGTTTTAACATCAGTGTTGGGCTGATGGTTGGACCTGATGATCTTAAAGGTCTTTTACAACCTTAATGATTCTGTGATTCTGTGATCTTTTCAGGATTTGCTGAAAGGGAACATTTGCCCCATTTTACCACAATTAAGATTTCTACTGAGGTGAACAATGGTCTGTCTTGACATTTTGATAGAGCGCAGCCATTTTCTGTTGAAGAGAAACTAACTACCCAAGAAAGTAATAGAAAGCAAAATAATAATTAAAAAACTTACCAAACTACAATCAACCATGGTGACGTTTCACATGTGTCTGGTTCCTCAGCAGTCTTCTAAGTTATGAGATCAACTTAGCAGAGTTAAGACTACAGTGTTGGAAAGGGTGGCATGGTTGAGATGTTTTAAAAAGGGATAGTGATAATTAAAAACCCAATGGAAAATTTGAGGAAACTTAATGTTTGGGTTTTTTTCTAAAATAGTATTTGACCTGAATATTGAGATTTATGCTTGTAATTAATTTATTAGTTACTTTTATGATTATTGGTGACCAGAAGCCTGAGTTCTTTGGACAAGTTTGTCTTGAGAGCATGGCAACTTAAGCAGAAAAGATCTCCTGTTGCCATAATTAAGAATTTATTCAATATTGGCTCAGCAAGACATCTTGGTTGAATTTCTTATATCTACTTAAGTATGCTCTAAAATTCTTTATTGCATTACTACTTATGGTCACTGCTTACTCTGGAACCTAGAAGGTAGACCTAGAAAAAAAAAAGAGAATACTGATGTTTAAATAGATGCCATATTGCCCCCAGAATTCATGGTAAATCAGTATCATGACAAGGTACATTAAAATTATTCTGTTATGTGCATCACCTCAGATGCTCATTTTCATTATTGCAGTTTGTGTCCTTGTTTCTCATGCATAGCAGCTAAAATTCTTATTATTTAAGTGATACTAATTTAAAAAAAAAGAATTTTCAAAATGGTTTCTTACTGTTCAAAGTACTGACAGTACAGAATTGCAAAGTTCCACACAGTGATGGTAAGTGAAAATAAGAAAGTGTTTTAATCATAAAAATTATGGTGAATACCTGTGTCAAAACTGTGAGTCTAATTTATGTTCCTCAGGGTGATGGAGTATGTGGCCAAATTACAAAATTACCAGTTTGAAAATGAAATCCAGTGTCTAGTACAGCTCAATGCCCATATGTACAAGAGAAAGAAATGCAGCTCAAGAATTCAGTTTATGTTCCTTTTGCAATCCTTGTGCTAAAAAGCCAGAGCTAAAAAGCCGTTGCAGGCATTAGGGTTTCAGTGTTAGTCTTGATATTTATCATACCTCTGAAACCACATTGATATAATCTTGAGGCCACATCAGTAATAAACATAATCTCTGTCTTGGATATTTTAAGTTCTATCCAGACTGTAATTTACATTACTGTCACCATCAATTATACCACAGTTCTGTCCAGAACTTCAGAATAAGTGTAGGAAATATAAGCCCACACTCAAGCACTCTATAGAAAAACACTTTATTTTCTTGCCATTCGCTGAGACCCGGGAGATGTACAAAGCAGTTTGTGCAGTGTGCAGCAGCAATAATATTTCAAATATTTCCTGTGGCATGGAGGCATGGGGGTTTGTGGCAGGTCACCTTACCCCGCAGTGCTGGCGGGGAGGAGGGGGTGCCCAACACCCAAGGGCCAGAATAGAGACAAAGCTTAAAACTCCATCCTTTGAAACTCTCCGATGAGCCATAAATTTGGGAACCAAGCAAAGTGGGGAGATCTAGGACCTCAGCCCTACAATGGACCGTATTTTTGAAGCACCCCTGCAGCTTAATGTAGACACAGAAAAGGTGGTATCCCCCCCCACCCCCGATTATCATTTCAATTATGTTTGTTGCAGAATTGGTGCCTGCAGAAAGTAAACCTCTTGGGTAAATCCTTTGCTTTGCTTTGCTTTGGGAGGAAGCACAAAGTGACCCAGTATAAGAAAAAGTATAAGTAAAAGTATAAGAAAAAATAAATTATGCTTAAGCTTTTCTGTGCTAGAAGTCAGGGGGAGGGAGGCCGCACATGATGCATATACCCACATACTCACACTTACCTACGCAGGTAATGCGGACGTAATTTGAGATTTCTCTTTCACCTAGTAACATTGGTATATAATTCTCACATTTTCAGTATCCATGTCATTGTAATGCCATGCTAATTCATACTTGGTCTCTGTATTATGAGTCACTTCATTAGCTCTTACTGAAAAACAAGACTGACCCACGTTTGCGTTCCCATGACTGAAATAGCTTTGGAATCTGTATGCAGGCTTCTCATTGTCTTTGCTTGCTTTTGTCTTCTCAAACTCCTAGTAAAGAAGATTTTTATAAACTGCTCATTATTTCCTCTGTGCCTGTACAACATTGTACCAATATTACTCAAGAATTACAGACAACTTTAGTGAATGCATATGTATAGACCTCCAGGAATTTCTGATCTTTGTCTTCTGTTGCAATTTGAGCCAGTACAAGTTTGTCTGACATGTGAACTGTGCAAAATCTTTTCTGAGCTTTTTTTAAGCTCTGGTTTTGTCCATGGGAATGCATGGCATTTTATTACTTCAAATGTGAAGATGCTTGTTGTAACAAAGACAGAAATGCAGAAACTAAAAGCTTGGTGAAAGAATGTTAGTTAAGACAACTATCTAGCGAGGACTCTGATCTCCTTCACTTATACCAATCTTGAGCATAAGCCATATAATAAGAAAAACTTTATTCACAGTATATAAACACTAAAATAACAAGAAGTGTCTTTTCAGATACACATTAAGGGCTGCTATGTTTTACTGATATCATGTCTATTCAACCCAGCAAACTTCATCTCGTTACCTGAAGTGATTTAATAAATCACTGAATATAATTAATTCATAGCTGGACAAATGCAGACGTGTTTAGAAGGTGAGGTATATAGCTTTAATTGCTTTCTTCTTGTATGACTATGTTGCTGATAGTTAAGGTGAGATAAGAATCCCTTCCCACAGGTTTGTGTTTTCAGTGAGTGCATGGATCCCACCATATGGTGTTGGCAATAAGTAAAAACAAGAAACTGATGTCATGATCTGGGAAATCACACGTAACACCGTACACAGAGTGTTGTACTGCACAGAAGGTGATGGCTGCAGGAAGAAGGAATGAGCGGGAGTTATTCCCCAAGAACTCTATCAGGGATCTTTTCATCCAGTCAAATGATATGCTTCTCACTGAAGTGCGTTCCCCTAGAGAATTATTCTTGCTTTTGTTTTGAGTTCAGCAATCTATTTAAATATTTTGTTACTTAACCACAGAGTAAAATATCACTAGTCTTCCAGGAAAGTCATTGGGTTTCTGATGAACATTCATGTAAAAAGGCAAAGCTGTCTGAATACCTCTGGTTAAGAATTTGTAAACATTTGATGTTGTTTTGATTAAAAACAAACATATGATTTACAAATAGGGAATGTTCTTTGGCTACATCTGCATTGCTTGAGCAACTTTAATATTAAAAAAAGGTATCTGGTTCTGTAAGATGCGGATCATCTCCACCAGGGAACCAAGTATTGTAAGTTTCTGGGTCAATTGGTCAATACTGAGGGTGTTTAAGAGTTTGCAGAATCCAGATCCAAGGGAAGAGGTTCAAAATATCTTCCCTCCCACTACATGTTTCCTCTCATGTTAGAAGGTGGCTGTCCCAAAGAACATTTACTGCAATACCTACAAATGAGTTATAACATTGCTGATAATTTTCGGTGAACACTGCTGTTGTACAGTAGAAATCCTGTAAAGCTAGGATAAAAGCTTTGAAGATAAGAAAGATTACCATGGAAATGGCGTTATTTGGAGAGGAAGAAGTAAATGCACTACCATAAAAGCCTTTAACAATTGTTTTACATATATGCATATAAAAACAGAAAGTGTCAAGATCAGTGGGTGCTCTGCTTTTTGGGTTTTTAAGTACTGAGTCAGGGGTTTAAATACTGATTCAGTCATGTCTGCTTAGATTCTCATTCAGTGTCAAACAATGTAGTTTTGACGGAATAAGTGATACTAGATTTAAATATGTAGAAAATGCCTTCTGCCCTCCCTTTCTCTCCTCTCCCTTCTCCCTCCCACCCCCCCACCTGCCTTCCTCCCCTTCCCTCCCTCTCCCTTTCCCCCTCCCTCTCCCTCTCCCCCTCCCTCTCCCTCTCCCCCTCCCTCTCCCTCTCCCTCTCCCTCTCCCTCTCCCCACTCTCCTCCTCTCTTCAGACCATTTTCTGATTGGCTCTTTTTAGAAATGTACTCATTATGAAATATGAGTATCAAGGGTAATAGACTTTATAGGATACTGTAATTCTCAAATACGAAGAAGCTAACTTCATCCTAATAAATCGTTATTTCCAGTAGAAAAATGAACAGACTGAATTTGAGTTTTCTTTCAGCCTGGCTGAGAATGGAAAGATTCAATACGTTTTTAATTAAAGCAGCCTAATGGAAGTCCAGATCACGCTCTCAATTCTTTCTTTTCTCAAAGTAGAGGAAATAACAGGTATGCTAGAACTGTGGCCCACTCGATTGTAAGATCTGAGCAAAACAGTGGTGTGAGGGATCTCTTCTGATCCAGCTGAAGATGCCGTTGCAAGGACCTGTGCAAGAGACAGCCGCATCGCCACGGGGCAGCGACCAATTGTCCTGTTTGGAAGATTTGATTCCCCATGCAAGCCCAAGCCTGTGCCAAGATCCCAGTACATAATTTCTCCTTTTAACAAGCACGCTGTCCAGTGCTCTGTCTGTGCATTAGTTAGGGTCTGAATAAAGAAGAAAAGAGCTGATTTCTTGAAGTCTTCTGGCTGGTGAGGACTAACAGTTCTGAAACAAGCATGGCTTCCAGCCGCATGGAAAGTCAAATGAGTGCTCTTAAGTCAGAGCTCCTCTACTGCTTCCCTGCTCGTTCAGCTGCTTCGCTTCTCCCTGCCCTCCCACTGCTGCGTGCCGTTTCCCGCAGCGGCGCGGTTTCAATAAACCCATCCTGCAGCTCCTCAAACCCACCTGCCGACGTGACTTTGGAACCAACTGTAAGAGACCTGATTCGATTATGCACCATCTGCCGGCTTGTAAATCTAGGACTTCGGCCACTAAACAGCTTCCCCAACTTAACATTTTCTTGGCCACTTTGATCTTTGTAGGCTTAGGATCCCTTAACTTAAGGAGCTAGGTTGTCCAGAAACGTATATCTATTTGTAACGAGATCAGTTTTCAGTATTCACACTGAAAACATAAAGATGGTATTTGATGCAACACAGGACAGAATTGTTTATTCAAAGGAAAAAAGGAAAAAGAAGATAAGCCTAGGTAGTGAATGCAGAAGTGGCCAGAGGGCATAGGCTCTGTTGAACGACTTCCATCTTTTGGCAGGGAACAGGCCAGAGCTCCAGCGCCTGTGGTTCGTATTGCCCCTCTCAGGAGCCTTGCTGCTGTGATTACAGGCACTCGTAAAGAAACACGGTGTGTGATTTTTCACAGCTGAGGGCAGAGTAGACCCCCCTGTAGACAGTGATTACATCTTAGGCGTAACTGCATTTATCAAGTACTTGAGGCCGTTTGTGAAGTGCTTTAAAACTTCTATTTCAGGGTCGTACTTTCCTTTCAGAGCAATCTCTAAGATGCAAAAATATCAAATAGCCAAAATCAATAGCAGGAATGGTTCTTTCCAGCAACTGAAGCTTCACGGCAATTAGATCAGTTTGGCCTCTCTTTTTTATGTGGATCATAATACTGTGGTATATTACAGTGCTGACAAGGCGACTGAAGTTGAGAAGATTAATATGGTAGCAACTAGGCTGAACCCTAAGAAATGCTGAGCATCTAAATGTCTCAATTTCTCCCTCTAGAACAGCAAATATCTGTAACCCATGTGGGGTGTCCCAGTGTATCGGGTCACTACTGGGGACATGAGTCACGGGAAAGCTAGAAGGTTTGCCTTTTACTCTGCTGGAAACTACGGTCATGCTGTTGAAGACGTCGGAGTTTTGGCACTTATTTCAGGAGGCAGTAGAGCAATCACGAAGGACTACGTACCTAAGTCACAGGAGGGATTCAAAGGGGACGCCAGGAAGACGTGAAGTCAAAGCAGTAGTGCTTCCCCTCCACCAGCTTTAGACAGCAACACCATCTGTACCGAGGGCATAATAAAGCAATTGCTGCGATCTTCCAGAAATTATTTAAATAAAAAGGAATCAAGGAATAAAATAGAAACAGAGTTAAGAACAAATCAGCCTGGGGAAAAATCACAGAGGGCCTGATTTCCAGTCATGGAAATGAGCGTATTCCGCTCCTTAACAGCATAAAAGGTTCTCGGAGTAAACGGGAGTTCAGAGTAAGCAGTGCACACATCACGGCTCACATGTATTGTTTGAGAGCTGGTCTTGTGGTCTTGTCTGGCCAATTTAATAAATAGCGAAGTGCAGAATGCTTGGCATAAAAAGCAGCACCATCTGTTCTCAAAGCATGGATCCTTGTCTCAGGAAGGGAGCTGCTGTTGTTTTTCGTGAGAAGGTAGTTAGTTGCCCCACTGGCGGTGAGGCTAACCTGGAGTTCTCAGAGCATCAAGCACCGTAACAGTTTTACTATTCTCCACACTGTTCCTTGTCTGATAAGCCCCAGAAGTTATTTACAGTTCAAATCACTCCAAGGTCACTGGCTATTACAGTAGGAGCAGGCATTGTGAGGCAATACAGGTTGCACGGCACAGCAGCAAGTCGCTACAGGTAAATAGAAATTTCTCCAGGTTCCTGTCCTGCGTGGGCCAAATTCATTAAAGCGAAGGCTGGACCAAAACTCCTATGGGGCAAGGGGTCATGACCTGAGTTCAGCAGTGGTATAAATAAAGTAGTCGGCTTTCTTGGAGGGCATCTGCACTTTTTCTGTCTCATCCCTGGTGAAAAAAATCCTTTCCTGCCACTACTCAAGTACTTATCCCTTAGTGGGTACCGATTTAATCACATTTTGTATACGCGCTGCTTGACTGCATTCACGCCCAACCAATTCCTCGTTTGCCTGTTCGATCTCCATTAGTTCCTCCTCTAACATCTCCTCTGACAGTTTGTGCGGTGGAAAAGAGAGAGAGAAACTTGGCTTCGCGGAGGTCACCTGAGCATCAGGGACCTGTACGCGTCCGTCCCTGTAGCCGGGTGGCTGGGTGCAAGCCGGGCTATGTAGGCCACCCTCAGGGCTGGCAGGTTTCCTCCTCTCCCCCGTTCACACCGGGTCTGACCCCAGCACGTTGTGTTCCTCACCTCATCAGGGTCATGGTCCTGGAACACACGTCATCTGCACCACTGGTGTAAAACAGGCCACTTAAGTTTTAGCTCTGTTTCCTGCGGAAGCAGGATAATATAATGCCACTGCATTTTTCTCTCCATTGAGTAGATTTGAACTAGTCAGCCCATTTCAGTAATCTTTGATAGAGAGGTACTGGTTTAAAAGATATTTCAGTTCCTACAAGTTGTAAGAAAATAAGTGGTCACAGAGGTGAACAAGACCCTTCTAATGCTTTTTTATGGTAAAAGCTGCCAATTAAGCTCCTATTTTATTATGAACATGTGAATGCACACTTCAGAGGGTGTGATAAATGTCCGTCCGTGGCAGAAATTTCACCTTGAGCTCAGAATGAGAAAGCCAAAGACAGTCAACCGTGAGACAACGCTTCGCAGAAAATGAAGCTTCATCAGCCTGGTGCTTGTGGAACCTCCTGTGTGATGGATTTCTCACTGGGGACCCTCTTCTACCACTGTGAATTTCATCTGATTTACCCATCCCATGGGTAAATAACCATGAATAAATGGAAAGATTGTGAAACAGCCAGCCAGCCATCTGTAAATGCTGGTAACAACAGAATAATAACTAGTGCTAGAATTTATCAGTTCTCAAGTGTTTTTTGAAACTAGTAGCCAAGTTAACAAGCCTCAGTGCTGCAGTCAGTATCTACACAGCATAAGTGAGTGGGACGTGTTTTGCCACCTAGAGTGTCAGAGGGGCTGCGCGTAGTATTTTTAAAATGTTCAGAAATGTACCAATTACTATAGTATCAATTGCACTAGAAGATTATCAAGAGCCTTCTATCCTGAAGTTTTTAGCAAATAAATTAAAAGATCTGAACCCTCACGAGTCCAAAAATTCTTTATTGTTTAATACCATAATCTTCTTGTTATAAATAAGGGGTCCAGTCATACAAAATAATCCAAAGCCTTTTGCAATGCATAATCCAGCGAAAAGACTCTGGTTTTTGTTCAAAGTTGGCTAAACTGTGTGTAGCAGGTAGGGACAATAGCAGGATTTTAAAACGGTCAGCTGTTTGAAAGATCCTCTGATAGAAATTTGTGAAGGAGAGCAGTAGCTCACTCTCCAGGGAGGACTTTGTGAAAAGAAAGTTGTTCACATTCCTGCGTTTAACAAGCACCATCTCTGGAATGAAGGTTTTATAGGCTGCATGTCAGGAACCACAACACTCTGTCCAGTTTGCACCCCCATTTACATAAGATTAAATACAAGTAAAACCCGAAATCATCGTAGCAGCAGCAGCTGAGGATGAAGCACAGATAAGCCAAGGAAGGGTGGAAAACTGTCATTAATATCCATTTATCTGTGTTGCCAAATCACCACTTTTAAAATAAGTGTGGAAACTCAAACGGAGATGTTTAATTGGGCAAATAACTTCACTGCTCCCTTATCCTGCTGAAAGGAAATCCAAAGGATTTCCAGACATTAATCTTTTAATTAATGCAAAGGAAATCCTTGGATGATGAGAAACAGTTACAAAGTTGACCTCAGGGATTGCTTCGTGTAAACTGCAATCCAGGGATCCGGGCATGGATGTGACGTCCCAGTTAACTGTCTATTCGACTAGTACTTAAACCCATCCTGCAGCTAGTTACCCTGAAGGATATTCAGCGTGGCTTTTAATGCACTTCTGTGGACAATGTTTGTATCAAAAGCCTCTATCAGCTATTTACAGGACGATTACATCTGCTCTTTGGACTTCTTTCTTCTCTTCTTCTGGTGCTCTTTCTCCAGCCCCCTTCATGAGGAGATGTTCAAATGCTGATATGTAATAGCAATATGTTAATCTGGACCTTTAAAGGATCGTGGAAGATGTGCCCGGGTGCAGCAACACCTGTGTAATCCGCAGTATGAAGGCTGCCAGCTTTTCATTGACCAAATACATCATGCTCAATAAGGCAGTTCTGCAGCTGGCTTCATAAATGCCATGAGGTCCTTTATGGTGTTGCTAGGAACCTGTAAGTAAGGTATCATCTCATAATTTCCCAGAGAATAACAGTGCATACGATGGTCCTTGTCTATCAAGGACAAAATTCTCTTTTTTTTTGCTTCGGTCCCTCAGCATACCTACTGTTGACTTTAGCTGGATGATTTTCAGACTGATTAATATTAAAAAGTGTTGAACTGGACACCACTTTCAGGCAAACCTTAGAAATGCCTATAAAAAAGCTTTATAAATTTTTTTTCAACTGAGGATTTGTGCCAAAGATGTGAAAAAGTCATGAGTCAACAAGGAGTGATAATCTGATTTTTCTCACAAATAGATGCATCCTAGGTTTTTAACAAGGCAAAGTTTAATGGGGTAGAATAAATTAACAGCAGCTGTCTCAGAAGACCTAGATGATGCTTCCTCTATTCTGTTTGGTTTTTTAAAAAATATTTTCACTTAATTTTTCAATGATTCAATATTGTAAAAGACTTTTTCCTTCTGATTAGAAGGGAAGCCTACAGGAACTTTTATTCTCCAGAGAACAGTGCAAATGAAATGAAATTCAGGAAGCAAAATAACCATTTCATTTAATCCCTGAGCTGTTTGTACCTCGCTTATGTATAGACAAACAAAAGAATATTTGAGGGAATATATTAAAAAGAAGCAGTGTAGGCAATCCTGGGATTTGTCACACATTGCGCTCCCAGGGGCACAAACTTCAAACAGGTGAAAACTTGACAGATCCCTTTGCTTCACCCCTCTCCCTTCTCCTGCCACCCCAACACCTCTGCCTATGGTAGACACCACACAGAGCAAGGGCAGTAAGTCGGTCATTTTGGCCATCTCTCAGGGGAGAAAGCGCAGTGCGTTTTACGGGCGAGTTTATCTCTTTCCTGCTGACGTACCTCAACAGGCTTTGCATGAGGAGAGGGAAATGAGGGCTGTGTGAGAAGCAGGCTGAGTTGGGGATGGAGCCCTGTACTGGGGAACACTGGTCCAAGGCTTGCCTTCTCCACCCGGCATTGCTCAGTGACCTGCATTGCTCCCACTGCCCTGGGACTGGTTGGTGGGGTTGGACCGCGGCATGGTAGTAACTAATTTTTCTCACAAATAGGTGCGTCCTAGGTTTTTAACAAGCCAAGTTTTAAGGTGACTTATTGCAGGGGGGGAGAGGGGGGTGAGAGAAAACCCAAGGGTCAGAGAGACTGTGAACGATCAGAGTTTTGCTGCACACCCATGTACTGATACAGTGGTGTATTGCATGCCTAAAATAACTGTCTAAATCAGCTCAGATAGTTCAGCAACAAACAAAAAGTTGTTGTATCATGTTTTTCTCCAAAGCTTTGCTCTAAACTCTTAAGGCACCCACCCAGACTCCAACAGTAGTTTTTGTGGCCAGACTTTTCATACTTGGCTAACTGTGGCTGGACTCCTAAATCCATATTTTGGCAGCTAGCTGGGAACTGACAGAGCACCAATAAACCTCACTGAACTCATTGTCTTTGAAAACCAGGCCTCCTTCATTTTTGTGCTGAAAATGGACTTAAAAGCTTCATTTAAGCACCTAAGATTGAAAATACTGTCTGAAGGTTTTACATTAACCATTGATTAAACAGAACTGTCAGCCAGCAATGAAATAAATGAAAGTCATTCCCTGCCCTGACCAGTGTTGCTTTTTTTTGCTTAAAAAAGATCTGATTTGTTGTTTTGCATGTGCCCCCTGAGCAGTTCATATGCTTTCGGGGCCCAAGCTCGTTTTCCTCCTGCACCTTTCACAGCTGCGTTGAAGCTGCACTGTTAAGGGATCAGCCAGGGCTTATGCACTCAGTGGCAAAGGCAGGCAAGTAGAATAGAGCAAATTTTTTTTAATCCTCCTGCTTTGTCATCACTGTAGCAGCTTTTCAGATACTCAATTGTCTGCATTCCTGTGGAAGGCATACCACAATCAGAAACCACTCTCTCTCTCTTTCTTCCTTCCTTCCTTTCTTTCTTTCTTTCTTCCTTCCTTCCTTCCTTCCTTTCTCTCTTTCTTTCTCTCTCTCTTTCTCTCTCTCTTTCTTTCTCTCTTTCTTTCTTTCTTTCTTTCTTTCTTTCTTTCTTTCTTCTCTTTCTTTCTTTCTCTCTTCTTCTTTCTTTCTTCTTTCTTTCTTTCTTTCTTTCTTTCTTTCTTTCTTTCTTTCTCTTTCTTTCTTTCTTTCTTTCTTTCTTTCTTTCTTTCTTTCTTTCTCTCTTTCTTTCTCTTTTCTTTCTTTCTTTCTTTCTTTCTTTCTTTCTTCTTTCTTTCTTTCTTTCTTTCTTTCTTTCTTTCCTTTCTTTCTTTCTTTCTTTCTTTCTTTCTTTCTTTCTTTCTTTCTTTCTTTCTTTCTTTCTTTCTTTCTTTCTTTCTTTTCTTTCTTTCTTTCTTTCTTTCTTTCTTTCTTTCTTTCTTCTTTCTTTCTTTCTTTCTTTCTTTCTTTCTTTCTTTCTTTCTTTCTTTCTTTCTT
The DNA here is from genome assembly GCF_964289735.1 of Phaethon aethereus. Classification (NCBI taxonomy): domain Eukaryota; kingdom Metazoa; phylum Chordata; class Aves; order Phaethontiformes; family Phaethontidae; genus Phaethon; species Phaethon aethereus. The sequence continues at coordinate 99,445,330 of NC_138575.1, read as the reverse complement.
TCTTTCTTTCTTTCTTTCTTTCTTTCTTCTTTCTTTCTTTCTTTCTTTCTTTCTTTCTTTCTTTCTTTCTTTCTTTCTTTCTTTCTTTCTTTCTTTCTTTCTTTCTTTCTTTCTTTCTTTCTTTCTTTCTTTCTTCTTTCTTTCTTTCTTTCTTTCTTTCTTTCTTTCTTTCTTTCTTTCTTTCTTTCTTTCTTTCTTTCTTTCTTTCTTTCTTTCTTTCTTTCTTTCTTTCTTTCTTTCTTTCTTTCTTTCTTTCTTTCTTTCTTTCTTTCTCTTTCCCTCAGTCTAAACTCAGCCAAGCTGTTCATTTTCTCTCAACCAGTATTAACTTTAATGTACATTGCTGCCTC